>NC_092821.1:102673959-103297959 GCF_023375885.2 Dermacentor andersoni
GCAGGTCGCATGATGCATAGGGCAAGCAACCGGTGGACCATTAGAGTTACCAAATAGGTTTCAAGGCAACAGAAGCGCCGTCGAGGATGGCTGAAAATTGGGAGAGGTGAATAAGTTGGGAAATAGGCAGGTGCAAGTTGAACTCAGCTAGCGCGAGACATGGGCGATTCAAGATCTCTGGGAGAGGTGCTCGTACTGCAATTGGCAATGAAATAGGCTGCTGCTGCTGATCAGGACGATGATGTCAACAGCGGTACAAGGCAATGGTTGTATACTTTTCAAGAATAGCGGTAAGCTGCTAGTCATGGTTTCATAATGTATGTCCTAGGCGCTGTAACCTATTTTATAGCTTTGACATTTGGAGTTTCAAATTGGAAAATACCTGTAAGATTGTGAAGTCAAGAAAGCTAGTCACGTGGTTTAGGTAGAGACGAGATGAAGGGCTTAGAAGAGGGTGTATGTGCATTCGTGTGCATGAGTATCAATGTATTGATGAGAACGGCAGAAAACTACGTGGGGGGATGAAAGTAGTAAATTTGCATACGCAAGTTGCAATCAACTAGAGTAGATTGGCAGGAGAGGCCTTTGTTATCCAGTGGACATACAACTATGCTGATTATCACAATGATCTATATAGAGTAGAGAGAAAAAGTGACATGATCACTACATGCAACACGTAGCTACGCTAGCAAACCCCACACAGATTTACACCTAAAGTTGCACTTAGCGAAACATTTTTCCTGGTACGGTACTTCTGGTCATTCTGTGCGGGTCGTGCAGGTCAGCGATAAATTTTTTCTGCCAAATTTACGTTTTCTTTGAAGAGCAAACTTTTGAGTTTCCCTTCTAGCTTTCCTTTCCAACTCAATTTAGACAGACCCGTTGGTCTACATGCGACCACTTTGCGGAACCACAAATAATACAGGATAGCCTGGTACCTGCAGAATGATTCGCCCTTTGTTTGTTATGGAGAGCACAATATAACCAATGCACATTACTCCAAAGCGCATTCCAATGGTGTATAGAAGCAGTCAAAAGCGTCCACAAAGTGCTCTCTCAAGAGTAGCTGCGTTAGAATAGGAGAAGAGGGGAAGGAGCGCTGTGATCCAATAGCAGGACAGGAGCAGTTTGGCTACGCCGAGAGCAGTCCAAGGTGTTGTGAATATGAAATGTGAAAGAAGTCACATCACTCATACGCCTATTATATTATTTTGCTTGTGTTGCTGTTGTATTTGTTCAGCGTGCGTCCGCAATGGCGGCTGAGAAGCGAAGTCCGCACGATAATTGTCCCGTTAAAAGAAAAGAAATCTGGCCAGGGGATATACTTCATCTCCTTTGCTCCGGAGCGCATCGAATGTTTCAACGGGGAAGCATGCTACCACATTCCCGCTGAGCTACTGCTTCGCCCGAGGAAACAGGAAAGAGGGCCAGAGGAAAGGTGCATTAGGAAAGAACTGTTTAAGTGTACTATCCCTCAATATAAGAACTTTTTTTTTATTTCGCCCACCGCAGCTCATCTAGTTCAAGCATAGTCACCAGCAATTTTTTTTCAAAACAAAAATAGACGAGATATCTGTGTGAGCTAGCATACCTATTCAATTTGGTCTGTTTTAAATAGCACTTCAGATGTCCAATAATTCCCTCTTGAATCACGCAGTTTCTTCGAAAACCGGAGACTATTCACCTGCAGATGATGGACATGGGTGACTGGCTTAGAAGTGACTGCGAGTGCGTAGAGTCGGCATCGCAAGCGGGTTACGATGAAGCATTGGTGGTGCGCTCACTGGCGTGTTTCGCGTACATGAATGCTTTGTGAGTAGAAATTTTTATTATTTTTCCTATAGCTAAAAACGAAACATTGAACTTTTTTTTTCAGTACTTCAAAGAAATAATGCATTTGGCGGTAACAAAATTGCAAACTGTGAAAAACTATTCTTATAACGTATGTGAGAACATTACACCGTAACCGTAAAGTGTATGCAAGGCCTGTACTCGTAATCCACACTTGAAAGATTCGTACCTCAAAGTTTCATCTTAGCGCAGCGAAAGCAGGCTCGTGAGGCAGGCTCAATACACTTATTATGCAGACGGTCAATGTGTCGCAAGGCTAACTACCATGCAGTGCAACCCGCCGTGGTTGCTCAGTGGCTATGGTGTTGGGCTGCTGAGTACGAGGTCGCGGGATCGAATCCCGGCCACGGCGGCCGCATTTCGATGAGGGCGAAATGCGAAAACACCCGTGTGCTTGGATTTAGGTGCACGTTAAAGAACCCCAGGTTTTCGAAATTTGCGGAATCCTCCACTACGGCGTGCCTCATAATCAGAAAGTGGTTTTGGCACGTAAAACCCCATATATTAATTAAATTACCAGGCAGTGCAGTTCGAAGTAGAATACCTTGGTAATAATACCAGCCCATGTGATGTGTAGTTCTGAGGGTATTTGTTGGTTTTGCTTCAACATAAATTCTCTCTTCATAACTGAGTTTGTCCTTCTTGCCTCCTTTTCGGTTTCGCGTATTTTCCCCACTGTACTTTCATATATAGATAGACGTTTACATCAACAAAATGAATGCGTAAAAAACAGTTGAACGTGCTAATTCTGTTAATTTGTGTTCCGTCTATAGGTGAGAGGTAAAATAAGAAAACACAATGCACCTGAACATAATGAGAAGGTCCCTGCCTAACACCAACCCCGAAAGTTCGAGAGCAAGAACAAAAAAATAATTGATTTTGGTGCACAAATAAATCTGCCTTGAAATTGCAATGTTTCGCTGTTGATCTTTGATCATCATCTCACTAACTTAAATTTGTGGTCTAGCGGTGGGGTGAGAAAGAACATTCTTGGTCTTGTGTTCTCGTGTGCTTGACGTTTTTTATGGTTGAAGTATGCGCCATCTCACGCTATGTACGTAAACGATATCGCAGCAAACATGAGTGCTATGTGTGAACGATATTGCAGTGCCGAAGGAAGTTCAGCGGCTATGTGTGTCACCTGCTGTCGTGGCTTAGGAGCGATAATATTGCGCTGCTAACTATGAGGTAGCGGGATGGAATCCCCGCCATGGCGGCCGCATTTCGATAGGGGTGAAATGCAAAAAAAAAAAAAAAACGCCCATGTCTCGTGCATTGGAGGCACGTTAAAGATCCCCAAGCGATCGAAATTTCCGCAATCCATCGCTGTAGCATGCCTAATAATTATACCGCTGTTGTGGCACGTAAAACCACAGAATTATACTTTTCATGTGTGTGAAGAATGACAAAAATGTGTGGCATCGAAGCATCGTAATGTTATCAAAATAAAGGGAAGCAATATGTAGGTCTAGGAAAGCATATTGCTTCAAACCTATTTAGTGTCTACATACAGTCATGAGCTTCTGATCACCGTCACTGTAAATTTTATGGTTGTGCCAAATCTGCTGGAAGGAATTTGCAGTCACGTAGCTTATTAATGTCTAGAAACCATTCAGCTTGACTCTGAGTTATTCAACATATTGAGCGCGAAGACGTACCACACCCGAGCAATTAGCATGGCACTGCGAACCTCGATCTGGCGGCGTGGTCTACATTGAGCAAGATATTCAACAGAACGATAGCGAAGTTATAAAGAAAGATTAGCAGATAGCTAATGTATATAAACGAGTTAAAAGAGAGATTTGGCATTTTAAGATTCTAAAAAGAAGGATTACTTGCGATAACTGATTTGGTCAGCGTCCACAGTTATGGCTTCATCTTAAATACACTTGTTCCTTTGTTTTGTGGCCAGAAATTTTGACAGGCAAGTCCAACCATCCATTATTAGTGCTAGCACTCTTCTATTGATTATGATTCCTTGGAGCTTACAATAGTGGACTGTTACTGACTAAAATCGGTGACGGTGAAAAACGCGGGATTTAAGTGATTTTTAATTAAGAATATATATATTAGAATATAACGTAGAACGTACATATATGCGCAAATTGAAGAACTTAGCGCCAAACAAAGTACAATTGAATGCATCATTTTTAGCGGGGGTCGGTTCTTCGTCAGGGAGTATCCCAAGCCAGCAAATACTTCATTACTCAGTAGTGGCTAGACAACGTTTTGACTGAACATATTCACTACGATGTTGCTCTTGTTAGATCCTGTGCTTCCGTGCACACGGATCGGCCAGGTACAGCACTGCGCGACCATTTATATAGGCCAATATAGAGTATTCCCCTGGTAGTGCTTCTATTGAAAACATTGTAATACTTTACCGCAAGTGAAGCTGGGGTGACGCACAGAACGCCAGGCAAGGAGAGGTGACATGGAAGGAAAAGGCAGCAATTATTACTATGGTTGAATAATGCGTACTGGTGGCCATCAGTTTTGCACCCAGCATGAAAATTGGGTTCTGGTGAACAAGTACTAGCAAGATAGAGACAGTGGCGTCCATTCAACTGAAAAAGGCCAGCACATTGGTCGTTTTTGGCGAACTTTGCGGATGAAGCGCATTCAGATGGAATAATGAACCACAATACCACTGCATGGCCGATACTTACATCACTGGATTCATTTGAGTACCATGGATCTGTTGAAACGAGAAACAAGAGATGACCTGCTCAGTGCAAAATTATGAGAGAATACATCATAAAGAAGAGCACGTGGCTATATGGTCAATTTTGCTAAGCTCTGACAACGAAGTAGACGAAGAAACTGTGAAGCCGTTTTTGCTCCTACGGTTCATGATCAAACATAATTTATAGAATGAGCGTAAACGCAATTAGGAATAGCCGTTGGTTGTACAGCATTTCTTTACAGTAATCACAAAGGCTCAATTCATAAACCTTCCAACATGTGCGTTGCATCGGAAATTTCTTTTTTTTATATGAACGTGCTGTACTACATATTTCACATCTTTAGATGCACTACTAGCGGTACTTTCATGGCTTCCGAATCAAGAAAAACTAAGTTGAAAGTTTCGGTAAAATTATTATTAAAAAATAATAAAATTATTATTCGATATGATCAATGAAAACAAATTGCACCACAGCATGCGTCTTGGCCCAAACAGCGTAAATATCAGGTACATGAAAGCGGAGAATGCATGTTCTTTTGTGATTGTTTGTACTAGTTTATTCTTATGCTTTCATGACAAGAATGGCATACAATCTTTTTTTATTCAGGACTCTTGCAAAATATAACAAGGCAGCGTAAGTATATTTCTTTAAATTCAGCCTTCTTTTGGAGAATGATACACTACGTAATAATAAGGAACCTATGTTGAACATTAGTATGTATCGCGGCATAAAATAAATGTTTGCAAAATTTTATGCTCTTCAAAGAGCATTACTAGTCGCACTCATGTGTCCTTTAGCATGAATGCCCATCTCATATTGCAAAACGGCGTGAATGTGGACGTTTTGGCTGATGTTAAAGAGCAGGGCTGTTGGGTATTTTGTAGTTCATGAGTTTTTGCACCCTTTCCCGAGCCTTCTGTGCGGACGGATGATTGCGTTGTAGCGAATTTTAGCGTAGTTGATTATCTGTGGTAGTAGTTGAGTGACTATTGTGCTGTATTGTGTTAGATTCCGGCGACGGCTCTGGCACTCCAATTGGGACAGAATAACGAAGTGCTCGTGTACCGGGCATTGAGTGCAGATTATGTGTTCCCATCTGGTCAAAATTATTCTGGATGCCTAAAATGAATGCGTCCATCCTAGTAGACTGCACAGTTCCGGTATGTGAAACTCCGCGCAGACACAAAACAATCAGATGGATCCTGGAGAATTAAGGTTCGCAAGCAACACTGTGCTGTGATGAATATCTCATTCTTGGTGTCCGAACTTTTCCTCCAACCTATGAAGTTTCGCTCTGGACGTGCGCTACGTATCCCAATGTTTGTGCACTTCAGGTTGATCGAAATGACAACCGAAATTACTCCTGTAACCTCCCTATACAGAAGCAAAATGCCATCACAGCTGAGCTAGAGCGGTGGGTGTGGAGACTGTAAGGGGTGCCCACAAAATGTCATTGCCTCGTGATTCTGTATACAGGGTGTCCCAGCTAACATTAGCCAGAGTTAAAAATTATGCAAAACCTACGCTGCTAGACAGAACAAAGGTAACGTTACTTGCTGTCACTTGGAGACGCTCAGACTATTTCTTTTATTCCGCCTAATTAAATATTTAGTCTTAATGTAGTACTCAACTTGTATAATATTATAATTATATGAAATGTGTCAACAGGAGAATTGAAGACCCACATAAGAAATCCCCGATACAGCTTTCTGTTGCTTAATACGTGCTATATAAATCTTCTTCCGGGTGTGAAAGCAGCCCGCGAATACACGCAAGGTGTTTCGAGCACCCAGTCGCGAATGAATTGCCTGGCTAGATCTTCTCAATTTTAGACAGTGTAGAAGCTAAATGAAATGAGTAAATTTGAAACTTCCTACTTTTTCAGGATTGTGCAAGACCAAATGGTAAAAATGTACGTAAGTAGTTCATCTTAAGCAAGATGAAGCGTTTTACAAGAATCTTGACGTGTTGGCGCTATATTGACGCAAACAATTTTTGTTTGTACTGTCTACACTGTAACAATCAGAAAATAACCATCACATCAACTTTTCCTTTCGCCAATGATTTGGGCAGCATCAAGATTCATGCATTTTCTAAGCGTGATAAAGACTTCCAAATTATGGAAAACACCATCTCGCTATCAATGAAAATGTCTAGAGGCAGCGGCAAAATTGTGGATTATTGTGTGTATGAAGACATGACCATGATTAGATATGGTGATGATAATAACAATTACTTTAAAAAACAATTAGGAGCTAATGTTCAATAACACTTTGTTGTGAAATGCGGTATCAAACTTCATTTTATAAATGATGACAGGTATGCTTGCTTGTGGCCATTTGTACGTAGTATTCCAAGGCGGGAATTGTCCTTGGTATTGAACCATGTCAAAATGAAATTAGTATAAAGAACAGTGAATATTATTGAATAATTCCTAATCAGCGATGATACATATAAAATTCCATAAATTCACGGCAACATTGCACGGCTATGAACTGCCACTACGTGCATCTCAGCTCGAGATTTCCTTAGAGCCCATCTCACGATCAGTGTCGGCGTTGATGCGATTAGCGTTGACGCAGTGTAGCGAGACACCGTTTTTCCAACGCAGCAACTGGCTCATACCATGTGCTCTATGCTGGCAACAAATCGATCCTTCGAACCACTGCACACAGATGATGTCTCATACCCAGTGACCCAAGATGTCGTCAAAGAAGTTAACTGAAGAACGGTGAATTCCAATTGCAGCATATCCATTGATCCCAGTTAGTCTTGCGGTTGGTTTTGAACACCGTTAACTCAGCACAGCAGTCGAGTAGAACCCATTCAACCTTAGACTACCCAGTGATATATGTTGCCCACAAAACGGTTTGAGGCAGACAGACACACAACAAGTCATACCCCGGAAAGTGTGTCAAATGCGTTAAAATGCTGATCGTACTAACACCGCCAAGTAGGTGTACCGAGAAATGGCCATTCTTAATATGTTCTCATTTGTGTGACAGATAAAAAAAAAACAGACACCTCAGCTAACGAGTACCTAGCGCTTCCCCCCATATAGCGTTTTAAAATCTTTAAAGGTGCTCATGTAAGATGTTGTATTAGCTCCGAATAGTAAAATAATGAAATAGGCATACGTGGCATGTTCAAAAATGTAAACTGCTGCTTCAAAACCACTGCAGTTCTTCTCAACAAACCAGGAATATTAGCGACTAAGAGGCCTTAGGCAATATGCCAATATGCACCTCTATTTACTACGTGCTTTTGAGATGTATTCACGATTGCAAACGTTCAAGCAACCTGAACCATTTAGAATGAAATTAGCCGGTTCTTAAATACGGACTGCAGAGACCATGGGTGGTATTTTAACAATCTGTGACAAGATTTAGCGACTTTCTTCTTTGTTCAGCAACCTGTTTTTCTCTTTAGTGAACGACGTCTTCTTTGATGTAGCAGAAATATTGGCGACATTTTTGTGAACTTATAAGTGGGAGAAATTGCTTTCAGAATAGCCTTTGAAAGCGTACTTTATCGTTTGGAAGTGATACATCGGTGGCTCAAATTGGCTCTACGACGCGTGTGCTTTCAGACATCTGTGACCATGATGCAGCAAACGTTGCCTTAACATCGGTGCTCGTCACACTGGCCTCAAAACCATGGTGTCTTTCGCAATGTTCCCAGGGTGCTCAGACACTGCGTGTTTAGGAATAATATTTTTTTAAATTATTTAGAAAACCAAGCGATTTTAATGTATGTTAAATCTTCGGGTTGTTCACTTTCACTAAATACGTTTTATTTGGTGTGCAGTGACAAGCGAAGTAGTAAATAAATTTAGAAAAAAGCTATTGCGCTCAAATTTAAAGTGAGATGTAGAACGCAAAGAGTGAATAAAATACAAATGTGGGGCTCGGCTCTTTTACGTTGGTCTGAACACGCTGCTTTTTCACCTAATGTCTATTACTAACCTTATGTCTATTTTGAGGTATGTGTGCTATTGGTAATCAGTCTTCGAAACCGTTTATCTCGAGCAAAGAATCACAGATTGTCTCTCAATATAGCCCCACAGGCTATCAAGGAGGGCATCATTTATTGAAGAATTCGACAGTACAAACAGTTAGCGTTATGAAATAGCAGGTTTGAACAAGAAATATAAATTATACAGATCCCAGGCACTGTGGAAGTCGATGTCGAAATTTCTGGGCTGCTTGCGTTGACTCGCAATAATTCACAGTGATGTCTAAGGCGAATGTTGAAGTTCATAAATAAAGTGGCGAGTTGATGGCAAAGGTTATTTGCATGCAACGCTTTCGTCTGGCTGGCCTTGAATAGATAACTAACAGTCAGACATATTTACTTAAAGTGTTGTTGCGGGCCATTATTAGTAGCCTGTGAGAAGGTTACCAATGTACTATCATTGCCTCACTCGGCGCCATTCATCGTGTTCAATGTGTTAAAACCTAAATAAATTATGGGGATTTACGTACCCAGCCCACAAGTTGATCATAAGGCACGCGACAGTGAGGGGTACCATTCTAATTTTGACCACCCGAGGTTCTTTTACGTGCACCTAAGTTTGAATACACGACAGTGTTTCCATTTTGGCGACCTGCAGCAATCCGGATTAGCCGCTATGGTAGCCTCGACCTCGAGCAACGCTACAAGTGCAACGCTATCCTAGCCTGTACCGTGGTAATTTACTTTGCGGCCGCTTCAATGGTGTCGTATAGATGCTGCAGCTTTGCGTCTGCACGCCTTAGTTCAGTTGTCTGCTTGACAAATTTACATTGTGTTTAATTTTCAACACCGTTAGAAACGAAAAGATTTTCTGTAACTGATGCCTTGCATAATAATCGCGCTTCCTTCCCTTCTTCCGTCTCTGCTTGCCTCTCCCGAACTCTCCTTCATGTATATAAGCTGCAATCTAAGCGCAGCAAGGCTCTTATTCACTCGTTTCATACCAGAATTGGTACAAAGTAACAGAAGCTGTCTACCACGGCAGGACGTTAGGCGGTGTAATGACTTCACGAGCCTATGACGAAGTAAGCTGAACTGAGAGGGGTAGGAGTTAACCATTAGGAAGTGGCTACTTAGAAGCAGCTTCGCACGTTGTTCTAGAGTAGCGATACGATAGGAACGGAATTTATATACGTTGTTACACGAGTTACCAGCTATTGAAATAAAACTGAACGATGATGAAGATAAAAATTTGTAGGGGGGGCATCGCTTTTTAAGTAGGGCGGTAGCAAATAGTCTCCGAGCCAGCTTGAGTAATCAGGAATACTGTATAAGTTTCTCATTTTATGATTTCCCTATACATTTCCTTATTCTCCTTTTCACCTTTAAATTTCTATATATACTTTGTACTGCTGCCCATGCCAAGCGCGTCCTATGAATCTCATTCGTACTTTTTCCCCAGCAACAGTTGAAACATATCATTATCTAGATCGTTGACCTGTTGATGCTTTCTTCCACAATCAATCCCGCTGCTCAGGGAATGTGTACATTACTTACGGGTCTCATTACGTGAGCAGCTTCGCATTCTATTAGGTTGCACTGAGTTGTCGATGGATTTTGGCTGCAGCAAAAGATGCTTCATCTTCTTGCGAATGTTTGCTCCGGTACATTCATTCCAATAGTGACAACTACGCTGCAACCACGTATTATCGTACAAAATGTGGGCCTAAACTCTGATTAATGAGCATTTGGCTAGTATCGTGGGACAACAGAGGGACAGGGAGCTTTGGACGACGGCATACGCATGCTTGGGTTTTGTATCTGCCGCAGCAGCGTTTACTACTCCCATTAAAATCTCTTGTTCAATGTATTTCCAGTGAAGCTACTGTAGCCTTCGCTGTGACTAGCCAAGATGGAGTCACAAGTCTCAAGTTCGTCAGCACATTAGAAGGTATGGCATTGTTCTTGCTAGTCCTTGTTCCATGGCAAAACACTGCAATTATATATTTAAAATATTTTAATGTGCATATTTTATAAGGTTGTCTACCTAACTTTTCACATATGCTTTAAAAATTTAAGAAAATTCGTTCTCCGTGGCTCGCCAGTGATTAGGAACATTTTTGCAAAAAATTTGATGATGACGTAAAATATTTTAGTGACAATCAATTTTCTGCTCCAAATCTTTTAGAACTCCTGGTAAAGTGATCAGTGGAGTTGTTTTCCTTATATATTTTAAGCAGCTGCAGTTTCGAATGGACACGAAGTGCAACAAATGCTGAGTATGCCACGGCGGCAATGCTGAGTATGCCACGGCTGAGTATGCCCTGGCCACGGTGGCCGCATTTCAGTGGAGGCAAAATGCAAAAACGCCCGTGTACTTAGGTTTAGGTGCACGTTTATGAACCCCAGGTGGTTGAAATTTCCGGAGTCTACGGCCTGCCTCACAATCAGAACGAGGTTTTGGCCCGTAAAACGCCATAATTTTTAATTTTAACGAAATGCAGCAAAGTTTTAAGCTGACATTATTTCAGGCTTGGGTGTTTCTGGGTCAGGAACCTCCACCTTTTCCACGAAAACAATGGCTGCATAGCCGTATGATCACCCCCTCGATTGACATTTATATCAAACCAAAGTTAACTTCACAAATCTGACTATGAATGTGAAAAGCCGGCAAAAGCTACACTGATAAGCAATGGACCAACTATGACCCGTGAATCTACACGCTTCATTATTGCATAAATTGTAGCTCATTATATATTGAACCAGCTTCCATGGAACCCTTATCTCTACAAAAAAGCACTGTGCTGACCTAAAAGGATTTGAGTTGAAATTTGTGAGTACGCACTGTTCACATAAAGTCTGTAGAAAAGGATAAAACTGGTTTCCCGTCATTACTAGCCTATTACTACCGACGTGAAATATATCATAACGAAATTGCTGCAGATATGCAAGCTTCCTGCTCTGCTTCGTACAAATTGCGCCCGTGAAGATAAGGTCGAAACTTCTGTACAGACCAAACCATAGCTAGGCATTCCTGCTCCGTGTTGGTGTAATTCTTTTCGGCGTTTGTCAGAACGCGACTTGCGTATGCGACGACCCTCTCCCCTAAAGTGTCGTCTCGCTGTAGGAAAATGCCACCAATGCCATGAACACTAGCATCCGTATGCAGGAGGGTAGGAGCAGCTTCATCAAAGTGGCGTAGTACTGGTTCCGATGTCAGAGCGCGCTTCAGATGGGCGAACGCAGATTCACATTCGGGAGACCACACAAAGGGAACATTAGAACCCACTAATTTCTGCAGAGGTGACGCTATTGAGGCGAAGCCTCGTATGAATCGGCGAAAATAGGAGGCGAGGCCTAGGAAACTGCGCAAATCTTTGGTCTTTTCGGGACGAGGGAAGTGCCGAACTGCCGAAACCTTGTCAGGATCAGGACGAATGCCATCTTTGCTAACAATGTGACCTAGTACCTTGATCGTCTTGCTCGCAAAATAACATTTCTTGGTGTTTAGCTGAAGTCCAGCGTTGGCAAGGCATGTGAGAACTTCATTCAGACGTTGCAGGTGCTGAGAGAAAGTTGACGAGAAAACAACAATATCATCCAGATAGCACAGGCAAGTCTTCCACTTCAGGCCACGAAGAACGGTGTCAATTATGCGCTCGAACGTTGCGGGTGCATTGCAGAGGCCGAATGACATGACATTAAACTCGTAGAGCCTATCTGGTGTTGAAAACGCTGTTTTCTCTTTATCGTCTTCATGCATAGGTATCTGCCAGTAGCCGGAACGTAGATCGATGCTGGAGAAGTACTCGGCACCCTGCAGGGAATCCAAGGCATCGTCTATTCGCGGCATAGGGTATACATCCTTGCGTGTGATCTTGTTAATTGCTCGGTAGTCGACACAAAATCGAACAGAGCCGTCTTTTTTCCGAACCAAAACAACGGGGGAAGACCAAGGGCTAGCAGACGGGCGTTTTATATTCCGTTGGAGCATGTCGATGACGTTCTCGTCAATGACGTTCCTCTCGGCTAGCGATAGGCGATATGGTCTACGGCGCACGATGGATGTACCATCTGTCTCTATCCGATGCGTCGTAATCGAAGTCTTGCCCAACGAAGCTGAATGCACGTCAAACGAAGCTTCATGTTTCTGGAGCAAAGCAAGGAATTGTTGTGACTGCGAAGGTGTCAGGTCGGAACTGATGGCAGCTGCAAGAGCTGAAGGAGATGCGGCCCGTCCGGTACAAGGAACTTTAGAGGAAGCTGGTTTAAAAGAAAAAAACAGATATAGACTCCGATTCGGTGACGGAAGCCAATGTAGTGCCTTTAGGGATGAGAATTTTTGCGGATGTCGGGTTTATAGCGTAGAGTAATGCAGAGCCATGTTTAAACCTAACCAGCCCTGATGCAAAGATAATCCCTCTTGCGAGACAGCGTGCAGATGGTAATACGAGCACGTGGCCGCAGTCAATCACATCAGACGTGATAGTCACAATGCTTTGATGGCGAGGAGGTAGCGCGGTATCTTCTGCAGCAAGAAAGTGAAGTCGTGCGTCATCTGCATGAAGTGAATATGTCATGTCGGTCATGTGGAGAACGCGTTGCCCACAGCAGATGGAGGCGGAGGCCGTAGAAAGAAAATCCCATCCTAATATGAGCTGCTGGGCACACGAACTTAGCACTGCAAGTTGTACGTAATGCAGAAGTCCATCGATGGAAATACGAGCTGTGCACATGGCGATAGGTCGAATGGCAGCCCCTTGAGCAGCGAGTAGCGTAGGTCTATCATAAAGGGTCGTAACGTTCCGAAGTCGCGAACACAATTCACAGTGAATGACTGAAACACTAGCACCAGTGTCTATTAAGGCTTCTACTTGTACAACTTCTATTACAACCAATATCACATTGCACGGACGCGATGGAGGAATTTCTGTCCTGTATTTCGATGCAGCTTTTCTTCTAAAAGCTGCATAATTTAGTTTTCCGCACGACGATCGGCGAATTGAGAAGCAGGTCTCAGTGGGGACGTAGAGCGGCGAAGGGGTGACGGTGAGTGCCGTCTCACAGGACGATACGTCTGAGCCGTCTCGGATGCTACAGTAGGCGATGGAGAGCGTCCGCGCGGTGGACCATAAGGACGGCGTTGGTCATGGAAGCTCCCTAGACGTTGAAAAGTAGCTCCGGGCGAAAAGTCATCCCGTTCGTATACGTCCTATCCGCGACGCTCGTCTTGCTGGCGCTTGCGGCAAAAACGTGCTATGTGGCCACGATAGCCGCAGTAGTAGCAGATGGGACGAGGAGGACGCCACTGCGGATAGCTGGTTTGGGTATGTGCGCTGGTAGTCATGGACGCGATGGGGGCCGGTGTTGGTTTTGGATGCATCGGTGGAACGGCGACTGGAGTAGCTGCGGCTACTTGTGCGTACGTGGATGGGGCCCTAGGGGTTATAGGGTCCGTGTATGCTGCACCAGCCATGGACGCCAATTCCTCCTTGATAACGTCTCGCAGATTGGTATCGGAGGCATGACAAGGCATAGGCCCTGCGGCTAAGCCAAGATACTGGAGCTCTTCTCGAATTATTGCGCGTATCGTTGCTCGTAAAGCAGGGTCGTCGGCAGTAGTGTTCGCAGTGGTGTCTGGCTGCAACCGTACTGATTCGAGTTCGTCAAGGCGCTGGCAAGTAGCGACGATATCAGCACCGGTAGCGGGGTTCTGGATGGCTAAATCATTGAAAGCAATAGCTCCGATGCCTTTGAGGATGTGGCGAACCCTGTCTGATTCGGTCATAGCCGGGTTCACACGTCTACAAAGAGCAAGCATATCCTCGATGTACGACGTATAAAATTCACCGGTTTGCTGCTTTCGAGTGTCGAGCGTCTTTTTTGCGAGGGCGGAACGAACAGCCGGTGTGCCGAAGATTTGGCGGAGCTGCGGTTTAAACCGCCCCAGTTCGTGAAATCAACCTCATGGTTGAAAAACCAAGTCTTGGCTACTCCGGTCAGATAAAAGGCGACGTGAAGTAGCTTGGACGCATCGTCCCAACGGTTAGCCGAACTCACTCGGTCGTAGTCGTCCAGCCAATCCTCAACGTCTTCCCCGCGAAGTCCAGCAAACAGATGGGGATCACGCTGATGTCCACTGACAACCCAATACGGGGAGGCTGGGGTAGCCGAGGCCGAGATGGTGGAAGTAGAAGTGCCTGTTGGCTCGTCCTGCGACATGCTGGCTGGCAGCTGGCACAATCGGCGACCCGATCGAAGCTCCAGGAGGTTGAGCGGGGAGTCAGAGGACGGAGGACCGAAAAGCACACTCCACCACTTGTGACGTAGCAGTTGTCACTGCGTTTATTCCGACTCGAAGATACGGCGAACCGATCACGCCCACAGCACGGATCACACTCGAGAGCCATCCCCACAAGCGATGATGAAGAAGAACCCCATATGAGCCCCACATGATGATGATCATGTACAGATGACACAGAATAGCTTATATCTGGCTACAATATCCATATCGAGAAATCTCGTATTAAATTATGCGTGCCAGGTATTATTTCATACGTGTCACGTATACATTCGTATGAGCCACGTGTACATTCTTACTAGGCAGATATCCGTTCATACGTGCCACGTATCCCTTCAATATGTGCCTCATATGAAGGCATACGTGTCCTGCATTCATTTATATGAGCCTCGTACAGAACAATGCGTGCCACATACAGAATCTAATGGCTGGTATCCATTCTTCATGCCTTATTTATAGATGCATGGGTACCTCGTAGGTGCCTCCGTGCTGTCATGTCTGGCCCGGAGCCGATGACATGCAACGAATAGGCCTTTTTAGCTATCTAAATGCAAACTTGCACGCGTCTTGTAAGAACTTTGTTACATATCTGCATGCTACATGGTTTATACATACATTATACAATTAACTGTGCAGGATCAATTGCATAGCTCATTGCGAAATATCTACACGCCGAGGCTGTTCCTTAACATACAGCAAGCTTGCTGGTGATGTTAACAGTATACCTACTGTAAGGTTTTATGAGAAACCTTATCACAAATTTTCTGTCCAGTAACAATTTCAAAAATTTCATTGTTGCATCATTTTTATTCTGCACTAGTTTTTAGAAGGAAGCATTTTACCTCAGGATGGGGTTAATGGAATGTAGGCTCAGCAGCTGCGATGAAGCTGCTAATTGTGGAGAGGTACGGAGCATAGAAAAACTTCAATGACATAATGTGGGGACAGGAAGAGAGAGTGGCAAGCTGAAATTCGAAAGATGGGAATCAGTACAATGGAAACTATTGCAAGACAACTGTGCGTGCAACTTACGAGAGAAAACATGAACCTAATTATGACATCGTGCACATTAACATAAAAGTTTCAATGACCATGAAGTTACGCCTTTGCTTTGCCATATTGCGGTATACACGAGAAAGCTGCTTTATAAAATGGTGATACCTTGTTTATATACATATATTTATACATTTTCAGGTAGTGTCAATCCACAATTATAATTTACTGTTAAAATCCCTTACTGTTCAACTTGTGTGACAAAAACAGAAAATTCTATGCTTCATATTTTTCTTGGTACAAGTACAAGGCTCATGGAAAAGAGTTAAAGATTGGCGGGCAAATATCTCAGTGTATATATGCTTGTTTTATCCGAGTGTCCCGCTTCTAGAGGTTGGCAAATCTGAAGCTTTGAAAAAACGTTTAGAAATGCATGAAACAAACTGTTTATGGTGAAATAAACGTGTGGTTCGAGCTATCACAAATTTAATTTCAAATGATGAGCGCAAAGCTGTTACTCGTACCAAACATTTGTGTTTTATGCTGCTTGCTTTTACATACGTTATATTATACAATACATTATTTAAGACCGCAACAAGCATTCAGCAAAGTAAAGGGAAGAGAGGCGGATATTTAATAAACACACAAACTACGCTTACAATGGATTGGCAGATGTTTAACTCGGAATTCCACAAGCACGTTCCCTAAGTAAATCTGTCATTTCAGCAGAAGTGTGGCATATGACCTTATGTTGTAGTCAGCAGGTTGCTGCTTATGTCATGACTTGTGCCAGAGTCCATACAAACAAAACAAACAAAACTGTGTAAAATCATTCTATCAGTGCAGGCCGACGTTATTTATTTGGTTGATGACTCACAAACTACAGGGGACGGAGGAATCAGATTTTGTGTATTCATATAAATAGTTGTACAGAGTAACTATGCGCGCCACACCATATAATATCTCTCAGTTCATGTCGAAACATCATCATGCCTACTATTAGTAATATCGCCATTCAACGTGTATATATATTTTTGTGAATAAAATGCTTTTATTGTATAACGGCTCATACCTGCAAATGCCGGCACACATTCCCGAAGGTATATTGCGTCTCTGAAGGGATTACGTTCTAGAGGGCATGGCGGGTATGTGCACGGCCCAAGACCAACGCAGAAAATCATTTCTAGAAGGTTGAAAATGTATATCTGCTCTTTATTGAGTTATCTGCTCTTTATACATTAACAGGTTAATGTATATCTCCTAAATAAGGAGCTCCACATAGGCAAAATTAATACAGAGTCATTCACAAGAGAGCCTAATGCTGCAACTGCTCCATGAGATATCATACCTGCAGCTAGTATGTTTGTTGTGCAGCACACGAAGCCCAATATTGGCGCAAGGCATTGAACGCAAGGGATAAAAGGCCCTTGCAACATACTGCAGTGCATATATGGGACACGAAGCCCTGGTACTGCCGCGCATACATGGGAAATGAGGCCCTCATATTCTTGTGTGATACGAGGCTCTCGTATTCATACGTGAGATACAAGGCTATCGTGTACATACGTGGGATATGAGGCCCTCGTATTCATACGTGGGATACAGGACACATACTCAACAATCTCGTATAGAGGTATGACACGTATATTTCAGAATTGTCAATAGGGACACTATGATACCAAGCATGCAGAATTATCCTCACTGAAACTTGTACACGTCTTCAAGTGCACAAGTTCTTTATTAAAGCAAGCATTTCTGCTGTTTCACGGTCTTTAGCTAGGCCGCTCAGTTTTTGGATGCCGTAAGGCACCCTCTCCTGGATATTGCACAACAATAAACTGTGGTGATCCTGGAAATGGGTGCAACTGAAAGCAGGCTGATAAAATTGTCTGTGTGCTATGTGGTGGCGCGTATCACATGGCTGTCGTTGGGGGGGATCCGCATGTTCGTCTGTTGTACGTTGCTTGACGCGTTGCAATGATAAATACTTTGATAACATCAAAATTGACCCGTTGAAAAAAACTTCACCTAAAGTTGAAGACGCGCACTTAAGGTTCACAGCAATTTTCAGCTTTTTCTTTCACAACAAACGCTTCAGTATACAATTAATCTGAATAATACAACTTTTTATTTCATCGGAGCGAAGTGGTTGGTGGAATGCGTAACAACAGGTTAAAGCACAGAATGCATGTATGCTTCTATATTTATATATATATATATACTGTGTGTGTGTGACCACATAAATCCAAATAATTGCCTCTCTCAGAACTGTCGATAAAGTTTTTCGTTACCATGACACCAAGGGAAGCACCGGGGATATTGGATGTAGTTGGAATGTAGAAAATTATGCAGACATGAAAGTGGGCGAAAAGATAACTTGTCGCTGATGGTAGCCGTACCCACAACCTCCGCATGCAGAGGTTACCAGTGTACTTCCGCTCATCCGATAAGAGACCCAGCCCGCACGCAGGTACCGGAATATTGGACACCCTCGAACTCTCGAGTAATTTACACCGCGAGATGGAGCCACACAGCTGAGCCGCCATAGAGCGTCATATTGATAGGTCGAAAGCACAGAAAATGTTCGGGGGCTCAAAGAAAGAGAAGTTGAGCCAACGGAGTCGTTCGTTGCGCTCACGTCAAAAATCTTAATAAGGTTTAACTAAGTGGGTCCGCCCTGATGGCTGTACAAAATGAGAGCCCTAGCTTACAGAATATCACGTGGGAAGCAAAAAGAAGGCATGGCTCAAAAACGCAGTGCAAATGCAGCATACGCTAGACAGGGCGCTCAATACGAAACCGATAGAAAAATCGGCAGGGTCGGCCGTTGCGCCTATCTCAAAAAGTCTAACACGATAGGGTTCAGCAGTTTCGCCATAGTGGCCGACGAAAACGCGAATCCTAGCATATAGAATATTCAATATGATGTAATCGGCACTGTCGCACCTAAATATGCAAGCTTTCAAGCGATAGCTCATAGACTGGAGCCAAAGCGTGGAGACTGCAAAGAAACGGAGTTAGGTCAGATGATCTCGCCGGACGCCTTTCATCAGGATGCAGGTGCTTGTCATATGCAAGCCTGTTTTCCGAGCAGCGAAGTGCTAGGGACACTAACTGTTTCCGCTACTGAGAGCAACCTGTGGTCACACATGTCAATGTGTACCCAGGCAAGTGGGACAAATGGAAGTGCTATTGAACTTGTTACGCGCAACTACAGAGTCTTTGTGTCGCTCTCCGTTCCAGATCTCATATACCTGACCGATCCGCAGTGGTTCGCAGATGAACCAGTCGTAGTGCAAGGTGCGCTTTATATAGCAGCAGGTTTGCTTGGCGCACAGAAATATTCAGAAGAGGCAAGAATAAACCCAGCAGAGAGCAATTTTTTACTACGACTGTGCAGCAGAAATGCGGCACCGTTGAGCTGGACGATCGAGTGCATAATCACTTACGGCAAGCATGCTTGATATTTGTAATCTGCGAGAAGCCAGGTGGCACAAGGAAAAGTTAGTTTTCGGGGTGAGAAATGGGAATGGGTTGGCGTGTCCAAGTAATTACGAGTCAGTACTCACATGACAAAATAAAATGTAGTACGCAGCTCATGGAAACGCACGTAAGCCAAACAGGACAACTTTGATCTGCCAGGTAGGCAATAGAGAGGCGGAGCACGCCGTTCTCTATGTGAGCCATATATTGATCTAGCACACGCGAAGAGCTCAACTCAGCCCCCATGATGTGCGTTTGCAGGCTCCACCAAAATTGTCGTGCAAACTAGGAAGTTCGAGCTCCAATTCTGAGACGGGTGACTGCCCTCAAAGCCCTTCAAATGCAGCTAACTAAGTTTTCGAAAGATGGCCTCCTGTGCTGGGAAGTCTCAACAAAAAGGGGAGTCTCGATCAACACGCTTATGGCTCAGGTGGAAATCATTAACCTCGAAATAAACTTCGCGATCAATTTTGTTTTTCTTACTAATCGAGGTTTTAGACTATGGCCTATGTTTCTCACTTTTCTGTGAGAAAATGTTTAGTCTTATGACTAATTCATGAGCGAGATAATAGTGGTGCTGCGCTATTTTGACATAAATGGGGAATTAAGCATGAGGAAGTTTATTCTGAATAGGTCATGCACTTGCCGGCGGAGCGGTTGTTTTTATTGCTATTCTGGCCGATGTTAGCATTTGACAACAAAACTGCTCGACCACAGAGCCTTACAAGGGTGCTTTCGACGGAACAAATCGCCTAACGCGAAATGGTCTCCAACCTACTACAGGACGTAAGCCAGCCGTTCGACAACCACCTGTGGCTGCGACTATCAGTGCGATCCCTGAGGGCAGCGGACGCAGTCCCCTGTTCACCAGGATCATCTCCTTCCCCCACTCCCTGTTTAGTCTAATACAACTGAAGTGCGGTCTGTGGTGGAGCATTGTATGGAGTGCGGCTAAAACCACGGCGACAGCCCAGTCATTCCAAATACACCGAGCCCAGCAGCAACCATTGAAGAATGCTAAAGAAGCTGCATTGGCTAAAAGACGCTGGTGTTTGTGGGCGCCGTCTCACGCCCTTCCCCTAGGCACGGTGACATTGTGAGGTCTGCGTGTGCGATCCACGGCTGTCTCTCACTAGCGAGTGAGATGATGAAACTTCAGGTGCGCATTTGCGCATTTGCACCTTCCTTTCGGCACGGGAGACGCCGGCTGTGTCTGTGTGTGTGTGCGCTCGCTAGTAGGGTTGTTATCGCCACTGTACCAGTGGGGGGAAGGAAATTTGTTAAACTGACTTGCATGTGTCGAGAAGTGGTCGCAAGCATATAGAGCGCACGCCTTTTCCTACTCCTCTTGGGCGAGGGCATTCCGAAAAGGGTTGGAGCACGCCTTCTTCAACAAAATTCTGCCTTCACCACGGTCTTTGTGTCGCTCTCCGTTCCAGATCTCATATACCTGACCGATCCGCAGTGAGGTAACTAAAAGTTCGTCTTTAAAAGTTCAATTATAGCCGCAGACGTTGAGTAGCGTTGGCTGGGGCGTAGCTCAGCCGCAAGTCGCTACGACAGCGACGGGAACCGGGGAGCAGCCCGGACTCGACAGGGCATCACGGCGGTGAACGCCGCAGCACAGTCTGCCTCGGAAGCGTCAGGAGACAGGGCGAAGCCCAACCACGGCAGGATCCGCCAGGCAGCCTCCTAGGACAGCGCTGTAGGCCGACGCAAAGCCTGGTTCAGCAGGGGCAGAACCAGGGTTGTCGGGACGTGGCCGACCGCTCCATTCGCAGTGCCAGAGGAGAGTTTCTCCTGCTGTCCCGCTCCGCTCAGCTTCTCAGTTCCGTCGCTCGAGCCCATCTCGCAGGACCCGCACACCAATCACGCGCACGCTCACACTTTTCGGCGCCGTACACCGACAAAAGCACTGAATCCGACGCCCGCGCACTGCATATGCCGTCCTCCAACTACAGGTATGTTACGGAAGCTCAGGTACAATAGTGGCATCGTTTTATTTCTTTAAAACCCCGTGCATGGCACTACATGAGGGTGGAGAATAAGAGAAATTGAAATAAGCGTTGTCGAGAAAACTATTTCGCTCAATAAACCAGGTAAAGTGATGGCAACAGCGATGTTGTGGCAAAAGCCATTCCAATCTGCCGCTGTGCGAGGAAGGAATGATGACGAAATAGGGACACGACATCTACGTGGGCGTGCAACATTTAGTGGATGGCCTGTGCGCAGCGACATGCACGAACGTGGTAGAATGTAAGCAGTGTGGTGAAAGGAACTGCTGTATAAATTGAAAAATAATGATCTAATTGCAAAACGGCGCCAATTGAAGAGGGTGTCAAATCCTGATCCTGCTTTCAATGATTTTACGCCGATGTCACACTGGTATGTGGAATGAATTAACTTTGTGGCGCCATTTTGTATCGAATCTAGTCTGCTGGTGAGGTAATTCTTGTGACCACGTCATTTCGATGATGCATATTCAAGATTGAACCTAACGAGGGGCGTATATGCTAATAGTTTTACATGTTGAGAAGCATTGCAAATAATATGTTCAAGAAATTTTCTGAATTTATTGCCTGATGCTGTGACGTTAGCTATTGCGAACACCAGTTTAGGTGATGCGTGATAGTAGCGCCTAGGTACTTGAATTCTTCTATGGCATCAAAGGAGATGTTAAGCGTGTAAGAGAAGTTGTAAAGATTTTGACAACAGGAAACTGACATTGATCTAAATTTAGTGAGGTTTAGGACCAATATTCAGCAGTGACACCATCATTTATTCCTGCTTACGTCTCTCTGCAGCGAAAGGTTGCAGTAAATGCTAGTTATAGAGTGGTAGATAACGCGGTCACCAGCAAACATTGGAATTTGAGAGGTAACATGCAATGGTAGATTGTTAACACGGGATCTAAAACCAAACCTTTGGAAACACCAGATGTTAGGGTAGAAAACCTTTAGTGCTGGTAATCCTTACCGTCTCTGAGCGGTAACCAAGAAATTATTTTATCCAGGTTAAGGGGTACGGTTGCAAGGTCAACTGAGAAAGATTTAATATTCGACGTTAATGGGCAAACTTTTTACGAAACGCCTTTGTGCAGTCAGGAAAGATGGTGCCCATTTATTTGTTCAAGTAAAACTCTTGCTTGGGCTAGCTGGTTCATACTTGAATGAGTAAACGCAAGGCGCGATAGACCACGACTGATGAAGGGCACAAACGACAGGCGCCGACACCTTGCCTTTACTCATTTATATTGGTATTATTAAGATAAAGATGAAGTTTCTATTGCAGCAATAGCTAACCCTTGGCAGTTATGTGAAGGCGTTCATGACGTTCTCTTTGCTTTATAATGTTCGATAGTATTTATGTAGCAGATCGTTTTTGTTTGGAAGTTCATGGGAATATCTTTTACTAAGGCTAGCGGCAACTCGTGTTGTGTTTTATGCTTCTTTCTACCTAACGTTGAGTCCGCTTTTAATATATGCGCGTCCGTGTAGGCATGGTTTAATGTGTTTTGTGTGTACGTTGTTACAGTTGGTGCTACCTTACCATTAATAAAGCAAGGAACGTGCATGCCAGCATCGCTTCAGAACCTTTTTGTACTTTTGCCTGCCTAACAAAGATGCGTTGTTTATTGCTACGTGGGCGATTACTATTGAAAGTCTAAATACTGTTCGAGGTTTCTTGGCTTTCCTCAGAACGTCGTTTCCGATTTTGGTGGTTCAGTGTAAACTTTCGCATCAACGAAGGCAATATAACTAGCATAGTAACGCATGGCAAAGTAAAGCTAGGGTGAAATCTGCGAAAATTGCTAACGAAAGCGTTTAGTGCATTCATGCTACTTCGCCATATTATCAAAACGTCTTTGATGCAGCGGAGATAGGCAAGATCTTGTTACAGAGATAATTCTAACCGCTCTCATTCTAACTGGACCATGGAAATGTTTGCATTTGTGGCGCAAAAGGGTTTCCCATGCTAGTGGTGAAAGTATGAGGATAACTAATTCGACATACTTTTGTGCTTTTACACCGTAGGTCACATCGAATCCAATAAAGTTATAAAGAATAACTAATAAAAATATTAAAGGTATTAAAAGGTAAACTTCGGCCGCCTGGGCTTGCTATTAAGTGATTTTGAGAGTTAAGGTAACGGAGACACTTTGAGACACTTACAGACCCCGCATGTAGCTAGCACGCTATGGCCAAGCGTTAGTTTCCCGTCGACAAACCAACCCGTCTCTTTCATGGTTAACCTCCATGCCTTCCATTTATCACTTTCCTCTTTCTTTTTGTCTGTTGAGAAAAGCTTCTGCAGGCAAAAAAGCTCTCCGAGCGTTTACTTCTAGAATAAGCGTTTTTTCTCTTCAGAAGCTTATGGCCGAGCGGTAAAAAGCGTATCACAGCGGTATCGCATCATTAGCTTCTCTTAGGTAGAACACGCTGCCGAGGCTAATGCATGGTGATGCTGTACTGACACAGCAGATGTGCTCTGCTTGCTTTTTTTTACCTGCACGTTATTGTTCTACACTTGATCACTCAACAAAGTTTGTCTCGTCTTTTCTATCTTGAGAAACATCGGTAATCAAGGATAATTTCTACTCTTTTTTATCCCAGCTTCGCGAACGGAAAACGCCTCACAAGGATCTCATTATGATGACACTGTTCTAGAGGTTAGTAATGAATGCCTGCTTGTGTCATATGGACAGTCATCTGATGGTAAGTGTCTTGTCCTTTTCGCCTGTGCCACAAGGTTCAAAATAGTTTCATGAGTGAAATAAGCATATTTTACGTCGGGTAACATATAGCTGTTCTTTATAGGCGCCATGGTTCCTCATAAAAATGCAGTCGCACTCACTAAACAGTTTGAATGGCCTGTACCCACAAACTATTTAACATCGTTTGGCAAGCCAAAGTTTAATGCAACCAAATGCAAAATTTTAGTTCTTTGCAGCAGATGTGATATGCACTGCATGGTGCATATGAACTAAAAAGAATAAAGCCTGCTTAATCAAATGTCCTACTTCTGTGTTTTCACACCGGTTACGGCAAGGTAAGCGTCAGTAGAAGAAAGGCTTGATATGAAACCCGGATACGAGTGGCATGGTATAGCACGCTATAGTCTAAGAATATATAGCATGGTAAAGTGACACGGCAGGACATAATCAGAGCCAAATAAAGTATGTAGCAAAGCAAACTACTTGTAGTCCTTGGAGGTAGTAATACGGAAATACGAGCGTAAGCAGAACTGGAAAGAAGGAAACAACTGAATCGCTTAATGTTCAATATAAGATATACTTGATAATATTAGTAATTCCTGTATGGAAAGGACCGATGTTACTATCACAGATTTATCAACTCATCAGATGATTCCATTTCTGACATGTTGCTAGGAGGATATAATGCCCACATCTAGACGATTCATTGAGGGCAATGTTTGCCGGATTGCTATGGACTCAGTGTAAATGTGTGAGAGAGGTTGGTTTATATCTCGCTACTTCAGCGTAACATTTAAGTTGCACATTTTACGGAACAAACAAATCTGAGTCACTTTGGGCGTAACTCAGTCTGGGCATCAAAACCGGTGCACAAATGGCATGTAACAATAAGCTCATTAATTTAAGTTAGAGTGGCGAAGTCAGCCCTGTTTGAGATTCAGTAGTTGTCGTATAAAAGTCAAAACGATTATAGGTGTTTACTGCTCTCAAGGTTACATATGTCTTGAGTTGTTATTCAATTTATGCATCCTTCTCAATGCATGACGTGTTGCAGTGCCACGATGGTAGAGAGTATTACACGTCCTGTACCGACATATTAGGCAAGCTAAGTTACCCATGAATTGATATAATTTCTACTCATGCCCGTTGTTTGAAGTTTGCTTATTCATAGTAAAATTTTACAGCTTTCATGGATAATTTGGCAGTTATCTCAAGCACAATAATATGTAGCCGTTGATTTCGAGACATGGTTGCTATGAAACGCTGCAGACTTTTAAATATTCCCTCGTGTCCATGTATTATAATCCTAAAGCCACATTTTATGCGTCCCACAATTTTCAAAAAACAACGCATCCAAAGTTCTCGCTTATTTCCACACATGCAGCTGGGTACAATAGTGCTTGAGTTAGACCCATGTGTTGACAATTTTTTGGCTGTTTGTCCAGAAATTAGAGAATAAAAATATGCTTGTAGATGAGGAATTCCTCCCGTCATGCTGTCACCGTTGATGCCGATTTAATAATATTCATTTTATTGTGATAGCAATTATATGCACACTCTAGGCACATTTTTCCCGTCACCGTCGCCTTCGTCGTGATGTACCGTATTAAGTCCTAGGGTGATAACACCGTCGCCATGCATTTTATGCTATGTGCGCGAATAAAGGCTCGCGAGGGAAGCCGACAATAAAAGCTGAATCTGGCGCGGACAAAAGAGAAAGCGAAGAGAAAACATGCCGTATTCCTTCGAGCGAACGGTCGTGAGGAATGGAATTGAGTGTGTGTGTTTGTGTGTGGGGGGGGGGGGGGGGGGTGCTCCGGCAGCGAGTGCGTGTTTTGAGCATGAACGCAAGGGGATATCTATAGCGGCTCCACAGCCACCGAAGTCCTCCATAAAGAAAGCAACAAAATCCCAATAAAGAAAAGCGTCAGGCAGGGATATACAGTCTCTCCTATTCATAGCGTGTTTACAGGAGGTATTCAGAGACGTGGATTGGGAAGAATTGGGGATAAGAGTTAGTGGAGAATACCTTAGTAACTTGCGATTCGCTGATGATATTGCCTTGCTTAGTAACTCAGGGGACAAACTGCAGTGCATACTCACTGACCTGGAGAGGCAAAGCCGAAGGGTGGGTCTAAAAATTAATCTGCAGAAAGCTAAAGTAATGTTTAAAAGTCTCGGAAGAGAACAGCAGTTTACGATAGGTAGTGAGGCACTGGAAGTGGTAAGGCAATACATCTACTTAGGACAGGTAGTGACTGCGGATCCAGATCATGAGACTGAAATAATCAGAAGAGCAAAATGGGCTGGGGTGCGTTTGGCAGGCATATTCAGATCATGAACAGCAGGTTGCCGTTATCCCTCAAGAGAAAAGTTTATAACAGCTATGTCTTATCAGTACTCACGTACAGGGCAGAAACCTGGAGGCTTACGAACAGGGTTCTACTTAAAGTGAGGATGACACAACGAGCTATGGAAAAAAGAATGATAGGTGTAACGTTAAGGGATAAGAAAAGAACAGATTGGGTGAGGGAACAAACGCGAGTTAATAATATATATATATATATATATATATATATATATATATATATGGACACCTGTACTTATATTTATCGGGCAACCACGTTTCGCCGCCTAACAAATGTTATCGCACAGCGCGGGACGCGTCTGCATGTATCCGAATATTCTGGAAAGTTATCGATGCTTCTATCCGCTGTCTGTTGTCGCCGAACCTTGTATTATCTGATTTCATCGCGTGACTCGAATGTTGTAGAACTTTGTGGAAGGAATGCGGGTCCCAACGATTAGTCTGAAACATTCGACGACTGTTGTATAAAAGCCGACGCGCTTGACCCGCTGATCAGATTTTCGACGATCGCCGACTGTGTTCGCCGCTTTCGTTGTGCTGTAAGTGTAGCCTGTTTTGTGGGCACAGGTTCGCCCAATAAAATCTAGTTTTGCATTTCACAGTATTGCTACTGTGTTCTTAACGTCACCACCACGTGACATCTGGTGGAGGTGCTATTTGTTCATGTACCGGACGCCCCCGACAAGCTGTGATCCAAGCCCGGACCGCAAAGAGAACACCAACGTAGTCCCGGACCATCGAGCAAGCCGCCGTCTTCAGCAGCTGCCCCCGGAGCACGGACTTCTACCAGAGAAGACCAAGAAGATTGTGACCAAGGCAACCCCAATGGCAGCCCCAGCGTCCCCCATTGTGCTGCAGCAGCCCAGGGAACCACCGACGTTCCCCGGTTCCACATTTGAGGACCCGGAAAGCTGGCTGGAAACGTATGAGAGGGTCGCTACGTTTAACAACTGGGCAAGCGATGACAAGCTACGACATGTCTATTTCGCATTGGAGGACGCCGCCAGGACGTGGTTCGAGAATCGAGAAGCCACCTTGACGACGTGGGACCTCTTCCGAAGCGGCTTCCTGCAAACATTCACAAGCGTCGTGCGAAAAGAGCGAGCCCAAGCTCTACTGGAGACCAGAACGCAGCTGCCGAATGAGACGATCGCGATCTTCACTGAGGAAATGAGCCGTCTGTTCCGCCACGCCGACCCAGAAATGTCCGAGGAGAAGAAAGTACGCCTACTGATGCGTGGTGTAAAGGAGGAACTTTTCGCCGCAATGGTAAGAAGCCCACCGAAGACTGTCGACGAGTTTCTTCGTGAGGCGACGAGCATCGAGAAGACACTGGAATTGCGGAACCGGCAATTCGACCGACGCACCAAGCCGACAAGCTACGCCGCGATTCAATCACTGGCCACGGACGACCTTCAAGAGACCATCAGGGCCATTGTGCGCGAAGAACTGCGCAAGGTCCTGCCTTCGTCGCAGACTGAAGTAGCTTCGATCGCTGACATCGTGAAAGATGAGGTTCAGCTATCGCTTAGGGTTTCTGAGGTGCAACCTCAATTACCGCAGCCCCAGCCAGAAGAGATGACCTACGCCGCCGTTGCACGCAGTCAACGTCCCCTTCCGCGACCACGCCAGGGCCCTGCAACGACGCAATTCCGTCTTCCGCCGCCGCCGCCGCCAGCACGCCCACCCGTCGCCCAGCGCACCTACGCGAGGAAGACGGACATTTGGCGCGCCCCCGACCACCGTCCGCTCTGCTATCACTGCAGAGAAGCCGGCCATGTGTATCGCCGATGCCCATACCGGGAGATGGGACTGCGAGGTTTCGCCGTCAATGCTCCGCGCCCGCAGCGAGGTGAACGCCCTCGCGATATCGCCGACTACCTCGCCGCTATTCAGTGGAGCTCTCGACGACCGTCGCGTTCGCCATCACCAGGCCGCTACCTGTCGCCACAGCGCCGACCATACACTGGCCCAGCCCGGGGCCGGTCAGCGAGCCCGTATCCGGAAAACTAAAAGCAGCAACCGATGGAGGTGCGGTTGCTGTTCGTCGAACTGACGAAGATCCTCCGCCGCCGACGAAGACGACGAAGATACCATCTCGACGACCTAATGACGACACGCCGCCATCCCGACGAAGTCAGGAAGCCAAGACAACACCGACAAAAGACGACATGACGACGCGATGTTCCAGCTTCAGTTCAACACGACGCAGCCGTGATCCGACGCCGACACCTAACTGCAACGCAAGACAAAGAACCACCGACCTCGACGTGCTTCTCGACGGCCACGCAGTCACCGCCTTAGTAGACACAGGAGCCGATTACTCCGTCATGAGTGGACCCATCGCCGCCCAGTTGAGAAAAGTTAAGACTGCATGGGAAGGCCCTCAAATTCGGACCGCTGGAGGACACCTAATTACGCCGACTGGGATCTGCACGGCAAGAATTAGCGTTCATGACCAGACTTACCCTGCCACCTTCGTTGTCCTCCAACAGTGTTCACGAGACGTCATTCTCGGCATGGACTTTCTGAATCAACATGGCGCAGTCATCGACCTGAAGTAAAAATCGATAACGCTGTCACAAGATCAAGCGATACCGCCGGAGAGCTGTCGTAGTCATCACGCCTTGAGTGTGCTCGAAGATCAAGTGAGCATCCCGCCGCGCGCCAGCATTATTATTTCCGTCGGCACTGAAACACCCGCTGACGTAGAAGGCGTCATCGAGGGCGACCAACATCTATTGCTCGACCGTCAAATTTGCGTCGCAAGAGGGATCGCTCGACTCCACGGAGGGCAAGTGTAAGTTATGCTAACCAACTTCAGCCAAGAGTTTAAGCACATCAACGAGGGCACGACAATCGCATACATCGAGGAAATTGTGGAAACCAGCAATGCCTTTGTCCTCTCGGATTCAGCCGCATCTACCCCGATGAGCATTGTCCCCGTACCAGACTTCGACGTGAATTCAAGTCTTCCTATGAGTAAGCAGCAACAGATCAGAAGTCTTCTCCGACAACACAAAGACTGCTTTTCGACGTCATCGAGGATTCGACAAACACCAGTTGCAAAGCATCGCATAATAACCGAAGAGAGCGCTCGACGACTCCGCCAGAGCCCTTACCGAGTTTCGACGCGAGAACGTGAAGCTATTAGGCAACAAGTCGACGAAATGCTGCGCGATGACATCATCCATCCGTCGAAAAGCACGTGGGCCTCTCGTGTAGTCCTGGTAAAGAAAAAGGACGGAACCCTACGCTTCTGCGTCGATTATCGTCGACTGAACAAGATCACGAAGAAGGATGTGTACCCAGCACCTCCACGAGATGTCACGTGGTGGTGACGTTATATTCTTGTAGTCTGAGGCTCCACCGCGCCAGCCGTCCTGAAGGGTCCTTTAAGTCAGCTAGCCAACACAATGCGTGATGGTCACTGACGACTTTGAATGGCCTGCCATAGATGTAAGGGCCGAGTTTAGCTATAGCCCAAAGGATGGCGAGGCATTCCTTTTCAGAGAGAGAGAGAGAGAGAAACTTTTATTTGAAGTAGTGATTCGTCAGTCGACGTGGGAGGGTCCCTTATTCCTTATTTCAGTGTGGCTTGGATCGCCCTCCGGGCCTGCGCGACGAGTTCGCGCTGGTCGACCAGGTCCGGCTTGGAGATCGCAGCCTCCCACATTTCAGCGAGGAGGTTTGGGTCTGCGTCTGCTGCTATTAGTTGTGGCGCTGTGATGCTTGCTCGGGCGTTCTTGCATTGCTTTTCAGTCGTAGAATACTTGCTTTCCGCTTTTGACCGCGACCGGCTAGCATACGATATCACCCTTTCAAGTCCTTCTTTCCTCTGGATTAGGACGGCACCGAGGCCTAGGCTACTGGCGTCAGTGTGGATTTCGGTATCGGCGTCCTCGTCGAAGTGTGCAAGTACCGGCGGCGACTGCATGCGTCGTTTGAGTTCTTGAAATGCCTTCGCCTGCGGCGTTTCCCGCTTGAACGCGACATCACATTTGGTTAGATGTGTTAGCGGCTCCGCGATGCGTGAGAAGTCCTTGACAAAGCGCCTATAGTAGGCACACATGCCAAGGAATCTGCGCAGTGCCTTCTTGTCTGTTGGCTGCGGGAACTTTCCGATGGCAGCTGTCTTCTGTGGGTCGGGGCGTACTCCTGATTTGCTGATCACGTGGCCTAGGAACAAAAGCTCATCGTAAGCGAAGCGGCACTTTTCCGGCTTCAGAGTGAGCCCTGATGACTTGACCGCTTCTAACACTGTTGCAAGCCGCCTAAGGTGATCGTCGAAATTTCCGGCGAAGACAACGACGTCATCCAGGTAAACAAGGCACGTCTGCCACTTCAGTCCGGCTAACAACGTGTCCATGACGCGCTGAAACGTTGCAGGCGCCGAGCACAGGCCTAATGGCATGACCTTGAACTCGTAGAGGCCGTCTGGCGTGATGAAGGCAGTCTTTTGGCGATCTCTCTCGTCGACTTCTATTTGCCAGTAGCCAGACTTGAGGTCCATCGACGAGAAGTATTTAGCGTTGCAGAGCCGATCCAATGCGTCGTCTATCCGTGGAAGGGGGTACAGAAAACACTCCGGCGCCGACTGCTTATCGCGCGCCCCCATCGATCCCCCGCCGCAAGAAGACGAGGACGAAGACGCCTTCCTTGGGATAATAAGCGCGGAAGACTTCACTAAACAGCAACGAGCAGACCCGGAGCTAAAAGGCCTCGTCGAGTATTTGGAAGGGAACACCGACGTTGTCCCTAGGGAATTTAAGCGCGGGTTGTCGTCGTTCACGCTACAAAACAACCTGCTCGTGAAGAAGAGCTTCTCACCAGTCCGCGCCAGCTACCTTCTTGTTGTACCGTCAGCGCTGCGTCCAGAAATACTGCACGCCCTACACGACGATGCAACCGCTGGGCACCTCGGATTCTCCCGGACGCTGTCGAGAATACAGGAAAGGTATTACTGGCCGCGTCTGACCGCCGAAGTCGCCCGTTACGTCAAGACATGCCGAGACTGTCAACGACGCAAGACACCACCGACAAGGCCAGCAGGATTACTACAGCCGATCGAACCTCCTCGCCGACCATTCTAGCAGATTGGGATGGATTTTTTGGGGCCGTTTCCGATATCAACATCCGGGAATAAGTGGATCGTCGTGGCGACGGACTATCTCACCCGCTTTGCTGAAATTAAAGCTCTACCAAAAGGCAGCGCAGCCCAAGTGGTGAAATTTTTCGTCGAGAACATCCTGCTGCGACGTGGTGCTCCAGAAGTCCTCATCACCGACAGAGGAACGGCTTTTACAGCAGAGCTCACCCAAGCCATTCTGCAGTACAGCCAGACAAGCCACAGGAGGACAACTGCCTACCATCCGCAGACGAATGGTCTCACGGAGCGCCTGAACAAGACCCTCGCCGACATGCTAGCAATGTACGTCGACGTCGAACACAAGACGTGGGACGCGGTCCTGCCGTACGTAACCTTTGCGTACAACACGGTGGTGCAAGAAACAACACAGATCACGCCGTTTAAGCTTGTTTACGGCAGGAACCCGACGACGACGCTTGACGCCATGCTGCCGCACGCAACTGACGAAGAGAATGTTGACGTCGCTAGCTACCTACAGCGCGCCGAAGAAGACCGACAGCCAACACTACAACCTCGGACGACGCTTCGTCGAGTACCAGCCCGGTGACCGTGTTTGGGTTTGGACCCCTATACGCCGACGAGGACTGAGCGAGAAGCTTTTGCGTCGCTATTTCGTACCGTACAAGATCATCCGACGTATTGGCGCACTGGACTATGAGGTCGTGCCAGACGAAATTTCGCATTCACAGCGGCGCCGCACACGATCTGAAGTGGTCCACGTGGTGCGTCTGAAACCCTTTTGCGGACGCTGACGAACTTCCTTATTTTTGTTTTCTTTGCTACGGGTGTTTGCTATCAAATCTGCATTTGATAGTTGCCAATGGGTGGCCGGAAACAACACTAACCCCTTCATTTGTATTTGTACAGCAATAGGTCGCTTTACTAATATAAAATTTCCCAGTTCATAACTACGGAATTGTGATGCTATCTTTCTTATATCTAAGAGTCGAATTCAACCAAATAACAATGAATGAGGCAGTGAAGGTTCCGTAACCTCTTATGCACAACTGCTATAAACAAAATGGCTAACAATGCCATGGTGAAAAAAAATAAACAAAGAATTTCTTGTGGTAGTAAAGAAATAACCATGTTTATAACGAATGGAAAATAATTATACGTAAATGAATAACTAACTTTTATACAGTACAGTAGAGAGAAAACAATAAAAAAATATTTGATTGTCTTTTAGGAACTGTCTACACCGTTATTGTGTTTTACAAAAAGAATTGCTTCTCACTTTTTTTTTCAAGAAAACACTTTATTTTGCTCTTTAGCAACTTGTCCATGCCAGAGATGACGTGAACATCAGTTTGCGTTGGAATTTAGAAAAAAATAACTTGTTAAGTGGACAATGTTCTCGCATTTCTTTCAAAAGCTTTCATTGACAAAAAGAATGCGCAACCTTTTCAATGAAGATTTAGTGATGTCTACGTATTATTGTCAGAAGCATAGAGACAAAGGAACCACCTTCAATGCATGTACTGGAGTAGTGCAGCCAGAGAGCAAAGTAGAAAGCAGCTCGTGCCAAATACATGTGCCCGTCTTGGTCTTCCTTTCTGTAATGTCTCTAAGCGTCTATTGTACTAACCCAATCCACCGGCGGCAAAAGCCCCGTCCCGGTAACGTCGGATATCTGTGGGGAGCGGAAGAGTTTGAAGTCTTGAACCTGGTGACGTGGACGATGTCACCGGTTTTCGGAGTGGAGGGCGTTCAAAGCTGGGTGGAGCGATTTCCTATCGGACGTCAGTGGCTTGACGAACCACGCGGTATGGGCCTCTGTAACAAGAAAGGAGTTTCTCGCAAAGACATACTCTACAGGATAGTGACCAAAGTAGCACTCAGGCGCGAGAAGTGCACTTCACGGTGACAGAAGCGATAGCGACGTTTCTGGTTCTTTTGTGGCACTATTAAGCAAGCATGTGCAAGTTGTCGAGCGTGGCTGGCGCGAGCGATGACATCACGGGCATATTCACTTGTCAAGGTCGTAATAGATGGTAAAAAAGTGTCTACCGGTAGCGTGGGATCATGGCCATACAAGAGGTAGGACTAGGAGCAGACGGCAATGTCAAGGCGAGAGGAATTATAGGTGAAGGCAATGCAAAATAGAACGATGTTCCAGCTGAGGTGAAACGTATTTAGCCAGCGTATCTGCAAGATTCCGGTTCAATCGCTTGGTCAGGCTACTGATTTTTGTATGGAAGTAAGTGGTGAGCCTATGCAAGATAGAGCAGAGGCACATGATGTCAACAATGACCTTACACAAAAGGATAAAACCCCTCGGTCTGTAAGCACTTCATATGCAGGTCAATGCACCAAGATTATGTCGTGTAGCAGGAAATCTGACCCATCTGTTGAATATTATGCTCCGAAAAAGAAGAGAAGAAGACGAAGTGAGAAACGAGCGTGGAGCCGAGCGTGCGCCTGCGTTTTTGAGTTGTTTTTGCAAGCGTCGAATAAAGAAGACGTTCTCTACTTCGGCTCCGCTTCCTGGTTTTCAACATATGGTGCCGTGACCAGGATATCAGATCTACAGTTGAAGACCCCTGACGATGAAGCGAGCTACCTGAAGAGGACGACCGAGCGACGCGATCAACGCGACGACGCTGCGACGAAATCGAAGAACGATCCACGTCATCACGAGGCCTACCATTCCCGACGTGATGACATGGAAAGACTACGACGGAAGCGTGCTACCGTGCGAGCGGCGGTCACCAGGATCATCAACGACATGACAACTCTTATGCAGACGGAACCAACGCCATATGGTGAGCTGACCGACCATCTTAACCTATTGAAGATAAAGGAAACTATGCTTACGGACCTTGATAACCAAGTAGAAGAGCATGTTACGGATGATAACTTTGAGGATGAGCTTCAAAGCGTCGGACAGTATCAAGAATCTATCGTCCTCGCGAAATCCCGCGCTGAACGCATTTTATCCGCTCAGCAAACAACGGCTGCGCACGCATCTCACGATGACTTTCATCAAGCACGCGCACACGTTAAGCTACCGAAGCTCGATGTGCCGAAGTTTCATGGTGACCCCATTAAATGGCCAGAATTTTGGGATCAATTTGAGTCTACTATTCACCAGAACCGATATATTACCGACGTAGACAAATTGAAATATCTTCGGAGCTACTTGATGGGTAAAGCGGAAGGCGTCATCAGCGGCCTGTCGACAACTAACGCGAGCTATAGCACAGCTATAGAACTTCTCAAAGAAAGATTCGGTCAGAAATCACTGATAGTTAACGACGACATGCGTCGCCTTCTAAACCTACGTAAAGTTCGTTCTTGCGAAGATTTCGAAGGGCTTCAAAGGTTGCACGAAGAAGTGCAGACGCGCGTGAGATCTCTCCATAACCTTGGCATCGAAGAAAAAGAATATGGAGTTCTTCTGAAAACTGCTATAATACAAAATCTTCCGCAAGAAATGGTACTCCGTTATAATCAGCGCATCTTGTCTTCGACAAATACAGGCGTTACTAGTGACAGGCTAAATGAAATGTCTGTTCTTCTAGAGTTCTTGAGTCTTGAAGTAAGAAGCCGGGAACAGACTATAATGATGACTTCTGACATGAGAGAACAAGCCTCAACAGCAAAACGACAATCTAATGAGCATTTCCAAGGTTCTGCATCTATGCTAACTGTGAAACTGACTCCAGAGAGCTGTATATTATGCGGAGACAAAAATCACTCGGTGGATGTTTGCACAACGGAACTAACATTAGACGAAAAGAAAGACAAACTACGCAAACTAGGGTGTTGTTTCCGCTGCGCTCGACAATTTCACAAAGCTAAGGAATGCCGAAACTGGAAGAGATTAAGCTGTGCAAAATGCAGGGGGCGACATATCACCACAATGTGCGACCCAAAGTGGAAGCAGAAGAATACGGAAATGCAGATAACTGTTTCCAGCTCGTCAACAGATTCACCAAAGTGCACAGTTCTTCTGCAGACCGCACAAGCTTGGGCTCTGGGCACTGGAAGCAAATGCTTTGTAAGAATGTTGATTGATGGTGGCAGTCAACGCAGCTTCATCACGAAAGAATTGTCTAGGGAGCTGAAAGCCACTGTGTTAGCCGAAGAGCAGCTCACAATCTCGGGATTTGGAAACGTTTTAGCACCGCGGAAATATTATCGAAGAGTACGAGTCACGCTGCATAGCCAGTACGACTCAAACTCACTAGAAGTAGAGGCGATAGAAGTTCCCGAAATATGCAATGACTTGTTAGCATTGACAGATACAAATGTACTTGCAAAGCTGAAAAGCAATAACTTACGTTTGGCTGACGTCAACGCAGTTCAGGCCTCGCCTGAGCCTGGAATAAGCATCCTTATAGGTGCCGACTATTACTGGCAGCTTGTCAGCGGAAGAATTCATCGACTGGACGACTCCTTGACCGCCATCGAAACTATCATAGGATCGACACTTCATGGAGATACCAGAAGTCCACCTAAGTTCTACAAGCCGGAAACCGTAAGGAACTTCAACATATGCCTAACGGAAGCCAATGTTTCCCAGCAACCGAGGTCTTCCTGGGAAATAGAACATCTGGGACTGACTAACGAAGACAGACTTTCGAAAGATGACGAACACGTCCTGAAGAACTTCGTGGAAACAACTATTAGAAGCAATGGTCGCGATCAAGTTGAACTGCCGTGGCGCAGCAATTGTTCCCAGCCTAAATATAACCGGGATATCACGTTAAAGAGGCTGGAGTCCTTGCAGAGAACGCTACATCGAGAACCAGAGTTTCAGAAGGAATATGACACTGCCATTAGGAGCTACTATAACAAAGACTACGCTGAGAAGGTCACAATGGACAGTACGAGTGAACGTATCACGTACTATATGCCACACCGAGCAGTAGTGCGACGCGACAGAACTACGACTGAAGTACGGGTGGTATCCGACGCCTCTTCTCATGCTCCAGAGTCACCTTCACTCAACGACGTCTTGTGGACAGGGCCGAATTTGAACCCCAACATCATCGACTTACGGCTGAAGTTTCGCAGCTTCAAGATTATAATTTCCGCTGATATCGAAAAAGCGTTTCTTCAAATATCGCTGGCTGAACAAGACCGAGACGCGTTTCGTTACTTCTGGTTTGAAGAAGGATCTTCCAATATTGAAGAACTGCGCATCACAAGGATTCCTTTTGGTGCCTGCAGCAGTCCCTTTCCCCTTGCTGCAACTCTGCAACACCGCTTCCAACTAGTAGAAGACAAATACCCTTCTACTGCCAAACTATTGAAAGATCTTCACAGACTGGCGGCCACTACTAGTTTGTCGGCTACTGAAGGACAGTCATGGAATTCTTGGACCGAAACTATCTTGTTCAGGAGTCCAGAAAACAAAGAAGCCGATACAGAGACAGAGACAGCGAAAAGAGAAAGCGATGCCATGAAATTAAGAAAAGAGGATACGGAACTTTTCAGATGTTGTCTAGCGTGGTATGATTTGTATTTAGTTCTGTGTGAAATATGTAACCAAGTCACAAAACCACGGGCTCTACGAAATCACTTGGAGCAGCGGCATGGGAGCGCTGACACCTTTGGTCGGGGTGACCACACTGCTGACACGTCCGTGCTCCACCCGGCGGGTGGAGGGAAGTCGTCGGGGCACAGCTCCTTGTCATTGTCGTCATCATCGTCGTCTTCAACGTCATCGTCTTCCGCTCCGCGACACTCGAGCGGGCCTGCCGGGCGCCCGTCGTCAACAGAAAAGGCTCCATCTGGGTCATCACTGTCAGGGAGGCACAGCAGTACTGTGGAAAGGCTAAAACCCAACGACCACACGCTGACCCTCGTTGTCCGGGTGCCGCGAATGCCACTTCCACGACAGCCTGAAGCCATGGCCGCCCGCAACAGCTCGCCAGGCCATCAAAAGGAATTACCTTCACCCCAGCAGCCACCACCTTACACACCTGGAGGGCTAGGACTGCTGTCTGGGCCGGGGCCAGGGCAGGCCAATCACATGCACCCGACGCATGCACCAGCAGTACGTCAGCAATGGTGGCTGCGATGGCTTCCACTGCGGCACCTACGCCCATTAGGAAGACACCTGCCAGCAAGGGTTCTACCACGAGCACAGAAAAGTGCTCATGGTGCCGACGGGTTTGCCGACGGCAAAGTTCGCTCATGCAAAGTGCGCACTTCTAGTGGCAACACGTTCCGGAGACCGGCACAGATGCGGTACCACCTAGAATCTGCTGGACAAGCTCCGTCTTGAAAAGAAACAAGCACACGCTAATTGTTCGGCCGGGAGCTGTTGAATATTATGCTCCGAAAAAGAAGAGAAGAAGACGAAGTGAGAAACGAGCGTGGAGCCGAGCGTGCGCCTGCATTTTTTAGTTGTTTTTGCAAGCGTCGAATAAAGAAGACGTTCTCTACTTCGGCTCCGCTTCCTCGTTTTCAACACCATCAGTTGTGCAGTTGGTTTGAAGAACGCGTGTGATGGCATATCTGGTCGCGTAGTTGTCAGCGACAGCAACCCATTCGGTACCCCACGCAGATAGTGGAAAAGGGTCAAGGAGGTCTCATTCGAGACGACCGAATGACACTATCGGATTTCATGTGGCTGCAGGTAAATCAGCAGGAATAATGAATGGCTTCTAGGGGCATTCACATAGCTCACTAGCTGCATTGTATCGTCGCACAGAATGTGCAAGACCGGGCCAGAAGAAGTGGAGTACTCTGTCGTCAGTACGACACACGCAGAGATGTCGAGTGGTGGGCGTGTCGTGAAGCTCCTTTAGAACGGTGGAACGGAGGTGCTTTGAGATGTCGAGTAGGAGATCGAGACCGTTGTTATGAACATTATGAGGGTACAAAGTGCCATTCCGGAGAACGAAGAGGAGTAATGAACCGTCGTCGGCCTGGTATTCAACACGATCGACGAACGCTGTGAGTGAGGCATCACGATGCTGCTTGTCGGTGATACGGAGGAGCTGCGACACGGAAAAACACAAGTAGCATTCTCGATGTCAGGGGCGTCAGGGCTGTCGGCGAGGTAACGCGAGAAACTTACAGCGTTTCGACGCAGAGATGCGGATTTGTGAATCATAAAGTAAGAAAACCCTTGCAATCTCAAATCCTAACGAGCAAGCAGCCCGTGGAATTCTTTACGAAGGAAAGCCAGCAGAGAGCACGATGATCGGCTACTACGGAAAAGCGATGGCCATAAAGATAGGGACGCAACTTGGCTACCGCCCAGACAACAGCAACGCATTGCGTTCTGTATATAACAGTTGTGCTCTGATGGTTAGAGGAGGCGGCTGGTGTAAGCGATAACGCGATCGCGGCCACACTGACGATGAGCTAGTCCAACGGTTATACCATGAGGACTGGTATCTGTACCTACTTCTATTCGGACTTCAGGGTCAAAGTGGGCGAGGATCAGTGGTGACGTCAAATGTGTGATGAGACGACAGATGCGGGGAAATTTGGGGTCCTAGGGAAAATGGCACGCCTTTCTGAAAAAGGTTAGTGAGAGGCCGGGCAATAGCGGCAAAATCTTGAACACAGCGGCGGAAGTAAGAAGAAAAACAGCCCAGAAAACAGCGAACGTCTGTAGTGACTTCGTTACGGGAAAGTCTGCGGCCGCACGAATTGAGCCTGGGGCAGGTTGTGCTCGAGACGCGTCGACAAGATGGCCCAATACCGTAATTTGGCGGTGGCCGACACGGCATTTCGATCAGTTGAGTTTAAGGCGGGCATCACGAAAAGCGTCTTGTATGGTTGAAAGACGTTCAACGTTTGAAATCTTGGTGAAGATACAATAACGTCATCGAGGTAGCACAGCCATGTGGACATTTGAATGTTTGAAGCAAAGGGTCCATCATACGCTCGTAAGTGGCCGGTGCCTTACATTATCTAAATGGCTTAACCTTGGACTAGACAACACCATCGGGTTTTATTAACTCAGTCTTTTGTCTGTTCATATCGTCGACAGTGACCTGCCAATATCTAGATCAAAGTTCAGTATAGAAGAGAAAACTGACACCGTAGAGAAAGTCAAGGACAACATTGATTCCTGGCAATACGTAGACGTCTTTCTTAGTGACTTTGGTCACATGGCGGTAGAAGACTCAGAAGTGCCATGTCGCGTCCTTCTTCTTAACCAGTACCACTAGAGACGCCCAGACAATCGAAAAAGGCTCACTGATATTTTTATCGAGCATCTTGGCATTCTCAATTTAGTTACCTGGCTCTCCGATCGAGATGCTGGATATGGCCAACTGTCAATAGGAGCGGCATCACCAATAATAATAGGACGCTTGAGAGCAAGCGAATTGCCTAAGGCGCGATGGTCAAAGCTGAAACATCTTTGTAGGAAAACAAAACACGGTAGGAGTCTTCGCCTTGTGCAATTGAACGGTGCTTCGCAATAATTTTCGCCGTTCTGGGATCAGCACAAGAGGCAGACTGTAAAACTGGTAGGCTCCGACTGTTGTCAATTGAGAATCCGGCCACGCGATGGTCTTCTAGATGCTCAAGTTCGCGAGACACAAGCTGCTTCGTTAAACCGAAGTTTACGGCAGGAATGCAAGTGCAGCTGGCCGTGATACTCATAACTATGTACGGTACTCTGGCACACTGCAGTGAAATGTCGGGCAGCGGAGTGAGAGATACTCTCCATAAGGACTGGGTGCGGAAGATGACAGTTCGATATCTGATAATGATTTGGGGGGCAGTCGAACGATGCCGGTAGGGCTTAAGCGGCTGAGATTGCATTTTAAGTTCTGGAAAGAATGGGCGGTTCGAGGCGGAGCAGTCAATAAGAGCCGAATGCGCTTAGAGGAAACTAATGCTGAGACTTAGGTCGTGCGGGCAATATGCGCACGAACTGTATAAAGGACAGCAGTGTGGCAGCCGCTGATGCTTACACGAGCTGTAAACACGATGGCGACAGGAGTACCGCCTTGCGCAACGCGGACGACGTGTGTTGATGCAGGCGTAAGGAGCCTTTTAATTTGTGTCGGAAGTCAGTGCTCATAATGGAGAAGGTGGAACCTGTGTCGATCAGCGTAGTGACAGCAGTACCTTCAACGTCATCTTCAAGAAGGTTCTGGTTTGTGGGCAAAGTTGGGATTTGAGGGCAAGGTCGATATCGCAGCTTCGCCTTTAGAAACTGCAGTTTCCAGTTTTCTGGCCTGCTGTAGGCGTGAAATGACGGCGACAGGAAGCGACGGAGCTGAGCCGAAAGGGACGGCTGACGTCGGGACGACGGCGATCAGCCGTGGAGAAGGTTCGGAGCAGAGGCGTCAGCGGTAGAACGATCCCGGTGAGAAGCATAGGGAGCAGTATGTGCAGAGTTACGGAAATATGTGCTGCTGTATGTCGGAGAATGAGTTGCTGATGCGTTGCGCCAGTGACGGGCGATGTTGCCAATGCGGCAGCAGTGGCAACAGATGGGCTTGTCGTCAGAGGGCCGCCATTCAAACGGGTTGTCGGATGTGACAGGAAATGATTTTCGGGGACGGGGAGCACCACGAGAGAAATGCTGCACGCTGATTCGTGGGTCGACGAGCGCAGGAGGTGAATAGTGGCTGGTGACACATTGGTGGGTGCCGCAGCGCAGGAAGGCGAATAGGCAGCCTCAAGCTAGCGGCGAACGGCACTAGTTGCACTGTCACATAGGATTGGCCAGAGGGGAAGGTCCTCAGAAGTCGACGTAGTAGTGGTACTCGGCAGGCGCACGTTGCATGATACGCCGGCTCTTGGCTTGTTTCATGCGGCGGCATTCGCAGATGATGGCGTCAGTACTAGAAGTGTGGCCGAAAAGCAGCAAGTTCAAGGCGTGTATGTCTCTTACATATTGTCGTCAGTTTGCGCCGAAGAGCCACGGCATCTTTTATGTATGAGACGTACTGCTCTGTGGGGTTCTGAACACGGTCAGCACGTGCCTTTTTTGCCACGACCGTGCACCCAAGGTGGCCGGTGAAGAAACAAAGGTAACGGCGCTAAGCAGACGAGGGCGGCGTAAGAGAGAAACAACGCATACGGGTGCGTTTGGGTTTCACTTCGTCCTCTACCTTAGCAGCGTAACCTTTGTTTTAAGTCATCAACCAACTAACTCTGCAAAAAGCTTTGTTAAGCCGTCGAAGAGTTCGCGGTATTTTCGTTTAAATATGTGCTAGATTGCCAATTCTTCGTCGTGGGCTTGGTACCACAAGCACGGGATGCCTTTCAGGTAAAAAATCACGCAAGCGAGTATGGTCGTTGGATCCCACCTTATATTAGTGCAGACGTTTCCTGAAACGTGGATTCATTCTTCGTCGTCAGATTCATCTAAGCCGCAAAAAAGACCAGGGTCTCGATTTGTAATGGGAACAGTGCGAACACGACGAAAACGAAGTAAAATGACACAGGACTAGCGCTGACACAACTATGACTGCTCAAACACACATAATGTATATAAGCTACAAAAGTGATCACACGGTCAATCGAAGAACGCACAACCGGGCCACCATGGTCGATTGACCATGTGATCGCTTTTGTATCTTATATACCTGATGTGTGTTTCAGTGAACATAGTTGTGAGTCAGCGCTCGTTCTATGTCATTTCACACCGTCGTCGTCTTCTTCGCGCTGTTCCAATTATGAATGTATACCAACTCACCCAACTTCCCACTTAATTCAGGGTCTCGAGCCTGGGAAATTGTCAAGACTGGAGTAGTCGGGCGAGTCGTAGCTGACGCTGAGGGGGTCTCATATCCGGGAGGCATGGTACCAAACTCAATGTAGCGACCGCTGCAGAGCTCCTTGGTGAGGACGAGGACCGCAAACCTCCACCAAAGTGTTGCGTGTGGAGAGACGCAAATGAACTAATTGCAATGTATTTACAAAAGCAGCGCAGTTAGACACCGAGATGGAAACGAGCTTGTGCCTAAACCCAGATGCCTGCCCTCGTCTTCCTTTCCAGCATGTCTCTTAAGCGACTGTCGTGCCGTCAGCATACTGAATTTTTTTTACATATATAGCCGTGCTAACTGCATAAATAAGTGTTTTGGGCTTATGCATACATACGCACTGTTATTCGTATTTTTATACATCCGAAAGATTTGTCAAAACATGAACAGTAGGTCCCTTAGGAGGGTAACTTCAAATGTGCGCTCTATTCAACGTGTATTTAACCTTTATGGTAGCGGATAACAGCCTGCATGAGCCAGGCGCACTACACAAAATTATCGGGAATCGTATGTCCTGTTTATTATGTCGAATATTATTATCTGCACATAAAAAGAACTATTCTAGAATGAAACTGCCACCTAAACTAATTTGTGACAAGTTCTGAACAAATTAAAGAATATTTTTCTGGGACGCGCGACATTTTGTACATTTTGCCTTCTATGAGCGACTAAATTGTTCTCAAATATTTTTTATGTATATCATTCTCTTATTCTTCCAGGTAGGCATAAGTGTCTGTTATGGGGGCTATCAAGAGAAGAAGTAAATACTAGTACACTATGCTACAAGAGCTCCCTGTGGTTGTGTTCAGCAGACTTCTACGACATGACGGAAACTGAAAACCCATGCAGCCTATATGAATCCCACGAAAATAGAATTCACGTTAAAGAAAGGAGAGTGGGAAGGAAGCGCTAATCATATGTCTCCGAAAATCGTTGTCCATAAAACTATGTACCCCCGAACTAGTAAGATTCTCTGCAGCATCACAATGCGATCAATTTATTCTTGTTACCCTGCTCATCTTTCTGCCATGTCGTACACAAACGTTATTTCAGACACGCCGTCTGATGACGGCTGCGGCAAGCGTGTAGCGTCTTGCAAAGGTTGTGCCAAACAGCCGATTAATGATTTAACAACTGAAGTACCCACACCTTTCTTTACTTTAAATTTGTCAACTTTACCGATTTTTAGCTGCAGGTTCTCGCAGCTGTGTCGTTGTGAAGGGCCTTGGTCAATCCTAGAAATAAAGATTATCCTGCACCCAAGGTGATGTATGAATTGTAGTGACGCGCCATGGGAGTTCCCGCCGGCGTGAGGTTCCTTATGAATTCCAAACGCGATAAGATTACATCGCACCATGTGAGCTGCATGGTGTAGGTGTCAGCCAAAGCGGGCGAGGGTGAACTGCGAAGGATGCTGGCTTGATGAGCGCGCGAGGAATGGAGCGGACGAAGGCTAAATGAGCGCACAGAGACGCGATCCAGCACGCCCAAAGGATGGGGGCAGGAGCTGAAGTGGGGCAGGTGAGCGCGCGTCTCCTTTTATAGCCCTGATGCTGCAGTTGTTGGCTGAGCGCGCGCCCAATCTTCAAGGTATTATGCGGTCAGGTAGAACGTTGGCGAGCCGCTCAGATAGACAGCCGGGATATCTGTTTGTTGTGAATTCTAGGGCGCCTAGTGTTCGAGGGCACGTAACAATAAGTTTCTGCATTATGAGGAGGCAAGAGACAGCACAAAGCATGTGATTCTCTATTGCTGAAAGTCTTCACTCCAGCGTTGCTACAGTAAGTATTCGCAGTCATTTATTGTGATCCTTCAAGTGTTGCCCAAACGTACGTGATGACATTCCCGCTAATTTTATTCTTGAACGAATGTTCAGTCATTTATACAGCCGATAAAACCCCGACAATTATTCATGTAGTTGTCTTTCCCTTCGGTATTGCTATAAATGGCTGGCGTTTTGGGCCGAACAAGGAATTGGTAACTCTTTAAATTAACTGTGCTTTGCTCAAATACCACTGTAGCCTCTTTGATTTAGCGGCAGAATTGTGCAAATTTAGGTATCCTACGATAGAACAGCATTAACAAAAGTTTGAAAAGCAGAAAACAAATCTGAAACTTTATTTTTAAGGCTACGCAGTTCTCTAATAATCTACTGAGACAAAAACTTATTTCAAAAGTGAGGTAAAGGCATTCTGAGATTTTACTTGGCAAAACCGCGATATGATTATGAGTCACACCATAGTGGAGGACTCCGGAATAATTTTGATCACCAGGAGATATTTATAGTGCCCGCAGTGCATGAGACACGAGTGTTTTTACATGTTGCCCCCATCGAAATACGGCCACTGCGGCCGGGATTTGATCCCACGACCACGTGTTTATCACTGCGATACCATAGGCGCTAAGCCACCATGGCGGGTAGAGGTGAGGTCCTTTACAGTTCTCTGATAATGAGTGCTAAGGCTAGCGCCATCTATGGTCAGTGGTGTGTACGCGGTCGTTACATGGCGGTCATTGGCTTTGTTATTTACCGGTGGTTTACAGCAAAGGTCTCGCAACTGAGCCTAATGAATTGCTTTCGACCGAAATGTTCGTTTCTTTTTCAATCAAAGGCCGCAAAGATAGCCTACAAGGTCTACGGAAAGCACAACTTGCTGTTAATTGCGCTACTACAAAAAAGCGTCAAACCAAAAAACTTCATGCCTACCAGACCGGCATGCCAAAGTACTTTGATGGACTTCTGAGTTTGAGGAAATGCGGCTCTTTTGGCGTTTTAGTTTTCAATCCGTTAGCATTTGAACGCGTTCAAATTCATGGGGCACTTCACGCATTTCTGGATGTTTCTATCAACAGGATGTGCGGCATCTAGGACGGGTTAAAAGAAGACGACGTGTGGCTGGCTAGCTGAAAATTAATGGAGACTAAACTGATCAAGGTCGTCGTGACTAACTCTACCAGGCTCATCAATAAACGCCTTCCGTAGGGGTAACAGACTGGTGCAGTGTGCGAGGAAGGACACAACGTACCACGGGGTCGCAGCGCCTAGAAATTTGCCTGAGTTTTCTCGCTGGTCTCTCGCCATCGACCATCACCATGTCTGAGAACGGAGGTGGACAAACGCCAGCGCCAGTTGTACCTACTCAAAGGTCAACGCCGGTTGGACGTATGCAGCAGTATACGGAACCCTGTTCTTTCGCGGGAAAAGCGCGCCAGGATTTCGACCAGTGAACTGCTAAAACCGTTGGGACTCAGTCACTCACCTTGAATATGGCGCACTGTTTCTGGGTGAGACAGCGCTGATGGGATGTGACAATCCTGAAGACTCTCTAACAACGTGGAAGCGCTTCTTCAAGAAAATAATCAAGTTTATTGGTGACTCCTACAACAAACAGGAACACGTGGACCGAAAAATAGCTCAAAGAGCTCTAATTCCTGGTGAAACGTACAATACATACAGGGAAGAGAACCTCAAGCTGTGCAAAAGAATGAAGTCACAGTTGACTGAGGATGACCGAGCTGTACATCTCCCCAAAGAAATTGCGGAAGATGTCGACAATTTTCCTATAGACAGAGAATACGTTGATTCCGCCACAGATGTTGGACGTCACTGCCGTACATTTGAGATCTTGCCGGCACGTTCCTGCGTCGATGAGAGCCCGTCCACCGATCTTTTCTCTACATTACGGCCGGTCGTTCGCGAAGATCTTCTGTGAAACGAGGTACTTGCACGCAACGTCATGCGACAACCTGCTGCCTGTTCTCCGCAACACACGGTGCCTGCAGCACCATGAGCTTCGTAATGACCATCGCTATGTTTCACGGACATCAACCACAGAGGAGTTCCGTGACCACATGATAGCACACTTAAGCCCGCACAAGGACATGGAGAGCACTCTCACCGTGGCAGGTTCGCACGCAGGCCGACCGTTATCCTGTGCAGCAGGCTCAGCCATTTTACTCTGCTACACGCGACCCGCCGCTGAGCGACCATAGGAGCAGTTCATCAATCGTCGATTACCTGTGTGCATCAGCCAGTGAAGTTCGGGTGACCGATGATGTATAGGTGGTACCGCGTTCCCCTTGTTGACAGCACTCGCCATCGCACACACAGCCAGGAAATGTTGCTCCCCATTACCAGGAGACGCTGTGGAACCGTTCTGCAACATACGACCGGGGCTTGACGCTACCACCCGCTCCACGCGTTAGCCGGTAGCCGTCTCCGCGGCATCACTACCCGTAACCAGCACCTGAAAACTAGTCAGCTCGCCCTCTGCAGGTGAGGTCGCGAGACACTCTTCGATGTCGACGGAAATACCTCCACACATTTTAAGGTTTAAGAAAAAGGTGTTTCAATAACGACCTTAGTGGACACGGAGGAACCGTTTCGGTGATGAGCTTTGTGCTTAGACGTATCCTAAGTGGTATTCGTTTGGATCATGCCGATACATTTCGCCGAGTGAATGGAGAGTTGTTGCATCTCTTCGGGGTGTGCAATCTGGACATTATTTTGGATGGTGAGGCACTTAAAGGAGAGTTCACTGTTCTACCTCATTCTACACATGACGTAATCTTAGGCCTTCTTTTTTTAAACTGTATGGTGCCACTGTCCGCTGCACAACGGGAAAAATTATTGTAGGTATGAGCTTTTCGGCTGCCTTCATGAAAGGACACCGTGTAACAAAAGAGTGCTTTATGTATCCTGGGATACAGCTGTGCCTCAATTACCTGCAGCCTATATTTCAGTCAGCTGTTTCCCGACCACTGACAGAACGCCTGACGCGACCGTGGGGTCCGTTTATGTGAGATGCATCAAGAGGAATGTGCTGATACCCTATTGTTCGCTGTGAATTCTTCATGGTCGCGCTAGCTTGTGGACTGTAATCTCTCTCAGTGGATATGCAACACTACCTAGGCTGTGAAACTTGCCGCCTAACATGGGCATGAATTGCTGTCACTCCCTATTCTTACAGTGGTCCCTGATTGTAGGATGAACGCCATTTCGTTATTGCAAGCTCTTCTGCAGGATCCTTCCTTCTAACTACCGCGTACAAGTCGCTTAGCACTAACCAGCGTAATCAAGCGCCAATATTCTTCTGAAACATGACGGACCGTTTGACATTTCATAGCAAGTGGGGCCACCATCGTCTCCTGCACTTTGTGACGCTATTTCGGACCCTGCCTGGTCATTCGCCGTATTGGCACACAGGATTGTGAAGTCATGCCAGACGGCAACAGGCAATCACAGCGGCGCCGCTCGTGACCTGAAGTCGTCCATGTTGTGCGCCTTACCCTTGTACCAGCGCTACGAACTCCCAGACTGTTTCGTTGTTTGTTTGTTTTCATAAAACATGTGCTTAATCACTTGCCCTCATATTTGTAGCATCTGGATGATGCTCCCAAGAGGGCGGCATTGATGCTTGGTCTTATTATATCCCATTTCCAGGACTGTATTTCACCCGCTAACCTAAATTTATCGCTTGGCGCAAGATGCGCCTCCGTAATATAGGACTTACTCGAATCTTATCATTGATTCCATCTGTTGTGTATGTTTTCGCCGAACATTGCGGAATATTATTGCACGCGGGGCACGAATTGTGTAGTACTCTCTGGAAGGCACGCAGGTGCCAGCTGATTACTCTGAAACGTTCGATGATTCATGTAAAATACCCCACGCGCTTGATTCGAAGGTCACATGATCACCGGTTATACTCGGAGCTATTCTTGTGCTTGGAGTGCCACTTTTGTGGGCATAATTTCACCCAAAAAGTTATCTTGGTGATTTAAGTTTTCCTACTGTGTTCCTTATTTTCACTACATGGTGAGACATGTATCAAATTTCCACGGCTCAAACATACGCCCTAGGTGCTCAACCTGCATATAAAACGCTAGTTTGGATATTTGTGCTGTTGTTTCCACTTTCTCCACTCAATCGCTAAGGAAAAGATGCACGATTCCAGAAGCTTATGTCTAACCAATACAGTACCCTTCATTTGTATCTCGATATGCTTTCACACATTAAATAAACGTGTTTTCACTTGCAATTTAGGATTCCCGCCAATAGATGTCTTTCCTTTCACATTTCCTTTATGGAAACATATGGATTCTTTTGGCGTTTTTACAAAATACTACTGTTATTGGACTTCGGCGGAGTTCCAATGGGTTTTCAAGATTTGCCTGAGATAAACTAACGCAACCTGCGAAATCGGCAACTTTTTCGTGCCGCGTTTATGATCCGTATGCAGCACTCTCCTAAATTGTGATGCTCTCACCAACGCAATCCTAAATCAACTCGCCGTGGCAATTTGCTACATTATGTCAGATATAACTTGAAGCGCAAGGCGTGGAATGACTTTTTCCAGGGCTGCTTTCGAAAACGACAAACACAGAACGGTATAATGGTCACCAGCTACCACACGTTCTGTGCACATTTTGATGAGAGATGAAGTATAGCCGTCGGTTACTAGCTCTGTACATGTACTGGCAGGGCGTCAGATCTTTCCCGAACCACACTCATAACTGAAAGGTGGGATCATATGTCGGAGAAAGACATGATGCGAACACAATAGACTTGAAAGTCAAGTTAACTTCCACGTTACAAGGATAAACACATGCTTTCTGAGAGTTAGTTGTTGCAGTCCCACTTCCGAGAGCTGCAATACATAGTTTGTTTAAGTGTTGTAATGATGGCAGTTAAGGACGGTCACTGAGTACGTGAGGTGAACAGGACCGACGCGCTTGTGCCAACAAGGAGTGGCTAGAGTACGGCATTCCACCATAGCTTATCTTTGAGTCTGAATTATGGCCGTTACCATCGCGGTAAGCGGAGTTCCCATTAATTTCTGTCTATGTAATTTCTGTCTATGTTTTTGACCAGCTTGTTATTCTTTCTACAAAATGTGCCTCGTGCACATATACATCAGAGCATCTTCCCTTCCCTTTGATTTGTGGCACCAATCACACGCGCCACATATAGTGAAATTTCCCGCTAAAGTATGGCATTACCCGACCAGGTGCCAAGTACGTCGAAGTCCCCAAAAGAGTTTTGGTGTTAAAGCACAATATGTGGAATTTAGCAACAACAGCATTGGGAGAACCTCAGCATAAACAATAAAAAACTAAGTGCACAACGCTGCAGAATACAAAATAAAGTCTGAACTCGCAATCAGACGTGTAAGGTACGCTAGAGGGTTAAGTAGTCTTGAAACATGAGCTCGTTAAAGCCCCATATAAATGTTGTTCCACGCAGCACAAGTAATTATAAATACACGAAAATGCATATTTATTTACAAGCGACTTTGTTATTCAGTTATGACTCAATCGCACTGACGTCGACAGTGATTTATGAAATACCGCGGCCAAAGCTTAGGCAATTATACTGCTAAATGGGCCCTGAAACGGCGGGCATCACTGTAGACAATAAAAGGATCATAAATAGGAAATGTTCGGCGTGAACAGCTTAAGGGAAGCCAAAATAAAAATAAAATGAAGGTAAAAAAATAGTGTCGGCATCACTTTTCTGAGAATATTACTTCTTAAGATTCAATTTTTGAAAGAAAAGATTGAAGCGTTTGTCTACTAAAGAGTGTAAACATGAATCGAATGAAAACATGGTAGCTCTATTGATTTTGTTTTTTATTTGTGCTGAATTGATGAGGCATGAAACCACGAATTTTGCCCAGATGGGGAGCTTTCTTTGCGTAAGCGCAGGTGAGCCTTAGACCTGGGTCAGTTGGCAACACCTAATGCTCCAATTATCGCCAGTGCTCAGGTGAATGCCATGCTTCCTACACGAGATTGACAAAAGAAAAGTTGTGTGTCGGCATTTATTGAAAAATCCAAGATTTAGCTGAGTCTGACAACATCAAATTTTGTTATTTACGCATTGTTTACAGGCCTACTGGAATATTGTGATTCTATTGGTATACTTTGATTCTAGAAATTACTCAAATGCTTCGAGAATTTTCTACAGGTATTGCGCATCCTTTCAGCTCAGTAGTTGATCGTTCTACACATCCAGAGGCACGCGAAAGTTCATAGAAATGGCTAGACAACAAGAAGCTGAAGGTAAATTTCATCGTCGCAGAGTAAGAAAGGCTAACCTAGCACGAGCTACATTACTACATTTCAATAATATTCTTGTTCTAGAACGAATGACCCACATTAAAGATAAATTTCATTCAAATTATATATATGCAAATGCATGCGGTGCGTGCTAATATTTTCATGGATGTATTCTTATTAGGCCGTTTTCTCAGCTGTTGTGCCGAATGCAACTAGATTATAGCAAAAATTTGCATGTATTGCCTGCATAAAATCACAAAGTCCACAATCTCAAAACAACTGCAGTGTGTTCTGCTATTTACACGCTCTCCTATGTCTGTGAAAGTGGCCCAATCAGGGCATCGGGACCACAGCACGCACTACTACCTGCTTAGGGCTGTCCGCAAAAAAAAGGACGTGCGCCACTTCCAGGCATCATGCGTAACTGACGTCTTGATCAGTTGCGCTCTTTGCTTGACAGCGATTTGGCAAAAGCAATAAAAGCTACTCGTATTGCCATTCGGTTGGAGTGCCACTTTTTGCTATATATTTGGGATTGTCTTTGTGATAGAGAGACCAGGGAAGCCATTGAAATTAACTATACAGCTACTTGGATAGGCCACCACATTTCTCGATAATTTTATTTGGTAGTCTTATTGCAATAAACGGACCCGCAATGTCATGAAGCATGTCATAGTGCCACTCATGATGACATCTGCATTACTGGTTCGTTGGTTTCAGTGACGCGTAAAATTATTAGTTTTTTCGTGCACTCTTGAGTATTCGTTGAGGCATCTTGTCATAACGCACCATCATTACTGAATGTAGCCGGCAGAGCATATGGGGCGAAATAGTGAAAGTACCTCTTTGAGAGCTTACGGGTTTAAGTGCTTGATCATTTTATACAGTATTATGTCACTTGCTGGAGCATACTTGCTACGATTCAGGGAAGCCTGGAACTCGGCCGTGGTAAATGGACAATTGTATATTCCATTGGACGCGCCTTTCCAAACCACAGTGGGCGAAAAGCTCGTTCGACATACCAGATATTCTCACATTCTGTGTACAGATAATATTTGGAACGTCTGTCAAAGTAACCAACACTAATTATACTGTAGCAGAATAATACCAGCGTTATTGGGGTCGTTATATGATTCGGAACAACACATTACTGTTAAATCACAGCTTAGGACTGCAATGAGAAAGCAATAGAAGGTCGCATTATGGAAAATAATTTTCAGAAAGACAATTTCTGCTTTAAAAGACTTGTTGCACAGGCTGAATCACGCGCACGCACATAGCGACGCATCTTACACGAAGCCAAGCCTGCAAATGAGCGCCATCGCGTGGTGGTTTTAGCGTTCACACGCGGATCTACGCAATCAAAAGGCTATGCGTTGAAATTTCTTGGCGGTGGTAAGCAGTGCTCTACTGAAGCGGGAAGCTCTGTACAAACACGTCGCGTGAAGGCGATATTATAATAATGAGAATAACAATGCGGTAACAGTCGTCGTCGTCGATGTAATGGGGCAGACGGTGGAACTAGCAAAGCCAACATTGCTGCGTGCTTTCTTAATGCTGTCGCATATATTGTGTGCATACTAAAACCGCGGGTTTAGGGCGCGCATCACTGGTCACATTCGACGTATTCATTGAACGTAAGCGCTTTCTATGCCGACGGCACGGCCAGTCTTAATTATCACAGTCTTTATCCTGTGCGCAAGTTCCGGTGCTTTTTCTTTTGTACAAGTCATTCGCTTACCCGCACCTGATTTCCCATTGAGGACCGTGCGCAGGTTCGCATGGCAAGGCACAAGAACCTCGGGTAATCGACTTGCTTTGGGTTCTTTCAATAAACACCTCTCTTTAAATTACCACAAGCAGAGGAGAAAAATAAATAGGTCATATAACGCGCAATTCTCACTGAAATATGTCATCCATCGGTGCGACAGACATTTGGTATGCTGGTCCTCCCCATACCCCCTATGCTCCTCGTTAGTACCACGACAGTCGAAGGAGAAAGGAGGCAAATACACCTACCTTAAAGCAGCACCCGCATGAACGCAGCATTCAGTTAAGCGAAAGCGAGTTCTTGAGGACTTGAAACTCTTTCCTTCGTTGCAACACTTCAGTTCTGCATAAGGTTTCTTTGATTCTTAGCTTTTCATTGGTTATGCTGTTATTTCTATATTGCTATTGATGTCGCTCTTAGCGCAAATTAAGCGCTCGTTGTTGCAAAACCTATTCTCGCTACTTACCTACCCTATGGGTCATTGCGCCTATTCGTGCCGCTTGGCAGAGAGTGGCTGCTACTTCGTAGGGCATCACGTTTTCAGAAATCAGTTAAATATTATATTTTTTCACCAATTTTCCGCAATTTATTGGTGCAAATATATTTATATTGTTAGAAAACGGCGTCAGTTCCCTCCTGTTTTTGAATGTTGAATGCATGGTGAAAACAAAAGCACATATGTTAAGAGTAGGGGGTCGAGATGGCGATAAGGTCTCGCTACTGAATCCACCGCTGTTTCCTCTAGCACGCCTGTTCCTTTGGGCTATTTTAGGCTAGGCGAAGTTATAAATATTTCGACATAATTTGTGTTATCTTTGTAGCACTGCTAGCGAGAATAATGCACAACTGGGCTTGGTTTTCTTTCCTAATACAGTACAACTCTGTTTTGGCGTTACACCCGTGGTTGTCTTGTTAATTTTAATTTGAAAATATAAGGCTAAGAAAATCAACAGTGAGGCGAAGGGACATGTTGGTAGCGTTGAACCAAATATACGAGTTGTTCACCATGCTGCAATTGGGGATCCAGTAACTTTCTGATAGAAAGTTGGAACAGGGGCTCTGAAATAACAAATGTGCGACTACTTCTGCAAAGGGCAACCAAAAATTTTCGTTCACGCGATTCAAAAAAATTATAAATTCTGCTTGTGTCTATTGAAACGATTGTAGCGCAAAGAAAGACGGACAAGTAAGAGAACAGTACACCACAATTGCTTATTTTATCAGCATTCTTATTCGCCATTCGTCATAAAATATCTACCCATCAGGTATTTCTCATGAGAATCTTCCTTCGCCGCCACCTACCAAAAAACTCCACATACTAAGTATGCAACGTTTGCCGCAAGACCTACCCCAAATGTTTTCGTCCCTTCATTGCTTTACCAGCAATAGAGGTGCAATCACCGAGCCTCTTGGCTTTAAATCCGCGACTTAGCATGGTAGCTTAAGTTTGTTGGGGGTTCATTGGAAAAAGGACCAAGAGCAAAAAGACAAGGAGACGACGTGTATGCGATTCCTCTCTCTCGTGGAAATAAGTACGTGGGACAGACAGGAAAGTGCTTAAATGATAGTATTAGAGATCACCATAACAATGCGCATAGCACGGTACAAGCGATCTCGGTATTAGTTGCCACAACCCGGGGTGTAAGCCATACTTAAAAAAGAAAGCGAAGCGCTGGCTAAACCTAGTTCACAGTTAACACGTGGAACCATTGAGGCCGATTTCATTGGTAAGTTTGATAGCTCGTGCGTCAGTTCTCCTTCGATTGCATTTTATTCTCGGGAAATGGCGCCTCTTGACACGATTTGAATGGCAAAAATTGCATGTGCTCTATAGGTACGTGGTTACCATTATCAGCATTGCAACCGATATTCCAGGTTTTTTTCCTGATCATGCACATATTTCGCATGGTGTCACCCTATATATTTATTCCTTCATTGCTTCGTGAATAAACTTTTGTAAGTCAGTGCTTTGTATGTGTTGCTCTCTCTTACCCCTGTCTTTTTTGCGCGGTGTCGTTTTTTCCAATTAAATCCGCGCTGGAGGAAATCTTCTCTGGCAGCTGTAACGCATAGGAATACTTCTGCTACTCTGCTAATCCTCTTATATTTTTTTCTGTGGCAGTACTTAGCCCTTATGTAAAGTTTGTGATGGGATCATTACTAAATTAAAAGACAAACCTATTAGTTGAATATGAAGGACGCTCTGGTGCAGGGCATTGAAACTGTTTGGACCACCTCAGTTTCTTTAACTTTCACCCAGTGCACGGTACACGACCGCTCTGACAAGCCATCCTCATAGGAATGCGACCACTGTGACCTCGAGCTCCACAGTGCAACGACATGGTCACTAAGCCAATACGGCGTGTAAATGTACAAAAAAAGTTATTGTCATGGTTGCAGTGCTTTCTACGTGCGACGTTTACCCCGTACTAGCAAGGGCATGTAGCAAGGTCTCTAACGAAAGATGGGATATTTTCTGCATACATTCTGCAGTAAATGAAAGTTTTTTAAAATTATTATTACGTGTTCTTCTTTATTCGTTTTCCGCTGACTACATTTCACGCCCTAACCGGCTAAAATGATTGCTCAGCGCAATGCCCGCCTGCGCGATTTCGACCTTGCTCGAACGTTATCAATGACTCTATTTGTTGTGCATATTCTTGCCGGGTCTTGCGTAAACAGACAGGAGGCGTGATACGAAATATGCAGTAGCTTCTTAAAGATGCGCGTGGACATAAAAAAGTTACGCCAGAATGTTCGACAAGTCATGCATAAAAGCCGACGCGCTGACCCGAAGATCAGGTTTTAGAAGATCGCGACTAAGCTCGCCGCCATCGTTGTGTTTGAGTGCTCACTGATTTCTGGCACAGTTTCACTCAATAAAAAGTTACTTTCGTGATTCATAGTTTTCGAAGCTGTGTTCTTCACCGTCACTACAGCATGACATCTTGTGCAGGTGCTTTGCGCTCATGCACCGTATGCCCTCGTAAAACAATGATCAAAACCCGAATCGCGAAGACAACACCAAGAACGCTACGGGCCAGCGAGCTAGCGGCAGGCTGCAAGAACAGTTACCGGAATACGGACCACTTCCAGAGAAGAGCATTGAAATCAAACCAAGTCAATAACGACAATGGCAGCCCCAGCTTTCCTTACCATGCTGCAACAGCTCCGGCAGCCACCTACCTTTCGTGCGTAATCGTTTCAGTCATGAAAAACTTGATGTAAACGTATGAAAGGGTAGCTACATTCAAAATTTGGAATTCAGAGGAAAAGCTGCGCAATGTAGCGATATAGTTGGAGGAAACAACCAGGACGTGGTATGACAATCGTAAGTCGAAGCGAACCAAGGGATACCACCGAATAGAAGTCTGACCTGCATGCTTTGCGCGTGCTCGAAGATCACTTCCATATTTCTCCTTACGTCACCATGATGATTCTTGTCAGAACAGAACACACCCGACAGATGAAAGACATTGCTGAGAATGACCTACAGTAGCGGCTCAGCCGCGAAATCGGTGTCACAAGGAGAATCGCGAAATTTCGCCAAGGCCTAGCGTAGGTAATGGTGACCAATTTCTGTCGTCAAGCGGGAACATCTAAACAAGCGCCCGAAAATTCCATGCATGGAGCAACTTGCAACAGTCAGGGATAGTTGGTTCAGTCTGTCTCAGATAAACAAACGACGATGGTCCACTGTACGAAACCAGCCTTGATCTCTGCGTTTCGGCGTCGATAATCATCGCCTTAGTAAAACCACGAAGATGGACGTACACCCAATCCCACGGATAGACGAGGCGTTGGAGCGGCTTGGCAATGCAAAGTATTTTTCTTCGATGGACCTCAAGATGGGCTACTGGCTATTAGAAGTTGACCAGAGGGATAAAATAAAGACAGTCTTTATCACGCCGGACGGCATCCATGAAATAAAGGCCATGCCATTCGGCCTTTGCTCGGCATCTGCCACATTGCAGTTTGTAATAGACGCGTTAATTACTGGCTTGAAACGTAACAATTCATAAGACCATCTTGACGACTTCGCCGACTTTGCCTTGAACTTGAACGACCACGTTAAGCGCCTTGCAACAGTACTACAAGCAATCAAGTCAAATCGGCTCATCCCGAAACCAGAGAATTGTCGTGTCCCTTACGTAAAACTTCTGTTCATGGGCCACGTGCTATGCGAATGAGGAGTCCTTCCTGATTCGTAGAAAATAGATGCCATTCCAAACTCTTCACAGCCTGTCAACAAAAAGGGAGTGCAGATGTTTCTAGCTTGCTTTGACAAGAACTCGCATGGCCTCGTCTCTGACGTCGAATTTAACTGGACAACACCGCAAGTCAAGGTATAAGAATTTATGACGATGCCTGCAGTCGCCACTAGTACTCAGCCACTTCAACAAAGACGCCAGTGCCGGAGTACTCATTGACGCAAGCAGCGTAGGCCTTGGTGCTGTCCTGGTGCGGAGAAAACTTGAGAGGGTCATTTCTGACGCTAGTCAATCGTTCTTGAAAGCGGAAACCAATTATTCGACGACGGAAAAATAATGTTTTAACATTATTTTGGCTACCACAAAATTTCTTCCTAACCTATATGGCACACCGTTCGAAGTCGCATGCGACCATCTAGCTGTGTGTGTGCTAGGTATATTAAGGGAACCGTCAGGATACCTAGCACGGTGCTCCGGTGCTATTCGCATTATCGCTGAAAGCCATCGCTAGATTTGTAGTAATAACTTTTTCAGCCTATTTTATACACGCTGAGCCAGCGTGCCCGCATGTCTGTCTGTCTATATATCGATCTAGATATCAACCTATCCATCTATCACCTCTCGCCACCATTACGCCATAGTGTTCGTTTTTTAACTAAATCACATTTATTTCAACCTAATCATTCCATTGATTACATTTCTTACCTCCATGATATGATATGCATGAAATCAGTGACATCAGTGTGAGGACCTAGTTTCTTGCGCCTTTATTCCATAATGGAATTACGACGGCCATAATCAGAATGTGTGTGACAAGCGCACATTTTATGATATGTATGTCAAAACTAGCATATCGCGATCAGAATGACTACTGAAGACATGCCTGCCATTGTACGGCATGGACGCATTACAAAGCTGTATCTTATGATTTCACATGCATGAAGTATACGGCAGAAATGATATCCATTACCATTCAATTATGTTATTCGTCTCAGATCATTCACATCACGTAATGTATATTTAGCTTGAGTCCCTAGGACATATGTCATGCTGGTGCATGCCACATGTCGTTCATGCTTGTGGCATGCCATGTCAATTACTTCTGCAAGTCATACCATACGTGAACGGGATTCGTGCATTGCATGAGCAGTACTGTTTGAGCAGTACTGTGAAAGACAAAACTAGTTTTTATTGGGCGAACCTGTGCCCACAAAACAGGCTACACTTAAAGCACAACGATAGCGGCGAACACAGTCGGCGATCGTCGAAAATCTGATCAGCGGGTCAAGTCCGTCGGCTTTTATACAGCAGTCATCGAATGTTCCAGACTAATCGCTGGGACCCGCATGCCTTCCACAAAGTTCTACAACATTCGAGTCACGCGATGAAATCAGATAACACAAGGTTCGGCGACAACAAACAGTGGATAGAAGCATCGATAACTTTCCAGAAACTTCGGATACATGCAGACGCGTCCAGCGCTGTGCGATAACATTTGTTAGCCGGCGAATGTGGTCGCCCGTTAAATATAAGTTCACGTGTCAATATATCATAATATATCAGTCATCATATAACCGCCGCAGGGGCGTCTGCGTCAGCGCGCGTTTGGTATATTAAGACCCCAACGACCAGAGCACACAGGGGTCAAACCCTCCCATGTGTAGCCATGTGTTGGGGAAAGGGTATCCTGGTGGCGGAGGCTAAGCCTGGTGCTTGGACCTTGAGGGCACCTCGGCGAAGGCAACATTCCTCTTTGGACTCTGCTTCACATAGGCTACAGCTCCGGACTCACCATCCCAGGGGAAATCGGCAGTCACCTTTTCGTGTACTCTTTCTACACTCTTTTTCCTTTACTCTATACTTTCATACCGGCCATGTCTTCTTTTTGTTCTTACTTGAAATTTTTGTAGTGGCAAGGGTTAACCTTGTGTGGCTAACCTGCCTGCTTAGTTATGTCGTATTTGGTCATAACCACGTTCTACAGCTCGTGTTGGCTGGAATTCTCTCGCAAGGGCACCTGTCACGTCCTCCTATTCGGCCCAGTTGTGGGCGGCTGGTTTTGCTGCCGAAATTAAGATCTGAGGGCAACATTTTTCTTCCCCAAGCTACCTTAGCATCCGCTTTCCGAAGGAAGATGCACTGAACAAACATGAAAAACTTTTATCCAGCACAAAGAAAACATCCTCGCTATACCATGTCCTACCCTGTAAAGACTGTCAGAGCCATCTAACCGATCATTCTTGCCAAGTGTCTCGCGGACACACTGGGTAGTTGCTACAAAGTGACAGACGTGTCTAACGGCCACTTCATGCTTGAAATACGCGACAAGCTGCAGCATAAAGAAATTAACGGAAGATTACAATGCATCTTGATGTGAAATTTCAGCGCAGATCTCTACGTGTTTTCATTTCGCGAGGTATTGAGACATCGCACCGATCATCGCACCGCGTGGGAAAGCCGCGACGCGTGGTACTTTATGTAGGCCGACCACACAGTTGGCTATACGTCGGAACTGCAGCGTGAGCAACCATAATCTTTACCGGGAAACGCTTCCAGCGAATGCTACGCGCGAAGTCGGTGTTCACAGTTTCTTTGTTACCCCCCCCCCCCCCCCACAGCCGGTACCGCCACTGCCACATCTATCTGTGAGCGTCCCCTTTGAAACAGGGTGGCGGGTTTCGCCACCAAGGTGTTCGTAATATTTTGCACAATCTCCTATATGTAGTTAATTAACGTGAAGAATTCCGATCACCAAACTTTCTGAATCCCTATGGGGAATTTCATTTTTGTACGCCTCCACTGCTTGTCGCCTCCCTACTTGCACCAAATTTCCAAACCACTCTTACTAATCTCCACTGCGGACATATTTTTTCTTGCTCTTGCTGAACTCAAGGGCTTCAACTAATCAAAGGACCTTAAATTGATCACTGGGCACATACCTTGCATAAGCAGCGCGTTGGGCTGCTGCGCACGAGGTCGCGGGATCGAATCTAGGCCATGGCAGCCGCATTTCGATGGAGTCGAAATGCGAAAACACCCGTGTACATAGATTGAGGTGCACGTTAAGGAACCCCAGGTAGTCAAAATTTCCAGAATCCTCCACTACGGCGTGCCTCATAATCAGAAAGTGGTTTTGGCACGTAAAACCCCATAATTTAATTTTTTTTAGCTTAAACGCTAGCGCTATCTGGTTGGGCTTCAACCGCTTCAACAGCAGCTTCTTCCGCTTTTCTCCCCATGTTTCCGCTGCACCCCTCTCCTTCATTTTCCTTTTCGCGCTCTCTTTGTTATCGCCGTCTTTCACCCGCCTCTGCTCTCAGCTTTGGCTCTTCCATTGTTCGCTGTGCTCGTTGCTTGCACCAAGCATAGGCGAGCCACGCCGACGCTCAACGCACGAATGGGCACCTATCACGGTGACACCACATCGATCGCTGAATGCATGCAAATTAGTGATATCAGGTAAGATTACCTTTTGAACCTTGGTGAAGAAGAGCTCCTAGAGGGCTTGAATGGCAATAACATCATGCACATACGCAGAATGAAAATAAATATGGTAGAACAAGAAAATGCTAACAAGACGTCCGAACTGTCTGACATAATCAACGCTCAGTATTTAGAGAAAAGACTATGGGCGTATATCCCAAACCCACACCGATCCTTAAATTGGCAACACTATGGCCACGGTTCGCAAAGCTGCCGAGGGCGACAAGTCGTGGCAGCTGGCAGCTGCTTTATCTGGTTTGTTGGGCGAGGTTTTGAACGATTCATCAAATAGTTTGAGTTAGTATAACACACAGTTTCGTTAGCTATAGTAGAGAGGTCGATTGACCGTTTGTGAACTGTACGAGCGTCCGAAGCAGCTGTAAAATCTCGGTTATAAATATGTTTGTTTGACATAGGGTAATGCCCAAGTGGGCGGCAGGGTCATGTGATACCGTATTCAGGCGTTAGCACCTTATATTGTTTTTCATTCGCGAATCAAGAGGAGAACTGAGTTTTTCGGTATCGTTGCCCCGTTCTCTACGATGCAATAATCCATCTTGAAGAAAATGTGTCGCCATAAATATTCACTACATTCTATGTACGTGATCCCCTTCGGACATTACTATATCACCGGCGAAAAATAGAATGTCCAAAAACAAAGCTTTTATATTGCTACGGAACAGTATTTTCCATGACGAAGAGGCGATCAGTGAGAAGACAACGTCGACGACTGGAGGCTAGCGCGGGCTGTTGCCTCTTGGCCAAGTGCGGCGTATTCCCTTGTAAATATACTTGTATATAGCTTTCCGTATAACCCAGCCCCGTCGCTCCTTTTCGCCGACCACCTTCGGACGCCGCTCCCAACCGTAAAATTAAACGACGCAGCGCCTCGAGGTGACGCTGCATTGATCCCTGCGCCGACAAATCCTCTACTGACGTTGCCCACTCATGTGAATCTTCTTGACGTGCAAGTCGACAGTGTTTCTGCATCTGCTCTTATAGACACTGGGGCGCATTTGTCGCTAATGCGCGCTGACCTTCGTAACCGCCTCAAGAAAATAATCACGCCTACCACGGCGCCTGATGTCCGTATCGCCGACGGGGCAACAGCCCCCGTAATGGGCGTGTGCGCTGCCCGCGTCTCCTTCCCCGATCGCTGCACTATCGTGCGATTCGCAGTCATCACTCAATGTCCCCACGACATCATTCTCGGCTTGACTTCCTCTCCGCACATTCTGCTATCAACGATTGTTCCGCCAGTACTCTCCGCCTTGACCTGCCTGCTCTGGATCCCCCTGAACCACACCCCAGTCACCTCAGTTCCGTCGACTTCGTTCGCTTGCCACATTCGCCACGGACTTACGTTGACTTAGTGTCGTCCACGAGTGCCCGATGGTCATTACACCGCAGTTCCTATGCAAGACGTGATCCTTAACCACGTGACTTAACCACGTGATCAAAGTGCCTCATACAGTTGTTTATTACGGCGAATTGCGTCTGCCTGCCGGTAGTCAATTTTGGATTGACGACACAAGTGCTGCCACGCGGGATGTTTCTGGCCCAGCTTTGCTCACTCGAGGATGACTCAGTAGCACCTATTGCAGTAGACGACAATTCACCCGATCCTCCTCTACCGTCGCAGTCGGCAAATTTTACCATCGCCGACTTACAGAAAATGATTGCGCCCGTGACCTCTATCGTATTCTGGTTTCCTATCACAATATTTTTTACTTTAACGATCGTCCTTTGGCCCAAACTACAGCTGTTAAACATCGCATTATTACCGGCGATGCTCCTCTTATTCATCGCCGCCCGTATCGAGTGTCATCGGCTGAGCGTGAAGTTATTCACGCAGAAGTTCGCAAAATGCTTGCCAAGAACATTTTTGAACCGTCATGTAGTCCATGGTCGTCACGTGTTGTACTGGTAAAAAAGAAGGATCGCTCATGGCGCTTTTGCGTGGATTATCGGCGCCTTAACAAGATTACCAAAAAGGACGTGCATCCCCTACTTCGGATTGATGACGCCCTTGACTGCCTCCACGGTGCTGGCTACTTCTCCTCTATCGACCTTCGCTCCGGCTACTGGCAGATTGTCGTGGACGATCTTGATCGCGAGAAAACTGCTTTTGTAAAACAAGACGGTCTTTATCAATTCAAAGTGAAGCCGTTTGGTCTATGTAACGCTCCTGCCACTTTTGAACGCATGATGGACTCCCTTCTTCACTGTTTAAAATGTTCCACAAGCCTGTGCTACTTGGACGACGTTATAGTATTCTCCCCAACGTTCGCTACGCACCTCGAGCGCCTCTCAGCAGCCCTGAACGTTTTTTGTCGAGACGGTCTGCAACTCAACGCATCGAAGTGTCAATTCGGCCGTCGCCAGATTACCGTCCTTGGACATCTCGTTGACGCGAACGGAGTGCAACCGGACCCAAGCAAGATCCATGCAGTTGCGCACTTCCCTCTTCCGAAGTGTGTCAAGGATGTGCATAGCTTCATCGGCTTTTGTTCGTACTTCCGCCGTTTCGTGAGAAATTTCGCCGCCATAGCACGACCACTACCCGAGCTTTTGAAAAAAGACACCCCTTTCCAGTGGGGCGATAACGAGGCCTCTGCATTCTCACATCTAATCGACATTCTCACAACGCCTCCCGTTCTGGCCCATTTCAATCCTTCTTCGCCTACAAAAGTCCGTACTGATGCCAGCGGTCACGGAATTGGCGCAGTGCTGGCCCAACACCAGCGTGGCCACGACCGTGTTATCGCTTACGCCAGCAGGCTCCTCTCACCCGCGGAGCGCAACTATTCCATTACTGAGCGTGAGTGTCTGGCCCTAGTTTGGGCGGTTGCGAAATTTCGCCCATACTTATATCGCCGACCTTTTTCCGTTGTCACAGACCATCACGCGCTTTGCTGGTTATGCTCACTACAGGAAGACTACATCCTACAGGAAGACTTGGTCGCTGGGCCTTACGCCTCCAAGAATATTTGTATACTGTCACCTATAAATCTGGCCGACTACACAAGGACGGTGACTGCCTGTCTCGCTACCCGGTAGACGAGTGTGACGACGCCGACAGTAGTAGCGCCAACGCCATTTTCTCTGTGTCTGCCTTCGCTGACATCGTCGATGAGCAGTACCGAGACCTATCGCTGCGAGCACTTATCGAGCGTCTGCGCTCTACACCTACCGACGCATCCGTTCGCCGCTATGTTCTCCAGAGCGGCATTCTGTATCGAAGGAACTTCCTCCCTGACGGCTCTGATCTTCTTCTTGTCGTGCCAAAACAGCTACGACAGACTGTGCTCTTTTAGATGCATGGCGCACCCACTGCAGGACATCTTGGGGTAACCTGCACGTACGACCGCGTCCGTCGCCGCTTCTATTGGCCTGGTCTCGCTCGCTCCGTTCGACGCTATGTTGCTGCCTGTGATCCCTGCCAGCGCCGGAAAACACCTCAGGTGCTACCTGCCGGTCATCTCCAGCCGATCACCGTCCCTGTGGAACCGTTCTTTCGTGTTGGATTAGACCTGCTCGGTCCCTTTCCAGCGTCATCCTCTGGGAACAAATGGGTAGCCGTCGCGACTGATTACGCCACCCGATACGCTATCACTCGGGCTCTCCCTACCAGTTGCGCCACTGACGTCGCAGACTTTCTCTTGCGTGACATTATCTTGTTTCATGGCGCCCCGCGACAGCTGCTTACTGACCGCGGCCGTAACTTCCTCTCGAAAGTTATCGCTTACATTGTGCGTTCCTGCTCCATTCAACACAAACTGACTACCTCATACCAGCCTCAAACCAATGGCCTGACAGAGCGGTTAAACCGTACTCTTACCAATATGCTGTCCGAGTACGTTTCCAAAGACCACCACGACTGGGACATTGCCCTTCCTAACGTAACATTTGCGTACAATTCTTCCCGGCACGACACCGCCGGATTTTCTCCATTTTACGTACTGTACGGTCGCGAGCCTACCTTGCCCCTAGACATGGCACTTCCTCCTCCTGCGATCTCAACAAGCGAGTATGCGCGCGATGCCATCGCCCTCGCCAACCATGCACGCGAGCTTGCCCGTGCTCGTCTGACGGCCTCACAAACCACTCAGCAGTGTCAGTACAACGCCCGCCATCGTGACGTACAGTTTTCGCCTGGTGCGCTCGTGCTCCTGTGGTCGCCCTCTCGTCACGTCGCACTTTCCGAGAAGTTCCTTTCTTGATACACAGGGCCCTACCGCGTGCTGCGCCAGGTGACGCCTGTGACTTACGAAATTGCTCCTGTGGGTTCAACCTCGTCCTCTCCTCTGGCATCTAGTGATGTCGTGCATGTCAGTAGGCTCAAGGCCTACTACACTGCTTCCGAGTCCGATCTTTAGTCGCTCCGGGACGGCGCTTTTGCAGCCGGGGGTAGTGCTATGGAACAATATGTGCGATCACGAAAAGGCGAGCAGTGTGAAGACTACGACGACGATTAGAAGCTAGCGCGGGCTGTTGCCTCTTGGCCAAGCGCAGCGTATTTTCTTGTAAATATACTTGTACATAGCTTTTCGTCTGCGTGTTCCTACGTAACAATATCAACCTAAGTTGGTCACTTCATACAATGAAAATGCTTGCTAAAAAGGTACACATACCAGCAGGTACTGCATGAAACAATGAAAAGCGCAACCAGACAAAATTTTACGCAGTGCAAGGAACGCTGTGCTAACCTAAAACTAAACCATTTGCGCACGGTACATGAAAATATGGTGAGGAAAAAGATAAGTAAAATAAGAAAAAAGCGCACAATAATACAATGATGCCTGTAACAAATGAACAAGAGAATACTATGTTAGTATGTTCAAATAGTGTTTTAGTTTTGCTAGGAAATCATCATGACTTAGAGTTGATGCGATTTCACTTGGTAATACATTCCAGTAATATATCGCGAGAAACAAGGGCGAGCGACTCTAGAAGTTAGTGCGCGCAAGAATGGACTGCACTTTAAAGGGATGATCAAGGCGCGGGAAGATACGATGGGCGCGCTTGATGTGGCATCCGCTGAAAGACAACCCACAGCGATATAGCTTGTGAAAATGGGAAAGAAGTCCTATCAGCATTCGATTTTCAAGCGAGGGGAGATTTAGAGACATTTTAATGTTAGTGATGCTACACCTTCGAGGTTAGTTTCTCGTGATAAAGTGGGCAGCTTTATTTTGGACTGACTCGAGCTTGTTGATGAGGTACGACTGATGCGGATTCCAAATAAAAGACGTGTACTGCATTTTCGTACGAACAAGTGTCGTATAGGCTAATTTCGTTGACTTTTCTGCCGAGTAAAAGTTGCGCCAAATCTAGCCAAGGGTTTTACCCGCGCTGCTAGTCTTCGCTTCTATGTGATGATTCCATGAAACGTTTGAAGATAAATGAATTCCCAAGTATTTTACTGTTTGCGCATGTGCAATACTAACGCCGTTCATCGAGTAATGGGAAAGCCTCGGGTTACTAGATCTAGTGAAAGCTATAGCTATAGTTTTTGACACGTTTATTTCCGTTTGCCACTGTTTACACAGGTCCGTAGTTTTCGCGAGGTCAGACTCCAAAATATCAGTGTCGGAAGAGTTAATTATTCGTCCGTAAACTACGCAATCTTCAGCAAATAGTCTTATAGTATATATAATATTATTGCTGATGTCGTTGACGTATAGCAGGCATAAAATTCGTCCCCATGCCCTGCGGCACTGAAGATATTACAAGTGGTTGCGGAGAAAAAAATTCATTAGTAGTTACAAATTAGTACCGTTTAGTTAAAAATTTACTAATACAATTCGTAATCCTACTATTTATACTAAAAAAGCTAAGTTTCAATAATAAATGGTTATGAGCTACCTTATCAAAAGCCTTCGCAAGATTAATAAATATGGCGTCCATTTTTGAAGCGTCGTTAATAGCTTGGTAGAAGTCAGAGACTAGCTCGAATAACTGCGTCTCACATGAGCGACCCTGTTGGAGCCCGTGTTGGTTAATGAAGAAATGATTGTGCTCGCTTAGGTATTTCGCAATGGCTGGTGATTTAATGTGTTCTAATAGTTTACATGGAATACTTGTCAGGGAAATAGGTCTGTAGTTAGAGACAGATGACCGGTCACCGGACTGGAATATTGCAATTATTTTAGCTGTTCTCCAATCCTTGGGGACACATCCTGAATCACTAGAATGATGAAAAAGAGCAGCGAAAATGTGAGGTATCACTGGTTTAGTTATTTTTAGTAGTTTTGGACAGATTCCGTCTGAACCCGGAGCCGAGCTGTTATACAGGCGATCAATAGCAGCTTCGATGCCATTTGTGTGATTATGATATCATTCATGATGGAGGTAACAGAACCGAATTCAATATTAGTGGGCACGAGATGTTCACTTGTAAAAACATAACAGATGAAGGAATACAGTTGCGACATCCGATGATGGAAGGAATTCATTGTCTTTCTTTATGGAAGTGAAGCCTGATGATCACAGTTTAGGGTTTATTACTTTCCAGACTTTTTCGTGTTGTTTGCAAAAATGCTAGAAATACTATGGTTTAAAAATTTCTCTTTAGCTGCTTCAATTTTTGGTTTTGCATAACTTGCATTGTTCCCGATAGCACTTCCAGGCGTCATGAGATGTCGAAATTTTAGCTATTGAATAAGAGCGCTTTTTTTTTAATAATACAGCGCCTTACGTGAGAGGTGAACTGCGCACATCCAGTAGACATAGTTATTTGTATTTTTGGTATGTACTTTTCTTTAAGTTCAATTTGGTTGTTACAAACAACGATCCAGTTATCATTGCTATCATCACCATGCATGACGCTCAAGAATTCTACACAAAAAGCCAAGAGCTCCGTGGTTGTCATTTCAGCATTTCCTCGCCCATAATCATAAATGGTTTTCTTTTCCTGTACACTTGCTTCGCGCTTTATATCATATTCACAATAAAGGACGTTGTGGTCACTAATGCAATCTAACAAATGAACAGACACGTTGACACGTTCAGTTGTCAGCTCAAGTTCCAAGATAGCATCTTCCATGTTAAGGAAACTATTTTGCTTAATCCGTACGAAGAAATGACGTCAAGAAAATCCTTACCTTCAGCTTTCCTTGTGTCACCTTCAGCTGGAACCGTCCGCCAGTAAATTCCAGGGTAAATAAAGTCACCAGTAAAAATATTGCGCCAGCGGGGAAATTTGCTACATACAAAGGTTAGCGATTCATGTAGGCATATAAAGACAGCGTGTTGTGGGTCTGGAGGACGGTAACAAACACCAACCGCGCAAGTTACACATGAAAGCTGAAGCTTGACTCACAATATTTTAATACAGGAAACTGTGTCAAATAGGCGTGCTTCGAATGTTTTTTTACTGCAAGTATAACACCGCCTCCTCGTGTTTGTACCCTGTCTTTTCGAAACAAAATAAAGTTTTTAGAGAGAGATAATTCATTATCGGACACATTGCACGACAGCCATGTCTATGTCCCCAGCATTATATCAGCTGAGCAGGACTCGACAAACGCACAAAGCTGATCCTGTTTTCAGAACAGACTTCTAAAATTTGCCACAATAACAGACAGTTTTTTGTCATCTGCATGGAAACGTCAATTGCCATTCGTGGGAGCCTCACGTCTAGGAATGGTGACCCATTCATTGCTTGAAGGCTCGACGGTGAAAGCTTGGTTGCCCATTATATGTTTATCAAAACTGCAATTTATATTTCTCGTTCGGCTGGCTCTTCGCATGTGTGAAATCACGGAGTGTTTTTCTGATTAGTTGCATTCGCGGTGAAAAATCTTCCTGGATCGAGAGCGAGGGGCTGCGAGGTCTTTAGTCTGACTATTTCAGGATGTTGCTTTTGCCTCTGAAGTTCAGAAATTTAACCACAACGGGCTGAGTATGATCGGGTTTACGTTGCTCGACTCGAAGGGCTCGATTCATTTCACCTGGTTCAATAGCCAGGTTTGCCGTGACAAATCCAGAAATGAGTTTTTCATTATCGCTTTACCTTTCAGCAGCTTGTTCAGGAATACCCTTGAATACGAGATTATTTCGCCTCAATCGATTACTCAGGTCATCCACGACATAGTTTGTTTGCTGAGTCTACTTCTGCTCTATGTTCTTCAACTGCACTTGAGATTCTTGTAGAACAGAGCCGACAGCCATAACGCCTTCACTAAAGTTGTCAACAGTCTCAAGTCGTTCTTCAATTTTCGAGAGGCGCCTTTTGACGTCTGTAACAGTAGTGCGGATATCTTTCAGCTTATTTGTCACTTCCTTGTGAAATCGCTCGTTCGACACTGTAAGTTCCTTCATTAATGTCGCAAGGTGGTCAACCTTATCCGGACAAGGATTAACCTTAATGTCTCCTGCTCACAAATTTTTATTTCTTGGACGCCATATTTCTCCACGGCTGTCGGGGCGATTTCTTGCTGCATTTGCATGCCTGTTTCCAAGATTTCTATAGGCTTTGGCGGAGTTTTACTGCCCAGATTCCTAAGCCATGTCCTACGCCAATCGGACCAGTAATAATATCATGCACGCAAATACGTGACCCATTAAAAGAAACAGAAAGTTTGGAAAAAATGAAAGGTATATGAAACAAACGAAGAAAATAATCGAAATATATGGCAATGTATCAGGCAATTACAAAATATTTGTATGATATACGTGCCCTACGTTGAGCATATATATATATATATACTGAGTGTGTGTGTGTATTTGTGTGTGTACGCACGACGGAATACTTATATCCACATTGTCTTCCCTTTTGCCACGCCTTTGGCAGTGAAGCTCATAAGTCGTCTTCGCTAGTAGAAAAAAAAAAAAAAAAACGAAGATCGTGCAATGCCGGGGCGACGCGCGGCGGAGGTGAAACAGGCGTTAAGCACGTCCCATGCGTAGGCCGATCCGGAAGACAGTGCAACGCCGCGCCGACCAGCGGAAGAGGTGCAGTTCATATTAAGGGGCCCACATACACAGCTTCGCTGCTCATCCTTCGTCACAGAGTGTAAGGGCACTTATTTTTTTGTTGTTGTTCTGTCGTTGTACATGCGCATATATTTCACTTGCGTTGATAGAAACTAGAAGAATAGTGGTGCTGGTCATTGATAAGATGATTAATAAAGTGTATTTTCATAAGGAGAGATGCACCACTTCCTTTTTTTTTGTATGAGAATGTTGTACTAAATCTCTCCCTAACGTTATTGTATTAAAGATGGTAGCGCCTCTGTCAAGTTAACGCCAAACTTTCGCACTAAACAACTTTGGGAAATGTCACCCAAAGAACGCGCCGACATCTTTTCGTGGCCCTGCCGTCATATGCGTTTAGAGAGAAACCAAAAGTTACCGATCTAAATATCTGTCAGAACAACTAGTCGGAATAAAATGATCTCACCTTTAATAACATATTTCGTACGTGATGCATGAGAATGAATAACCACAAAGTAGGGAATAAATGTCGGACTATATATGTACTTCTTCAAACCACTATAGTGATTTCATATGAATCGAACATAATTTAAAAAATGCAACAACCATTGGTAAATGTTGTAGCCGCACAAACATTTGAAATAATTATTGTTCACCTAACAATAAGATATAGTACACAGCGCCTTTCTCAGTAGATTTCTAACGCACACATTTTGGAAAAGATATCAATAATAGTAAACACCACATCATAAGCTAATATGCGGACGTGTTCTGAGGCGGCAAGCAGCATAAACTACTTCATGGTGAATTAAGGCGTAATTGTGTGTGCGTAACTAGACGGCACGGCTAGTCTTAGAGCGACAATATTACGCCTGAACTTCAGCGCCATTTCTTCAAGTACGATAGTTACGCGCAAAAATTACTGCACTAGCAATCTTTCTAGTGCCTTACTTTATAAGTACTTAACTGATCGAAACCGTTTAAAATAATTTTCCCTTTTTCCATTTCACGTTGCGCGTGGCGTCCTCGCATTGGGAGTGATTTGTCATATCTGCAAGCAAATGGCAAGAGGAAGAACAGGGCAAGAGGGTGGACAGCTTAACCTATTTATGGTGCGCTCTATGACATAAAATTTGTACTTAAGCAAGTAAAAGTAGAAAAGAAACGAAACGCTATTTCGCCGTACTATATACTCCAAGCAGTACTTCTTAAAATATTGCTTGAGTTAGCAATAAAAGCCAATACCAAATCTTAGAAGTAGCGATGCATGGGTTGTTTCTTGGAAACACATGCATCAACGTAGGTTTCTCTGCATTTTATACGATCGAGCAAAGAAACTTGAGCATTCCACCATTGATGTCGTTGCCTTCGGCTTAGATATATACAGCCTGAAGAGCAAGCACATGTAATATACCAAGGAAGATTCTAAAACCTGTTTAGACATGTCTGCGAACTGCTCATTTGAGACTAATTACGCACCACTATGGCGTTTGGGAAAAATAAGTGCGCCAGAACCAATCTGACGGCCACTGTCGACGGTAGTGCGTAAGAAATAAATCGATAAAGCTGTACAACACATAGCCCCTGTTATCTAAAGAAGATAACCACGCGCTGCAGATCGCGATCCATCTGCCCTAACGGAGAATTATAACGCCCCGCTTTCACTAGATGGCAGCATCTACAACCAAATCACCCCTCCTGTTCCTTTCTTTTTTGAACGCGGTAGCGTTAAGGGCATCGGGTCGCCGTCGTCTGTTAGAGAAAACTCTTCCCGAACCACCAATCTTAAACCATGGAGGCTTTCCGCGTGGCACACAGGCATTACTGAACTAACTGAATTTATTGAAGTAAAACGCGTCAGAGAAATCGTAAAGTACGACTGACACACAGCCTGCAGACACGATAGCGTGGGATTCTTATTTGAAAATATGAGAAAACGTAAATCTTTTACGCAAAAACTCAAACTCAATCCGCTTTTTCAGCTGCGGTTTCAGGTGTTCCTTAGTAGGAGCTCCACACACCACTAGGTTCGTTGCAACAGCATCCAGATCGCACTTGCCCCTGCGCAAGCGTAGCAGCGGTAGCACCCCCCCGGGGGGGGGGGGGGGGAAGATGAAAGAGGGCCAGAAAGCTAGCCTTCATGTCTAGCGTTCGCCATAAGCGCTTCCGGCTAAACATTGCGGTTACCTGAGAAGCGGTTGCCAAGAAAAGAGAAGCAGCCAGGGATTTTTGAATGATATAAGCGAAGCATTGTTTAAGACATAACTAGGACTTGCCTGATCGTATCTGGTATACACTCTAGTCATTCGTAAACAATCTCTCTCACTCGACTGTATCCAAAGCTGCTGCGTCTTCCGCAACGAAAAGTGTGGGTACGTAAAGCAGAATCCCTTCTGCATGGTCTTAGATGAGTGGGGTACATAATATTCTGAGTCATAGGCTGTACTAATAAAGAAAATGATATGTCAAGGACAGGTTTTGGCGCTATGCCTGGCGTGTTCATATTTTCCCTTTGAACGGGACCCGCTTTCTACAGGCTGAGTGTAATTTCTCGTGCGTATATATACGCTTGCGCTTGAAGAATCAGCTCCCACAAGTTGTTTGGGCACGACGATTCCTGTATTGATTGAAGTCGCCCCGGTCGTCATTTTTATTCTGGTTAGGGCTTCTTCCTCATAACTTAAAAGCAATGAGAGCTTTTTCAAATGTTGATGGCTATAAATATTTTCCCTTAGGCATTTGGAATGCGTAAGCTCTTTTCTTTCTTTCTCAATGTTTATTAAATTCAATAGACAATTTTGGTAACCGATAAGATGGTCACAGAAAACCGACAGTAGGAACCCATTACTACTGGTGGAGGTGGTAAAAGCGGGAAGGCAATTTGAGTACGCCCTTCATTTTTGAAACAAATATTTTAAAAGTTGTTCTTGCATTGCTACGCTTCACATTTTGTGTCAATGGCCAGTTGTAGCTGACAATTAATTTAGAAGAGCAAAATTAAATACACTGAAATTTTTAAGCCTCACTTTTGGTCAAAAAAGATAATGGACGTCTCGAAAAAGGCCGCACGTTACATAGACCATTACGCCAACAGTTGCCGACAGAACAGCCTAGGCAATACGACTTTACATATGATTGTAACTAGTTGAGAAAACAAGTTGAAACATGTGATTTGTATGTTATTAAAATATATACACAGGTTCACACGCAGTATCCGTAGTTCAATATTATTCACTAATGTATTTTAGGGTGACATTATTTTGCAGCCACATGATTCAAAAGACTGCAACTGCCAGGGCGAAACGGTCAAAATTTGCTATTGCTGTGGCGGAGGTTTACCTAGTTGTATGTGACGTTGAAGGTAGTACATTATCAATAATAAAACGTTGTTGGTTATTTATTCATTTATTTATTTCACAGTAACTCAATAGGCTTCTAGGGAGGGTATTACATTGGGTAAAGGTTGCATCTGTGAGGCAAAGAATAGTGTGCACATATAAATACAATACAAATACAAAACTGAGATAAAATTAATTACGTGCATCAACCTATAAACGAAGAAGAAAATAAAAAAATAAATATAGCCGATCAGTACAACCACTTTAAATGATTTGCACAAACTGTGGCAACATCACGGAGCCTTTGGTTATCGGCGCATGAAAAAAAAAATTATTTACAAATCAGACAGTCTAACGTTATACATTAGTTGTGCATGGTACTGCATAGAGCGACTGTAAATTTGCAGGCAATTGTTTGCGTGACAATGTGCGATGGCAGATTATTCCACTCTATCGTGGTGCGAGGTATAAATGACTGACCAAATGCCAGGGAACGACACATGATTCATTAATCTTTCCAAAAATGATCCCGACACGGAAAAATGCCTGAGGGTTCACACATGAACTCATTGTGAAGCGATACGCGATGGTAAAGCTTATGGAATAGTGTTAAACGATATATAATTTTTTTAATCAGTTTTGCCATAGACAAATATCGAACACATTGACGATACCAAACTAGGAATATATTTTTAAGTGTTGGCACGTAATGTATGTTCAACATTACTTACCGGACGTTCCTATACAACGTCGGTCGGGGACTCTTTGTGCTTCGCACATGCTTTCCAAACAGTGAATGCGGAAGTGGGTCAGAATAAGTGAATTATGTGAGGTAAATACAAGAAGTAACAAATGGTTGGAAGTTATTACTTTAGCTCTTACAAGTAGGAAAATTCTATGCTGAGGAAACACATAATTTACTCAATTGACTTTCCATCTCAGACCTTTAGGTGTGCCTCTGAGTGGAGATTTTCGAGTTGATTACGCCTAGACGTTTTGTGCTATGCACACCCGTGAGCAAAAAAATACGGACCAGCGATCGCGAGATAAAAATTATTTTCTCCTCTGTCTCTGAATGCAAGTTGAAAGTAAAGATTGCAGTCGAAACTTGGCATTACGAATTTTCTAGTGCACTGGTTAGTTCCCGTTTACTTGTGTTATTTACGGAAAAATTCTCTTTTTAGGCGATCCTGTGGTCCGTATACTCTTCCTCATGGGTGTACAGTTTTGATGCCATCAAGTCTGTACTTAAGCATTACATCACAAAAGCAGAAAAATCCTCAGGTGAGTATTGCTGTACCTATGTCACGGAAAAAAACCAAGTGCAAGATACGATGCGCACAATAAATGTCTGGAGTTCATACCATTCCTGAATAGAAGATATGTTAGCTAAGTAAGAATCACTCAAAATAAGCTAAATTAAATGTAGCGGCTTTTGAACTGATTCCAATATTATGCGCAAACGCTTAGTGAAGCTTATGGTGCGCGATTACATTGCATAGTCATTCCATTAAAAGGGCAGCAGCTAGATGGACTTTCCTACAAAGAAATGTGAGTTTACAGTTAGCTTTGTCATCAGTATGCTACAAATTTTTGATGGATGAGATACTGACGGTGGTCTCCTAAATCTATAACACGGAAGTTAATTTTATAACTTTGATAATCATAGCCAGCAAGTAATAAAATCGGCCACATGGCTCTGTCGATATTGTTTCTCCGCTAGTTAAGTCACGTGTTGAATAAAGACAAAATGTTTTTACAGGTCACAATGTAGGATACATAAGTCAGACGCTGTTAAAGTTCTCAAGCAGAGCACAGTTGGTGTAAGTTAACCTTATAATTTGGCAAACACAGCCAGAAAGGTCAATATTATAACAAAGAGCAGGGACCCTTAGTTTACGGTCTAAACTGTATGTCTTCCTTCCTTTTTTTCTCTGCTGTGTCGCACTGCGCTCGTCCGAAGAAACAGAACCACTGAGGAGCGCCAATCGTAGCCCGAAAAGGTTTGAATGTGTTCACCCTTCTCTTCTGTGTAAAAAAAGAATCAGTAAATTTAGGTGAGTGGTTCTCAGCTTTAAATGCACTTAATAATTGTGTGGGATGACACACGATGTCCCATGTCTTAGCGCAATCTCAGGAGATGCTACCAATTGCCGTGGATTGGTCCAAACTTCGAATCAAGTTATATGTAAGGGCTAATAATTGCACCTCAAAAAATGTAGTTGGAGAAATCTGTGCTGATATCTGTGTTAAAAAGAAAACGGACGCTTAGAGTACTCCAAGACGCGAAATTTCAGCGCAGCTCTACAGGTGTTTTTCTTTTGCGATGTATTGGCTGGTGCGGGCATTTTGTCTCGTGGGGCACAGGTCAGACGGAGCAAAGTTTGACGCGACTACCTTGTTTTTCGGGAGAGCGCAAGAGGAAGCGCGTGGGTGCCGCGTGAGCGTGATTCACAGCAGCCGCCGCAAACAGACATCCACTCATGCAGCTCTTTGGGCGGGCTCGCGGCATGCTGTCGAAGAAGAGACGACAGCGCGCTACTCTGGGGCCATCTAGTAGCGGCCGCTGCCGCAGAGCCCGTCTTGCACAGCACTACGTTTTTTCAGCGAATCTGTTCTGACTAGGTTCTTTGGGATTTCGTGTCCGTCGACATAGACCAACAATTTCTACACCTCTCCACCGACAAGGCCTATTTCGCAATCCTTGCCACGAGCACTGCCTCTCTAATGAGATTGTGCGATACCGCTGCACGCGCAGTTCGCCAGCGACTGTGCGGTGCACTTGAGCGCACGTAATGATTGGCGTAGCCGCAATTATTAAAACACGATTGCCTCTACACATATTTTCCTATTATTGCTTTGTGACGTAGAGATCGTGCCACTGCCTTTATCATTTGCACTTTGGAATCAGCACGGGCACGACGCCTGTTGTTCAATCGTTACTGCTATGAAAGCGGTTACATACTACAGATACCTAGGAGTCCATTTAATCTCTACTCTTTGCTGGTCTTCAGACATCGACAGCGTTATACATAAATGTAACCGCATGTTAGGTTATATCCGTCGAAACTTCTCTTCCGTTCCGTCATCAATAAAGTTTATTTTGTACAAGGCGCTGCTTACAAGTAAAATGGAATACGCTTCACCAATTTGGGGCCCATATGCTGAGACACTAACCCATTCTCTCGAACATGTTCAAGATAATGCCTAGCGTTTCATCTTAAGCAATTATAACCGTACGGCAAGCGTAAATTCTTAAAAAAGAACATCGTGTAACTTCCACCGTTTGCTGCTTGTCGCCAATTCTCTCGCCTAGCTTGGTATCAAAAAATATGCTTCCATAATTCATATCTGCGCGATAATCTTACTTTATCACCAACCTACATAGCTCCTCCCTTTGATCATCATCACAAAGTTGGAGTTTTACAGTGTCGCACTAGAGCTTGTCACGAATCTTTTCTTCCGAGGACGTGTCAAGAATGGAACCGCCTTCCCGGTGCGTTGATTGCTATTAAAATCCACGCACAATCTCGTACAGCCATAATCGACAGCATCGCTTAGGGCCTATGACAATGTCACTTGCTGCCATTGTTTTGCAACTTTCTTTAGCCCACTCTCCTCTGTAATAGTTGTGGTCTCGAGGATATACTTAATGAAATGAAATTAAATGGAAGAAGACCAGCGGAAATACAATGAGTGTCGACACGCATAGAAGCGGGAACGAGCGTGCCGCGAACGTGAGGCCGCCCTTGCTGCTGCATCCAGTGCGACAGCGACGACTGTTGGTGAAGCTCTGCCCGAAGAAGAGCAAGTTGCACGTGTCGATTGGCTTTGGTGCGAGCGGCGCCATCGAGCGAATGCCCCCGACGATGATTGGGCCCGTGAGGCGAAACGCAAGCGCGATGCATACCAAGAGCTGCATATCGCACAGTGCAAAAGGCATGTCGCCCCGTGAGGTCCCACAATCAGAACGTTTCCCGGTTGCTACGTCGACGTGCGGAGACATAGCAAAAGCAACTATAGCGCCAGGGGCGCTGGACTGCTCTCTTCACAGGGTGCAAGGGTTCTGAATTTTCTGCTCACGCTTTCGCCATGCTCTCGTCCTCCGCTTTCCGCTGCAGGGTTCCGCTGCACCTCCACATCTACGCTTTCCAGCCTTCCACTCGCACCACTATCGCCATCTTTCATCCCCCACTGCGCTCCCCGTTGGCTCTTTCATTCCTCGCTGCGCTCCTCCTTCTATCGGTTATGCTGAGGGAGGACACCGACACGAAACACAGGAACGGGTGCCTCAGAGCTGCGATTGACAATGTTATGTCAGAGCTACGCTTTAATATGTTAGCGCTCGCACCATTACCCTTTTAAGATTCAAGGCACTATCTCATATTTATTCTGGCCTCAAAATGTCCTATGTTTAGTCGTTGCGGCATTCTTCTTCCCATTTTTTTAGATTATCTTTGTGTGTGCTTCAGTAAGTCTTTTCTTCGTTTATGTTCGCGCACAAATACTTGTATTGCTCGACTGCGGGAATGACTTGCTGTTGAATTGACACCATTATATTACTCGTCCTTTCATGAAAGATCATATTTTCCGATTTGTTGGTGCTAAAGTGAAATCCTGGATGCGCCCCTTCACTGCCAAATATTTTTGCAAGTCTCTGCAAATCTTTCGCATTATCTGCTAATAGCACTATGCCTCCGCTTACTTCAACCCCTGGACCTCCTTGCCACAGTTTATCCATTACGCATGTAGGGCCAATAAAAAATAATTCCCTGTTCCCATTCGTCTTTATACGCCCTTAACATAAAGCGCTAAAACCAATGGAGATAGACTGCATTCTTGTCGCTGTACTTGCTGAATTTTCCCGACTTCATTACCTTTTCGGCCTTCCCATGCAAATAGTTATCGGTTGGCTCCCACTCCGAACACGTGCAATCCTCCATCTCTTGTCGCCTAAGAACTTGCACGCAAGTTGCGGTATTGCTTCCAGGTAACGTCAACTCGACGATGTCGCTAACAACATACGTGTCCGTTGCAGTCGAGCCTACTCTGAACATCCGTCCATGCCGATTGAGCCTTCGGCGGCCGATCTGACTTCACTGCCTCCCAGAGTACTATGTACTACCCACATTGGCGTCCATCATGTCCTACGCGGTATTATTGCTGCTATCGAGGCCATATTTCACGTTTCTACTGCAAGTGCGAGCAGGACCAGCGTCGGGAGTAGGACCTGTCTGAACGCAATTTTTCCAGTGGAGCCTCTTCCCAAAGCCAGCGTTTGCCTTCACCTCTGCTGCGCTCTACATCTCCTCCCAATTCAACGGAATACTTACCGTTCAGACAGACGCCGCTTGTCTTCGCATTCCGCTGCTCCATGTCGACACTATGGCGCGTCTCACTCAACTCCACCGTTCATCCGGAAAACTAAGTGGTGCATTTTTTGCAGGAATAACTGCACACGTCAACAGGACTGAAATTCCTCGAGCGTTGAGGTCCAATCTGCTTTGGGTGTTTGTTCAAGGGTAACCGTAAATTTATTGCTGAGCACATGCGCGACAATTTCAGTTATTCATGCTAAGACGAGAACTGTTCCCGTCTCAGGAAGGTCACGGCGCATATGATGAATCAACGCTAATTTCAGCCCAAGGGCGCACGCTTCGCCCTTCCCATCTTTGTACTCTCAGTGTACTGACCGATACTATCCTGCACCATAGACAGTTACCTGTGTTTGCCCTATGCGCTCATCAACAAATTTTAGGGTGAAATTTTCTATTTTCTGCTTCCACGGCCATTTGTTGTCGGTAACGCTCGTGCATCTTACCGACACCAATTTATTGCCTGAGGATCAACCTTACACGAAGTTATGGCCAATCACTGTGGACTGCCACCCCACCCACAGCGAATAGTTACCATTCTGTCCAATGACATTGACCATGGTGATGTCTTGGTCTCACTCTCTTCCTGTTGCTTTCATAAAAACATCACTTTTGTACCAGGTGCGGTTTGATTTCACAATGGCTCAGCGCCCGTCACCAACGCGAGCGCTACATCGGAGAAAATATGTGTTCCGCAACGCACCACATGGGCTTAGGCGGCAGCCCCAGGGCATGAATGCATCGTGCCCAATAAACTTATCTCCTCTACCGGCATTTATACTTGTGATGGTGCTTCTCCCAATAGCCTTACTAGAGCCGTAAGCAGCGACTTGTCTCCTTCACAGATACCGCAGTTGCCCGCTTTTTTGAACAAACACGCAATTCCTTTTCAAGTCCGTTCGTCGTCTCTGGGCCAAACCACTGTTGCAGAGTATTGCATTTAGACAGACGAAGCGTCTACAGTGCGCCAAAGCCCGTACCGCGTGTCTCTCACCGAGAAGAAAGTCGCGGGAGAAAATGTCGCGGATATTCTACAGCAGAAGGTCATCCGACCTTCATCTAGCCCTTTGTCATCCCCTGCTGTTTCGTTCCGAAAAGAAAACAATTACCTGCTCTTTTGCGACGATTAGCGCGCCCTCTGTAAGATCACTCGAAAAGACGTATATCCTATGCGACGCATTCATGACGCCCTTCATTCGCTACAAGGTGCCGAACCCTTTTCAAGCCTCGATATGCGTTCTACCCATACAAAAATGACTGTTGAATAACCATTGATATATTGTTGGGAAATTGTTGAAACAACGGACGTCAACAAATTTTCAAGAGCAATTGAGTTCACTCAACCTTTGCACAACAATATTTACGTTGAAAGGTCTCAATAAACAATTTATTGGGTAATTTGTGTTGATTTTTCTAGTTGTTTTTTTTTTGTAGCAGTTGAGTCCAGTATACAATAATTAGGACTCGCATATGAAGACATTCCAAACGCTTATTGCGATGCGTTCCAACCTCATTCCTGTAACTTGGCGGCAGGTAGGTTCTTCTTTCGCCTCGCTTTCATTAAAAAGAAAATAATGTGTGACCGATGGGGTGGAATCGAACGTCGGCCGTCGAGCCCGATACTATAACCAATAGGTCACGAGCGAACCAATACTCCTCTCATTCGAAAGCCAGTAAGCTCTGAAATGCTTGGCGCGTACGCCGCGTCCCACCTCCAGGTGCTGTCGCTGCAGCTGGTGCTTTGAAGCGCCTATGTCCGGTACCACCCCACTTTCGTAGCCATTTTCGCTACGTAAAAACTGCAACGTTAGACTAGATTTATGACCGCCCAAGTTCATAACGATTTATTTCTTCGCCGGTGTACAAATGCCATCGTCGTTTTAACATACGCTAGATGACATAACCATTGGTACGATCCGAAATGAGCACGTTTCGCGGAGCAGAAGAATGCGAAATTCACTTGCAAACACGGTGACTACGCGCATGTGGAGTTCCCCAAAAGTAGACACAGCGGCAGCGCGGCCGGCGATAAGACAGGTGCCGACAGGCGACGACGCTACCTTCGAGCATCGGACGCGCTGTGGGAACCGTAGGATGCAAGCGCGCACACGCTACAAGCATACACGGGTGAGGTCTTCGAATTTCCTGCGACGTACTCACTGTCCGGAAAGCAATTATAAGTTTTTTTATTCAATGTCCGTGGTACTAGAGATCAAAGAACGAACGCGCTTTGAGATCGCAGCGCGCAGCCGCTATAACCATTGACTTCAAAGAGCTTCGGATTCAGCAACGGCCGCAACAGTATCACAGCTAATCGCTGTATCTGCGGCTGCTCCCATCTCTCGCCTTGCAAGAAGCACGCGATTTATTTGAGCCTCGCCGAACTATCGTCTTCTCATCTCCCAAGCCTGCAGGTCTCGTATGTTCAGTTAAGAACACCAACGGGAAATGAAAGAAACACAGGTAACGGACTCTTATCCTGCCTTACTTGTCACCTTGTCATCTGCGAAGGCGCTACAAACTATTTTAGTAGCTTTAGTTTTGTAAAGACAGCAAAACCAGTAGTAATTTTTATTTCTAGATGACGCTACAAACGTCAAGGTAGCGTTCGGGTGTGCATGTGTGCGCGCAAGCGGGTGCAACCGAGCTTCGTTTTGCGCACACTTTTGCAACAGTACACACGGTTGCCGCTAGTTTCGTAGTCGCATTTTTTGGTCGTAGTATTTATTGTTTACGCTACAAATTAGGTTGTTCTTAAAAATTTATAAAGGTTAGTTGATGAAAAATTATTGCTAATTAATTAGCGGTTTTTCAGTGCCGTTATATTGTGTTTGAAAGGTTCTTATAACTGAATACGATAGTGAAGCTGTGAACGGCTTTCGGACTCAGTTGTCCGGTTGCCGTTGTGCGGTGGTCCACGCCTCGTGCTTTTTGGTGAAAGTATTTTTTTCTTTTCGGACATCATCACGCACATTTTAGTGAAATGCTTTAACGATGATAAGTGGGCCGTTTATCCGTTGAAGTGGTTGGCTCACCCAGCTACTAGTCTTCGACTGATGTGCGAGCCTGGTTGTTTTGATGAGTTGCGCGGCAGAGGTCATGATGCCTGTTGGAGAGAAGGCACCCCGAAACAGTCGCAGCCAAACTTCTGCAGATAGGTAAGTAATCTCGTCTTCTTGGGCACGTAGCCTTTTTTTCTATTTTGACATTGACGAGTGTGAGATGTTAAGCACACTGTTCACTTTCTTCAAGCGAACCGCATGCCCCGGAGCAAATGCGCGCGACACTAACTCTTGCTGTCGCCGTCACTTCGTTTGAAACAATGGTAGGCGAAGAGGCAGTGGCGCCCCATGTGCGTAAAATTGCATTGCTTTATTTGTTTCTGTCTACTAACGTTTCCTTCATTTGTATGAGAGAACACAATTGGAACGTAATGACCGGCTTCTCTGCGCAGTGATAATTTTTTACAGTGGCCACGTCGTCTTTCATGGGGGCTCACGTGGGCCGTCCAAGCGCTTGTTATCGCGTTCCGATAAGTGAGAGGCGCGCTGCCTTTCAAGGTATTTAGGCAGGCACTACGAGCTTAGGAGAACCGCGACACATAATTGTGCAGCAGGTGTGCAGCTGTGCTATGCTTGTACCACACTCGTACCGGAAGGCAGTGGTGCACTTCACGCTTACGCATTTCGTAACTATGGTGGCAGCCGTGGCAATTTGGTGTTCGAGGTCGTGGATACGGTCCCTGCTGCCGCCGCATTCCAAAAGAGCGGAATGCAAAAACGCTCGTGCAATTTGCGTTGTATGCACGTAAAAATTTCCAGGAAGTCAAAATTAATACGAAGTCCCCAACTACGACCTGCCTCATAATCAGATCGTTGGTTTGGCACGTAGGACATCAGAATTATATTTTTTTTAAATCCATGGTAACTCATCTTATACCATACGGTTAGTGTGATCACCTTTTATGCCGTAGCGCTTAAGCGCGCCTCGATTTAGGTTGCGGCTAATGATGCGGCACACCGCAAAATATATTTCGCCTCTTTTGCATTTGCAGAGAACGGCCAACCGATTAGTCACAGCTTCCGCGTGGTTACTGTACACAGATACAGAGCGCTAATGAACAGAGGTGTGGTGACAACGTCGGCAAAGAACACAGCCGCCGACGGGCTCACCTTATCGCCTATCACCGCCAAAACTACCACCGTAAGCATCTTTATCTAGCGCGGCGGGTTGCCGTTGAAGGCGTACTGTACAATTTTAATAGGCGATAACCGAAACATGCCATCGTTCTCTGCTGCCTGTTTGAGTTGGAACGATCCGAATGTGGGTTGCTTGCAGAAGCGAAAGGAGCGCCAATCGGCGCGTTCTCGCCTCGAGCTAAGCGTCGCACTCGAGCACCGTTTGCGCGGTGAAGAATGACGCGTGCAGCTCACTGCGCGGACGCTACCGCGCAAAACGCGCAAGGGCGTGTACGCGACGTTCTGCACACAAATCGCGCGGGATGATTGGAGCCACGCCGGAGCGGCTAGCTTCAAAGAAGCGGTACTTACATGTTCTCACTCGTACGGGCACGCTCACGCTTGCATCGCTCTCGGCGTATGTTTAGGTCATTCCTTCTACTGAACTTCTACCCGAAGATTCGATATCTGTTTGGTATCGGCTATGCACTGTCGCGTGGTCTTTGGTTCTGCGAGAGAGCCGGGAATATTTTCCCCACTGTGAAACATCGCTGTGCGTGTTTTAGCTAACATTTACCGTAGCAACCCAATTCTCCCTTTTCTCGGCGGCGCTCGTGAAGAGTCGCAAATTTTTACTTGCCAGTATAGTGTGTACTTCTATTTCGTGCGTAGTTATGTGCAATGTGTGGCAGATTCTTAATCCGCGTAATCTCATTTTCTGTCCACATTCCCTTCTCACAGGTTACGCATGCAGCAAATTCCCAGGTGCTAAAGTGTTCTACGACAAATGCACCTTGGCGTCGGGCAAGAGACACCCGTTGATATGTGGCTGATTCACTAGCAAGTTCGCATCTCTGTTGCCACTCTCCATCAAGTGAGATTTTCAACTATTTTTTGTGCTGCTTTGTGGTGTACTAGCTGCCTCATGGACGCTGTGAAGGCTTACTTTCGTTTTGCTCTGGCGTTTAGTAGTAAATGATGGGCTACCGTTTGAGGGCTACTTTTCTTTGTGAGAACGTTTACCAGCCTAACCAAGTGATACGCGCGTACTGTAAATAGCAGCACGAACAGAGACGGACGACGAATTAGGTAGGAGCACACACGAGCGCAAGCTCTACTAAAGGTTTACTTTTAATTACAGAGGTATTAAACACACTGGTCAGCTTGACAAAGGTAAAAATCCGTGCATGCGAGGCAGAAACAGCCCCTTGCGACAAGAAAAGAATATGAAAAAGCCATGTCATGAAGAATAAACGTGCATGAAAAACGAGAACTATCGGACAAATCTTTCGAAAAAGCGAAAGATTTGTCGGATAAGTGATACTACTCAACGACAAATACTCTTTTGAGAACTGCAACTTTTTCCCACTAAGGGCAACAGATAACTTGACTATGCATTTTGTTTCGTTTGTGATCAATAAATATTGCTTCTGGAACTCCTCTGGTGTTGCGGTGTAGAGCAGAAAGAACGATTGTTTCATCACAAAGACCAGAACAGAATAGGACTTATGGAAGCATTATTTATGGATCACGAAAAAATATTCATAAGCAAGATTTCTGTGACCCTTAGTGGGAAAGAGTTGCTGCAGTACTTCTCGTTTATATCACTTACAGGGCGAACCTTTCAGTTTTCATGTTTTGGTTAGTTTTGACGCACATGTTTATTCTACAGGACGTATTTCGGTCCTTTTTTGTTGTGCCGGACCGTTTCTGCTGCGCATCCATGGCTTTTACTTTGTGAAGTTGGCCAGTGTGTTTAAAATCTTTGTCTTCAGGAATAAACTTCTAGTTGAGTCAGCATTCATGTGTATTCCTACCTGAATTCATCCTTCTCGTCTCCGTTTGGGTGGTTGTCAAATATAAATGTACACCGAATTGGCGAAGTGTCCATAGAATTGATACATGAAGTTATTTGCGCTGTTTATTTCAGGAAGAATGCTATAGGGTCTTATCTTCTCTTTGTTTTTAACACTGAGTACATTTTTCTAGTTCAAGGAGTCCCTTGAGGAAGCCAATAAGAGGGATGGTAACTTCCTTTGTGTGTAAGATTTATAAATTTCATCCATTCAAGGCATGACATGGCACATGTCTGATTGTAGGTTGCAATCATTCGTAGTAAGATATACTTTTCGGTTCTCATGACGCCTCTTTGTACTGTGCTGCATTCCCCAGGCACATGGACCTTTTTATGCTCTAAGTGCATGCATTCTTTTTCTATATGTTGGAGCGAAAATTATGAGCCTAAATATGCATATATATCACTTTCCTTGTAATCTTTTCAACATGGGTGCTGTAGCTCCCTCCGTCTTTCAGTTACTGCTTTGTCCCAATTTTTATGCAAACCTTTATGTATTTTATGCAGCAAAATTCTGGTGCTATTTTAATAACATTTTACCTGGGAAATTGAGGTAATTGGTGTTTTGTATATGCATGTATTTGCGTTTTTCACTGTCTCACCAATCTGGCTGTCGAGTCATTGCAACCTTTTCTCATCCTTTATGACTATTTCTGGGGTACTTGATACGGAAAGTGCAGGTGACCATTTATTTGGCTGTTTGGTATTCTGTTAGTTGTGTGTTACTACTAATTTTCTGTGCTAAATTATTTGTATTAGCCTTGCCTTATCTCTTTTTTGACTGAGGTACCACTTAGTTGCTGGGTATAGGGAAAAAGGCCACAAAAAGTGCTCTAATTAGCTTTGTGCAAGTCCAGCAATATTACCTAAAAATGAGCTCACTAAATTGAGGAAATGCCACCAACAAACTCTTCTGTACCCCAAATTAACATAATAAAATGGTGTACTGTTTGTTCTTGACTTGTGCCAGGGAGATAAGCTGCATTCATTACACAACAGTTTTACAAGTTTGTTTCTGAAGAACGCAAACCTGGCTCGTGAGAAACATATGATTCAGGCGTTCACCATACCCGACAACTTTCTAAATGTCTCGTCAGTTATTAGATGTTGAGTGATGTTATTTTATAAAATAATTGGGCAACATGAAAATATATACATCTCGAAGACAAAGCTCAGGCAAGTCTACTTTGTACTTCATTAAATTTTAATCGCAGTGAAAGACGTGTGCTAAAGCTTGTATATATTTACGTGAAGTCATTCGTTTCAAGTCTGTTATTTTGTTTTCTCACAGTCAGCCGTAGCTCTTCCTGTGATGTGTTAGTGTGCGAAACATTTTAATGTAACATATTCAGATGTCTTTTGTGTAGTCACACGCAAGCAGCTTCAAGTGTTCATGTGTTCAATGTTGGTTGTTACTAGAGTATGCTTAAGCCCTGCCTTTTGAGTCTCTTTGCCTTCTAGTCATAAACTTAAGTCGAAAGTGAAGACCACAATAGTCGTTTTGATTGAATTCATGTATATAGGTTTTTTCAGATGTATTTACACTGCTAGGTGCTGTAGGTACGAGCCTATGTCTCCAGGTTAGATGTAGTGGTGCCTTATGTACTGTAATAATGTTTCACGTGCACGCTTCTTTAGTGTAAATAAAGGTCCTTCAAGTTGACAAGTCTCTCCTTTGATTTTGTTTGTGTTTTGGAAAGTTATGAGCAGGCACAGGGGCAGGCAAGTGTGAACAGCAAAGAAATTTCAATATATGAATAAAAATCCACTAGCCCAACAAAACGTCAATCATATTTCAATGGCGACTTCTGAAATCTCAATGCCATCTCAACTGTGCCATAATGTGCTTTTCAATGCTGTGGCAATAATAACTCAACAACAGGTCAACAGAACTACCACAACATAAGTTCAATGCAGAATCAATGGTAACTCAACAACTACTCAACAAAACTAACACAACGGGCCGTTTAAGCACAATGGACTTTCAATGGTAACTTCACAATTATTTAACATTGAGGTGCCCAATGGCGTTTCAATTAAATTTCAGTGCCCAATATTGAAGAGTCCTCAACACTCCACCCAACAATTCGTCAACAAACTCTCAATCATTTCTCAATAAAAACTCAACGTGGACCAACGATACTTCAATGCCTTCTCAATAATTTTTTCTACGGGTAGCTACATGACTAATTCTAATGCATAAAAATTATAAAGAAAAACTGCGTTTGCCACACATATAGGGTTTAGGAATTCAACGTCATGGCTTCCGGGCTATGGAATGCACCTGAAACTTTCGACCGCATGAGTGACACCATGCTCCGTGGCTTGAAATGTTAAATTTGCCTCTGGTACGTGGATGACATGGTCATATTTCGATCAACATTCTTCAACACCTGCAAAGCTTGAATGAATTTCTAATGCGCCTTGCCAATACAGGTCTACAGCTCAACACGAAGAAATGCCTTTTTAGGTCCTGGGGCATGTCCTGAGCAAGGACGGCCTCGGTCCTGACCTTGACAATAATACTGTGGTCCTTCACTTCCAGTCCTCAGAAAGACCTAAAGACTGGCGAAGCTTCCTTGGTCTCACTTTCTATTTCCGTCGGTAATACTACACCACCTCCTTGCTACCAGTTTACCCTCCTTCGAGCCTCTAGAATGTGACGGAGCCTTTAACATGTTGAAGTGCGCCCTTACGTCGGAACCTGTGCTTTGGCACTTTGATTAGACTGCATCGACTCTCTTGTACACAGGCTCTAGCAGCTGTGGCGTCGGTGCAATTCTTCTAGGACGCAAGAGCTCATCGCGAGACAGAGTCGTGGCACACGCCAGTTGCGTTCTCAGTGATGCCCGGATCAACTATAACATCACTAAGCAGGAGTGCCTAGCTGTTGCTTGGTCCATATAAATGTTTCTCCCATATTATCGCGGGCGTCATTTTAGAATTGCTATGGAACACCACGCCTTACGCTAGCTCTCCACGCTGCAGAACTTGACCGAACGCCTGGGTAGCTGGATTCTCCGCCTGCACAAGTATGACTTTGACGTTGTTCATAAGTCACGCAAAAGACATTCAAGACGCTGATGTTAATTCTCGTTGTCCGTTTTCTGCTCGCGCCGCTCGACACCTCGGAAACTGCGCCGCGAAGCAACTTTTCGGATGTAATCTTTACGCCGCTTTCCTCTCTAGTATCGATAGATCGCCTTTGTCCGGACGACGATCTGACATTCGAAACTCGCCAACTGGCTAACCCATATGTCAGCGTATGACAAAACACCTCCCCGACGCTTCTTCTCCAGCTAACGCGCAGCCTCTACGCCAACTCACACAATTCAAGCTGAACAATAGTGTGCTGTACGGCGCATTTACCACCCTGACGATAAATGCCGCGCAGCCATTCTGCCACACATCTTCGAGCCCATATCCTTGAAGCATACCACAATTATATGGTGGCTGCCCATCTCGGTTTACAAAAAAAAACGATACGGTCAAATTCGAAGCCATTACTATTGGCCTGACCAATCTACTAGTGCAGCGAGGTACGTCGGTTCCTGTTTCCTGTGTCAGCGTCGCAAGCTCCCAACCTCCACTTCTGCCGGTTAATTACTGCCTATTATTTGTCCTGCAGGAGCCTTTGAGGTTGTTGGTATCAACCTTCACGGGCCCCTCCCTGCTACTGGATCGTAACCGCCATCGACTACCTGACGCGCTACGGTGAGACATCAGTGACCACAGGCTCACCTAAGGAAGTTGCCGATTTCATTCTTCAAGATATCATTTTATACCACGGTTCACCTCGGTCACTGCTCAGAGACCATGGAAAGGCCTTTTTCTCACCACCACTAAGCCGGCGAATCTCTGATACCACCTACAAAACACCTTCGAACTACCATCCACAGAATAATGGCTTGACGAAGCGATTTCATCGCACGCTTACCGGCATGATCGTCGTATACATTCAAACTGACTATAAAAGTTGGAGGAAGCTTCTGCCACTCGTCACTTTCGCCGGTGATGCGTTCAACACGCCACCGATTATTCGCCATTTTACCTAGTTTACGGACGGACGCCTACTTCCCTTCTCGAGGTTTACTTCTTCGATTCCCCTCTCAACGCAGCAAAATTGTCTATCAAATAATTCGTTTGACGACTCGGTCAGTGTCGCAAGCTTGCTCGCTTTTACACAGCTGCCCGAGAACAGCACGGAAAGTTTATTTGGGAAACATTCCATCGTGTTGTTTCCTTCCGAAATGGTGATGAGGTAGTTCTATTGACGCCTCTTCGAACTCATTGTTTGTGTGACAAGTTCCAACCGCGATTCAGATTCATTGGGCGATACTTATTAAGGAAGCTGACATCGTCCCTCAGTTATTACACAACTCTTGTACATTTCCTACAAAACATATGCTTGATGCGGACCCCGGATGGCAGATGCGATATACATATATATACATATATATATATATATATATATATATATATATATATATATATATATATATATATATATATATATATATATATATATATATATATACAGAAAAAAGAGAGGGAGAGTTACCGTAATATTCCTCTAGAGGAGGGTCGATGAAGAATACGTAGTTGATCTGGCACGCGCATTCAACTATATGGTTCAGTGCTTGATGTTCTTGTAAATATATTGTAAATGCATTTCCCTGTTATATGCGCCACCACGTAAAATCTTGGTGAAAGTGTTGTGGGTCTCACGCAAGACGGACCACTATAAGACTAGTCTATTCCTAGGCTGCCGGTGCAGATGCCAGGAATGGACATTCTTGTCTTTCTTTCTTCCCGAGCATTGGTTTCTGCCACCTCTCCTTCTATTATCTCTTTCAGAGACACGATAGCCCATGGCCACCAGCGAAGTTGGTAATAGAGAGGCGCTGTGCACACCGGTTGACAACGGCCGTTGGCCGGTGACACGTGGCTGACCGACGGACGTGTCCCCGGCCTTGTGCACAGCGCTTCTTTATTCGAAATTCTACAGCCTGGCCGCTAACACAGCTTCGCTCGTTGCCGCACAAACTTGCTTTACCCCCTCTCTCTTTCGAAAGAACTTTATGTATATATACCGTGCTGAGGAAAGCATACATATGTCGTCTTGAAGAAGAGAAGCCCATTTGTCGAAATGTTGGCTCCTGCTTTCACCTTATTCTCGTTTAGTTCATCGTCTTGAATTTTCATCTCCCGCCTCCTACCTGTTTTACGAAGAAATAGCTGAGGGTGTTAGTCAAGACAGATAGTAGAGTTCAAGATTAATATGCAGAAAACAAAGGATGTGTTCAATAGCCTAGCAAGAAAAGGAATCATGCTCGCCAGGTAGCCTCTAGCATCTCTGCTGGAGTAGGCTTACCTAGGTCACCTACTCAAAGGGGAACCTGATCTTGAGAAAGAAATTGACAGAAGAATAAACTAGGGCTTGAGTGCATAGGGTAGGCACAACGAAATCCTGACTGAAAGCTTACCGCTGTCATCGAAAATAAATATACAATAATTGCATCGCACCTTTGAGTTAAGCACCGCGCATGGGACGGTGGAATGAGAAGTTTTTGGCATAACGTTAAGAGAGATGAGAGTGGCGTGGAATAGACAGCAAACTATGATAGCCAACACTCAAGTTGAGATTATGCGATAAAAATTGAGCGTAGCATGACATGTAATTGGTAGGGCACATAACGGGTGTGCCAATCTTCTTACATAAATGGCGTGAAAGGAAGGGAAACGCTGTCGAGGATGGCATAAAATTAGGTGGGTTGACGAAATTAAGCAATTTCCTAGCACAGTTCGGAATGAGCTAACCAAGACAACATCAATATGAGGTCACATGCAGAGGAGTTCGTCCTGTGATATGAAACTAGGCTGATGATAGAGATTCTGACTATTAGAGAAATCGCCGAGCAAAAATGTAAAAATATATGTTCAGTTGCTTGCGGATAACTACGTAAGCATCCTTGATCCTACAAATAAAAGCACGCAGACTTGATATTTTTTCCTAAATGGGTAATGCCACCAAGTTTTAACCATTATGTCCTTGAAAAGTAATACGACGGAAGCTTGGGGTATGCAGTCTATGAAAAGAAACAACCATAATAATCAAAAAGCTCATTTGCTCTGCATCCAGCTAATAGCTCACAATATAAAAACAACACTCATGTATTTCAGATTAGCTTTTTACCGACATTAATGACAATAAGTAAGCAGCTGCAATTTAGTGAATAGTAGTCACCACTGTGCTCTCGCCTTTAATTGACACACACGTAGCATACTTGTTCTGTTGTTTGCATTCATAGGACTAAAAGCTCCAGCAACTTTTTAAGTAAGTTTCTAGACATCGCATTTTCTTCCATAACAAATATTTCATTGATTACCATTGAAAAGTCAGTTTTGAGGTTGTCGTTCCAATGTTATTCTACTAGGACGGAAAAATTGCTTTGTTTTTCGAACAACTCACATTGTTATACACTGAAAGCTTTTGCTATTATTTCTTCTCAGAATATATTGGTGAAACAAAGGGAGAACTAATGGTACTACTGCTGATGATTGTCCTATTTACAACCTATGTTTCACAGATCACAGCATGTAAGTGAAATTTTTCATGACTGCAATGTAGTGGGGGTGTCTTTAAGGTGTCCAAAGTGAAGTACTCGTGCCACGTAGAGGGAGGAATGATGACCTTGGAGGGTCCTTAAGTTTCTTTTTAGACGACATTGGTTGTACTAATGCCCATACAAAAGGATGAATGATCAACTAAAATTAGAAGCACTCACTCACTAGAAAGACTTATTTGTTGAAAAAAAAAAAGTTCGATCGGTGCACACCATTCAATGCAAACCAATGCAATTGTTTTATTTCTGCACAAGTAAGTGTTACTAAATCCTTAAAATGAACTTACTCTGCAAATAAATTATGTAAAATAAACAACCTATAGTAAGGATGGGTGAACCTTCCTTAATTTGTGCATCAGACCATATTTATCCTCTACCACGCTTCATTATCGTATTTCGTAGTGCACCCCTCTAGACTTAACTAGATTGATAGTTAATGGACCGCTTTCTAAGGCGATAAACCTGATGCCAGTCGTACGCCATGGGACCCCACAGTCTGAGCACCTATTCCGTTTTAACATAAAGCCTCTATGTGGGCACGTCCTTAAAGAACCAAAATTTAAGTGGATTACATACCCTTTTATGGAGTACGTGTTCTAGTAAATGATGATGAGGCAATCGGTTTGTAGTGATATAAATAGTATCAAAATAACCTTATCACAGCTTGCGCATTTCAATTTGCTGTGTTCTGCATTCCTCCTTCGCATTATGCCGGAGACGAGTGGGAAAATGAGGCGTCATAAGCAGGAGTTCCTCTAGCGTTTCGGAACACTAATCCTTACTGGACAGAGGAAGAGCTCAAGTGCATTGTAAAGAAAGCTCATTTTCAGTCAATCTCAAGTCTGAAACACGTTTAGTACCGCCACCCATGCGCGTGCTAGTGTCGCACTGCTCAAGGTGGACGAAACAGTTGCCACAACGTATTTTCTTCTGGTTAATTTGGAGCTCTTACTGTACAGAAATGGGGTGAGGCAATCTATCTCCCCTCTTGAGTGTCGAGGTCAAGGTCTGGTAAGCCGGCTTATGAGGCAGTTCCTGCCTATCTACAAACTTCATTTATGAGGGAGCTGATACCTCAGCACTAATTCTATAAAAAACTAGAGTTGTTGGCATTGCGAGGGCTCAGGCAGTGTCGCAGTTCTGCTCCTCGCCCAGTCTTAGCATGTCGGCTCTCTCGAAAGCTGTATCCGGGATTGCACTGGCTTCAAAGAAAAATTGAAATTGTTTGAACCACGATGTTCAGGACGAGCAGCTAAATTCCGATAGACAGCTTGGAAACCTGTGGGTAGCTATGGCGCGTAGACAACTTTGCGCAGCACGAGAGAAAATCCACTTCGTTGACGTCACTTTATAAGTATCTTCTTACTTTTCTTGTGTAGAGTTAGGTAGCTGGCTGTACGCCTTGATTACGTAATGGCTCTATGACTGCTGGTATCTCTACTGAATATAGTGCCTTTTCGTAATCTATGAAAGCCGTGTAGAGAGGCTGATTGTACTCTGCGGATTTCTCGATTACCTCTTTAATGACATAGATGTGTGCCACTGCAAAGCATCCCTTCCTGAAGCCAACCTGTTCTCTTTGTTCACTAAAGTGCAGTGTTGCCATGATTTAATTGCAAGTTATCTTGGTTAGTATATGATATAATAGTGGGAGTAAGCTAATGGGTCTATAATTTTTCACTTCTTAGCGTCTCCCTTTTTCTTCATTAGTATAATTTTGACATTCTTCCAGTTCTGTGGGACCCTTGAAGTCAATAGAACGTTCGTATAAAGGGTCGCCAGTTTTTCAAACATTAGGTCTCCTCTATGTTTGATTAAATAGACTGTTATTCTATCTTCTGCCGCTCTTGTCCGTTTGATGTCTAGCAAACTTCTTCCAACTTCATCGCTAGTTAAGAATGAACCTCTGTGATCTGTTCATCACTACTTCGATAGAGGTGTCATGGCTGTTTTGGGTATTGTACAGGTCATTATAGAATTATTCCGCTGCTTTTACCATATCTTCGATATTGCTGTTGATACTACCCTGCTTACCTTTCGGTACATATATGTTCATTTGTCCTATTCCAAGATTCCTTACACTGATTTAAGGCTGCGTCCAATTTTTGACGGCTTTCTCAGTATTTCTCACGTTATAATTCGAATATCGCTTAATTCCGCCTTGTTGATCACGTTTGACAGTTCCGCGAATTATATCTCATCTCTTGAGTTGGGCACTTTCATTCTTTATCCTTTCTTTATTAGGACCTTTGTTACTTGGCAGAGCTTGCCTACTGGTCGCCTTGGTACCTTGCCTCCCACTTCATTTGCTGCCTCTGAAGCTAGCCTAGTTATAGTTTCATTAATTACCTCTGTGTTTTGCTCAGTGGCTATGGTGTTCGGCTGCTGAGCACGAGGTCGCGGGATCGAAGCCACGGCGGCCGCATTTCGATGGAGGCTAAATGCGAAAACACCCGTGTACTTAGATTTAGGAGCACGTTAAAGAACCCCGGGTGGTCAAAATTTCCGGAGTCCTCCTCTACGGCCTGCCTCATAATCAGAAAGTCGTTTTGGCAAGTAAAACCCCATAATCTAATCTAATTACCTCCTGTGTTATCTTCATCTCCCTCTTCTAAGGCTGAATACTTGTTGGCAAGTACCAGCCTGAATTTGTCTGCGTGTACCCTTACTACAACAAGATTGGAAGGTTTCTTCTTGACCGATTCGTCTTCAATTTGAGGCGAATCCTAGCCCTCGCCTACCTATGATCACTGCACTTTACCCTACCTAACACTTGTGCATCTTGTGCCATGCTGGAATCGGCAGAAAGTATGAAATCAATTTCCTTTATTTTTTCACTGTTACGGGTTTTTCATGTCCACTTTCTGTTGAGATACGCTTCCTGAAGAATGGGTTCATTTCTCGCAGATTACTCCGTTCTGCGAATTCTACCCGCATCTCTCAAACGTTCCTAGAATCGACGCCATAGTTGCCAATTGGTTGTTCACCAGCCTTATTTTCCTCCACTTTGGCAATGAAGTCGCCTATTACTACAGCATGTTGAGTTTGCACTTTTCACTTCGCTAATTCAACATCTTCATAAAACTTATCTACTTCATCATCATCCTGAGTGGATGTGGGAGCGTACGCTTGCATTACCTTTATTCTATACCTCCTATTATGTTTGATTATAATTACTGCTAACCTCTGACAACTGCTGTAGGATTCGTCAATGTTGTAAGGTATGTCCTTACGGATTAGGAATTCTACCCCGTATTACTTCTTAACCTGGAGACCTTGATAGCAGATGACAAGGCTGTTAGTGAGCACTGTATGGGCCGATTCAATTCTTCTGATTCCACTAAAAGGCTGATGTGGTCAAACAATGTCTGATAGTTCCTCAAAGATTCCTGCTAACCTGGCCTCCCTCGACAGAGTTCGCGTGGTAAAGGTTGGCAGTGTCAGTTTCCAACGGGAGCCTGTCATGACCCAGAGATTCTTAGCACCCTCTGCTGATGTTACAAGTCTGACCGTCCCCGTGGTAATGTGCTCCGCAGCTGCTGGGGATGGGGTGCCATGGGTTAATTGTAAGAATAATCAGTGAGGTAGTGGCCGGACACTGTACCAGGCAGGTCAATACGTGTTCTGATGACGGAGTGTCGTATTTGAAGCTTAGAGGGCCTTGCTATTTGGGTGTACCTGGATTAGGGTAGGCCAACTCGATCTCGGCATCTTTTGTCGGTGTGAGCCGCCACTACAAACCTAGAGATTTGGCACACTTGATGAAGTGAAAGTCGAGCTTACCATCCTCAGTTTAAAAAAAACCATCCGCGGTTTGTAAGGCCTTCCCTACATCAGAATGGGTCTTGCCTGAGCTCGTTGGTTGCACCTACCACCAATTGTTTCCAGCTGAACGTAATCACAAAGGCAGAAAGGGGCGATGGCATGGACTCGACTAACAATTGAATGCGTATTGTTTATTTTCCACATTTTTTAAAGCATGAGACAGCCAATGCTTTTTTTATATTTTTTTATTTTCTCATGGAAATCATCCGCCTCTCTGGGTTAAATACCGTCTTTGCGCAAGAAGCCTTTTTCTTTTTCTGTTAGTACTACCGGTGGGGTACTTGCGCCTGATTGCCCGCTTATAATAATACCCATGGCTGCTAGAATTTCGCCCTTCAACTTGCCTTTATTTTTTTTTCAAAGACCTCCCTAGAACAGGACAAATGAGCATGCAGCATCTTTGGAAAGAATCGACGCTGAGCATCTTGCTTTCCATTATTGCCAGCACCACTGCACTATTCAATTTTTCGACATCAATAATTTATATAAAAGTCCGTACAAGCTGATGCGTGCAATTTTAGAGCCATAGCCATTAACAGAAGTGGGCAATCATGCATCTGTACAACATTGATACTAATAACACAAAAAGAAAAGGGCCACTTGAGCAAAACGACATTAACCATAACAAACGGAAATCGGCATGGCAAAAGAAGAAACAGAAAACAAGCATCTTGCACTATAAAATATGTGAGAAATAAATATAATAAACATTCAATTGCAAGTCCAGTGCATCTCGTCGTCCCTTCCTGTCCGTATCACTAGGTTCTGCTGAAAACCAAACGTGCGTTTGCTAAAGAATATTGTAGCACTATGTAAATATTCGCAGTTCACACCTGCACAATGGAGACTTTGGGAAAGTGCCCGTAAATATCTCATTCGTCCAGCTATTTAGGATGGGCCAGAATCATTCCAATTATTGTTGCTCTTGATGTCAGGCTCAATATCCACCATTTGGACGGTAAGAAACATGGTAAAATTGAGCCTATGCTTCGTTGCAGAGTTTCATTCCAGTTTATTTTTCTCTAGGACTGTCGCTGAATATATGGCGGTCAAAAATAAAAAAAAAACATAAATTTAGAAGAGGTACTAGAATATTTTGCCCGAGTGCACAGCCAGAAGGCTGTCATGGAAAATGAACTATCCTAATAGGCCTTCTTAGAAGACCCGTGCCTTTCGCAGGAAAGTTAGTCATGACGTTCTTTTGGTATAAGTCTCAAATGTGCTTCAGAAAGACACGATCTTTCGACAAGAAATTCAGGTCTCCACGGCTACATTTAGTGCACCAAACATTGGTTGGTGAACAACCTTTGTAGTTATAACTGAGTCTGCGATATTTGCATGATATCACCGTACAATTAGTTATGTGACATTCCTCCGTTCTAAATCTAACTGATGTTCTTCACGTGTAAGGAATGGGTCTCTACTCTGGCTCGAATAGAACCGTGGAAGTGCGCGTCTACATTACGCGATGTAGTGATAAGCAATGAAAGGTTAAGGGTTGTCCACCTACTCGTAGCTCCTTTACCAGCAGTATTCTGTTAACATACTATGTGCGCTGTCTACCATACCAGCAGAAAATAAAATTGGTGCTCCATTAGGGAGTGCGAATGTTTGCTACGTAAGGCACTCTCAGCCTGTAAATACCTACATAGAGTGATGAGGTCCGCCGATCTGGACCATTCGCTCATGCGTCTTGACACATAGGAGCGTTGATTAACTATTTGCGTAAAAGGCATTTCTCATATCTCGGCACAAGAAGTCTTCACCAGATAAATATAGTAGTTACAATGTAGAGAAGAACCCCACTTAAATTGTGCGCGATAACTGATTGTTGACTTTATAACGAACATTTCTAGGTAATCTACCTCAACCGCTTTAAATGTTTATTTTTATGTAAAATTTATCTTGGCTAACTGTGAACTGATGACTTTCATGCATGAAATGATGGGCTGCAGCCGGTGACAAGAACCAGAGAAGCCCTACCGCGCATAAAGAATCTGACGGAAAATCTTTAGTTCCACAGATAGCTTTACAAAAAGTTATGCGGGTACGTATTTGTCAATATTATTTCGTTGCAGTAAATTTTGCTGAGTATATCACCATTTGCGAGCATGAGAAACACTATAAACTCGGCTCAGTGGTGCAGTGAGCATCACAATGTTACTTGTTTGTCTTCAGATGTAGGCACGCATACTTCATTTATGTATTTTCGCTAAAGCACTACCCGACTAAAGATTAGCTATTACCCGCACCTGTCAACGCGAAATTATGCTTCATTTTTTCTCAATCCGAAGAATACATCCTTCAGAATGCAAGGACCCAATATGGTATCAGTTTTAATTGCTTCAGTTTACGATATTTGCAAGAGCACACGATGTTTGCACGAGTATACCTCAATTTTTTTTCTTGTTTTACAATCCGAATATAACGCGCCTGGCGTTATATTACGGTTCGTAAGATGAACATAGGGCTTATTTTTCTTCATTTTTGTCCAGGAGGTTCAAACTGCAGTGAGCTAAATCATTGGGCATCACCGTAATCGCTATTGCAGACAGAGCCATGTTCGAACAAACATTTTATCCATTCAGAAATCACAAGACTTTGCTGTGAGCACTTCCGAACGCTGCCATGAAGGACGACGGCAATGTCACCAGCAGTGTCAAAGACATCATCAGTGACTACGGCTAAATGGTGCACTCAATCGTTCTCTCACTGTATTTGGTGAAGAGAGTTTGCAGTAACCATTAACAGAGAGCACCGCGGGCGTCCATCTTTATCGGAGATTTCCTGTTCCTTCGTGGAGGCTTCACTTCTCTTTATACTCATAGCACTATATATGTTATATATTTTTTATTTATTTTCGTGAAGTTCCCAAGAACAGCTTTTCGGCTTAACATTGGTGCATTTGTGTTGCATAAGGAACATAATACGTAAAAACAAAACAATATCGCACAGAACAGTGGCACAAAGTGTAACAAAAAAATTTTATTATTCAGAGGCAGAAGTCACATAGTGAGCAAGTAGTAACACTGAATATGTCAAAATAATCACACACCCACAGATATATATATATACATATATATATATATGTATATATATATATATATATATATATATATATATATATATATATTGTAAGCACTATTAACGTACTTCGTCGTTTTCATTTGTACATAGCCATCATCATCTTCCCTCTTCTTCGACTTCTTCGCGCGTGAGCTGCGGGCGTTGCCTTTTTTGGAATAAACAGCGCTGGACAACTTGATCGGTCTCGGTATTATAAAGTGGTGGAGGTACGTCAAGATCCCGACGTCCTCTCGCGTTCCCGTCCTCCCTGGAGCTCCGTTCCGGTCGCCGCCTGCACCCAGCTACGCCTACAACAATGGACACTTCCAACCCCGTTGTTTCGCTACCCACCCCTACCGTGCCTTCCGTGCCTACTGGCGCTTCCTATGACCATTTGGCTTCGATGGGAACCAGAGCACTTGCTGCGCCATCGTACCCTCAGTGGCGTCCACCTCGTCCAGTTTGTTTTTACTGCGGTATACGCGGCCATATATCTCGCTTCTGTCGCCGGCGCCAGCAGGATGAAAGGCGAGGCTATGCTGAGCACGAAAGAGACCGCACTCGCCGATCAGACGACTACTATCCCAGACCGTACTCGTCCCCGCAACAGCGTTCTCCGTCTCCACCAGCTGCTCCCAATCTGCCTCATAGTTCCCGTTCGGCCAGACGTCGTTCCCCATCCCCTTACCGGCGCTCTACATCACCGCTTCGCCCCACTTCCCATTTTGTCGACCAGCACTCGGAAAACTAACTGTTGCAGTTTTTGGAGGGGAAACTGCTTCTTATCGGTCTTCAAAAATTCCTCCTGTTCGCCCGGCCAACATGCTTTCTGTGACTGTCGAAGGTGTTCCCGCATCAGCTCTCGTCGATACCGGTGCCGCCGTTTCTGTTCTTCGGAGTGATCTGTGTTCGCGGCTCCGTAAAGTAAAAACGCCTTATCTTGGACCTATTTTGCGTGGTGCTAATAATGCATTCATTCACCCTGACGGACAGTGTACTGCTCGTGTTCTCATCGACGGCATACGTCACCACATCGAGTTTATCATCCTTCCAACGTGTATCCATGAACTTATACTGGGTTGGGACTTCCTACATTCTGCTTCAGCCGTCATTTCATGTAGAGAGGAAGTTGTCCACATCACGGATACAGAGCTTGAACCTGTTGCGGACTCTTCACTTTCATGCGTGAACTTGACCATCGCTGCCGACTACGTCCTGCGTCCTGGTCACGAAGACGTTGTAGCCGTAACATCCAGTCAGATCGCCGACGGAGACGCCCTAGTCGCCCCTTCTTCCCGCTGTACTTCTCGCGGAATTCTCATTGCCACCTGTCTCGTCCGGTTTTCACGCGGCCGCGCCCTTCTGTCTGCTTGCAACACGACCCCAGATCCTGTGATGCTGCCCAAAGGGATGACTGTGGCAACCCTCGCCGACACTCAACCTATCTCTCTAGTCGCGCTTTGCCCTTCTTCATCGCCAGCCCCAACCTCAGGTCTGGATGATTCTTTCCCTCCTCCAGCCGTTCTTGGTTCTGACCTAACAGCCGCGCAGTCCGAAGCCCTAATGGTGGTCTTGGCAAAACACAAAGCCTGTTTCGATAGCTGTTCCCCTGTGTTGAGCCAAACTCCTGCGGCTACACACCGCATCGAAACCGATGGTTCCGCTATTATACGACGACGCCCCTATCGTGTATCGCCGTCCGAACGAAAGGTCATTGAACAACAGGTTGCTGACATGCTTGCGCGGAAGATAATACGACCTTCATCTAGCCCATGGGCGTCTCCCGTGGTCCTGGTAAAGAAAAAAGATGGCTCAGTTCGCTTTTGCGTGGATTATCGAGCGCTCAATAAGATCACACGCAAGGACGTATATCCAATACCTCGAATTGACGACGCTTTGGACACACTACAAGGGGCGGAGTATTTCTCCAGCCTTGATCTTCGGTCAGGATATTGGCAAATTCCGATGAACGAGACTGACAAAGAAAAGACCGCATTCGCTACACCGGATGGCCTTTATGAATTTAACGTGATGCCTTTTGGCCTTTGTAATGCTCCTGCCACATTTGAGCGCATGATAGACAACGTCCTTCGTGGTCTAAAATGGAAGACATGCCTCTGTTATCTGGACGATATTGTCATCTTTTCGTCTGACTTCAGCCAACATCTTCATCGATTAGACGAAGTTCTCAAGTGCCTTGCGAATGCTGGTCTCCAAATCAATACAAAAAAATGCAAATTTGCCAGCAAAACAATAAAAGTATTGGGTCACGTCGTCTCAAAAGCTGGCATCCAGCCTGACCCCGAAAAGATTAGTGCCGTTCTTCAGTTTCCTCGCCCCCAGCAACAGAAAGATCTACGTAGTTTCCTCGGCTTGGCGTCATATTTTCGTAGATTTATACGCAACTTCGCAGCAATAGCAGCTCCTCTACACAAGCTACTGGTTACCGGTGCCTCTTTCACGTGGACTAGCGACTGCGAGTCGGCTTTTCAAGCTCTTAAGCGGCATCTTACTTCTGGACCAGTGCTTCGCCACTTCGATAATCGTGCCCCCACCATACTCCATACTGACGCAAGCGCACAAGGTATTGGCGCAGTACTTCTGCAACATAATACAGAATCTAAAGAGCAAGTCATAGCATATGCCAGCCGAACACTTTCTCCAGCTGAGCGGAACTACACCATTACAGAGCAAGAGTGCCTGGCTATCGTTTGGTCGATTCAGAAATTTCGCCCATACCTTTACGGCCGCCACTTCACCATCGTCACCGACCATCATGCTCTGTGTTGGCTGTCATCAATGAAAAACATGTCAGGACGCTTAGGACGCTGGATACTGCGATTGCAGGAATATGACTTCACTATAACATACAAGTCTGGAAAACGCCATCATGATGCAGACGCATTGTCTCGCTGCCCACTCTCACTCTCTCCCGGTAACGCGCCGTCGTCTTCCCAACCACGTCGTTCCGATGCTACGCTTGCCTCCCACCAGCTCTCGATAACGCCCCTGGACCAAGTTACGCTTTCATCACGCTCTGATTTCGTCTCGCTTCAGCGGGCCGACTCCTACTGTCGAGCTCTCATGGATCGCCTTAGTGGGTTCACCGAACCACCCAACAGCCTCTTGCGACGCCAACTTCGACAATTCCGCCTTCAAGGTGGCGTGCTACACCGCTACGTTTACCACCCAACAGGTCACCGGTGGGTCCCAGTTCTACCTCGCTGCCTTCGCTTGCGGGTATTAGAGGCACTTCACGACGATGTATCGGCTGGCCACTTAGGCTTCCATAAGACTTACGACCGCATAAAGACCCGCTGCTTCTGGCCTGGCCTATCCACAACGGTGGCCAAATACATTGCCTCTTGTGCGTCATGTCAGCACCGCAAACGCTCGACATCCCCTCCTGCCGGTTTACTACAACCTCTCCCTTGCCCGGACGCACCTTTTGAATTTGTTGGCATTGATTTATATGGTCCCTTGCCGTTGACACCCTCCGGTCACCGTTGGATTGTCACTTCGGTCGACCATTTAACAAGATATGCCGAGACTGCCCCTCTGCGATCCGGCACCGCTTCTGAGGTCGCCGACTTTTTCTTGCGCGCCATCGTCTTGCGCCACGGGGCTCCTCGCGTTCTTCTCAGTGACCGTGGCAAGGCGTTCATTTCACAAGTTCTCGAGGAAGTTCTTCGAGCCACTAATACCGTCCACAAATCTACTTCTACTTATCATCCGCAAACCAATGGCCTTACTGAGCGCTTCCACCGTACGCTGTCTGACATGATTGCCATGTACATCCGTCCTGACCACACTGACTGGGATAAAATTCTTCCTTTTGTGACATTCGCATATAATACTGCTATTCAACGGACTACCGGCTACAGCCCTTTCTTCCTTGTGTATGGACGATCTCCTTCCACCATATTCGACAGAGAACTATTTTTCGCACCTTCTTCGCCTGACGCGTCGCTTCCAGAAGATTTTGCTGCCCGAGTTGCACATTGCCGTCAAATCGCCCGGCAAAGCACAGAAGCTACCCAAGCTGAGCGCAAGCGTTACTGCGACAACAAACGCCGTGACCTACGTTTCCACCCAGGAGACCAAGTCCTGCTTTGGACTCCAGTCCGCACCCCAGGCCTCTGTGAGAAGTTCCTTCCACGCTACATTGGTCCATACACCGTTGTGCAGCAAACATCTGCAGTGAACTATCTCGTCCGCCCAGTACACTCCGTCACTGACCGGCGCCGCCGGAATGCCGAAATTGTTCACGTGTCGCGGATGAAGCCCTTCACTCCCCGTTTAGATAATCTCTAATCTGCGGCCAGGCTGGCCGCTTCCATGACGGGGCGAAGTTAGTGTAAGCACTATTAACGTACTTCGTCGTTTTCATTTGTACATAGCCATCATCATCTTCCCTCTTCTTCGACTTCTTCGCGCGTGAGCTGCGGGCGTTGCCTTTTTTGGAATAAACAGCGCTGGACAACTTGATCGGTCTCGGTATTATAATATATATATATATATCTGTGGGTGTGTGTGTGGGTGCGTGTGAATTCTTTTTCTGGGACAAGAGTTCCTCCTCATGTTCTAGTCGTGGCAGCACTAGCTAGGAGAAAATACGGTATTTTCTCTTCAACGCAATCTCCATTTGACCGAAGATTTACGTTTTCTACCATCCGCGAGGGCCCATCAGCGGTTGTACCGTGCTGCAAATCCTACGTTGTGTGACAGCAGATGCGCTGTTCAGTAGGCCACGTCATCGTTCTAGGATACTTACAATTTCTTGCTCTTCCTTTCGGCATCATCGCTTTCGAGTGTTGTGCCACAACGTTACCTCTCCTGCCTGCTCGTGAAGTTGAACGTATATGGTAATGTCATTGCCCAATCAAAGAGGAATCATTGTGCATCCTCGCTGTACACGTGGACAATAATTTCCTTTTGGAGTTCCACCAAGTGTGCCCGTTTTGTGATCGTAAACGCATCATGTGCACCTCGTTTTCGCCACTTCGACTCAGATTTCGATTATGAGAAATATCTAAGTATCAATAGTTAAACGTGCTCATGAATACACTGCAATGCTCCCCGATTTGTTATGTGCAGCTGCATTTCACTACAATGTTTATTTATCTTTCTCAAGTTTGTTCAAACTGATGAAGAAATTCATCTACAAATGATTGACCTAGAGGATTGGATCAACCTCAGATGCGAATGTGTGAAGTCTAGGTTCCAAGCAAGACATACCGATGGATGTGAGAGGACGATGCACTGCTACACGTGGGTGAAGGTCTCGTAAGTGAAATCTCACATCAATTTTTATCCCAAAGCTCTCAAGCTAGAGCCTGAAAAAATAGGAATATTCCCAGTGCAGTGTGTAAGTGTGAAAGGCATTTTTGCCAAGACTGATATAAACCTCAGCTGATTACTCACCACATCCTTGCACATCATCATATATAAGCTAGCTTCCTACTAAAATAGTTCCTTTATATATATATATATATATATATATATATATATATATATATATATATATATATATATATATATATGTGACCCGTATATACGATGTTGTTGGATAGCACGTATGTGTCATACGGGTGATATGAGGGCATACATGCAATATGTAAGTGTGTTTTTTTGTGTGGAGGGGTTAAGGGCAGCGCGGAATATGCAGCAATGTGTGTTGTCATCATGTGTTTCACGAGTAGATAACCCCATGTAGATGTGTGCAAAAAACAATGTGCACCATATAGAAGAAAAACGAGGCGTAAATAATTGAGCCCTGAGTACTATTTAGTTAGATCGTTCAGTAACTTTGCGATAAATCAGTTGATCTTTCGCAGTCGATCTACTGCTGGCACTTCCTATGCCTTGTTGTCGACGTAGGCTGCAAAGTCATCTCTTGAGGAACAGGAATGTGCATTACGTATTAAACAGTTAAGTCAGCTGCCCATGTGTAAATTAAAGTGCATTGCAAGATGTGCTAGGTTAGAAATACTCAGTCGTGATAGCCTGCAGCTTCTCAGATGTCAGTGCCTTTCGCGGTGGTGCCTGCTTATCCTGCTTGTTGAAGCGTCTTCAAGCTGCGCCTGTGAGGCTCCCATGCCTCAAGTTAGGGATACGCCGCCGGAGCTTTGTGGCTTCCTTACAAAACACGCAGTCTTTTGCACGTGCCAACAGCCAGTCCACTGCGCCTCTTTAACAAAGACTCCTTTGCCAAGGTGAACCTGTATGAAGAGTAACGTTCAGAGCCAAGTAATAACTTTATTTTTGAAAAAAATGCTATGTCATAAGAATTCTCCTATAAAATAAGTATCACCTAAAAGATGAATAACAAAGTACTTTACATGAAAGCCACCAACTTTATCTTGATATGATCATGCGATATTTTTTGTTGTACCACTAATATTCAGGTTTGATTTTCAAACTGTCATTACATTCATAAGGAGCCTATGTGTATGTTGTGGAAGCCATCGAGATATAATTGATAAAAGCCCTTGAAGCAACAAAGGGCTTGCATAGTGTTCTCTGAAAAAGAAAGGGAGCTGGTATGATTTTTAAAATTACCTCGTCAAAATTATTGCATCCCCATAGCAGGGATATCAGTAGTTTCATAGTGATGTAGTACGTTGAATATTTTGCGGGTGTGCAAACCACGGAAACATTTAGAATACATTATGTATCACAAAATTTTATTTCCCTGTGACCATGCTACAATGCTCCGCCAAAACCACACTGTGAAAATATCTAAGCTGAGACGGGCTGCTTAGGTTTGTATTCTAGGGCTAAATAATCATAGAGCAACGGCTTCGTAGTCGGCGCTGAACACCCACATGAAGCTAAAATTACCAACTTAACTTGCAATTTATGTTTTTGTGCGAGATGACAATATTGGTGCAGCACTTCCACAATCTCTGGAATGGATGGACTAATTAAAAAAATTCTTGTTGTAGTACACTCCTTAGAGGGCATGTAACAACTTTCAGCATATCAGCTAAATTTTCTACGCAGCCACATGAGGGGCCCTTAAAAGTGATATTTTTATTTTGAATGTAACCCTTTCCTCGCAATTGTGAAAAATGCGGTAGGGTAAATACTGTAAGCACAGTCGAAATCGGGTATATCAAACTAAGAATATTATAAGTAAAACAATTATATTATATATAACAAGCAGCAATAAATTCCTCTTGAAAGTTATTGTATAATTTTTTTTATTTTATGTACCGATTTACATATACATCGAACTTTTTTGTGACGCCCTTCAGATTTAATATAAGCGGGTTCGACTTTATCAACACGAAAAATCAAAAGCATGGTGTCAATTGCATCAGGGCAATTCGGATACTCGGCCTATATGATGATGGTAGTGAGCAAAACTGACTGTCACCTTTAGCAACAAGCAATGATGCATCAGTGGTGCAAAACAATTTTCTGAAAGATCAGTATGCTTACTTCACTATTTGCGCTAGCCAATAGTGGAGCTAACTTGGCCCCAGCGTTTGAACCCTAAAAGACAAAAGATGATGGGTTAACGACTAGCGTAGGTAATTGATTCCACACATGCACACCAGTGCATGTCAGTTTGCTCTTTCTTGCATATGCACCTACTATGCCATGATAGACACACGCATCTTTATGGACATGCCTAAATACGCGCAGTAACTTGTTACCAAAATGCAAATGCACTTTTGGTTTACAACACAATAGTGTCAGTGCACTTCATCTCAACTCTATTCACAGCTTTCAAAGCGATATGTCGTTTAAATTCCGAGGAACGTGAGCCACAAGAATGGCTTGTCCATTGTCCACCTTCCCTTGAGCATCAGTTCAATTATAACTACATAGATGTGACGATTGCACAATGGAAGATTTTCCTCCTGCGAGATTCATACAGTTACTTAATGGTTGGCTATTTGAACCTGCAGATTTATTTTAACTGCAAAGCCCCTGTTTGTAAGACGAAATTCACAAGCAATTGCTCAAGATTTGAATGCGTCAACCACAATGTGATAACGAGGCGCGCCATAGTAGGGGACTCCTGGTTAATTCGTACCATCTGCTGTTCTTTACTGCGGATCTAAATGAAGATGTAATACCTTTACTGGATAAGTTTAGCTAAATAAAAATTTTACATATGTAGTGCGTTCACGGTACTCTACACAGAACCATGTGTGCCATTTAGTAATGTTAGCTTTCAGAGTTCTTGATTGCCTGATTATCCAGGGAACACTAAAGAGACTCTCATTATACCAACATATTTTTAGTTACTAAACAAATCCACAAATCCTGTACCTATTTCGCAAAAACGAAGTGTGGAAGCTGCAAATACGGCCATTTCGCGATTAATTAGCGTTCGCAGCAGCGGGCCCCTCACGCCTTCCTTTAACAAGGTTTCGTTTACCAAGGTTTCGTTAAAAGCAAGAGCATCCGAATTGCAGTCGTCAAGAAAAGAAGAAACAAGTTCGCGCGTTGACATCTTACTACGGATGTTAGCAACCGATAATGATAAGGATGAGGACCTAAGCGTTGTATTCGGTTTATGGTGGTTGTGCACATGCGTATTGTGTCCGAGCTATCTATTGACCGCGACCATTGCACCACTTCCGACATTGCAGGTGTCGGTCTCAGAGCATATGCGCATTCCGTCGACATGCTACTTAAACGCCTTGCTTTTATGCTTAGCAAACTGTTCAATTCCGCCTCACTTGTCGCGTTGCGGGTGCCAAATCTTTCCGGATTGAAAGCGTTCATTCGTTATGTTTAGACACTGAAGCCAAGAAAGGCTGTCTGTCTTTGGAAAAAGTGACCTTTGCTATAATAGTGTGTGCGCTTTTCTTCCGAACCGTTGTCCAAATGGTGCGAGCGCTCGAATTGTTCACCTGTCGTGGCAACGCCAAGCGTTTCTTGGCAAGACATGATAATTTTGTTGCCCGGACGTAGCCCAATCTTCTTTATGATCACCATCTATTCCAAAAAACAAGAGATTAGAGTGGCGTGGTCTATTTTCAGCGTCATGGCATGCTGAAGATATTGCTACAAATTTCATGGAAACATATAGCCTAAGCGTATGACTTGAAGGACTTAATCGTTTCTGCCAAGAAAGTTTCCGCGTCACAACGAGACATATTCGGTCTGACGTACACGCTGACGACCACAAGACGAGTAGGCATCTCGACCGCACAATGGTCTCGCACATGGTTTCTGCGTGCCATTGCCGATACACGGGATCGGCCTTACGGGCACGATCGCACTCGCCCTTACGTTCACGTAAGGCAGCCTTTTCTGCCATGCGCTGCACCCGTGGCACTCCCATGGTCGCAGCTGGGAATTGGACAGGGGACTGGACAAGAATTGGACAGGAAACAGGACAGGGTATCTTTTTCCAGATCCTAAGACGAACCCGTCTTTACACGCACTTGCTGTCTGTGATAGGCAGGGAAGCTCAGTTATTCGCGACAGGGGTGGTGTCATGGCTAGCAGACGCAACTTACGCTCCCATTGAACTTCGTGCGCGTGCGCTACCCTTACTGAGGTTGTCTCTGCGACCCGTTATCGGCCACTGTCGGGCAGGCCAGTCAACGCTGCCACGGTACGGCAAAGGCAAACTGTACAGTTCTACACAGATGTCTAGATTGGTTCTCCTGCAGTGGGTTTTCGGCGCTCACGGACGAGTCAGTGAAACACAGAAAGCTTCGCTTTGAAAAAGTAGATTCGTAGGTGACCATTTTACTAGGAGGCACTACTACGCTAAGTCAGTGTTTTTCTCGAGTAAACCTTGCACAGTGAAACATCGCGTAGTTTCTGAAGTTTAGCTTAGATAGTTAGATATATCCAGACCATCATAGCGGCATCCACGCAGATACCGAGAAGTTCCCTTAGGTGTCCATTCAGTTGATATCGCAGTACAGTACAACAGATCGACTAGGTCTCGTTATTGTTTCTGCAATCTCTGAATTAGAGCTGCATATTGTTCAAGTATACCCTAGCAGACACTCACAGTTACTCAATTTGGTGCACTACTGAAAATGAATCCTACTTCAAATTGCACAGACATAACACCCAAACCATGCCAAGTCACTTGTACAAAGCACTGGCGCGGATGGTGTTTCCTCTGAGGAGTGATATGGTGACGCTGTTTAGTAGCGCGCAAAGCAGGCCTATGACTGAATAGGCAAAAAACACCGTCGGACACGTACAGTAAACACTCCCCGTTAGAGAGTCTTGGGAAAACCTCGAAGCGTGGATAGATTTGAAATCGATATCTAACCGCAATAGACTGCGCAGATAAAATCAGCGTAAGTGGCGTACATAGTGCCTTTTAGAGTATAAAGGTCTCTTAACTCAGTTTTCTTCTAGCCTTCCACCGAGTGATACAGGCAATAATAGGCTACTATTTCTCCATTTGAATGCACCTACTATGTACGCTCCCTCAGTTCACTTGTTGTCATGTTTGATAACATCTACGCATAAGTCACTAATCATTCCCGTGACACTTGTCTCATAAAGCTGATTGGCAGACTTTTTCTGCGTATTTATTTGGTTTGCTACGATTTCTATCTGAATTAAAAAGCAAGGGCTTGGCTTGTGTCCAGGATAATTTTTATGGTGTTCTAAATAAAAAGAAATTGTGAAAATGGCGCATTTTGCATTTTTCAGAACCGGAAAAGAGAGGATGATAAGAGAGTACGTAACGCCTATTTTTTCGAGGTCCTTCTCTGTTCCAGTGAAACGATAAACAGTCGGAAAGCAATGCAACGTGTAGTCTACGTCGATAAAAGGGATGTCTTCCTGAGTTAGTTGAGGGGAAATTCTGAAGCATGAACCATGTTAATCGTTGTAAGAGCCAAGCCGGCATGTGTACGTTTGAGCGACGTTGACTAGAGGTTGAATTGCCTTTCAACATTTTTGTAATGCACACATAACTGCCGTTCGCAATTCCTTGAGGTGTGGCATGGCAGCGTGAAGACGAAAAGAGTACACGTCAGTGCTGGCCTCAGTCCATGCCGCTCTCCAATGGGATGGAATTTCCCCACACGACGGTGATCCAGAGCTCCTCAACGCGCTGAAAATGGAGTCACCGCATGTGACCTTCTCCGCCGTCATTGCTTGGGTGCCAAGAGTAGCCGGAGCATCGCACTTATAGCTGCTTGAGTTGCGCGATTATTCTACATTGTTAAACTGCACTACCTCTGGCAACGACGCATGAAAGACGCTGGAAACACACGCACCCAATACGCAAAAGTACTGGTAATTACCTACAAAAAATTGTAGTTAAAACGGTGGTATATAAGAAAACGACGTTATGATAGCTACAATAATACTGCAGTTTTTTACTCTCAGCCATATAATAGAAAGGTTCAGAAAATATAAAAAATCTCAGTTTCACAGCAGCCGAACCTGCATGACATAACTATAATTGCTTATAAATATTGAAAATTCAGCAGCATATCTGCATAGTTTCGACGCACATATTAATATAGGAGATGCGGGAACGCGCCTCGAAAGGCCAACGTCTTTAGTTTGCCCAACTCAAGTGGTTTGACCAATAGTAGCCACCACCAAACTCATTTGCCGAGTACAGGGTTGCGTTGACCGAGAGAGGCAGGAGGACGCGGAGGTGAGCGCAGAGGTACCACTGTACCACTCTACCGGCAATTGGGCTTTGTGATCCTCGAGCGTTGCTCATTGCGCTTTCTATCTTGTTCTTGAAGTCGTGGTCCTCGTCCGTTTGTGCCGCTCTAGGAGCAATGCCTAGTTAGTCATGGTGGCGGATAGAAGAATTCTGGATGACTGGGACAGTATATATCCACACAGGTTGGTTCCGCTGGCTGCTGCCCACAGTAAGTGGCAAATCTTCGTCGCCGCCAGAGATAACGCGGCTGTTTGTTGGTAAAATGAACATTGTTGCAAGATTATATACAGCCATGAACCCATGGGAACCAAATGGGCAGTTCTTGTGCAAGTGTCTGCTTGTTTCGGCGACGCTTCGCTTGGCGTAAGATAACACCACAAAATAGGGAATCAGCGCACTAGCCTGATTTTTCTGATTCATCAACGAAAGACAAAAGTGTCTGGTGTATCTTCGGACGCTGCCACCCGACCATCAAAGAAGCTTCAAGTAATATCCCTGGTTCCCCCACACAGTTTCCCGCAGTGTCGATTGAGCAGGCCACATTAGATGGCAACTTGGTTGGAGTACCTAAGCCCACATAATCCTGGCACCTTCATAGCAAAGAGGAGCGGAAAAAGTAGCCACGACGATGACTCTTCGTCATCAGACAACCCCCTCTTCGATGGTGACGTAGAGAAAGGCAAGATGCCAAAGAGGCCCGGAAGGTGCGTTCCGAGTGGTCATATACACTGAACTCCACTTAACCATAGAACATTACCGCGCCTTGAAGACCTAGCTGGAAATCAGCATCATAAATAGCGACACAACCGCCAGCGCGGGAACTGATATTGTCGAGACGACACATGAGACCAGTTTCATGTGCGTGTGGCTATATACAAAATCTTTGCGGGAGCATTCAAGAAATTTTCCTAAGACGCTGAAGTTCCAGTACGGATCGAGCCAGTCGTTAGCTAACTCGAACCTTATGAGGTTGCAAAGGAACGCGTCAAGCTGATTGTAATCGCGGAGGTTGCTGAACGGGTGACGTATCTATCAACGCTTTGTCATGCCCGAGAAAAATCGGGACTAGGCTAGAATAAAATAAGCCTTTCTCGATGAGCTTAAATTTTTCTCGTCAGAATACCACAAGCGGTTTTACGGCGCAGCTAATAACTCTAACCCCAAAGCATTTGTCGTGTCCGTGGGCAAAAATGTTGGCCGATCCCGGATGTTGTGCAATAGCGGGCCTTCCAGCGACTGAAGGGGCGCAGGCTACAAGCACTCCGCTCCAAATTATGTGAAACTTAATAATATTAGAAAATAATAATAAATGCAACATCTGAATCAAGATTTCCATGTGTTTTTCGTATTTGTGCGGCAACGATAAGAAAGGCGGGCGTGAGCCTATCCCGGAAATACCGGGCCAAGCATGGGCGGCGGTGAAGCAGGCTACACACCCTCCACCTCACGTAGTAATAATTAATAATAATTATGACTAAAACAAAAAAAAGATAAAAATGCGTTGTTTGAAGTCTATTTATATGCTGGAATTGTTTGTGAACAGCGCATGGACTAAAGAGCAGGAGCCATACCGATATACGCAATGGACAAAATGTATGTACAACCACACCTCCTTGACTCTCAAGGAGATAAGACCACATAAAATATTTTGTTGTGCCGTATGAAAGATATGCGGAATTATGGTATACACTATGTATATAACTACACGCGCACCCGAGTGTGATATCGGGAAGTGCATGACGACGCACGTTGCATGGTTTAGCCATGATGACGCTACACCTGTAATCACCGTTGTAAATTTCGTTGTGTACATTTCAGAACCAGACAAGAGATGACACACTCAGCTTGTGCTAGAATTGTTTGGTTTCAAACGCCGTACGAATCCAAGTGACTCAACTACTCCAAAACAGTCGTGTATAACCTTAATAATGGCGAACATTTTGCCTAAAGCTCTGACCCAACCAATCAATGTATAGTATAGTAATGACAAAGCTATTGTTACTACCGTTACTAATTGGCAAATTGGGAATATGTACCCTTGTCGAACCCTGTGTGATGCGCTACGGCTTCGCAGCTTATCAACCTTTCCAGAGTGGAATGGCTCCTCTATTTCTTGTTAACTAGGATATGGAAAGTTAAAATTGGGAAGGCATTTGCCACGCACCTGCACAGCTATCTCCAATAGTTTGTTCAAAGCAGGTTCGGTGTCGTCCTTTAAGCAGCTTCTGCAACTGCTACCAACGTATTCACAAAGACTCCTCAACTCGTAGCTCTTGCTCCTCTTCACCTAATGAAGCATAGCGCCACGGCCCGACCGAAAAAGACACTACGCTTCTTGAGAATATATGGGGAATATGATTAAAGTACATTGCCCATTTCTATAGGGGGGCCGCACTGGCATCAAGGTTAGCTAGTATATGTGCAGTGTTGACTGGAGGAGCTTTGTAAATACGGGCTTAGTCGTGGACCAACCGAATACACGCCTATGGGAAGAGCTGGTAAGGGCCTGAATCACGGTGAAGGCGAGAAATGGTTGGCCTTCAAACCAGGGCCGGCGACACGCCCTGTCCACCCATTGTTTTGCGTGCACCTCACTTCTTAATGCCCCCACGAGCACGGAGACAAAGTGCAGACAGTTCAAAAATTAGAATCCCTAGATTGTCCGATTAAACGCAGCTCCATAGAAAGCATAATTTCCGCGGGCCCAAATTTACAAAGCTAAGAGTCAGCGTGCGGTCACAACAACCCTGTGGTTGGCATGATGGCCAATACGGGAGCGGGTATTATTATTATCAGGCAGAATGCGGTGCTAACTGAGAAAGCTGTGCCTTAGAGCACGGGAGAGCTAGGTGCAGCGCTGGGCAGCTGTGAAACCAAACCTGGCTGTTCTGCTGTTGTCTGCGTGCGGTGCAGAACACGCCACGCTAATAGCCTGCACTCTGAGAAATATAGTCACTCACACAGTCAGTCTGATTTCGGCGGGTACATGGCGGGAGCTGTAAAACTCGCGTCCCGTAAAGGGATCCGTATCAGAGCAGTCTGTAGAGTCAGGGCCCAGTAGAGACAAGAGGGAAGGAAGGACAGGGAGCTTAGCCAGTGTGGGTACCCGGTGCCTACCCTGTGTTAGGGAAATGGGTAAGGGGAATGAAAGGTGAAAGACAAAAAAGAAAAGAATGAAGTAAACAATGCTCACACAATCGCGGATACTACACGCCAAAACTTTAGAAATCGGTCGCACAATTCACAAGCCTTCAAAAATTTGAGCAGAGTTCTGTATGCCTTGAGTGCCCAAACCCGTCTGGACGAGCGAGTTTCTTAAAACTTTTTCATTTAGCCCAAAAATTTAAATAGGCTTGCGTAGCAGTCGGTTACTGCTGAACTAAAATCCGATCCCGAAAAACAATTTCCAGCTTCAACACTTGGCATTGTAGAAATCTAAGTATGTCGTTGGAGCCACCGATACCCACGGCAGCCCACAATTGTATGCGACTAGCAATTGTCCCCAAAAGAAACAAGCATATGAAGTATGAGCCTGAGGCAGGTGTTAGCAATGTCGTCGCACCATGAACAACGAAATCTACGATTTCGTTGTTATTGCCATCGTTGTTACATGCCATGTTCGTTGTTAATTTCGTTGTTACATGTTACATGTTCGTTGTTACATGCCAATCGGCATGTAATGCGTTACTATGAACGAAGCGTAACTTGAACAGTGCCTAACAAAATACATGCAGCTATCCTTTGTCTTTAAATCATTTGAATTTCGTTCCAGAGAAGGCTGGGTTGACTTCCAGGTTACTAGCATACGTGGGATGACGAGCGTCGATCTGAAGACCATAGTAGGGAGTAAGAATCATAATTTTGATAAACTTTCTTGCTTTATGAAAGCAAAAAAATACGTTTGCCATTTGTATACGGTTTAAGATCTTCCGCATAGTGTAGCAATAAGAAACTTTGATCTTACGCTCCCTTTCAAAATTTCTTTTTTTTTTGAAATTCGCGCTTTCGTGGTTACTGAAACAAATGGTTTGACATTTTCAGTTCAGTTTAAAAAGCGATGCTTTATATAACTAACTAACTGTAAAATCTATATTCCAGACCGCCGTACACATTATCAGTACTTCTGAATGCAGTTACATTCTTGGAATGACCTGTTCGTTGAATAGAATTTTCATTAGCTTAACCTGCACCAAATATAACAGGATTTAAATTGACAATGCTGCACTTGAAGATGTAGCACTTATCAGGATGACAATCGACCATGCCCAGGGGTAGGGCCCGCAATGTTGTTTGAAAAGAACGGTACCTGCTTCACTATCTCGCAGCAAGGCAAGCCCAAAATAGATTCCCAGTACCATGCAAGATCAGGACGGACCTCCCCTCCCCCCTGTACCCTGTACTCCCACCTGTGCGTAGGTAAAAACATCAGTCGTGCGGATGCTACTCGTCTCTGAGACCGCCAATTGAGATTCATATCAAAAGAACATTGTCCAAAAATCGCGTCTGGTCACCCCGTGTTCCGGCAGAAATATTCGAAATGCAAAACGCCTGTGTTATGACGGTGCAGAAACTCTTGACTTAATGGCAAGAGTTTTTGCGAATAGAATGTTGCACTGAGAGTAAAACTTCAGGTTACAACTATGAATTTTTTCATGTGGTCATAAGCTGCGACGACGCTTAGATTTTAGAATAATCTATCGAGCTGAAGTCACTGCGCAAGGAGCGTAAAAATTGTTGGGAGCTTGGTTTAGCACAGAAAAGTAATATTCGTTCTCGCAGGTTGAGAACAAAGAGTAAACTGGCTTCAGTGGTGGTGCTCCTGTCGGGCAGCCATCTCACCTTCCAAGAAAGAGCAGGGGGAAATAAAGGACCCCCACTCAGAGGGCAGGCGAGGTAATTGAGTTTCCCAGAAGTGGGGGACAAATCACAGTCACAGGTGATCGCTACAAAATAAAGTGGAGCAAATGTCAAAAATTTTGCAGGAGAGCAAAGAAATAATCCAACTGATGTTTACGGTGTTTTTCAACTGTGCACCACAATATCAAACCTGAAGTGCTATATTCACTGCTAGCTTGATTTAGACACAAAATCTTTTTCTTTCTTTCCCAACTCTAAACTGGTTCTCTGGGGTCATGACATTGGTGATGAGCCTACTATTGAAAATGACACATCACTGCTGAAGCGCTTCAGAAAATGTAACTTCCAAGGAAGTTTTCAGCAATGGAAGATGAAAGCAAACCTGTGTTATGTTTTTAAGAGGGAATATATTTAAGGTGACCGCATTGGTGTGAGAAAGTTTCTGACAGAATTTTCAATGAGTACTGCGATGAATTAGTATCGACGTACAAAATTTTTGAGATGACATGTGTCACCTAAATTTCAAATTTTTAATCAGACAAATTTCGCATTGGTGCGCATGAATTCAGTACATTACATTATTTGCAAGTGTGAGTTTAGCCACAATGGCATTAAATTTGGCAAAAGCATGTCACCTGCGAAATTGAGAAAGTTCGCCCCGTTTTAGTCTTGTCGTTGTTAGAACGGGCATTAAGAGTGCTCGCGGTTATTTATCTTCGTTTAGCAAACCATGTGCTGACTCTTAAATATGGCACTTCCTGACCAGCCCACAGCAACAAATGACATTTACGTACAGAGTTTCAAGATTAACTAGTCGTTCTTGCACATTTGGCGAGAGACTCCATTAGGCTAGTGTAACTGATTCGCGAAGTAGAACGACGAGCCGAGCTGGAAAATGCAGACAAGAGATTAGTCACGGTGAATACATACAAACTTATCCAAGTCACAATAATTATATTAAGACCCCCGCTATATTATTATGGTGAGGATGTTAGGTGCAGAAAAATAGTTTTTGTCATCATTGTATATATTCGGTAAATGCTGCAATAAACAACATTCACATACAGGAGGAAAACGCGCTTTTAGGAGAGGCGCCGTAAGCATGAATCTCCCTATGTTGAAGTCAGACAGGCATTCGAATTACAGTAAAAATTGTAGGTTTTATATTTTGAGCATTATGTTTTGGCGAAAGCTCTTTTATTTGGCATGTGCAACCACAATGAGAAATGCTCAAAGTAGAAAAATATTTGGCGCAGATCCTTGGCATAAAGCACCGAAATGTGTGGTGAATATTTCTCGTAGGAGAATTAACGAACCTTGCACGTTTTGGTTCGTTAATATGGAATAGTGCGTCGGTTAGATGAGACAAAAAAATTTCAGCTTACAAGAGAGCTTGCACATTATTACGTAGTGAATATTTATACGCGCCACAACTGTACAATTTATACAGCTGGTTTTTTGTATAAATTGAAGGAACTTGTGGACTCTAACAAATAATTTAGTGCATTTTATTTCCAGTTGAGCCAACCGATGATGCACCAGAAGAGTTTCCTCATACTTACCTTGTGTTGAAGGCTCAAAGAAACTGTCTGCTTGTCTCATATGGTCAATCAAGTAATGGTAAGAGTTTTGCGGATCCTGTGATCACAGTCGTAGTGATTCTTTGATATACAACAAATCATCCAAAAATTGTGCTAGCTAGTGGAACGAGTGCGATCTTATGGCGTATTGTACGGCGTGACCCATATTTCGCTACTTCCTTTACGCTAACATGTTTTCTGCGTGGAACATAATTATGCTCTTGGTGAGCATATCATTTTCATTTAAAAGGGATGCGTAGGGAGTGGTTAATAATTTGAGATACTCAATCAGCAAGGCAAGAACTTCGACTCCCCATTGTCATTTCTGCGGTGTGTTGTGGAGTAGGGAGCTCTACACCGGCGATGCAGGTGGCCTCTGGCCAAAATGTGGACTCGCATAGACGGTTTTTTCCACTGCTAGCACCGAGACGAGTGGTTCTGACGGAGGTGTGGAACTACGCAGAGCACACAATTAATTCAGTAACTGTAGCTCACCTGCGAATGATTGCTCTTACGTCCTTGGATTATGTTCTCATAGCACTTGTGCATCGTCCCCGACAGCTCTGGAAAAGGGCTGATAGTAGGCTATGATAGGCCTAGCAGCTTCTGCAATTAATTTTTCTGGACTTCTGATACCACTAGGTGTGAATATATGTTTTCGTAGTTCATGAAAGCTCTAGAAGTTTGTAATTAACATAGTATTTGCTCCCCCTAGATCACATCCAATTGGCCTTTCCTGAAGAATATTTGCAGTAGTGACGGTGTCGGTAAGAAACTGCGCCGCACTTTTGTGAATGACTGCGTACGAAACCACTGAACAAAAAGGGTCGAACTCTCCATGGTATTCTCTTTCAAGTGCTCGTCGCCATTCGCCCGATGTCTTTTGCAATATTATGCGCGGCATCACAGTGGTGCAAAATTTCTTCTTACGAACAATTCTAATTTAAGACCTTCTTGTGAATGCGGCTAATTTTCTTTCGCATCGTGAATGGAGTACTGCGCTTAGCTTTCTTCCGGACATTTTTTTTAATGATACACCCTCCACATACTCGCAATGCACTCGTACAGCATCAGCATACGAGCTCGTGATTAGCAATGACAACTGTTATAGTCGTTATGGCGCCAGAGTCAATTCTCAGGGCGTCAGGGGCATCATTCACAAAATAAAAATAAAATAAAATAAATCATTCACAAAATAAATAAAACTTCCAGCCAATCCTTATGCTAAATTTAATGTAATAAAAAGCGGCAAAATATACCCAAAACGAGTGACGAAGGAAAAGCTTTGTGAATACGACCCCAATTTTTTACGGTTCACATCGCATTCGCACATGCCATCTTGCGGGCGCAGGTAAATATCCATTACTGCACTACGTTTATTCAGTGATTGCTAGTGCTATAGTGTTGCAATGTATCGAACCTGACTTTCATGCCTTAAAAATAGGGTGTCATGGAAGTTGTTATGCGCCTACGGAGTGCAACGGATAGTCAATCTACGTCGTACGGTGTACACGAGCTGCAAATGTGAAATGATGAAAGCTTGTCCTTTTTTTACTTCTAGGAATTACTTGATGTATAGACTGACCCCATCATACACGAGATTTCTCACTAATAAAACAAAAGTTTACACAAGCGACATACGCACGTGTAACAGACCGTCTCTGACTGCCGCGCAGTCAATTTTGTATCATAATGGCGCACCGTAAGTGCGACACCAGGCGGCATCACTATCCAACATTTAGGAAACTTCTGTTGTCTTAAACCTCACTGCTTTCAGGATATGGCTCACGCGATTTATCAATTCCGTCTCTGGCTGTGTAGATACCTCTTATGATATTTCGTATAGTGATGCAAAGATATACTTAAGGAAATGCACATGTTGTGAGGTAGAATAAATGATGCGCGTTAATTGAAGAAAAATAACAATATTTCTTACAGGATCAACAATTTTCTACGACAAACAGAAGTTTTCTTCAAGGGGACTTGTACTTATTTCAGTTGTGTGCTTGTTGTGCATTAAAAATGACAGTCGCAACAGAACTTTGTTGACGTCGTCTCCCCGTCTAAGCGCCTATAGTCTGATAATGCAAGTCGCAACTCTGAGTTGGAACATTTGGAATTGTCAGAAAAGTCATTCACATGTTTCAGAGGGTTTCGTTGAGCTTTATGAAACACATGCACATACCATTCTTGGCTCCGAAGCGTCAACTAAATTTTATTATGATACAGCGCTAGTGTCAGTCAAGTGACACTAGCGACAGAGTGCTAGTGTCAAGAGAGTCAATCAGCAATATCCCAGTCCATCGGAATGAATATTATTTCAAAAAAATTAAACTACATGTGCAAGAAAATTCACACAATTTGACAAGGCTGTCGCAAAGAATGAAAGAATATTTTTGTAGAAAACTCTGCAAGAGTTTTTATGATCAACAACACGTCTAAAAATGACTATCTTATATCTTCCCACAAATATTGATCTTTCTGGTGCATTTTTGTGGCTACAATAAGTTCCATTATACCGTTGGAAAGTCTCATATAATGTAATTTCTCAATGAAATTTAAATGTACAATTAAAGGGTAATATTGTGAAATGTGTTATCAATATTTTGCAACAAATCATGCTGATAACAACATAATATATACAATGTTGCAGTGAAAAGACAAAAATATAATCAAAATCTAATTCTGTGCTCCGCCTAACGGGCCATTGCCTACATTACATAAAATTTTACAATGTTTAAACACGTAAAGCGTAGCAGCGACGAACGATGTTTCTTGCCAAATGAAAACTGTCCATTTATGTCACGAGTGCCAACTCTTATGCATAATTTTTTCACTCATTTCTACCTGGCAAATGAGAACTCCTGTCATAACTTATTAGCCACTGAAAATAAGAAGCATAATAGCGCAACATTTGGTTAATGTATTAGTGGGTGTTAGAAGTACGTTATTCCTGAATTGAAAAAAAGTAGAATTGAATAAAAGAAAAACAGTTTATGGCTATCAGGGTTGGTTTTCAGGATATACACTGCCCTAAATTGAAATCCCATCAACTTCCCATTGCCATCCGAGTCAGCACCACCAGTAGCACCCAAGTAATTACATGAAGACGCAGCGTAATAGTGTGATTGACGTCGTTCCCACGAAAATTCCTTTACTGGAGTGCCTATGGCCTTTGCGATCACTGTGTGCACATAATTAGGGACTTGGTTAACTTGCCTCCACTAGGCAAAAAACAATCGCTGAAGAATCCCGTGCCTGCCGGATCACGGTACAGACTGAACTACAAGTGAATAAGAGCGTCGGTAGCCTTGAAATCTGGTGTGACACTCGAAAACCACCCCTTGCTCGCGCACAATGGTTTTAGGAAATACTGTGGAATGCAGCAGTGTTACCACATGTCGTTAGAGTATACCTGCTTCTTTTTTATGTTTTCTTTACTTGTCACAAGCTGGTAATTACTTGTTTATGGAGTCTTAGCCCCGTATTCAGTAATGCATCTTAAGTTGAAGTCCACGCTTGACTTGATTTAAATGGTGATTGTCGTGAACACGCCAAAGAAAACGCAACGAGCGCCTTGGACACGTTGACGGCAGGCGCCATTTAGATCTAATGGAGCATGAGCTTCAACTTACAGTGCACTGTAGAATACGAGAGTTTGGCTTGATATCACAACAGTGAAGTTGGTGCGACCCATGATTTTAGATGTAGAACAGTGCTGTCGATTGCCAAAATACACTGCGCAGCGGCATGAATAATTCTGCACCGGCAGTGAGTTTTGTGATGTTCAGAATGTCAGTGTAGCAGCGTATCGAAAACAAGAATGACTTTTCGTAGTATGGCTACAAGAACTGTATTATTTGTTCCCCGTCTCACTTTGTCACTGCGATATGGCACAATTTGTTTAAAAAGAAACAGCTATTTTAAGGTATTGTGCTTTTACGCTTCATACCAGTTTTCAGTAGAGGCTTTAGTACGAGGTATTGTTGCTTGTCTTGAGTGCATGGATTAACTGTTTATATGTCCCGGATTTTTTCGTTATTGTAAGTAGTTTAAATAAAGTGCTAATCTCGAGGACCACGTAGGTCTGACTATATCAGCGACCTAAATTGGTTTTTGTATAGATAGCCCATAAAAACTTGTCAGCAGATTATTTTCTGAGCCTGTTCCCTTTTTCAGTGCCCACTGAAGGTTTCTTATGTTTTTGAGTATCGCTTACTGCTGCTTTCAGGAACGCAAAGGTGTCTGCTGTGGGGATTATCTGGAAGCCATGTTAGCAAACAAACTCAATGCTATAAGGCGCTCAATTCATTTTGCGCTCCAGACATATACGATATGACGGAAACTGCCAGTTCATGTCAGCAATACGATCTTAATGAAGACACGTGAAAAGAAAGCACAGCAGTATGAGAAAAAACATTAGCACCACGTCCACCAAATTGTTGAAAATAAAGAAAAACCTTGTCTTTATGCCCACAGCATTCCTATAGCATGATCGCAATGCTACTCTCCCTGCTAGGGATATGATGCATCATTGTCCCGGCATCACGTAACATCTACTATTTCAAGAAATAGCTTGCACGAAAGATGCGGAACGCGTAGACCTGTTTAATTCTAGACGAAATTGGCTGGGAGCACAAGCCGCGTAAGAAGACATAAATGAATGACAGCGCTAAACAAAAGCAAGAAAGAACTGAAGGTTACACCTACTAAGCTTAGTCAATTTGTTATTCGTTGAAGAAAGCTTTTCATAAAAATATTTAATAATATAGCAAGCGGAATCATATTCAACATCTTTGTAAGTTCCAGTATCAGTGTTCGCAAAGTTGTAATACCGTTTCCATCGCGCGCAACGCAGCTAAGGTAACGTAAGCTTCTCTCATTGCTTGCATTGCCGACAAGAAATATTCCGTCATTGATGAAAGAATGATATGGTTATGAGTAGCGTGTTGCAAATGTTTTATAAATGCTTTTCTAGGCTCGCACTTTCATGTTGAAAATATTCATGCAATGCTTTCATGGAAGGTTCCAAATGTCTGAACCTATTTACCACAAAACAAGCTAAGTGACTCGTTCTTGCACACGAGGGTTGCAATGTGGGCTTGTTGGTAATGCATCTTCAAGGGGAGTATGGTAGCGCGATTCAAAGACGGGACAAGAGAAGACACAAAGGGACACACACAGCGCTAACTTCCAACACTGTTTATTGTCGAAAACCAGGTCGTACTTATACACTCAGACCACATGAGTCACAGGCACGTGAACAGATTAACAATCAGAGCGATACATTTTGTGATATGCTAAGCCATGCGCAAAAATGTCAGTTCTTTTTCAGAGAGAGCCAATGATGGTTTGCTGATGCATGAATCCCCTAGGGCATCAATCTGCTCGGCTTCTATTATAAGTCTAGTGAGTTCGCACTTGTTTCTACCGGTAATGATTGTTGATTCGAAGAGAGGGGAGCACTTATGTTGCTTACAATGAAGGGAGAGAAACCCATCTGATACAAGTTTGTCGACTTTATTTTTGTGTTCGCGCAGTCTATCATTAATGCATCTGCCCGACTGTCCGACGTAATACTTCCCACACGATAAGGGTATACGATAAATAATTGAAGTCTTACATTCTCTGAACTTCTTCCTGTGTTTAACTTGGCAGCTAGGGGCACTTTCTTTCTTTTCTGGTCTTGTTTTCCTGCACAGGCTGATTAGTTTGTTGGGTGCTGAAAAAACCACATCAGTGTTACCTCGGTGGGCAATTTTCTTTAGGTTGTGCGACAACCGGTGGATATAAGGTATCACTGTTGGTCTTTTTTTCTCTCGGGTACTATCTCTTTCCGCTCGTTCAGCAGTCCCTGATTGCTGCACTTGCCGAAGTATTCCCTCTGCAACTGATGTCAGTACATGATTGGGATAGCCTGCTTCATGTAGCCGCATGGCTTGTTGTGTGAAGGCTTCGTCAGTGCAATGACGGCATGATTTAGTCAGTGCGTTAGTGAAACACATTTTCGCAATTCCTCTTTTTACCAGTTTAGAATGGGCTGAATGATATGACAACAACGGTTTATTTGTCCGGGGACTGTAACACCAGCAAGTTAGTTCATCACCGAAGGTAAATTTAATATCCAGAAATTTGATCTTTTGTTCTATAGGCACTTCGAACGTAACTTCTAGAGGACTAAGGCACTCGCGTATAATGTTACTAATAGCTGAACACTCTGTGTCAAAGTTGTCTGGCTGAACATTCACAAACACCAAAAAATCATCAACAAATCGAAATATTTTAACAACTTTTGTATCATTGATGCGTGAGCACAGGTCTCTGTCTAGCTTGGCTAAGTACAGGTTGCTTAAAACAGGCGCTAAGCAGGATCCTATACAGACCCCTTGTTTTTGAAGGTACGCAATGTCATTTCTTTGCACAAATGTCGACTTCATGTACAAGTCTAAAAGTTCTAAAAAATATTCAACGGTTGTGCCCGCCTTCGTGCTAAATCTTACTGCCCCAAATTCATCTATACATGATTGAACACAACTTAACAATTCATTCTGTGGCAAAGAATAGTACAGGTCCTTAACATCTGCTGAGAAGGCCTTTAGTCCCGCGTTACAGTTGGCCTCTACAAAGGTTAACACATCCTCGGAATTTTTCGTGATGAACGGATCTTTAATTTCGAGTAGGTTAAGCTTGTCCAATAAATAGACTGCAATAGATTTCTGCCATGTGCCTTTCTCCGATACTATTACTCTGAACGGGACACCTTTTTTGTGAGTTTTCGCGCTAAAGAACACATCTAGACTGTCATTCTTGCTTTTTCCTATTGATTTCAATACTTTTCAATAAGTTAGCGCTGTGTGTGTCCCTTTGTGTCTTCTCTTGTCCCGTCTTTGAATCGCGCTACCATACTCCCCTTGAAGATCGTTCTTGCAACCAGCCGTCACTGCGCACTACAAGCAGTAACGTCCAGAAGAATAATATGTCGCACTCTGGAAGCACAAATACGCACGCATAAGTTATTGGGTGTAACCTGATGGTAACACGCGAATGTTTTTTATATAAAGTACTCTTTTACAGCCCAAGGCAGTATGACAAGGAGAACATGAATACAATGAAATGACACTTGTGAATTCATGGCGGCATCACGACGACAGCGTAGCGTGGTTAGGTTGAGGATAAAGGGGTGACTGCGAGCCTATGGCGATGATGGCTTGACCGTGATTGTATGAAGAGGGCTGTGTCAAGATGATAGCGTGATGACGACCGCGTTACCAGGATGGCTTGGCGACGGCGATATGACAAGAAGGGGATAAGGAAACCGAGAAGACGATGCTGTGACTACGACGGAAAAATGCATCACGACGACTGCATGAAGAAACGGAAGAACAATGGCGTCATAATGAAGATTGAATAGCCACAGCTTGATTACAACTAAGGGATGGAGTGACATTGATAAAATGATGCCGGTATTTCGACAATGTCATTACTACAAGTAGGACGCCAATGGTGTGACGATAGCACCATGACGAATAGAGCCTGACAAAGTTGGTATTACGAAACTACGAAATGACAATTGCCTAACGACTTCTGTACGACGACGAAGCTGTGATGATGACGGCATGACTACAATTACATGACGAGGCTGTAATGGAGACGTTGGAAAAACCAGGACTGCATCATGAATAGCTTGACTACAACAGCGGTGACGGCTGCATCACGACGACGAGTACAACATGACGACTAGCACCTCAGCTAGGCACAGAATGCCTTGGACCACGCAAACCATATCTTTCGCGTGTGCCGGAAGGCCGCACTTGGGCCCTGTAATGAGTGGGCCCGAGTCCGCCCTGGTCCCGCCGAAAGACGCTTTCGATTGCCCGGCCCGAGTCGCGCCATCCCAAGCGAAATCTATTTTTTGATCAGTGAAATCTGCTCTTTTTAGTCAGCGTCACAGTGCCAAGTGTCGAACTTCAATTGTTGGAGTCCGATGTCAATATCAGGCACGTTTTTTTCTGTTCCGGCGCTCTTCGTTTACATCTTTTTTCTGTCGCAGTCGTTATGGGTGGAGCTATATCTATAATCTGTTCATGATCCAACTTGTCCACAAATAATTAGCCTATCTTCGGGCACTATCCAGCGCCTCAGAAGGGCTTGTCGCAGCAACCAGCGCCACGCTGGCTTGTATCTTGTATGGCGAAGGGCCAATGCCTAGGGTTCCCGAAAAGTTTGGCAGTGACGTTGGTCGGTGCATTAATATTTTGGGGGGTGGGAGAATTTAGGATTTCAACGGAAAAGTATTGACAAATGCTATTCTATAAAACGAGAAAAATCCTTGCTTTACTAACGCATCGTCAAAACATTTTCTTCTATGTATGTACATTTCTTTTTCATTGTACAACCTCATTCATAAAAATACCCACTGTTCTCAATGCATTTCAGCATAAAATCCCAAAAAGTGGCTAAAACTCTACTGCTAGAGACACTTTCTGAGCACGGTAGAATTTTGTGGAAGTTACACCTTAAGGCCTTCATTTCTGAAACCGAGCTTCAGTTGATGTTGTCGCCAATTTATAAAAGATTGTTGTGTCTTAACCAGCAAAGAAAAGCATGTATGAGTTCCAATTGAGTAGCACATGACGCCATGAAAAAGCGCACTTCAGCGCCAATGCGCCAACTTATAACAACATAATGCGCCGTCTTTCCCAGAATTACTGCAAAAACGCTGCTTTTGCGATGAATATTTCAAGTTGTGGTTGCTTTCTCCGCGTGCATGGAAGTCTTGCTTTCAAAAACCGCATAGGATGCAAGTGAGAAGTTGAATAAGTAGGTTGGTATGCATGATGTGTTTCAGCTATGATCATGACTAAACGTGTTTCTATATCTATCTACCCAGCTTTTTCTAACCGTAAAAATATCTGCGAGAATAACACAGCTGCATAAATTCATTGGAACAAATATATAAATAAATCATTAAAAGTAGGCTATGTGGAAGGCAGACACAATATTCCTAATACTGGTCCCTCAACTACTGAACTAATTATTCTAGCTGCGACGCTGTCAGTGAACCGGGATAACAATAAGAAAACGTTCCGCAAAACTGTACAGTGAAGTCAGGCAATTGCATCTCTTCCTATGAATCTTCGAATCATTTAAGTATAAATAGTTTCTGGGTGTCCACAGCAAATGCTATGTGTAGAAAATTAATGCCTTACACGTTTCCAATAACAGTTCCTAATAAGTTTGTGATCACATTTATTAGTATCTATATATTCTATAATATAATATATTATGTTATATTAAATTATATATATATATATATATATATATATATATATATATATATATATATATATATATATATATATATATATTAGTGTTAGTATTAAACCCATATAACGATATCCTCTGTGATTACTACGTTTCGTTTGTAAGTAATGGAGTACCATAATACTTGCAAGAACATATCACCCTCGGATTTTCAAAAAAATTTCTGCATTTCAACTTTGCACAATATGCAGTTTACTCTATAAAGGACCACAAACTGCTCTTTTGCAATGACACACTTATTGCAAGTTTTACCTATACACAGGGACGAAAAAATGCATAGACAATCAAATTGTTCAGATAATTCACCTGCCATGGTGGCTATACCAATCTGCTGCTAACATATGGTGAGGACTTGAATTGCCAGCCATGGTAGTCGCATTTCAATGGGAGCCATAGGTAAAAAAAGCTCTTGCACTTAGGTTTAGTTGATCACCATTACTTAACCCCTTTAACTTTGCAAGACTATTGTAAAATGGAGCATACATACGCATAATATAATAAACAATACCAAAACCAATCAAAAGCAAAGGGCCTAATTGTAGAACAAGCACCTTTCCTGGTGCTTCGAATGCACAAATATTTGTTGGATCAATATATATTGTTTCACGGCACTGCACAAATAAGCATGATCAGGCATAGTAAGATTTCTTTCAGGTAGCTGGTTTTACATATCTGTAAATGTCCAAAGATATGAACGCTCATGCTAGATCATGCACATAGCACAAAGAAAACCTTTTTCATATAGGAGGTACCTTGCCATGACTCTTTCAGTCACAATTACCCTTACTGGCATCCCCTCTTTGTGCGTTTTTACAGAGAAAAATGCAGTCAGGAGATCCCTTTTTGCACAACCTGTTGTCTTGTTAAGGCTTCGAAGTTCATGTTATCATACACAGCGAAAGCTTTCTTCCTTAACTCTTTCTGTGAGCTCTTGACGGGCAGGAAATACTTTGATATTGCATGTTTAGCTGTTTCCTACGACACTACTTTGGGAAGCACTACGAATCTCCCTCTTCATCAGACAACAGGAGTGCTAAGTTAGTTTTCTCAAAACCGAGTATTGAGGAATGAAGAGTTCCTTCAGAAGGTGATGACTGTGTTACGTCTAGATAAGTGCATAGTGATGCCAGTTTTCAAGTTTGGCACAACGGTAAGTTTTTGAAAAAAAGTAACTTGGCGCTATTGATGTGTCATGAAGAGGGTAAATTCATGGCCCTTCCTAAGGTAGTCTTCTCAAAACAAGTTCAACAAGCAGTATCATAGAATTTTGTACCCGTCAAGTGCTCACGGAAAGAATTAAGAGAAAAGCTTGGCTTTTTGCGATAAGGTGAACTTTCAAAGCTCCGAGAAGGCACGAAGGTTGCAGAAAAGGACCACCTCAATATGCTTCCCCTATAAAATGCCGCAAAAAAGGATTCCATTGAGGGCTGTTTGTGACTGAGAAAGATTCCTGGCAAGACGCTTTCTCTAAATTCTTGGAATAGTATATGAGATTGTTTCAAGTGTATGGATCTTAATTCGTGCCGAATACGGAGAGTGTCTTACGTTATCTTTCCAAGCATGAGTATCCTCTGCAGCTGCTATATACTTTTTCTGCGGATGCAGTAAATATTTTTCTTGTCTAAAATTCTATTCCACAAAGCGTACTTTCTTGTGCTGTAAAGCTTCGATTATTTTGTTCCTGTTGCCTTTCAAAACTCTGCTAGTTTGAACATTGACAACCTTATGGAGTTCTTCAGATTTTACCCGTGCTCTACTGCAGTCGCTTTTAATCACACCACTGTCCTTCAGAAGCAAGGAATTTGTACACGGTAAGGTATTGCTCCTTTTTTAAGTTGTCTTATACTTTTCTCACAACGTATTTCCACATTCCTTGACACAGCATCTTGCAGCTAAGGCATTACCATTCTCAGATAAGTTGATGATTACTCAGCTATCCTAAAGGATCTGTGGCCTGAGAATTTTGAAGAACCTGTGAACCAACTGCTTGGTGTTTTTCATTCTTGTGGCAAATGACTCAAATTTACATTTCAGTTGTCTGAAGAGGGACACCCTCAGTTTCTCAATATCAGTAACATTTTGCAAGGCGGCCTGGGCTATGGAAGCTATCCTCCACGGTCCAGAAAACCAGTCCTTAGCTAGGGTTTCACCCATTAGAATATTTTCAATAGGGGTGGCGCAAAAAACTGTCAAAAACTTTTGACCATCAGGTTGCATGCAGCCTTCAGATTCCAAGTGGTACGCCTGAGAAGTGCAGGCGTTCGCGCAGAATTATCCGCTTCGATAGCTCGAACCCTGATGAAAGAAGTGAATTGGGGGAGCCACGCATACCATATAATCCTGAAATCAAAAACACGTGGATTGTGGTTGCGCCATGCATTCATGACCTGTCCCACTTGATCAAGAAAGTGGCTGGTAAATGCGGCATCGCAGTCGTTATTAATTGGCCTGGTTAGCTCGCACGTATGTGCAATATTTTCAATGATGCTGCCAAGGCTGGTTGCATAACAAAGCACACCACACGTTTCGAGGTGCACAGATTAGGTGTGGTGTGCACGATCCCTGTTTAAGTGGAAAATATTATGTTAGCCAGGCCGGTCAGTGCGTCAATGATAGCATTGGAGGAGGGCGTACATTTGGCAGATGTCTGCCGGCAGTACTCATGCATGTCCTAGTTCATGGCACCCGCTTCCTGTTAACCCTTCCAACAAGCGAGCTAGGAAAATCTTCGACGCCTGGTGCATTAGCAACAAAACTGACAGATGTGTGAGCACTCCTTCCCTAGCCTTAATTGAAAAATTAAATTATGGGGTTTTGCATGCCAAAATCACTTTCTGATTATGAGGCGCGCCGTAGTGGAAGATTCCGGAAATTCTGACCACCTGGGGTTCTTTAGTATACGGATGTTTTAGCATTTCGCTCCCATCAAAACGTGGCTGAAGTGGCCTGGATTTGATAGCGCGACCTCGTTCTCAGTAGCCCAACACCATAGCCACTGAGCAACCACGTCGGATTTACAAAGCCCTAAATGCCAAGAAAAACGTTATCTCAAGTGGTGCTCGTTTTCTTTTCAGTTGCAACTGCACCTTCTGCTTGTTCTCGTATTTTACTGCGCAATTCTCTCGTATATACTATTCTCGTATATTACAGTTGCAGTCTTGGACTTTGGGACCCTCGTCAGTATATTGTATATTAACAATGCATTGTATTTAAAGAATAATAAACTGAAACTGAAGTGTGTAAGTTGCTCTTTCTTCGTGATTAAACCCTTCAGTTGATGTTTAGCGCCCGTCCAGTCTATATGTCTCTTATTTGCGTTCGCGTTCCTTTGTGCATCTTATGACGTCCAAGTTCATGTACTTCTTCGCTTATGGTTTCTGTAATGATTACATCATGGCTCAAGCCAAGTATTCTAGAGATACAAGCTGCACTTTGGCTACCAGAATTGCTCGCAGCGTGATGAGATGCACACACAGGGAGGGCTTTCTTCGTTGGCTGGCACAACCTATAAGTGTTTCTGCACTTTCTGAAATACACTACTTGGGCTCACTGAAACTGCTTATGTATTGCTTGTACATCCTCTTTGAAAATTACTTTCAAACAGAGGAGTGCCATATCGATTTATTTGCAGCGCTTATGCTACTGCCACTAGACGCATCTGCTCTTCCAGGCTACATTTGTTGCACAGTTAGACTTCTTTTTGGTACCAGCACTTCTTGACAAAAACTGGCAATGGGGTATACTTACTAAATGAAAAAGTTTCGACTGATGTCAAGAAAACTTTTAAGCCAATCTACTCTATGAAGGTGGTTGCAACTTGCAAACGGCTTTTAATATTTTTTTCTATGAAAGACTTTGTAGGTTGGCGGCACCGCGACAGCGTATGCTCCCTCAATCTAGAAGCGTATGCGAGGAGAGCTACTTGCTTCCCATTGTCACCGGGCTAGTGACGTCACTCTCCACTTCGTAATCTGCTGTTGCCGCGGCAGCGTATATAGCAGCAATTATACTGGGAACACATGCGAGGGAGTGCTACGTACTACTTGCTACTTGCCTAACCATGAATCTTATGGTTTGAATGTTTGTTGTGTGCTTTTTTTTTTATTGAAACAAATGGCTGCGCTCTATGTTGTACTTGTGATTCCAAAGAAGAAAGACACCTTTCGCCTCGAAATTCGTAGAATGAATTTCTCTGTCGGCGGAGAGGAAAAAAATCGCAGGATTCGCGATAAAGACAGCCATACTACAAAAGAATTTCCGGTGATGTAAAAAATTTACTTTTACAGGCAGTGCTGCATCTTTCGCGAGGATAAGAGGGTGCGACTGAGTGTGGACTGAGGGAAGCTTCCACAAGACTTCCAAGTTTCTTGACAAAATTCTTCTATGCTCATGAGTGCTGAGGTGTCATTGAGTCAAAAATAACAAGCAAGCAATTCAGACTTAGCATTTTGCCTTCACATAATAATTGCTTGCAAGGCAAGAAAGCGCGTGCGACGAAATTTGGTGCTCTTGGTTTTTTTGTGGTGATATTTTGTATAAATGTGCATACTGCAGCAGGAAACTGAAGTAATGTAATACAGGCTTTTGCATATACGGATATTTGATGCATGCTAGTACATTTCAAACACAGCAGAAGGCGCAAAAAAGAAGACGGCGCACCGATAGACTGAAGACACCAGGCGAGCACAAAAAACACAATGCGTTGAACACACCAGACAGGGCTCACTGTAGCCACAAGGATCGGTACAACACGTAAATCACACCCATATCCGAAAACCCACTCTAGTGTAAATGATCTGGTGTATTTTTCGACTCAGTGTTTAGCACATAGGTGGCAAAACAACCAAGTATTAGCAAGGATGTTTATCTTCAGACATAATGTCGAGTATTGAAAACTTTGATTGGTTTATCATGTAGAGTAATAATATATATGAATCTTGCTCTATAGCTGAAATGAAGGATGGCCCAGATATTTCAGTAGCTTTCTTATGTAGTCGGAATGTAACCATGCATCGACAAGTTGCATTCTATGCATTAGAGAAAACGAAACCATTATGCTCCAATTCTCTAAGGGCCTTGTTTTGAGTGAAGAGGTGCACAGCTATTTCACTAAGCACTTGATTGCAATGTAGTTGCGGAAGATTCCTCTAATTAAGGAAGAAAAATAGAACTCACTGAAAAAAACATAATTTTTAGGAAAGTGCATATTAAAGCAAATAGTACACATAGTTTTGTGCCGTACGCTAAATCTGGAACTAGACTTTACAAAGAAAGCTTATGATAAATAGGACTTGGAGACTGAGCTTACAGGCATAGATGTTCTCATAATCTGAGCGAAGTATGCCGTTTAATTGTAAGTGAAGGTGGGTAGAAATATCTTTATATCACAATGCGTAGTTTTCGCAGAGCTGTATGTCTATGTGCAATACAGATTATGAATTATTCTCTCAGTACAACACTTTTAAGGGATCTCGAATTACTTTTAGGTAATCTTTTCTTTCTCACCATGCTACATGATAATTGTCTTTGTTTTCTTGCTTGTTGCTCTGTCAATAAACGTGCTCGACATTCCACCGTCGCATACAGACCACTTCTATGGAGTTTTGTGCAGGGGAGATGCTATATTGTACAAGCACTACACTATAGTTCAAACAATGATGTAGGCCACTTGGTGGAGCATTACCACAGATTTTCCAGTGTGTCATATCCGGCATGCCACCAAGCACACTACCCATCACCCAGCGATATGCCCGTTACCCAGCATGCTGCCCGTAACCGAGCATGTCATTACCAAAACTCAGCACGGTGATGGATGATGGATTCCATCATGCCCAGGAACGGGCAAATTTTCAATAAGGTTTGCACAGTTTTTGTCACAACGGTGTGCGGAAATATTAGGCAGTTACGCAATATTTCGAGAGCCAAAGTCTGAACGCTTTCTTTGCAATATTCAACGAGGTAGTTTCTTTCTGCAAGGCAGAAATGTTTGCTCAGAAGCGAATAAACTATATATTGTAGGCGGCTGTAAAAAGTATCCCAAGCTTGCTTTTACGTCTCCTGTTCAAGAGCTGCTTTGTGAGCGCCTGTAACACTTTGCAATGTGGGGAACACGGCTTAAAGTACGTATCAGGTACTTGCATTAGTTGCGACATAATTATATTGCATTTCTCTAGGTTTTATCGCTAAGTCACCACTTGATTTTTATGAATACCAGGCATATTGGCGCATCTTCGTTAGCAGACCCCGACTATGGTTAGAAAACCGCTTGGGGTGTCCACGCGCCCCACTAAGCCTTTTTATTGCTGTCAGTGATTCAAGCATCGGGCGAAATGGACATTTTGTTTTCTTCCCACTAGCGCATAGCGTGCGAGACCGGAGACCACGAGTCATCAGCTGGCGTGTGAAAGCAGCCATAGGCTTCCTCGTGATTGCGACGGACTTCTCGCCGAGTGTCGCCTTATATGTACAGGGTGTTTCAGGAAACACTCTCAAAAAATATTTAAAAGTCGCCTGTGGCAGATATCACAATTCAACTTTATGAGCTGGTCTACTCGAAGCGGCGGACAATACTTGCACAAAAATTTAACTTGCAATATAGACTAATTATTAAAATTTCACTAATTAACCTTTCATCTAATTACATTGTGGTCCATATTGCAATTTAGGAATTCAGGCCGTGGAATTCGCAAGGCGGACCCACATTGAAGGAATTTTCAATATGACACCAGTTTCGACATATAAACTCCCGAACATTGCAGAGAAATTCATTGGCGTTCTAAATAATTTGTTAACAAAACATCGTTTCATGCACTGAAGCATACAAGTAACTGGAACGCCAATGCATTCCTCCGCAAAGTTAGGGAATTTATATTTCGAAACTGGTGTCGTCCTGAGAATTCGTTTCAAGCGGATCCGCCTTGCGAAGTCCAATGTTAGAATTTTTTAATTGGAATATGGGTCATAAGATAGTTATATAAAATGCTAATTAGTGGATTTTGGCATTTAGACAAATTATCATTTCAATTTTTTGTGGAAGGAGTGTCCGCCGCTTCGAGTGGACCGGCTCTTCATCTACAATTGAGCTACCTGACACAGGCAACCTTTAAAAAAATTTGAGAGTGTTCGCTGAAACACCCTGAGGATAAATATATACAGGGTGTTTAGAAATTAAAATAAATTATAATTGAATTGATATGACACTGCAGCCGCATTTCTGTCGTCGCCGTTGCCCGGGGGTTTCATATAAATTCCAACGACGTAAAATGGTTGCCGCGCGCCATACGCTGTATGTGCGAGTGTAAGCATGCCAGGATGAGCCGGATAGCACGGTTCAATCTCGTACATGCAACGGACAAAAGAGGGGCGTAAGAGTGCCATATTCTGTCTAGCGCTTGACTCCGGGCGGCCAGGGTGGCCGCGCAAGGTCGCCTGGGCCGCTGTAACTTCAAAGCTATCTGCGACGTGGACAGAGTCCGGCAGCGCACTCTGTATTCGCGGCTTAATTCGCGTTGATGCGAGACACAGCACAAATGTTAGTTCGCTCGGTGCTGCTGCCGTTTTTCCTCACTCCAGCGTGAGGAAAATCTGCTGTTTGCTTGTGTGCGCATGACACCATGATTGTTAGTTCAGTTAGGTTAGCTATATTTTCAAGTTTATACGGCCGATAAGATTCATATCCTTAGTTCCTGTAACTACACTAATTTGCAATCTCAATCGATGCTTCGCCCTTCGGGTGACACCTGCATTTTTTTTCACGCCTGTCTCAGAGCACTCCGTATGTGGCACTTGGTAAGTGCTTGTCTACAATGAACATCTTTCATGCAAACTTGCCGCGGTGGGTATTAACAGTAGGTGCGTGCCGCTATTTAATGAACGTCATTGACATTACCTTTGGCAACAGCGTATGTGCCACTGGGGATGTGCTACTCTAGAAATACGAATAAGATCCCTTGAATCTCTCTGATTCTAAGCTGAATCGAACCCACATTGCAAAGGTTCCCCAAGTTCCGCAACCTGGAGAACTTGCAGGCTGGGCTAGAAGTGCAGTGGGCATGTGCAGCTTTTCAATCAATGCCTTTCACGCGAATGTTTTAGCGGAGTGCGGAATAAACGCAATGAATATGGGCCACTCTTCGATGAACGTCCCGTGAACTTGGGTCGCTGTCTAAGTGCCACTGATTGCACGGCAAGTGAGGGAGCAATTCTCGGCGTTCTCAGGCACCAGTGCTCCGCGATTCTCGTTCGAGAAGTCGCACGCGGACTTAATGACCGCGCCACTAGGTGGAGCTGCTTGCTCAGATAGAAGCCCGAGATAAGAATCAGGCTGTCGCATTACATGCTTCTTAGCGTTCGCACACACCGGTGTACCATGCATTAGAGACGCTACCCGTGGGTAGATGGCGCCGAGTGTTTTTAGGCAAGCCTGGAAAAGGACCGCTTTTGCTGTACACGTCTCTGCATAATTCGTTGAGATGGTGGTAATACTATGTGTCGCTATATCGATTCAATGCTAACGCATTGCCGTCAACAACCATCGTGAGTTGGTCCCTGCCAATACTTTTTAACACTTTGCTCCCGTAAGTAGTAAAGTCCTCAAGATTTGGCAGGAGCTAACAATTAAGCAATGCTGCAGCGTTCACGGAACGATAAAATTCGGATGGGTGCCAATCACCATTCTTTTTTTGCACCATGTGGTGTAGTGTGGACCAAACAGAACATGAGGGGAGACTGGCACTAATTTCCAGTATATGTTAGAACTCGTGTTTTTCCACAGGTAACTTAGGTGACGCGACGTGGTGATGCATCATACGACGGGCCTCAAATGACGCAGTGATGTTTGACCCTATGCCAGATATGTTTGGTCTCGTCGGGTGAAAAAGTGAGGGATGCACACTCTTTTAGTAGGAAAGAGTAGGGTTCTACAACATCTTGCCGCACCATAAATGCGAGTGGTGAAATGACAGAAATTTTCCTGGTTACACCTAATTTGGTTGTTAAATCCGTTATTGTTTCCTTTGTCTTTTGATTAGGAGGCTGTAGCTAGAAAGTGAACACATAGCAATGCGTAAGTGACTGATGGTACCCCAAAATATCCACCAGAACGACTTTCGAAGTCCACTGTTAAGTGGACTGCTGCAGTACACGTCGCTTCATTTGCCATTGACAACTTGCTGTTTCGTGATGGGCATATAATTCCTGAACAATGCTACGGGCGGGTAGTACGATCACCGCTGCTTCCATGTCGACGAGGCTGCTGATGTCTCGAACGAAGAATAGGCGACCGGAACAGAGGCGAGTGGCTTTCGTCATCGTTAGTGGTTCGCAAGGACCGAGGTAATTTCAAGCCTGCCTCACGGTTGAGTACAACGCTGTGATACCGGCCAAAATCATCGGAGGTAGCAGTCAGGCATCAGCAATTTGAAACATGGCATCGCTGGATAGGTAAGCGCTCTTTCCGCTCATGCTGCCTTAGCGCTATGTGTCGTGCTCGCCGCATCGGCACATCAGCGGCGCTGCGCAATGAACATCGGTACGTACCCTGTCCTGCTTCAATGACCCTTGTTTGCTTGAAAGGGGATAGTTGAAAAGTGGCACATATGTACACATACTCACATACTCAGTGAGCCAAGTCGGCGCGATGGTTCATTTCGATCCCTAGGCACAGCCACCCTAGGCTACCCATTCGATCATGGATTACGAAATGGACGAGGTAGGTGGGAAAATGGTTAGAGACAAACTTAAACACATAGATATGCAGTTATCCACTCAAAAGTGCCTGATCTACCCTAAAAATGCTAAGTTATTAAAAAACGTATAAGTGAATTTGTTTACTAGACTGCCTTGTGACCGTCTGAAGTGTCGCACAAGTTTTTAAAGAAATCCAATCATGCGCATAATGCCCAGCTACGTAAATATTTCAAATCATCAGATCCAGCTTTGTTTAGGCCACGTTGGTCCCACCACGGGTCTCAACACGTTTCTTTTGTTCGATCATAATTTAAACTTCATAATTTAAAATCATAATTTGAAACACCAGAAAATGTTCTGTGCAGTAAGACACCAAAAATGGTTCTGGGCATTCATCATCATCTACGATATGACAGGCAACCTGTCGTCTGAAAGAGACTCATCATCTTCAATGGGTTCGCAATAAATGCAACTGGGACTATGATAAATGATGCTGGGTATTGCAGCGAAGCTGTCTATGGCGAGGATCCTCGGATCTTTCCGCGTCCATCAAGTCCACAGCAAACGCAGTGGGCCCATCCGGGTGGCAGTGAAGGGCAAGGGCCAATGGCTCATACCCGTGTACGGCAGAGGCCTGAAGCGAACATACAGCACAGCGTTCGTTTCATTACGAAAGACACAAACAAAACAGTCTTCAAACCCCATGATTATTAACGAGGTCCTCGCACTTACACGATGATCAGCCTACGTCAAGCGACCACAGCAGACAAAGCAGTGGTTTATCCACTGAGTGGAAGTGCTTGGCCTCACTTTCTTCAACGATCCCATTCATCCAACAACCGTACATGGGTCATGAATTTATTTACCATGGCAAAAGAAATTCTTAAATTATAACGCAAAACTATATGTATCCGAGTGACGACAAAGAAGTTAAAGCAGTAATTTCAAGTTGTAAAATAAAATAAATATTTTGTAAACTCCAATGAAACGTGTGTTTGCATCATATATCACATTTAACAGCAACAAGCGCAATGGGCGCACATCATGGGACAAGTGTTTCACGAGTTGCCATACATCAGGCCTAACGAATCCAGAGCTTGGCTGACGAACCGCTAACATAAAGGGTATCCGCGGGGATTTTTACGCGAACATTCCGAAGAGCAAGTTATTTTTATGGGGAGGGACAGCTTGCGGCGACCAAGAGCACAGTAAAAGCAAATAGTAAGTCAACGCAAAGTGTTACATTAGTGCTCGAGAAACTCTAAGGCATCAGTATCGCGAACAGTGCCTAACTGAGAAATTGAGGTAAGTGCAGTACGTGATTAGGGACTCTCTTCTGGACATTAAGATATTAGCTTGACGACGTAGGCGCTCCTCATTAAAATTCTGTCACTACTACATAAACATTCGTTATAAATAAACCATTGCATTGCTTTATACGACTTAAGAAAACGCTACTTGTCCACTACTATTCTATATTTAGAAAAAAGAAGTCATTGACATTATTCATGTTTTTTCTGCCGATTCCACCCCTATTGTAATATGCCCTCTTGGGGTCTTTAAGGAAATAAAATTAAATAAAATTATCGTTGACTACGACGCAGGGGCTCGATAGGTGTCAATATCGCTAAAATCTGCATCGCCCGCGCGTCGCACTCGAACAGCTTCATTAGCGCATAACGCATAGCTGGTTTGGCTGGCTCGCTAAACTTACACTAGCTGCAAGTCGCATAGGACTCCACTTCTATGAAAGGTCGCGGGATATTCGAAAGGTTCACGCCACTTGGCTAAAAGCAGCTGCCGCGGCGAATCCGCCTCTCTGTTTTGGCTCAGATTCTGCACGGCCACGCGTTTACAATTTGTGCAAAAAATTGCATGTCCGTTTCATGGACGCTGTTTTACTCAACGACGGCAGCAAGGGGCAGTAATGGGATACACAACGTCACCACTTCCCGCTTGAGTTGCCGGACATTAGAATTGCGAGAAAGGTATTCTGACCCTTGGGATTCAAGTTTCTTATAAACTATGTCTTGCCTAGGTGAGAAACAAGCGTTCTGAGGCTTCTGGAATAGTATATAGGCAGTCTACGTCGACTTCAAATTTGCCATTAGTGTGCCTTCAAAAATTCTCGCTCGTGTTTGGCAAGCTTGGAGCTTCATTTCGCACCTGTAGCTGTGGCAGTAGTCTAAGGTTGTTCGACCGAACCTATAGGACGCTTCTCAATGCGGCTTGGCAAGGTGGGCTTGATTTATTAGTGTTTATAGCACCTTCACCTCAGAAACATTATAGAAAGGGGAGCTGCTGAAGTGGATAACGTACAATGCATTCTCAACTTATTGGCAACTTAAGCATCCGCTGTTTGTGCTGGCAATGTTGTCCAAACAAAGAAAGATGGCTACAAAATTCAGGCTCACGGTCGCACTTTCGCTCGATAATTTGCTCAAGTTTCTCGCTTGTGGCGTAAGATCGAGGTGTTTCGTCGAAGCCGAAAAAGCGCTTGCTGCCGATCACTTGCGATCCGCGAGGGCTCGGTCCTCTCGCTCCTGTTATACAATATAGGCATGCACAAGCTCTCCACACGACTTGCTGCAATTCCTAAGGTGGGTAACGTCGTTTATGTGGACATCGTTTATGCACTCTAACGACGGTCACGTTGTTCATGCGGACGTCTTTATGACCTGAGTGCCTGGCAGCTCGCTAGCCATGCTTGAACACTCGTTACAACGCACGTTGCAGGCTACGGAAAAGTTTCTTTCAAACACCAGGCCTTGAATCCCCCCCCCCCCCCCCGCTAAATCAGAGCTACTCTTATGTCGTCATTCCTGACAAGGGGTCAAAAACCTTGCACTTCTGGAAACTCTGCTGAGATAAATTAGAGCTAAGCATGGACATCCCATACTGAACTCGGTCTAGATTCTAGGTCTCCTCATTCATGCCAAGGGCTGTAACTCGACGGCCCCCAACAGGCTCACTGGACAGGCTAGTAATATCCTAAGACGTGTAGACCTCGCCTCAACTCGAAGAAGCGGTCTCAAAGAGGACCCTCTGCTCAGAGCTTATCAGGCCTTCTTTCTAAGTCATGTTATTTACAGCACGCCTTAACTTAACCGGGGTAAAGGGGAAAAGGGCAAACTCATTCCCCTAATCAGAACCGGCCTCAAATGCGGGTTCGGTCTTTTGCAGTCCACGAGCACCGAGAAGCTGCTGGAGCTAAGAGTCCATAACACCATCGATATGCTAATAGAAGCTCACGCAGCACCTCACATAAGGAGACTATCATCCATGAAGTCAGGAATAATGATTTTAGAAGAAGCGCGTATCCAACCCAGACATGAAACCGGCGAGAAAGTTAGCTTGACTCGCGAAACCCGAAGAAGCATCATGGTTGACCCCTTCCCGTGAAACGTCCATCCAGTGCACAACGATGGTAGAACATTCGCGATTGTCAAGTCCATCCTTAAAAATATCAATGAGAACAAACTAGGCGCCCTCTTTGTCGATGCTGCTAGATATGACAGTAGGGATAAGTTTGCTGTCTCGGTTGTAGACTCAGTGGGCAACCTGGTTAATGCAGCCTCTGTCCATACTAAGTGTGCCCATGTGGCGAAAGAAGCGGCGATTGCTCTGGCTTTTTACAGCGCAAAAGTTCCCCCTATCGTCTTCTCGAACTCTCGCACGGCGGTCAGATCCTTCTCGATCTAACAGGTGAAAAGTATTGTGAACAACGCACTTCGAATAGCTCGGGAGAGCAGCGAAGGAGGATACCACATCTCGTCGTTCCCGGCCCATCTCGATGGCTAGTTAACCCGCTCCTATGTAATCCTCACGAGCAGGCAAACCGGAGCGCCCATAATTTCACATGCCCCGCTGTCATGTATAGCCAGGCTTCGAAAGCGGTCAACATCCATAAAGATCCAGTAGGTACTTTTCACGAAATTGTCTTCAATTATCATCTGGTCAGAGGAACATTTCCACATCCCACACCAAATTGAACAAACCTCACGCAAGCATTTAGAGACTTCTGCAAACCCGTTCCTATCCCACTCGTCGGTTCCTTAACCACATAGAACATAACCACTCACAGTCGCGCCCCAAATGTCATGACTCATGCTCTTTTGCTCACATGCTCTGGCTGTGCCCAGTTCTTAAGGCCTCTCCAAACATCACGAAAGAGCAATGGAAGGGATCCCTCAAGAGCGGCAATCTTCACTTGAACTTCAGGCTGTCCAGAGGGCCCACGACATTGCGGTGGGACTCCTTAACCTGGTCCCATCGAGGGATCTTTGGCGTAGCCACCAACTTCATCTGACGGGCCCTTCGACTCCCCGAGAGCTCAGTTCCTCAGGACTCAAATAAAGTTCTTGTCATGACATGCCGATCACTTTATTTTGATTGGTCTCGGGAATTTCAGCTACGAAACCATCGAAATCATGGCTGCGTGCGTGCAAATGTGCCACATGCCTAGCGAGCCGAATGAGTCTGTGCTAAAGAAAGAACATTTCAAGCTAGCCAAAGGTTGAAAAACGGAAGTGTCTGTTCGTAGCGAGCGTCCGTAGGGTGCAAACACATGTTCGTTGCGTCACTCCACCGCTACAGGCGTGATACGAGACTCTTTTTAGCCTTTATAGAAAACTCCACCCTATATTTCATGCTGCACTGTATCGAATAGCATACCGCGTTATGTAGCAGTACTTAGCGTCTGTAGCGGTTTCAGAAGGTAAATACGGATAATGTAAACTGATAGAATGAATCTAAAAGCTTTTAAGTTGCCTGGCTTGTGCATCTTTGGATACAAATAAATGATAGTTGGTTTGTCAGTCTAGGTGTACCTTTCTATTTATAGCTACCTGATCCCTGCGATTACGTAGTTTGTGTCTCATGACTGGCACTTGTTCGTGCTCGCAGTATGCAGTATTCGAGTTAGATTTTTGCAGGCTTGGGAACACAGCCGACGCCTACTTTCCGTACGAATTGTGAAACTTTGGTGAAACATGAGGCTAGATAACAATCAGGTGAAGTGTCCCCAACAGGTTTCCCCAACTTAGCAAGGGTTTTCTTTTGAGCAATTTCACTTATATTGCTGTAAACGCATGACTCGGAAACTAATCACACCAGTTGTAATGGGATTTGATTGCGTCCACAGTGTCGGAAAGCAAACTAGCGGCGATGTGGCGAGGCCCAATGCTCGAAATCTCTTTGCCGTTGGTTCTAAATTTCTTGACAGCAAATAAACTGAGAGCGCACCGCACTGACTGAGAAGAAGCATGTTTTGCTTGCACCACTAAACGTAAGCATGCTGTGAAAATGATGTGTCGCCTCGCGGTATAACCAGTGGCTTGATGAACTTCAGTTCATTCGCAATATATGTCCTGCTAGCGGTGCCTGCGAAAAAAAAGTGTATTATCGAGAATATTCCAGCTGCTTAAAGCATAAGTAACTCTAATGCTGTGGCAGAAAACAAAAACCGAGCCAACCCAATGAAGTTGAGGCGTACATCGCTCATTTATTAACGTGTCTCTCTAAACAAAGTACCCTCCGCGATTTCAAACGACAGCAACATACTTAAAGGGACACAAAAGCGAAACAATAAATCAGGTTAAACTAACGTAGCAATGTTTGAGAACCCTGCAGGTAGTCATTTTTTAAAAATTACCTTGATTATTAAATGAGAGAATGACGGTCCAAGCATCGGGATTTGAATTTCGCACCGGAACCCCAGCTCCATTACGTCAGCGTGACGTGAGGGATTCCAAACTATGTTTTCGCATTTGGGCCGCGTTGGCTGAATAAAGGTTCCGGAAACTCGGAATGTTTAATATTTTGTTCCTTTAGAACACAATGTAGTCAATCTCTACCGCTATATATATTTAGTAGGCCCTAGAAGATGCCATGAAAATCCAAGACGTCACAGCCCCCAGGTGCGGGAACTTAAGTAGGCGTCGCCACCCGTATTTCGTTCTTGCGCTTTTTCTGGCTTACCAAACTTCTTATCATGTTATGAGTGGTGTTTTTGGTGTTGTAGAACGGTAATATACTTATGCAGCAGAAATCATTTTTCATTTTAGTGTCCCTTTAAAATATCTAAAAATAAAGCAATGATCTGCTCGACGGGACTAACAAAGTAGTCCTAAGTGAGGTGATTCGAGCAGATCAACGAAATATCACTCACCTTTTTTCCAACACACAAGCTTCTTATCCATACCGCTGTTGGTTGTGCGTCATTAGCTACTTTCAAGAAACTATGAAATATTGGATTGATTTCTCTTTACCGCTATAACCCGACATAATGACACTGTTTCTGCGTGGCGGCATCGCGTAGATTTGAGGAATATGAGGAAATGTTGCAGCGCAAGCTGTAACGTGAGAACGTGTCACTCAACCTAGATCGACTGGTTCTTGGTACGTCCACTGGGGCGAAGATTTAGTTGAAGTTGAGAATGAATTGTTATCGTGTAGTGTGGATTACCTGTGTGTCTATTTGATTACTGCGACTTCGGTGTAAACTGGCGCGAACATTCGCATGGAGCGCCACTCGATCGTACTAGTTGTGCTATGTAATTGTGCTGTTAAGATCTTTCAGCCAGCACTTCAATCTACCATGCTTGAGGCTGCTCAATGAGCCACGACACCAGCGCAGCATTTCCATCTACGCAAACCAGAGAGTACGGGAGACTCTGTGGTTAGCGCCAGAGATTCGATGGGTGGAGAGCAATGTTTGAGCGTACTAGTTCGTGTTTGTGCAATATATGGCTCAGACAGCAAGTGAATTTCCCTTGCTTTGTTTTCTAACGTAGACGGACGTCACAAACTCTATTCAATTCTCAATTTCCGTTAAAGCTAAGAGATGTCAAAGAAAATGTCCAACCTTTCCGTTTTACTTATACGGGATTTCAACAATGACAGACCAGAAAATGTAAGAGCTTGGTGTGAAAAGAAGAAATTCGGGTTAGTATAACTACATATTTCGTTAGACTTTCAGGTCAGGAAACATGGGTAGGACGGAAAAAAGAATGTTTTCGAGGATGAACATAGGAGTTAACCAAGGCGTCTAATGGTACCTGAGGTGTGATTTTGTTACGCGTCAAGATTCAACACAATTTTTGTGTCTTCACGCAGGTTATAGTGCTACTTGAATTGAAGAAATCATTTTAGCGGTAATTTAGCGGCACAATATGCATGATTTTGACTTTTTTCTTCCACGCTTACCCATCGCGAGACTACATGTCACGTGCATTTCCGTGATAAGAAAGGTCGACGTGGCGTTTAGCGGATCAAACAGAAGGCCAATGCGGCGAAATAATATACCATGTTTGCTTTTCTCAGCTATTGCTGAGCCAATCTGAAAAGCTTTTGCGACAGAACACTCCCTAGAGCACACTTAACGACGTGCACCGTTTAACCAAAATTTGCTATGCGACCTGGCGAGGGGCCCTTTAGAGGGCCACATACACATCTTCGCTGGTCACCTTTCTTCACAGAATGGAAGGGCGCCGAGCTTTTTTCTGTTATGTTGCTGTATATGCGCACATATTTTACTTGCGTTGTTATACAGCACAAGAATAACTATCCTGAACAATGGTGACATAATTAACAAAGAGTACTTAGAGAAGGAGCGATAGTAGGACGTCATTTTTCTACTAGGATGTTGCGTTAAACGTGTCACTAACGTTATTGTATTAAAAAGGGTACCTTCATTGTTAAGCGAGGGCCACACTTTCACATTAAAAATTTTCGGGAAGTGTCAGTCAATGCACTACCCGACATCTTTTCGTGCCCCTGCCGTCATATGCTATTATAGAGAAACCAAATGTTACTGAGATAAATATCTGTCAGAACAACTAGTCGAAATATAATGATCTCACCTTTAATAACAAATTTCACACGTCATCCATGAGAATGAATAAACAGAAAGCAGGGAATAAATGTCAGAACATACATATATAACTTCTTCAAACCAATGTAAAGCTTTCATATGAAGCCAACACGATTGCAAAATGCGACAACCAGTGCTAATTATTGTAGCCGTGACGACCTTTTGAAATGCCAATTCTTCATCTAGCAATAAAAGGGCGTACAGAACATGTTTCTCAGTAAAGTTCCAACGCATACACTTTACGAAAGACATCCGTACAACAAACGCAGCATCGTAAGCTGAATATGCGGATTTATTCTCAGGCATCAATCAGTATAAACAATTTCACAGTTAATTAAGGCTTAATCGTGTGTACATGACTAGAGGGTACGGCAAGTGTTAGGTAGACAATATTACGGCAGATCTTCAGCGCCATGTGTTCAAGTAGCATAATGACGCCCAAAAATAGTAACTGTATTACCTATCTGCGTGTAGTGCGTAATATTATCAGCACTTCTTTGATCGAAATTATATAAAATAATTTTCACTTTTTCAATCTCAGCCTGCGTGTAGGAGGCGCAGACATGGAGTGATCTGTTGTATGTGAAAGAGAACGGCAAGAGGTAAAACAGGCCAGGAGGGTGGACAGCGCAAACTGTTTACGGTGCACTCTGTGATAAACACTTATAATGATGTAATTAAATGTGGTAAAAATAGGAAGAGCTATTTCGCTGTGTTACATAATCTGAGTAGAAGCTATTAGATTATTGCATGAGCTAGCTCAAAATCCGATACAATATCTTAGATGTTATGATACATGTGTTTTTTTCTTTACCAGCATGCATTAACGAAGGTTTCACTGCCTTTTATCTGATCTAGCAAAAAAACATGTTGAATTCCACGCTTTATATCGACGATTTCGGCGTAGATGAATACGACTTGGAGAGTAAGGCTATTAGGGATACCTAGGAAAATTTCTAAAACGTATATAGACACGATGTTTGCGAACCGATGATTTTAGATATAAAGTTTTGGGAAAAATAAGCTACGCCAGAATCCATCTGACGATGACTTATGCTATTGCCGAAACGAGTTTTGTATGAGTCGTGTTCTGCAGCACGAAACCTCTTTTAAGCTTACCAATGAGCACTGCATCATTTAGCGTGGCCTCCGATATAAATGGCTTGCGACTACGTGCGAATGCACACACTGAGTGACATAAGTGAGTGAGGTCCACTTTCATAAATGGGAAAGTTGCGCGAGTTGGTATACATGCATAATGGTAACGGCGTGATGAAAACGATGACGGAGTGAAAGGACAGAGGACAGCGCTCGTCCTGTGTCCTTTCACTCGTCGTGGTTTTGATCGCGCTGTTACCATTATATAAGGTCCGCCTTCGCCAGATCAAGGCGGGCAGAAGCTTTGTGCGCAAGATCGGATGGCAACAATCACGCTACATCCGCCACGGCCAATAACCCTCAAAATGTACTGAGAAGCTGGAATGCAAATCAATACCGCGCAACATGAACCCCAGAAGACACGCCGGACAACGTGACGTTCGGGCAAGAGCCGTCTCTAGGACCCTGGGGGAAGACGAGACTGTCCTATACAGCGACGCCTCTGTACCCAAACGCTCCCCGAGGGCAATGGTCGTGGTCACCGGGCTGGACAAGCTGTTAACATGCGCAATATTCAATACTCCGTCTTCGGAGGAAGCAGAACAAGCGGCGATTGTCCTTGCGCTCCTGCAACCTAACATCCCCAAGATCGTCATGGACTCACAAGCAGCGTACAAAAACTACAGATCGGGCTGGGTGTCCCTTGCGGCACTAAAAATCATCGGAAAACTACGCCTCCTGAACAAACAAACGAACTATTTTGGGTCTCGGCCCACTACTCACTTGAGGGCAACAAATATGCTCATCAACAGGCCCGAGCACTCAACTCCCGGGCCACCGAGCAGGAGGCAAGCGGATGGCAAGCTGTCAAAAGTTACGCAGATATAGCCAAGTATTACAGGCACGGTAGGAAGACGTTCCCCCATCACCCATTCCTTGACCAGAGCCAAACCAACGATATGCAGACAAATGCAGGCAGTATCCTTTCCCCACCCATGCCTCCAGAATATAATATACCCAGAAAGATACGAAATTCCATGTCTTCGCTGCAATGCACTAGGCAGCCCCCGACACGTCATAGGAGAGTGCAATTCCTCCAGAGGCCGCCCCCCTACTATCCCCACCATTTACGAGCGATGGGAGATCTTGTTATTCAGCCCCGCTGTGAAGATGCAGGGGTCCGACTGATCCACAAGGGACAGGCGGTCCTGGAAGCATATGGAACCTGTGAAGAGGCAGCCACCCCACCAGGCGCCTAACTCGCTTCATTTCATTACGGATCAATAAAGTCGTCTCTCTCTCTCTCTCTCTGAATGACCACTCCGTGGCACATACTGAGTGACCCTCGTTGGCGAGATGGTCACTTAAGAGCGACACATGCCGATTGAATTCGTGGTGCAGCTAGTAAAGTGCTGGTGTTAACCTTCATTGAAAATTGGTTCATACACAGTTGATTTGTCCCGCCTGCAAATTTGTATGGTTGCTTATCTTGAAGAACCCATCAAATGAGGCTTGCATTCTGCTTAACAACGAAATTTGTGGGATCGTTTTCGTCATTAGAGAGCTCCTCATTCCCACAGGCAAATATCTATTTACCCTAGCGACCACGTTGGCAGTGATGTTAGGGAGTGATGTCGACTCGTCATTAAATTTTTTGGCACGCTCAAGTTCAAACTACTGCGTTTAAATAGATGATGGAAAGAAATGAATAAGTTTAGTTGCTCGCCCTCTCTGTCTTTCTTGTTGTTAAATGGTAAATTCAGACCAAACGAGGCAGTCCGCTGACCTTTGTGAAGCGCTGGATCTAGAATCCAGTCTGCGATAACTGAAGAAGGAAATGGGAAGGCTCGTTCGAGCTATCGACTATAAAAAGGTTGCGCCTCGAATCAGCGGTTCAGCAGCTCGCAAAACCGCTGATTTTAGGCGCAACCTTTTTATAGTCGATAGCTCAAACGAGCCTGCCCATTTCTTTCTTCAGTTATCGCAGACTGGATACTAAATCCAGCGCTTCCCAAAGGTCACCGAACTGCCTCGTTCTGTCAGAAGTGAACATTTAACAACAAGAAAGATAGAGCGGGCGAGCAACTAAACGTATTCATTTCTTTCCATCCTCTTTTTAAATGCAGTAGTTTGAACTTTAGCATGGCAAAACATTTAATGACGAGTCGACATCACTCCCTAACATCACTGCCAACGTGGTCGTTACAACAGGATTGCATTGGCTAATATTTGCTACATATTTGCAGTATTAAAGCTACAGATTTTTTCTTATTCACAACGCTTTCGCCAATTTCTAGATCTTAGCGTACCTAACTGCACTCTGTACTCACCGGCGTAACATTCCGATGCCGCGTGACGACGCTATGCAGGCCGTCGGTGCACGGCGACATCCGGTTAAATGCGCTCTTATGGGGGCTCGTGTTTTTATTGGCTAGGCTAATAATTTCTAATAAAGCACTCAAGTAAAAACTTGAGGAGCTGATTTTCTTGTCTAGATGTTCCTCCATCGACTCAGGAAATTTTGCGTCCGCGCAAGTTCTACTTACCGCAAGGACGCTTTCCTACGAAGGGGAAACACGTGCAAGTACAGAGACCGGTATAACACAAATTCAAAAATGTTTTCCTTGCTTAAAACAAAAAGAAATTTGATAACAGTTTCTCAGTTTGTAGACAATGAATATTTCTAAGAAATACACTCTTTAGTCTTTTTACCCCGAACACCTCAGTGCTAAATTTACGACTAAACATAGGCTGAAACTAAATTCTTGCAAATTTGTCGCCAGCTATACATGCCATTTCACGTTATATTTGTTCAAAATTATTCTTCACTTACAGCACAACTTCCTGGCAATTAGTTGCTATAAAATATAACCTTTCGGAAAAAGTTATCTTTCTGCAAACAAATTGCCAATATGCACCAAATTTTGCATATGTAGTGGCGTATAAAAAAACTCATGGATACATAAAATCGCTAACACCTTTTTAAATTGAAAAGCCTATCTTCATTCTCAAGGGAAAATCGTGTGCTCGCCTAATTTAAGAACAGAAAAATTTTTGACAATGTATTTTACGACTCATACTTTCATGCATTCTAAAAAATTTAACATGTTTCTAGCGGTGCTGACAATTTTTTTTTACAAAAAATGTTTTGCAGAAACATTTCTTGCTTTAAATAGATGGTCCTCAATTTTTTTTAAAGAAATCGCTCATGGTCGAGCGTCAACAGAGGGGCAGTTGGCGTGGAATGACCGATATAGGAAAGGAAAGTAAACTTTGTTAACCCCGCGACGGTAATAAATACAACTTCAAAACAAATTAGGACAGCAATTATAAAAACAGCAGAACACGAATTAAATCAATCAGGCAACATATGGAAACATTACCAATTTAACAGAAAATGGGCTTCTTTAAACAGTTTCATACGTGACTAATTAGCATGATATAAACTTCAGTATTAACCAATTAAAATGCAAACGCCTGAATTATGCAGCATATACAAAATATGTTATGTAAGGCTCGGTTGGTTTAAAAGCACTTTTTGAATTCTGTAATAAATGAATGTAGTGTCATTATTTTAAAACAAATGGTAGCGAGTTTCAAAATAAAAACGCGTTGAAATGAAGAAATTGCTTGCCAAAGTTGGTGCGAAGTTTGGGTAAGATGAGATTTTTCTTAAGAGCAAATCTAGTGCTGTTAGTGTTGTCTAGGAAAGAAGACGAAATTCATTTTCATTTTATTTTATTTTATTATACTGTCAGCCTCATTTCAGCTATAACAGGGGTGGGCAGGAGCATACACTCTCAAAAAAAGCACTCCTTATACAAACAATTATACACATATAAGAATGATTGACAAAGGATAGCCAAAACTTTTTGCTCTGAAACACAGAAAACAATGCATAAAATACACTGTACATCTTTAAACAATAAGTCATTTAGTTTTTTTAACGAAAGAAAGTAACAATTGAGATGGAACAGTGCAATTTGGCAGCCTGTTGTACTCATTCATCACTTGCGGAAAGAAACTGTACTTAAAGCAATCGTCGTGGTGTCTCAGAGGAGGAACGTACATGTTATTCCGGTGTCTTAATGTTGCCCCAGTTTTCACTTTGACGTACTTTGATCTGTAAATCTTTATTTTATGTTGAATTATTCGAAAGAGTAATTTAAGCCTTTCATAATCTGTCCTTTGTTCTAGGGATCGAAGGTGAGCTAGTTTACAATGTTGAGTTGGCGAGTGCAAACGCTGGTATTTGTTAAATATGAAACGTGAAGCCGGTCCTTGTATTCTATCTAGCTTATCGTAATTACTTTTTGCATACGGACCCCACACCCCCTTTGCGTACTCCATCATCGGCCGTACTAGTGCCTTGTAAGCAAAACGTTTCAATTCTGGGCTGGCATTGCGCAGATTTCTCCGGAGTCTCCACAGCGCTTTGTTTGCCTTAGCACAAATGGAGTCCATATGTAAATTCAATCGCAGATATGCAGTTATCCATAAACCCAAGTATTTGTATTGTTCGACTCTGGCAAGCTCGTGATCGCCTATGGAGTACGGCCATTCTAGGAAGCTTTCTTTCCTGGAAACGCTAATTGCAACGGATTTTCCCGCGTTTAAATGCATCTGCCAAGTAATGCACCAGTTGTTTATCTTCTGTATGTTGAGGTTTAGTTCTGCTTGATCAGAAACAGATTTAAGTGGATGTTAAATTATGCAATTATCTGCAAAAAACCTTATAGGGACCGAAATATATTTAAGTAAATCGTTGATTAAAATCAAAAACTGCATTGGGCCCAAGACATAACCTTGGGGAACTCCAGAAATAACGTCAGTAAATGTATATTTCTTAATGTTGACTTGAACGTACTGCTTGCGAATGGAGAAATAGGAGGAAAGCCATTGGGTTATGTTTGGGTTTTTAAAGATAGCATTCGTTTTAGCAACAGTTTAGCATGGGACACCTTATCGAACGCTTTGGCGAAATCCAAAATTATTATGTCAACCTCACCCCGGGAATTTATTTCAGAGGCGAGATCGTGAACAAGCTCAAGGAGCTGAGTAGTTGTGGATGGGCCTTTCCGAAATCCAGTTGCTGAGGGTATATTATCTTGTGAACATCGAGATATGCCAAAAGATGTTTGGAGACAATATGCTGGAGTAGCTTGGAACAAGTATTTGTAAGTGAAATGGGACGGAAACTATTGCAGTCGTTAGTACTACCACCTTTGTACATGTGTATGATCCTAGCGTCTTTCCAAGCGTTGGCAAAGCAACCATGGGTATTGAGGAATGGAAAATAATTGTTAAATGCTTCGAAACCCAAAGTGCCTACCTATATAGGAATTCTTTTGGTATTCCATTAGGTCCTGCGCTTTTCTTTTTCTCGATTTTAGGGAGCAAGTTCAATACGCCTTCTGCATCAATCGCTATTTCTTCTACGGCAGGTGTGTCAGAAGCCTCATTAAAAGTCGGTACTTGTCCATCATCGTGGTTGAACACTGACGAAAAAAAAGCATTAAAGCTTTCAGCACGTGCTTGCAGGTCTTCTTTATCGGCACTAAGACTGGTTTGTGTATTTGGGATCGCGTATCTCCAGAATTTTTCTGGCGCTTCGTGTAAGAATTTCTTTAACTTATCATTATAAAAATTATCTTTCGATTTCTTAACAAGACGCCTAAATTGCGTGCTTATAATGTAAATGGTTCTCTTCCTCACAGGGCAAGTTTTTTTTGAGTGGGCTTTACGTTTCCGTTTCAGTTGCCATTTGGCATGGATCACTTCATGTGTTACCCAAAGATTTTTGTATGTATCTTTTTTTGGCGTGTTGGAATAAACATTTGAATGCATTCAGCGACCACCTGCGAGAAATAATCCCATAGACCATCCGTACCTGCATTCGATTATCGCAGGACAAGAAATGTATCGAAGGAGTTTTCAAACATTTTTACAACAGAGAAGTCATCGGCAGCCTCGAAATTCAAAACTGTATTTTTGTAATCACTATGCAGCTTGGCGGGTGCCATATCTAAGGAAAAGATAACCATCTTATGATCAGAGATACCTTCAATTACATCACAAGTTGTAACGTTTGCTTGCAGGGGCGATGATAGGAATACAAAGTGAAGAATAGAGAAAGCAGCCTTAAAAACACGTGTGTATTCTGACACAATTTGGCATAGGTTAAAACAAAAGGCAAGGTCCAAAACATGTTCACAATGTGCTACTTCGGTTCCTGTAATTTCATGTGAATCCCATTGAATATCTGATAAGTCGAAATCACCCAGCAAAATTATTTTGTCGTTATGGCGCATATTAGAATCCATAAAACATCCTAAGTTGTCAGAGTCGTAATAGGAGAGCAGGGGGTCTGTACATATCTCCAGTGTACACAGGGAGATCATTTATACGAATCTTAACCCATACCGCTTCAATAGCATCAAGATCTGGTAAGATTGAAACGCTATGTCTCTTTTATACATAATTGATACCCCGCCTCCTCTCCTGTCTCGATCTTCCTTATTAAGACGTAGCCTGGTGGTGTAACTTCCACATCATGTACAGTCGCGGACAGAATATTATGGACCATGAAATCTAAGAAAAAGCTGAATATCTCCGCAACCTCACAACGCAATCTGGTATTTGCATTTTGGACCTCGACTAGAATATGCTAACAACGTTGTCGTGGGCAGTTTTACTGGTTACTGCTACAGGCTGCTCGGGAATTGAACGTTTTCGGAGATCCCGTGGTACATTTTATTCTGTCCGCGACTGTACATCACTGTGAAACCATATCTCGGCAATTGCTAATATGACAGGATTTTGTTCAAGGGTTACACGTTCAATTAAATGGCTTTTATTCAACACGCTTCAAGTATTTAGGATTATAATTTTAAGGTAAACTGGTTGGAGTCTTACAGGACATTGGTGGTTGGGTTTAGCAGATGCTTTGTACCTGACCTATTCCTTGGAATTTTCATTCCAGGTGTATAGAGAATTGTTAATGAGCACTGTGTCATACACCAGTCTTACTTTCATTCCTTTCTTTCTTCCTTCTAGAGTTGAGATTCACGAGCTTATCCGTATTTCAGTAACTCGTTTAGAGTAGTCCTCACTAATGTTAAGGCGAGTGCCCTTTAACTTGAGACAATTCTCCAATAGTTTTGCTTTGTTCTGGTAATCTGACACTCGAATGATTACAGGGCAACCCTTGCCCGAAAATTTCTTTCCTAGTCTATCTATCTTTTCTATATAATTCAGTTTCTGATTAAGAGTGGACCCAAATATGTCGTCATTTCTTTTTCTCAGTTGGTCGTCGTCATTCTTGGGGCCTTCTTCTCTTACTCCTCTAATAAGAATCTTATTTTGTCTCCAGCTGTTTTCTAGATCGTCAGCCTGCCTACACAGAGCGCTCACTTCAAGATCGATCATATCAGTTGCATTCTAAAGTTTTTGCAGCCTGCCATGCGCTTTATCTACGCACTATAATTTATTCTCAATGGTTAGTGATCTGTTCTGTACTTCAATAATTGTGGACTCGGATGAAGCCTGTGTCTCTTGCATTTGCGAAATTTTAGACAGAATTTTTTTTTGCCTTTCTAATAGTTCCAGAAACACTGAGTACATAATAGGCCCAGGGCTTGTCTCAACATCCTCTGACAAGTAAAGCAACAGACCTGCTAGCGCAATATAGTCACTTATGCAGTTATATTAGTGTGTGGACCTGGCAACACAATTAAGCAAACATCGTCACTACAATACTCAAATTTCCAGCCACCAACCTGCACATCTAGTGGTGCATTTGGTGACATCTTCACGGCTTGGTTGCCGTGTCCACCACCGCTCGAAGCAATAGGCATCCCTTTTATAGACACTGGCGTGGCGCTGGCGGAGTAGATTGATGATGTCGCCGTGCCACGTAGTTGTGCGCAGCAGAGATGGTGCTCGTTATGCAGGAACCGTCATACCGGATTATTGGATATATCGCCACCATCGCTGCCCATGCCGAGCTTGAGCGATGTAGCAATGGTGGGACGTAGGAGTTCAAACAGGTCCGTGCAAAGCACCGAATAGCCCGTCGACAAAGCAAGGCATCCCTTCAAAACCTGCGCAAGTAGGGGTACATTAGGTGACATCGTCACGGCTTGGTAGCCGTGTCCAGTTGCATTTGCCACTTTCAATGAAAGAAAAGGGAAATCGATTGTTGATATGTGTATATAACCAGATACCTACATTACATTTAAATGTGTCGGATACTGTAAGGATATTATTGGCTTGCAATAATTTCTTGGCGTTGGTGTAGTATGAGCTAAAAGTTATGGTTTTGATTGCTGTATTCTGGATGATTTGTAGTGGCGCAGGATGAGGACTGTAAGTATTACCCCTTGTAATTATATAGTAGTTAATATGTGAATTAATGAATGCATAAGACACTGATAACAGAATACAAGGCGAAAGAAAGGGCCGAGCTCGAATGAGGATGCGTATACTATAAGACATCTTTCAACATTGAACAGTGCCTATTTTTTGCAGGCTCAGTGTAATTTTTCGTGCATTCATATACGCTTGCGCTTGAAGAATCAGTTGCAGCAATTTGTTTGGGCACCTCTATTCCTGTTTCGTTTTCAGCCGGCTCCCTTCGTCAGGTTCCCCTTGTAGAGCTACTTCCGCAGAGGTGGAAACCCAACAAGCGTTTTGGCAAACTTTAAGGAGTCTAAATATTGGCATATAAGCATATGGAATGTGTAAGCTGTTTCCGTACTGTTGAATTTTTCTTTCTTTTCCTGCTTTTCTCATAGTCAATTAACGATTTCGCTAAACAACAAGATGGTCACAGGCAGTCGATATGAACAACCCATTACTAGTGATGGAGGTGATGGAAGCGGGAAGGCAATTTCTGCACTCGGTTCATTCTTGAATCGAAGATTCTACAAGTCATTCTTGCAATGCTACGCCTCATATTTTGTTTCTATGGGCAATCCTAGATGGCAGTTTATTTGGAAGATGAAAATAAAATAAGTTTTTACTTTAAGCCTCATTTTATTGTTATAGGATTGACTAAACATCAGGGAAAAACCGCACGTAACTTAGCCCACTACACCAAATGGGACAACAGTTGGCGAGGGAACAGCTTAGGTGATACAACTTTCGCATGATTGCAACTAGTTGAAGCGCATGAGTTATATGTAAATTAATATAGATACACGCGCAAAGACGCATTTGAAAACAGTGCACTAGATGAACATAGTATTACGATATCATAGAGCGATGCTCAAGAAACGAGCCGCCGCGAGAACGACGATGAAGTTGGTCGGTGCGCTTGGCGCGAGCGAGTGTCGGCCTGGCTGCCTGGCTCCAGTGGAAATAGCCTGTAAATAGCCTCTTCTGTCTGTGTCTTTCCGCACGTAACATTCTGGTGGAGGGGCTGGGTATCGATCCCAGTACCTATCTGTGATTCCAGTACCTCTCTGGCCGCCTGCACCAAGACGCTGACAGCTTGTCGCGTTACCCTGTTGACGACTCTGACTCCTCTAATACTACCAGTGCTTCTTGCGTCATCTCTGTATCACAGCTGCTTCATTTCGCTGACGAGAAGCGCCATGACGCCTACATCAGAGCACTCATCGACCGTTTTGAGCACCCTCCGGCCGATGCTACTCTACGTCTCTTCGTCCACCGCGACGGTACTCTGTACCGTCGTAACCTTCATCCGGACGGCTCTGAGTTCCTACATGTAATATCTAAACACCTCCGCTCCACCATTATAGAAGAGCTCCAGGACGCGCCAACGGCAGGACATCTCGGCGTATCTCGAACCTATGACCGTGTACGTCGCCGTTTTTTCTGGCCGCGTTTTGCCCTTTCCGTACGACGTTACGTCGCCGCTTGTGAAGTTTGCCAACGACTCAAGAAGCTTTCCCAGCTCCCCGCTGGTTACCTGCAGCCGCTCGACATTCCTGCCGAGCCCTTTCATCGTGTCGGCTTAGACCTTCTCGGCCCATTTCCGGAATCTACATCAGGGAACAAGTGGGTTGCAGTCGCGGTGGACTACGCGACCCGCTACGCCGTAACCCGTGCTCTTTCGACCAGTTGCGCAACTGATGCTGCGGACTTCCTCCTACATGATATTATTTTGATGCATGGTGCTCCGCGTCAATTGCTAACAGACCATGGCCGTACGTTTTTGGCCAAAGTCGTCGATGACATCATGCGTGCCTGCTGAACACGGCATAAATTTACCACCTCCTACCGTCCCCAAACGAACGGCCTCACTGAGCGCTTGAACCGCACCCTGACAGACATGCTATCCAAATACGTTTCCGATGACCACCGTGACTGGGACCTGGCTCTACCTAAGATTACCTTTGCATACAACTCTTCCCGTCTCGAAACTGCTGGCTTTTCCCCCTTTTACGTCTTGTATGGCCGCGAACCAACGCTACCACTGGACACTGTGCTTCCGTCCGCCACAGCTTCAACTAGCGATTATGCCCGTGATGCAATCGCCCATGCTGACCACGCTCGCCAACTTGCGCGCGCTCGTCTACAAGTGTCTCAAGACAAGCAGAAGCAACGCTACGACTTCCGTCACCCTGATGTCCATTTTGTGCCCGGCAGCCTCGTGTTGCTTTGGTCACCTTCGCGTAAAGTTGGCCTATGTGAAAAACTCCTTTCTTGTTACACAGGTTCATATCGCGTGCTCCGCAAAGTGACCGATGTCACCTATGAAATTGTTCTAGCCACGCCCCCTACGTCCTCCGCTGTGAGAACCAGTGACATTGTCCACGTCGCCCGACTCAAGTCCTACAACTCTCCACGCACCTCGGATATTTAACAGCACCGTGACTGTGCTTTTGCCGCCGGGGGGGGGGGGGGGGGGGAGGTAGTATTACGATATCATCGAGCGATGCTCAATAAACGAGCCGCCGCGAGAACGACGATGAAGTTGGTCGGTGCGCTTGGCGCGAGCGAGTGTCGGCCTGGCTGCCTGGCTCCAGTGTAAATAGCCTAAATAGCCTCTTCTGTCTGTGTCTTTCCACACACAACAATATTGTTACAACACGAAATATTAACCGGGCCAGGCAGTGGCTCATGCTGTGGGACCCTGAAATGCAGAATTACTAAAGGAGCGCGGAGGTACCGGAAAAGTGCACTTAGTATATAATTCTGCGAACGTCATAAATGTTTTGTGGATGACAGCTGAAGCAGAAATATTATTCCTGGTGTAATAATATTCTCTTCAAATATTTTAGCCTAACAGAATATTTTAGCCACATGTATCCAAAGGATGCAAAATCTGACAACGCGAAACGGTCAAGATTTGTTATTGCTTTGACGCAAGTTTATCTATGTGTACGTGACATTGAAGGTAGTACGGTATCAATAGAGAAATGTTTTTTGATATAACAGCATTCCTTTCAAAAATTGAGTAATGTATATTTATTATTTTTCAGGGAAAGCATGCTATGTATGTTCAAAATTCCTAAAGGTTTCTTTACAACATCGGTCATGGACGTTTCTTGCTTCGTACGTGTTGACGATGCAGTAAAAATGGAAGTGAGTCAAGATAATTTGGTCAGATAAATACATGAAGTAAGAAGTGGTTGAAGAATTACCTTAGCTCTTAGAAGTAGAAAAATTCTGTGATGACAGAACAAGTAATTTACTCTGTTGACTTGCTATGTTAAATCGTTAAGCGTGCGTCTGATTAGGTAATTTCGAGATGATTACTCCAAGACATCTTTCGCTACCTACAGTTTTATACAGTCATGTGCGCACTTAGGCATAACATTCCAAAATGTAGAGAAATCCTAAGGCCAGTTTGGCTATACAGATGTCGCGGGAGAAAAGTAAGTGGAAAATACGGTGCGTAGCTTAAAGAGCGGAGTTGATATCTTTACTGAATAGAAGACATGTTCGCTAATTATTAATGAATTGAAATAAGCTAAATTGAATGTAGCGACTTTGAAGAGATTCCAATGATTGACCTCATGACGCTAATATTTAGTGATGCTTAGGGTACGTGGCTGTTTTTTTGTATTTATTTCACTGAGACTGCAGCCGCTAGATGAATGTTTCTACAAAGTGAAATCAATTTACGATTAGCTTTGTTATCAACATGCTGCACATGTTTTCTCACGATAACATTTATATAGAATGGGCAAGGTGACAGCAACACCGCAACCATGCTTAGACGAATTCTGCTCTTTGTGCAGTTTCTCTTCGGGTTCCTTGCTACTGCGGGCCCCCCTCCGGCGGTCCAGGATGCGTCGTCGATTCCGGAACAACGGATACAGGATTCATCTCGCCCGTGCCTGGTCTGCCCTGTCTTCTTTGGTGAAGATAGCCTTGGCCCGACTGCCGCCGATTTCAACTTATGTCCGTTCGACTACATAATCACGGACTGTCGAATGCTGCTGGTATCCAACGCTGTGACATCAGCGCCTGCGACTATAAGAGCAGCACCGCTGGCCGCTTTCTTCAGTGGGCAAGGTGACAGCAACGCCGCAACCATGCTTAGACGAATTCTGCTCTTTGTGCAGTTTCTCTTTGGGTTGTTTGCTACTGTGGGCCCCCCTCCGGTGGTCCAGGATGCGTCGTTGATTCCGGAAAAACGGATACAGGATTCATCTCGCCCGTGCCTGGCCTGCCCTGTCTTCTTTGGTGAAGATAGCCTTGGCCCGACCGCCGCCGATTTCAACTTATCTCCGTTCGACTACGTAATCACGGACTGTGCAATGCTACTGGTATCCAACGCTGTGACGTCAGCGCCTGCGACTATAAGAGCAGCACCACTGGCCGCTTTCTTCACTGGCCAAGGTGACAGCAACACGGCAACCATGCTTAGACGAATTCTGCTCTTTGTGCAGGTATGTCACTTCAATAATGCTTACTGCATTCGATCTGACGACCCCTTTTTGTTGCTGCTGCCTTGCCCACGATGCTTCAATTCCTGTTTTGCGTACATTTCGAAAGAGCTTGTGCATCTTGTTAGTAGCCTTTTGTTGAGTGGTGATGTTGAGACGAACCCAGGGCCTCCTAGAAGGAACCCTCAAGCCAACACAGAGCTAAGCTCGCAGTCCGGATGCGCCCCTACCCTCGATAGGTCGTCAGCAGCGGTTTCTGACACTCACAACGTTGGTGATATGTTTGCTCAGCTCCTCGCTGGCCAGAACCGAATTGCGCAAGATATTGCTAATCTTAAAACTTCCGTTGACTCCCGTTTCAAGGCCTTTGAAAGCCGTATAGCTTCACTTGAGTCCTCCTTCTCGGCCTCTGGCTCTGCGTCTGATGACGTGCAAAATAAAACTCTGGCATTAACAGCCACAGTGAACAGGCTTGTCACGCAGAAGGATGAATTCGAAGCATGTCTCATTCAAAGCAACTTCAAGGTTGTTTCTTCACTTATCGAGGACTCAGACAATCGCATGACCGCAGCGGATAACGCCCCTGCGGTCAACGACCTGTGCACCAAACTACAGGCAGAGGTTACTTCGCTTTCGACAACAGTGACACGGCTACTTTCCAAAAATGATGAACTAGAAAACAGGTCCCGTCGCAACAATATAATTCTACACGGTCTTGATCAACCGACTGGCGAAACTCACGAAACATTATTAGCTAATGTTTCACGGCTATTTTCTGAGACATTGATGATGCAATGTCCGCCCATTGAACGGTGTCACAGGATTGGTCGGCCTCGGGAAGGGCACCGGCGCCCGGTAATAATGAAGATGTTGAGTTTCCAGGAAAAGCTTCAGATCTTCAAAAATGCCGCTTAACTCGTAAATTCTGATCTGCGCTTCACAGATGACCTGTCTTCAAATGTGAGATCTGTTCGCAAAAAGCTCTGGGAGGCCTCCGGTTCATTTCACGACAAAGGTTTTGTTGTAAAAATGTGCTATGATCATGTCTTTATTAACAAGATTCGCTATTGCTGGGATCACTTGTCTAACTCAACGGTGAAATCTTCCAGTAATTCCTTTCGCTCCTCATCTGTGCCTTTAGTTAACAACTGTGCCGATGCTAGCAGCCATACTGTATCACCGTCATCGCATCTTTGACCAGCTCCCACATCGCTTCACTGCCTTCGTTTACTCAATCTTAATGCGCGAAGTATCACCAATAAATTTCCTGTCTTCTTATCTCTTATTCACTCGTACTGTCCTCACGTTGTTGCTATCACGGTAACATGGCTACGCAATGGGATTTTTGACTCGGAATTCACTCCACCGTACTATATCGCAATTCGGACGGACAGACGGAACAGCAAGGGGGGCGGCGTCGCCCTTTTGCTTCGGTCTGATCTTAGGTTTTCCGTTCTTCCAGCTCCTATAGATACGGAGTCGGCCTGGTGCAAATTTTACTTGGAAAAAACGCATTTTGGTAATCGGCGCTTTCTATCGCCCCCCGGGAACAACGGTGGACTCGCTTGAAGCAATCAAAACGTTCATGCACATGCACAACCTAGGTCCTTCCAACTTTATTTGTCTGAGCGGCCCTCTTTATCGTCATGCGGTCATGATGGCTCTTTCGATAAAGAACTTTTGAATTTTAGCCTGAATTTGGGGCATACTCAGATTGTTTGCGAGCCTACCAGGCAGAATGCTCTTTTGGACTTGGTCTTTCTTAGCTCGAACCTCACCGCGAATGATTACACGTGTGAAGTGGTAGAAGGAATTTCTGATCATAAGGCTGTTTTTGTTTCCCTTCCGTGCATTGTTCCTAAACCATCCTTCGTTCTTACTACATTTCGCGATTTCAATCACGCTGACAACACCTCTATTTTGGATGCATTGGCTGATGCCTTCGACACCTTTGAAACACTCAGTATATCAAGTGACGTGAATGTTCGCGAGACATATATTGAAAATATTGTCATGTCATGTATCGAACACTTAATTCCCATCAAAACAAAAAAGAAAAATACTAAAATCCCTTGGACGAAGAGAGATATACTACATCTTTCACGTCGTGTTCGCAGGCTTAGACGCTTGAAGGACTCCCATAACCCCGTACACACTGCTAGGTCAGCTAAGTCGAAGGAGGGTCTTTGTACAGAAACCAAATCAGCCAAAGATTTTTTTATAGCGTGCAGCTACCGCTTGTGTTGAAAAGTAACCCGCATAAATTCTAGGGATCCATTTTTCCTCGTGACAGCTCTTGTACATCCTTATGTGTGAAGAACGAAATGACTAGTGATTCACTATTAATCTCCAACGCCTTCAACGCATACTTTAAGTCCGTTTTTACTTGCGATAATCATTGTTCCTCCTTGGCCCATTAATGATATCCTAGCACAGAAGGTGTCCTAAACCTCATACTAAATCTTGATACAAAGAAAAGTGAAGGGCCTGATGGAATCCCGAATTTGTTTCTCGTTCGGTATGCCTTATGGACTTCACAATACCTTACTCTTATCTTCAATAAATCACTAACTTCCGGCATAGTACCTTCATCAAGGAAGATGGCTAAGGTGCTTCCGTTACATAAGTCAGGTAGTAAGCAGCATCTTTCTAACTACCGGCGAATATCTTTAACACCATATTCATGCAAAATACTAGAGCATATAATATACAAACACATTATGGAATTCCTTGAATGAAATAAGGTTCTCTCTAATGTACAACATGGATTCAGACGCGGTTTTAGCACCATAACACAATTTGTCGAGTTCACGCATGACATAGGTTCTAACCTGGATAAGGGATTTCAAATTGACTATATTCATAGATTTTTCCAAAGCATTCGATACCGTACTTCACTCAAAACTACTGTCCAAACTAAATGCCATTCTTAACAGCCCTCAATTAGTGAACTGGATAGAAAGTTTTTTGTCTCACCGCACTCAATTCGTAAGCTTTAACTCGATCAATTCTTCGGTGGTGGATGTGTCATCAGGCGTCCCTCAAGGCTCGGTCCTCGGACCTCTACTTTTGTTACTATATATTAATAATTTGCCACGCGAGATATCATCGAAAATTCGAATGTATGCAGATGGCTGCGTATTGTATGACATTGTTTCATCTCCCTCTGAGCATCTTCGCCTTAGTGAATCATTCGTCAGATTTTCTACATGGTGTGAAACATGGCTAACGAATATTAACTTCCGTAAGACTGTCGTTATGTCCTTCCCTAATAAATCTAACCCGTTCCTTTTCAGCTACACATTGAATGATAATTTAATTCAATGCGTTTCTGAATATAAATATCTTGGTCTCACGTTCACCACTAACCTGTCCTGGTCAAAGCAAATTGATTCCATTACAACTAAAGCTCTACAAAAGCACGGTTATTTACGTCGTACTCTGTCTAATTCTCCGCGCGACAATAATTACTATTATATAAAACTATTGTTCACCCTATGCTTGAGTATGGTGGTATCGTTTGGAATCCCTACAAGCAGTACGAAATAGACAGAGTTGAGGCCATACAAAGGAAAGCCATTAGATTTGTCTACCGACGTTATGACCACCAGTTCTCGCCATCGTCAGTCATGTCCTCACTCAACCTGACATCTCTCGCCGAACAGCGACATGTTAATTCTTGAAAAATTTTTCATGGCATTATTCACTCATCTTGTAGCCTCTCCAGTAATGAATACATCACCTTTGCAAAAATCTCTTCTAGTAGGAGACATCACGCGCTTAACATTACACCATTTTTTGCACGCACTAATACTTTTAAGTATAGGTTTTTCCCTAAAACAATTGAAACATGGAATTCGCTACCAGGAACCAACGGTTCTCTCCCATTACATGAATTCTTCTCTGTATTCCCTCAACACTGCGCCTAAACTTTATTTGTTGCCTATTGTATTTCTTTCTTGTATTATAGTATATTATCCTTTCATGCTATAGCCCCAGCAGGGGCTGCAGTATGTGTAAATAAATAAATAAATAAATAAATATCTTTGAAGGACGAGCTACTGATCTTGGTCGATGAAATCTAGAGCACAGATATTTATATAATAACTGGGACAATTGGACTCAGCAATTATTCAAGCCGGCCACATGGCTATATATATAGTGTTATTCCATTTATTAAGCCAGCTGCTGTAAAAAGACAAAACGTTTTCAGAGGTCAGAGCGTAGGAAACAAAAGTTTGACGCTATAAAAGTTCCCAAGCAGAGAGCAGGTGTTTGAAGGCAACCTTATAAGTATGCGAACACAGCCAGGGACGTCATTATAACCAACAGCAGAGGCCCCCAGTTTATAGTCTACGTAGGATCTGTACTTTCTTTCCTTTTTTTCTCTGTCATTTCGCGCTGCCCACGTCCATATACATACTGAACTCGCCCATCAAACCGCCGTTGTGAAGCAACAGAGCCACTGACAAGGTTTGAAACTCTGCATCTTTTTCTTCTTTACAACAAAAGATACCGTATATTTAGTAAAGTTGTTCTTCGCTTTCTATGCACTTCATAAATAATTGTGTGCCGTGTCATGCGGTGCCGCAAGCCTTAGGGAAATCACAGGGGTTCCTAGCAATTACTAAGGATTGGTTTACACTTCAAACCATGTTAGATGTAAATGCTAATAACTACAACTCACAAGAATGTAGTTCACGAAATATGTGCTGATAATTTAGCAAAAACAAACAACCGACGATTACGATCCTCCACAATGCGAAATCAGACCGCAGCTATATACGTGCTTTCATTTCGCGATATATAGGCAGGCCGGGGCAATCTGTCTCGTGTGGCACATGGCAAACGTAGAGCAGTGTGGCGCCACTGCCGTGCTAATCAGGAGATCGCGATAGGCTGCATGTGGGCAACGCGTGGGCGCAATTTACAGCAGCTGCCACAGACAGGCCTCCACTCATGCAGCGCTTTCTTTGTATGTGTAGTATTGGTGGGTGCGCTCGCCGTGTGCCGTAGGAGAAAAGACGACGGCGAGCTACTCCGGTGCAATCTCGTCTGAGCCCGTCTAGCGCGGCACTACGTTTCTACAGCGAAACTGCTTATGGCTAAGGTCTGGCGGATCTCGTCTCCGTGGACAGAGACCAGCAATTTATACTCCTCTCTGCCACCGACACCCATTCCCCAAGTCTTGTGCACTCCTCGCCACAAACGCAGTCTCTCTAAGGACATTACGCCATAGCGTGGCACACGCACTTCTGTGGCAAGCTGTGCGGTGTACTAGAGCGCACGCCGTGATCAGCGTAGCCGCGCTATTATAAAACGCCATTCTCTCCATCTATAAATTGTTTTGTGTCACTGCCTTATGACGCAGAGATCGCCTTGCTAGGTTTATCAGTTGCACTTTGGACTCTGCATGGGCAGGACGTGTGTTATTCGATCGGAAGAAGACCAACTGGAATACAATGAACGTTGGCATGTGAGGCCGCCCATGCGGCTGTACGCAGTCCGACAACATCGAGTGCTGGCGAACCTCCTCCCAAAGAAGAGCGACTCTCACATGCCTAGTGCCGACGTGAGCAAAAACATTGGTGCGAGTGTCACCGTCGACCGAATACCACCGATGATGATCGGGACATGGAGGCGAGACGCAACCGCGACGCATACCACGCCGTGCAAAATGCATGTCGTCGCCATGAGGTCCCACCATCGGAACGTTTCCCGTGTGCGACGTCGAGGTTCGTAGACATAGCAAAACCAATCATAGCACCAGCTTTGCTCGACTTCCCTCTTAACAGTGTGAAAGGGTTCTGAATTTTTTAATCACGGTTTCGCCATACTCTCCTCCTCCGCTTTAAACCTCATGGCTCCACTGCACCTCCCGTCTACACTTTCCTCCATCCGCTCGCTTCACTATCGCCGTCTTCCCCTGCTGCACTCCCCGTTCATTCTTTCAGCCTCCGCTGTGCTTCGTCTCTCGACAACGACGCGAAATGCAGGAACGGGTGCCTAAGAGTTGCGCTTTAAAACTTTATTTTCCACTAAGCCAACCAGCTTGTATTAGGGTTTTGTAACGACTGGAATAGATGAAAAATTCTGCAGAAATAATGATTGTGGGTTAACCATGAACGAACAAACGAATCAGAAAGGCGCACACGAGAGAGCGAGAGAAAGAGAGAGCAAACAAAAGAAAAATTTCTTGCCGAGTGCGATTGCAATCAGAATCGCCGAACACGTGCGAAATGGCTAACAAAATCTTTCACGTTAAATTTATTAAAATGGGACGCTATTTCATAGGTCTTGAACATCGAAATTTTGAGATGCGTTCACATGGAGCTCTCAGCAGTCATCACGCAACATAGAACGCCCTAATTACAATTTCTTATAGGAGTACGCTTGTGAGTACGCTTGTGTATATATGAGTGTGTATGAGTACGGTTGTGTGGTCTTACGAAACTTGATAATATTGTAATCATTGCCGGTTACGAATAAATTTTAGCTTGTCTACTGAGCCAAGAAACATCATTAGCGTTGATTCAATTCTGCTGAATTTCGAAGAACATAAAGCTACTGAAAAAGATAGCAAGCCGATATCACTATAATCGTTCGAGCAATAGTATCGGGATGTTTTATTTACTCGGATGCTTTTCAACGCTACCTTCCAACTTGGATATTCTAGTGGCATTCCGAAATTTATTCAACAGAAGTAAGCGACAATGAAATAATTTAGCACATTCAGAAGAAACAGTCTAAAAGTAAATGCAGAGGAGACGTGACGAAATGGTGAACACTGACGATGATAAATTCGTTTATAGATAATCAACATATTCAGTTAGTAACCTATTAATAATGTCGCCAATAACATGTATTGTACGATATGCTATTTTGCTGACATAGTTACTGGTGCTTAAGCAATAATTGATGGCAATGCATCAACATTACGTCGTCCCTCTATGACGTCCCGGATTCACGATTTATAATGCGTTGACCACATCATTTCAAAGTGTTGTGCAGCAGTTCACTCGACAGACATCCTGTCTCTTCGCTGAACGAAGGGTATTCTCTCTCTCTTCTCTCTCTCCGCATGTGTATATTTATATATATATATATATATATATATATATATATATATATATATATATATATATATATATATATATAGGGAGATAATACCATCAACTGCCCTTCCCTCGTCGAAGAGGTGCACTACATCAGTTGGTAGCGAGGAGGTCGAAGAGCAAAGCCCAGGGGTATAATATCATGATTGCCGTCATTGACTTGATGGAGAACCTCATAGGGCCCGGTGCAGCGCAGGAGCACCTTCTCTGACAGGCCAACGCGGCAGCATGGGGACCATAGGAGGACAAGAGAGCCAAGCACAAAGTGCACACTTCTCTGTCGGCTGTCGTAACGCGACTTTTGGGAGTCTTGTGAAGCTCTGAGTTGGTCGAGGGCAAGTTGACGAGTTGCATGGGCTTGACCAACGACGTCGCTGGCGTATTCTGTAGGCGACGGAAGGAGAGTCTCGAACGGCAATGCAGCAACCTCGCGTGCAATCATGTATCAACCGTTCCGTAACAGTATATACAAACATTTAGACCGTTCTAAGCTCTGCCATCCTCTCTCTACCTCTGCTACTTGAACGGCTTCCAACGCTCCACCCACACAAGCTTTTTTTTTTCATTTCTGCACTTCTAATGCTAAAGCTATAACATTGCCTAAGACAAGTGTACATTTCATCAGAACGCTCGGGCGTAGGCATTGCGCTGTCGCTAACAAAACGCAAATATCAAGCGTTTCCTATTTATTTGCATGTCAGGGCACGCAAATACTTAGTTTGATGGCAGAAGTACTTGAAAATAAACAGTCTCAGATGAAAGCTAGGTCAATTAGCAATACTGCAGGAAATCTGGTTATCGTGCTACGGTCTCTCTTAGATATTGTCCTGCTGCTCATACGTTTTCCTGGAGTTTCTGGTTTCGCAAATCAATTGTTGAGACGAACAGTCCAACAATGCATGAACCACAGCTCATTTCTGCTATTTATATGTACCATGAATCATAACGTGGCTAATATGTGTAAGTTTTGTGCGATGTGAAAAGCTCACTCACCGAATAAAATTGACTACAATGGCACCGAGGCCTAGGCTACTAGCGCCAGTATGGATTTCTGTGTCGGCGTACTCATCGAAGTGGGCAAATATCAGTGGTGACTGCATGCATCGTTTCAGTTATTCAAATGTGTTGCCCTGCGGCATTTTCCACTTTAACTCGACATCCCATTCAGTTAGATGTGTCAGTGACTCAGCGATGCGCGAAAAGTTCTTGACAAAGCGCCTGTAGTAGGCCCAAAGGCCAAGGAATCTACGCACTGCCTTCTTGTCGATGGACTGGTGGAACTTGCGATGGCGACTGTCTTCTGTGGATCGGGGCAGACTCCTGATTTACTGATGACGTGGTCCAGTAACAGAAGCTCATTGTAAGCGAAGCGGCACTTTTCCGGCTTCAGAGTGAGCCCTGATGAACTGATGGCCTCTAGTATTGTCGCAAGCCGCCTAAGGTGATCGTCAAAATTTCCGGCGAAGACGACAATGTCATCCAAGTAAACAAGACTGGTCTGCCACTTCAGCCCTGCTAACACAGTGTCCATGACGCACTGGAACATTGCAGGCACCGAGCACAATCCGAATGGCATGACCTTGAACTGGTAGATGGCGTCTGGCGTGATGAAGGTGGTCTCTTCGCGATGTCTTTCGACGACTTCTATGTGCCAGTAGCCAGACTTGACATTCATTCACGATAAATATTTAGCACTGCAGAGCTGATCTAATGCGTCATGTATCCATGGGAGGGGGTATGCGTCCTTAGTGATCTTGTTCAGTCGACGATAATCTACGCAAAAACGTAGGCTTCCGTCCTTTTTCTTCAATGCGACAACATGATATGCCCACGGGCTGTTAGACGCCTGGATGATGTCGTCACGCGGGAATGCGTCAGCTTGTTGTCTTATAGCTTCACGTTTTCGCTTCAAAACTGAGTAAGGGCTTTGGCGGAGTAGTCGAGCGAACTTTCGGTTATTATGCGATGATTTACGACTGGTGTTCGTCAAATTCTCGATGATGTGTATCTTTGTATCGTCGACGCAGGCTTTTGAGCTGTTACTGCTTAATCATGGGGAGGCTTGGATATATATCGCAGTCTGGTTCAGGAACTACGGTCGCCGGGGTAGATGCGGCGGAACACGAGAGGACAAACGCATTGCTGGTTTCCAGAGTTTCCTCGATGTATGCAATCGTCGTTCCTTTGTTGATGTGCTTGAACTCCTGGCTGAAGTTTGTAAGCAACACTTTCGTTTGTACTCCGTGCAGTAGAGCCATCTCTATTGCGACACAAAATTCGCGGTCAAGTAGTAGAGGTTGCTCACCCTCAATGACAGCTTGTACGTCTGCAGGTGTTTTGGTTCCGACTTAAATGACAATGCTGGAGAGGGGTGAGATGCTCACTTGATCTTTGAGCACCCTCAAGGCGTAGTGACTACGACAGCTCTCCGGCAGTATAGCTTGAACGTTATCGACTTCGGCTTCAGGTTGGTGATTGCGCCGTGTTGGTTCGGTACGAAAGGCTGAGAATAACGTCTCGTGAACACTGTTGAAGGATAACGAAGGTGGCAAGGCAAGTTCAGTGTTGAACTGTAATTATTGCGGCGCAGATTCCAGTGTGCATTATTAAGTGTCCTCCAGCAGTCCGAATTTGAGGACCTTCCTATGCAGTCTTAACCCTCCTCAACTGGGCTGCGATTTGTAACTTATAACTGAGTAGTCAGCTGCTGTGTTCGTTCAATTTAATATCTTGGCGTTTTTCCTGACAGTGATTCATCCTGGAATCCTCATTTCTCACATATTTGTCAAAAACTTAGCACATTGTCTTGTGTTTTGTAAAATACTAAATTTTACATGTCATTGTCTGTCCGAAAGCTTGTAGTAAATGCCTTATGCTATAGTGTAATCCGGTATGGGACATCTACATATGGTCATGACACTCAAGGTTGGGTAAAGCGGGTCAATTCCATCCTTCGTGGTTTTCTGAAGCATGTTGCATATGATGTCTCCTCTAAATTTGATGTGTTCAAACTTTGTGTTTACCTGATTTCAATTCCTTGCTGCTAGAAGTTGTTGTCTGAAAGCATGTTTGGATAAGCCATTATAAAATCCCTCATGTGCCTATTCGTTGCCTTAGACCAAAGAATCTTTGTTACACCCCGCTGTAAGACTAGATACTGTCGAAGACTTCGTAACCAGTATGTCCCCGAAATGCTTAATTTACTTCCCCAAAGCATACAAGACGCGAAGACGAAATGTGGTCTCAGAAAGGCTCTTAGACACATTAACGCGGGATCGGAAGCCTGTCGTGTGTTTTTCTTGTTTTTTTCACTGTTATCTGCAAACTGACAACGTGTTACTCATGGCTCCTGACGCTGTCTGCCAGGTGCTGCCGTTCAAGCCCACTGCGGCTTTGGCAGACCCGATTCTTCCATTGTATTATACGCAAGTCATGAATAAAATATTATTAGTAATATTATTATTAGTGCTGCAATGTTCCAGAGTAAGCGCTGGGACCCGCGTGTCTTCCACAAAGTTCTACACTATGTGCGTCACGCATACATGCAATCAGATTACAGAAGGTTCGGTGACAGACAGCGGATGGAACCATCGATAACATTTCAGAAACTTCTCATACATGCAGGTGCGTCCTGGGCTGTGCGATAACATTTCCTAGGCGGTGAAACGTGGTCACTCGATAAAGATAAACAAGCACACGTGTCAATATCTTATCTTGTGTATAACTCTACATACCTGTTCCCGTATTCTGTCCGGAAAATCATTGTTCACGCACTTGTGTACAGCTGTCTCAGATATAGAATTACTATATCTTATCACTATTCGTTCACTTGGCGCTCAAGATTGAATTCTATCCTGAAATCGGTTCTGCGAAATGTTGCATAGAATCAGACCATCCCTCTAATAATAATCTATTTTCTTTTTTGCAGTTGCCTTCATTTATCGCATTATTTTTTTTTCAAACTGTGTTTGTGAAACAGTTTTGGAACTGTGATTTTCTTTTTCCTTTTTCTCCTGTCAGACCACTGAGACACTATCATACGTTCACTAGCCCGTGGTGTTATACCAGCATTGGTAGTTGTACCAGAAAATATTATGTTGCTAACCTTTTTATTTCTTTATCCCCTGAAATGGGCTTGGCCACATCAAAATGGCACTCACACTGCACCTCAGAACCAAATATTCGTTATTTAACCCGTGCCATATTTTGATTCCTTTCGTTTGGTCTGGATTGGTGTGTATCTTCTGTAGCTTGCTTTTGCTCATAGCTCGCTTTTCTTTTGTGCACTTTGGTGTTGTAGCCCCCTTTGGTGCTGTAATTTGCTTTTGTTTTGTGGCTTCCTTCAGTTTATAGCTTGCTAACCTTGCTTTCTTATGTTTACGTGTCGCTAACTGGTGGGTACAGCCCGACAAGCCTTCATGGCTTGGGGTGACTTGTTTTTGAATTCGTACTAGTTTGATGAAATAAAGCATGATGTGATTATTATTATTTTAAACGCTTACGCATGCTTGTACATATAAATAAAAGCATTTAGTGTTCCTATTTGTTACCTAAATTTGTAGTCCCGCCCAGCTTTGACTAAAATGTGTTTCAAAAGCAATAGTGCGCGACGTCGGGACATGCAATCTATGAACAAAAAGAAGCATAATAATCACGAAGAACATTGGGCTATGCATTCGACTAATAGCTCGTAATATCAAATATATTGTCATATAATTCTAGCTCATATTCATCTAGCTTTACACCGACTTAAAGTAAAAAACAAGCTGTATTTTATTTAATAGTAATACCACTGTGATCTCGCTTTTAATTGACACATGCGTAGTATATTGCTTCCCTTGCTTGCATTTACAGGACGAAGAAGCTTCAGGTAATTTTGGTAATTAGGTAATTACCTAATTTAGGTAATTTCCAAAACATCGCATCTTCTTGCATAACAAATTTTTCATTGATTACCACTGAATAGTGAATTTTAGGGCTGTCGCTCTACCGTTATCCTACTAGGACAAAAGAACTGCTGAGCTCTTCGAACGCCGTGCAGTGTTATGCACTGAAGGACTTTGTTATTGTTTCTCCCCAGAATATATTGGTGGAAGAAAGGACCGAGTAATATGGTACTGCGGCTGATAATTGTACTATATACATCCGAAATATTGCAGATCGCGGCATGTAAGTGAAATGTTTTATGACTGAATTGGGGGGGTAGTGCGGGTGTTCCTATCTTATTTTTCTACACCAAAACTGTTCTACTTATGCTCATATGTAAGCATAGTAAGGAATGATCAGCTCAAATTAGAAGGACTCGCTCACTAAGAACAAAAAAAGGACTCGCTGACTAAGTTGCAAAAAAAACCATTACGGTCATTCAATGCACGCATTGTAATCGATCGGCAGGAAAGTTTCACGATATAATTATTTTCATTCTGCACTAATAAATGGCATTGAATCCTTTAACTAAATTTATTGTGCTACTGAATTATTAAAAACTAAATAACGAGATCTTGGATTGGCGAATTCTGAGCCATTCCTTCAAAGAGTGGGGTCGCACTGAATTCTTTTGAATATGTCAAGTATTAGGAACATTCCCAGGGATTTTTCCATTTAGCAGGCAACAGGAGGCCCTCCATTTCTTTATAGTAATGTTACAATGGAAAGATGTGTTCCTGCATTCGTGTGCCTTCCAAGGATTCATGCAAGAAAAAAAACTCATGTAGTGTTGCTGGAGTCTGATATTATCACATCTGCAAATCTCGATCGCTGTGGACAAGGTAAGCATTTGTGGTTCAACAGCGCCATTTTGCTGCTATTCGACTTGCTCATGAATTCACCCACTCAAGTGCCATTTGGGCGGACTAGTCAAAGTGCCGTATTTTCGCACTTTCACGGCAATGCAATGTTTTCAGTAGGATTATGCACCTACGTACTCAACTACAAAAGTCGATTTATTAACATTCAAATATTTCACTTCGCAACTCCGTCATAAAATTATTTGCTACAAACCATGTACAGTATACCATCCGTGGGAAGGTTGCTGTTGGCTTTGCGTCTTGCTTAACTATTGAGCAGCACCTAATGATTGCACATTACTGTGCAGTCATTAGGTGCTGCTCAGCAAGCTTCGTCAAATGGCGGCAGATGACTGCTGTACTGCATCAAGCGTTCCGAAAGAAGTAATTTATCTGCTCCAAAACTGCTCCAAAAATGCTATTGTGGCTGCTGTTAAACTGCACCAGAACGACAGTTTTCCTGCTCCAAAAGTCCCTCCGAATTCTAAGCTGGCTGGACCATGCCTGGGTAAGTAAATAGATATTGGGTCTTCCGATACCATCGCATATGCGCAGTGCATGCCATTTCTAGCCAGCTCAATTGAGCTAAACAATATTTCATTGGACAGTTGATACCCCAAGAAGCAGACCATCTGAATTGCAATGACATGACTGAGTTTTAGCGTCTAGGGAATATTTTAAATAGTCATATTTCTCGTAGTGCTTCCCTTGAAGATATATTAGGTCTTGAACTAATTTTTAGAAAGATCATACCTGTTGTACTTTATAGAATATGTATGTATTCACTGTCATCATGCTTCTTGCTTGTTCAAGTGTTTTTTTTTTTCTTTAAGTGCAGACTTCGTAAGGTGTAAGGAGGTGTTTGTGCATTGAAACAATCGACGTCACGTTCAGATTTTGCGTCTTATGCACCTTAGACTAAAAATATTTTCACTGTCATTATCTTTTCAAGTCAAGTTCTTTGACGACACCACTAGATTTTTTTTCTTAGGCTGTGTGTACCAACTCGTGAATTGTTCCATAATTTATGCCACACATTGTGTAATCCAATAAACACATACTTAAAAGGTTCAAGCGCTTCGTTTTTACAGTTTTTTTCATTGTCACACCACCTTTCCTTCTTTCTTTTGCTATCACACTAAGGACTGTGCTGTTTTCATCATTAAATGCTTTTAACTCCCGTTGTCGGCGACCTTCAAGCGACCTTGAGTCAGAGGCCAAGAGGTCAGAGCCATTATCCGGGCACTCAATACAAGAATACAGCGAGAGCATCTGGCATCGTAGCGAGAACTAAAGGAAATCTTCCGCACAGCCAGTTTAAACCTAATAAAATGCGTCTCTGGCCCCCGACGCTTTGCCGGACCACATTACATATGCTAATAACTTCCCATACAAGTCACGAAAATATTGCTTCAGATTTCTTCCTAATGTTTGTTCATAATACCATTCAAGCTGTAGCTTCTGGTACGTTGAAGCTTAATTGGTCATTTTCATTCGCGACGATCAAAAGCGAGATACAGGTCACCATACAGTTCATTGTCATCTTTAGGCGCTGAGACAGGGAGTAGCCTGTGGTCTTTTCAACGCCAGCGGTCCATGACTTCCGTCGAAAGGGTCTCGCTCCACCTCAAGAGAAAGCGCCAGGCTGTGTGACCAAGCCGGCACGTCCAGCGCACCGCAGACCCCTACCTAAAGCCGCAAATTTTAAGACAATCACTTCAAAGAGACAAGAACAAGTCGCGACAGACGCTGAACTTGCTTTGCTGCACTGTTTGCAGCAAAAGACGCCACATGGACCCAATTGCTGCGCGTCAATGTGACAGGAAACAACTGTGCCCATGCGGACCAGTGTACAGTATGGCGTGCTGTAGTGTGGAGGGATGTGCTGTTATGAACATGCACTACAGGGATTTTTGCAACTAGTACCACCTCCAACGAATCTGTTTTGCGGGTGGCCATATCATGCTTACATCTACTCTGGATTTTTATGTTCTCTAATAACTTGTGCCTTTCTCCTTGTTAATAACTTACGTATAAAATTACATGATAAACTATTTTCTTCTTTGCATACTCAAAAAAGGTTCCCAAATAGTGATAAAATTAAATAAAGTTATTGATGTTATTTTGGCAGATTTGCTTCCATTGGTATGTGCATTATGCTTTTCGCACTCTATTCGTTGTGTATGAGCATTGTCAGAATCACCTGCTGTGTCATTTTTACTTCTTCTTTCCTTTCTTTGTGCATTATATCTTTTTCCAATCTCCTTCCGCAAAGTTTTGCTTGTGCAGTGGCTCACTTTATTGGTATGGACGAAACACCTTCGTTTTTTTATTAAGTATAAGTCAAATGTGTACCACGGCATATATTTTACTTAACTCGTTTTAAGCATCCGCACTGCGGTGAGGTGTAATAATTGGGCCGTGGATATTAGTGTTTTTAGAATGGCAACAACTTATTCAAGAATGCAAGAACGTTCAGAGTTGTCTTGCTTTCTAGGTGTAATTCCCAGTACTATGAGACTCCCGATTATTGTAATCTAAGTAATGATAACTGTGTTTTGCGTTTCTCAACCGTGTATGTGTGCTAAAAAGAAAATAGAAAAATATATTTTTCTGCAGTAAACTGCAGTGAATGATTTAATGCAGTGAACTGCTCTCATTTCTTATGCAATATGGAAATCGGTGTTGAAAAAAATTATCATATGGACTCAATCACACGTGCAGATACGCCGGTACCTGCCACATCACTAAAGCGAAGTGCCATTTTGTTAGCCAGCAAGCTATTCAGCTCATTCGATTCTTTCAGCTGTATATTCACATACGATCGCCTTCATGCTCGTTTTACCCTGTACTCTGTTGCTGTTATGAATCGACATACCTGACAGGTGTTTTCTTATTGTAAGTTTTAAAGTACTGGCAGTTGAATGTGTCAAAAGAATAGAAATAAAACTTTATACCACTTAAAAACTTTTACTTTGCGTGTGTAGAAGCTGATGTAACATTTAGGACTGCATTAGATAAAAAAGTCTTGAAAAAGTAATACCTTGGTTTTCTACAACAGGTTTACAGCACATAAAAACATTGTTAAGAAAACCACGTTTAGAAGACGTCTTGCAAAACGTGTGATATCCCAAATTTGGCGTTGGATAAGCTGGTCTTCACGATACTTTCAAGACGCTTTGTGACCTTCAAAAGGTTTTGATAACATGCCTTCACTAAGTCTCTAATATCTTGCCAAGATGCCTTGAAGACGTCTCGTAAATGTTTACAATGATTTGCAAGAGAACTTCCCAATATTGCTAAGACGTATTGTAGACTACTAATGGACTAATGTGTATTCAGTAGGCTATAACGATCGTAATGTGATTCAATCGTACTTACGTCGCCATTGTCAGGCCACCGTTGTCGATGCGTCACAGCCCCTGAGGTGTTATCACGCATCCGTTGTAAAACTGTCGTTTTGATGTCGTCGTCGTCCTGCCGTCATTGTAATTGCAGCGTAGTCAGCAGATTGTGATGGTACCGTCGTCCTCACGGAATCCACGTCTACGCTCGGGATCAACCCATTGAGCTCGTGCCATCGCCATAATAACGCCTTTGCGGCTGTAAGCCTGAGTCCAATCGTCACAACTTAGCCGTCGTGATACAGTCGTCGTCATACTATAGGCGATCTTGGAAAACAAGTGCACTGCCAAAGTGGGCCGATAGCGGAGAAAGCTTACGTCGCATGTATCCTAAGCATCGGAAGTCCAAAAATGACCACCTTGGATTTTAGCTACACGTGTCTTCAGCTATACGGCATGCCGCCATATTGCTTGAATGTTATTCGCACTTCATCGACATTCATGCTAGATGGGTTCTGCGTCCATTTTTAAATATATACGTTGATGTAACTGAACACAAGAAATAATAAATTAAAGGGCGAAGAACTGCACTTGATTTTTAATCATGCACAGTATGGTATCACTTGACGCCCCTACTTAATGTGGACCTAAAATAAACAATCAAGTTTCTGTCACTCTAATGATTTTATTCCGGAACCATATTGCGATGTTATCGAGCAACAGGACATGTTGAATTGCAAGGGAAGCGGCACAAGGAGCCGCCGTAGTGGGTCTCTCCACAGAAGGGATATAACATGTGTACCCAAAGGCCAATTAGGTAAGCGAGCTGGCGGTCTTCCTTTAAGCCAGGGACAGTTTAAGCATAAAGCAAAGACACTTAAAAATATATGAAAAGTAATTTGATTGTTTGAATGTTCATAAAGCACATAAAATATTTAAAAAGTGAGTTAGTACCTTGTAATGTATTGCCGCGTTTGATTTGTCAGGCGTTCAAACGAAAAAGTTTTCGATTTGAAAAGTACAAAGCATGCACCTGAGTCCCCCATCCTATCGTTGGTGTGTCATATCACGCAAAAAATGCTTTTAATGTTTGTTAGCGTTAATTCTACCCAAATTGATGCCCTTGCTATGCGCTAAAGTCATTGATTCTCATATCTGTAAATGGTGAATTTCCTACTGTGACCATTTTTGCTTACTGATTGCATCAGGGAAATGATTTGTTTTTACTACAATCTTTAGACTGACGAAGGAATGATTGTCAGCTCAGGCAAGCAAGCAGAAGCACTTTCATACCTGTTTATTGCGTTCGGTCCGCTTTTTTGTGCAAACGAGGTAGTCTTGTGCGCATTCAACTGGCGCTGGAGCCTCCACGAGCATTCTTCAGCTCCTCTACACTGATGTACAGTAATGTGGAGCGATGCACAGTATTGCAGAGTAACAAAAGAAGACACTAGCAGATCCATTCTGCGGAAAGTAAGAGTTTAGACTGTCGGTGAACCTTCAGTCGAAAGTCGGTCGGACGTAACTGTGTGCTCTATTGGATGTGAAAACCCCATACGTCCAGGAGGATCGCTCCCAACAGTTTTTCAGTGTGCTGCTGAAACACCTATAGATATAAGCAACCATGGTGAGAACACTGAAGTACCTCTTAATATCTGTTCAACACAATAAGCAAAATAACACCCACGCAAAAACATCTATCGTTGTTGGAGACGTCGCTCAAACGGCGCAGACGTCATATTGGAAAATTAGACAACTCTAGAGGAGCTTATGTGTCTTCACTGCTGCTGTAGTTAAAAAAATGTTGCCGAGCCGACCAAAAAGCAAATTTAGCATTATTTCACTGAGGAAGTCCTAAGCGCACTGGAGGCTAGCTACAGCAATACCTCCAGTAGACGTTTTATTTTTCCGCACTCCCCAATTAGCGGATGTTTGCCAAGATGTGAGCGTTAAGTAGTCATTTCAGACTACGCATAGCGTTGCTAGGAGAAGAATTGCAGCGGAAATGCATCCCATAAAAAAGTTTCGATGAAACTCATCCATTTATACGGGTGCAGTAACTAAAGAGATAAAAAAATTGGCTAACCACTGCTTACTCTTCCTAAATGTCGTCACAGTATCGCAATTGTCGTCCTATAGTTTGAATGCGCCTGGCTTTCTTGCATTGTTCATTCTTCGAATAGTTTCTCGACTGCAAAATTAAGAACCAATACACGTCACCGCAGCATTTGTCTCCTCTGCAGGGATTGTACACACAGCAAAATGCGCTTCAAATATTTTATTTATTTATTTATTTAGTTATTCATTTATTTATTTATTTATTTACACACACTGCAGCCCGTTAGGGCTATGGCAGGCGTGGGTGTACATGCGAGGAAAACCGATTATGATATGCAGAAACAAGAACATAGAAACCTAAAAATGTGAAGGAACTATACATCAGCGATAGCATTTAAAAATTGAGAAATGGGTAACAAACGAACTTGGGCAGGTAGCAATCCCGTTGTTCAATCATGCAGGGGGAAAAACTGTATTTGAAAGTGTTAGTGCGTGGATAGAGTGGTCTGATATTAGAGGCATGATAAGCTCTAGTTGAAGTCGGGCAAGCAGGCATTAAAAGGGAGGGATCTGATAGGTGACAAAGAGAGTTCTTATAAGAATAGGAAGTCTTCAGAGATTCTATGTGCCGCCGTCTAGAAAGAAACTGGAGGCTTAATTGCGTAAGAGCAGCTGACGGTGAAAAGTCTTGGTCGAAGTGACATTAAACAAAATGAATAGCCTTCCTCTGGACCGACTCAATGCAATTAATTTCCCATTGTTTATACGGGGTCCACACGGAGGAAGCATATTCTAAAATTGGGCGAATCAGTGTTTTGTATGCTACTAATTTAGCGTCCCTCGGAGCAGGAGACAACGTCCGGCGGATGTAACCAAGTTTCTTTAACGCTTTACTACAAAGGTAATATATATGTTTAGACCAAGACAAGGTGGGTGTAAAAATAACGCCTAAATATTCGTATTGAAAAACTCGTGTTAGTGGTACACCGTTGCATATATAATCATAATATACGGGCATGTGTCTGTTAGTAAAAGACATAAGAGTTTTATCAAAATTTATACTCATTTTCTAAGTAGCACACAAGTCACGAAATGAAACAAACGAATCTTTAAGGCGCTGATGATCAGCGAGTGAGTCAACTGGGCTGTACATAACACAATCATCTGCATAGAGGCGTATTTCTGAAGTAACTTTGTCTGAAGGTCGTTAATTAACAATAAAAATAGTAGAGGGCCAAGTACGGATCCCTGTGGGACTCCTGAGGTGACGTCGACTACAGACGAATCCGCAGAATCATAGCATACGAATTGGGAACGCAAAGAAAGGAAACTGGAAATCCAAGACACTAACTGAGGGTTATTTAGAATATTGTGGAGTTTCAAAAGCAATTCATAATGTAGTACAGTGTCAAAAGCTTTGCTAAAGTCAATGAAAATGGTGTCAATCTGATTACCTAAGTCGATGTTATGGGAAAGGTCATGAGTGAACTCTGTAAGTTGTGTTACAGTGCTAAAACCACGCCTGAAGCCGTGCTTAAAGCTGTTCAATAGGTTATTATTTTCGAGGAACAGTATTATATGCTTATAGATTATGTGTTCTAGTATTTTACATCAGGTTGCACTTAAAGAAATAGGCCTATAGTTAGATAAAAGCTGCCTGTCACCAGATTTATATAAAGGCAGTACTTTAGCTCTTTTCCGGGAAGAAGGCACAACGCCACTATTAAGGGGCTTCTGACATATAATGAACCGATATTTAGATGTTCATAGCGAGAATCATACTAAAAAGGAATTCGGAATTCCATTAGGGCCGGCTGGTTTTTTAGTATCTCAGTTTAGTATGAGATTCAAAACACATTCTAGGCTAGTGTTCATATCATCAATTGCATATGAATCGTTAGTTGCAAATGTTGAACGACTGGAACTATCAGAGGCGAATACTGAGTGAAAATATGTATTAAACGCTTCTGAAATCTTTAATGGATCGTGAACAACACTGTTGTTGATTTTAAAAGATGTGGAAGAAGAAGAGGCAGGAGATATGAAAGACCAGAATTTACGGGGGTTAGACTTGAGCAGTTTCGGCAAGTGAACATGATAGAATAAATTTTGATAGAACAAGCGTAAAACTTTGGTTATGGATTGTGGCTGGTTCGTACGTGTAACCCGTCTTGGCAAAAGTCAGTCGTGAGAAAAATCAAATCCAGTACTGCGTCACCATGCGTGGGATTGTGAACGACCTGCTTTAAGCCAAGAGATAACGAGAATTCAACAAATTTCCTTTTTAATGCATTACCATGATCAAACAGTGAGAGAGACGTCCAGTCAATTCCGGGAACATTAATATCACCCAGTAAGACGAAATTTGAGGAAGCTAAATTCTCTTGCAGTAAAAGATGGTCGAGGTTGTCAACAGTTTCCAAGAACTATTAGGGGGACGATAGAAGACGCATTTGTTTAAGAATTGTTTACCGTAGTAAAGTCTACAGCAGACTGATTCTGTGTCTAGCGGAGAGAAGAGGACTTTGAATTTGAAATCCGAGCGAAAAAGCAATGCAACACCACCACCTCTTTGATTATGGCGATCATTTCGCACGCTGACGTAACCTGGCGGTGTAAACTCCGAGTCATGAATACACGCATGTAACCATGTCTATTCTATTCTATTCAAGAATATATTTTAACAAATAGGATGGCAGTAGAACCAATAATAATTTATTTATTTATTTACCAGAGTAGCCAAGCGCCTTAAATAGGCATTACAGTGGGGGGAATTACATAAAATTGAAGACAATAAAGGCATGATATTATAGAACATCACAACATATTGTTACGGGGATGTTGGGAGTATAAAACTGCATTTACAATGTATATACAAGGAGAGTCAATTGGGTTAAAATGGGTGACTAGTAACAACACGCAGCAGCCAGCGTCTCGCGATCTTCTTCGTCCTCTCTGTCTTCTTTCCCATTTCCATAACTGGACCTCCGGGTAGCACCGTATAGGCGAATGGTAGGCGAATAACTGCGAGCAAAGTATGGTTTCAGCAGCGAAACATGCACGACGTCAACAGGCGGCGGACAGGAGGGTAAGGAAACTGTAACAGCGTGACCTCGTAATTGACGTCGTTAACTTGACGTAGGACTTGATAAGGCCCTGTGTAGTGAGAGAGAAGCTTCTGGGACAGGCAAACCCGACGAGTTGGTGACCAAAGCAGCACCCAAGTAGCCGGGGCGAACGGAACATCGCGATAGGATCGATCGTAACGCTATTTGTGCAGATGCTGCGAGGCGAATAAGCGAGATCGGGTGACGACGCGCCATGTCAGCGCGATAGATGACTTCACGAGCGTACTCAGTAGCAACACGGGCCACACAAGGTGGGGTGGTGTCAAAGGGCAAAGTGGCGTGACGACCATACAAAAAATAAAAGAATGAATATCCCGCGATGTCATGTCGGGCGAGTTATGCTCGAATGTCACGTAGGCCAGCGTGGCGTCCCAGTCGCGGTGATCGTTGAAAACGTACATGGACAGCATCTCTGTGAGCGATCGGTTCAGGCAAGTATGGGAGGGGTAGTCTGGGAGGAGTAGTCAGGAACCTGATGAGAGATGCGAGCGCGTGAGCTTGCTCAGGGCCCCATGAGAACGGCGTGTTCTCCTTTAGAAGATCTGTCAAAGGCCGAACAACGTCGGCGAAGTTTTTGACGAAACGGCGAAAGTAGGAACACAGGCCGACGAAGCAGCGCACGTCAGAAGCAGAAAGTGGCACAGGGAAACTGCGTACGGCACGAAATTTTTCCGGTTGTGGTTGGACACCGGATGCGTCAACGAGCTGTCCCAAAACAGTAGTCTGATCGCGCCCGAAATGACACTTCGTGGAGTTCAGTTGAAGGCCGGCTTTTCGGAAGACCGCAATAATGGCAGCGAGACGAGTAAGGTGGCTGCCGAACGGGGGAGAAAAAAAACAATAACGTCATCAAGGTAACAGAGACAGGTGGTCCATTTGACCCTTGCAGAAGAGAGTCCATTATACGTAAAAATGTCGCAGTAGCATTGCATAGGACCAAGGGCATGACTTTGAACTGATATAAGCCATCCGGCGTGATGAAGGCCGGCTTCTCGTGGTCGAATTTATCAATGGAAATCTGCCAGTTTCCGGATCGAAGATCGGTGGACAAGAACTATTTAGCTCCGCGCATGCAGTCCAAGGCGTCATTGATGCGTTGTAGTGGGTATACGTCTTTTCTGGTGGTCTTGTTTAAATGGCAATAATCGACACAAAAACTCCAGGTACCATCTTTCTTTTTTCACAAGTACGACAGGCAAAGCTAAAGGGCTGGCTGATTGTTCGATGACCCCTTTGCGGAACATTTTGTCCACTTCTGATTGGAATACTCGATGTTCAGCAGGCGATTCACGATAGGGACGCAGACGAATAGGATTCGTGTCTCCAGTGTTGATACTGTGGTGAACAGATGTTTGTCCTAAAGGCTTGTCGCCGAAATCAAAAATGTCAAAGTACCATTCGAGGAGGTGACGTATGGCCATGGCCTGTGCAGAGGTGAAGTCAGGTGCAATCATCTTCGCCAAATCATCCGTTAGGGAAGCACATCTGTGAGCCGCAACGGGTGCTAAGAAACCGCTCTCGGCATTCAGAATTTCAATGTCAAAGTCAGAAGTATTAGAAACTTTGGCCTAGAACATGCCGGCTGGAAGCACTTGAGAGCACAGGCTGAAATTTAGAAGCGGCAGAACGACGCGGTTAACAGTAATCGCCAACAGCGTATATGGAAGAGCAACGTTCCAGTTTAAAAGCACGTCGATGATGGGGCGAAGGACATATTCACCGTCGGGAATCTGTGGTTGTGCGGTCAAGGTGACGTAAGTGACTGCCTCAGCTGACAGATGCACACCTTGAAGTGAACACAAGTCCGACGGAGCGGTGCTCGGAGCATCGGCGACTTGAGGCAGTTCCAACTGAAGAACGCCGGTTGCGCAGTGGATGAGAGTGGAATGATGGGAGAAAAAATCCAATCCCAGGATAATGGCGTGGGGGCTGTTGTCGATCACAGTAAAGAGAACAGAAGTATGGCGGCCAGCTGTACATATACTCGCCGTACACATTCCAAGTACAACCAGCACGCCGCCATCGGCCACACGAAGCACTCGGGCAGCTGCTCGGATGAGGACCTTCTTTAAACGTCTTTGTACGCTTGCACTCATCACAGACACGTGGGCTCCAGTGTCGACGAGTGCTTCTACAGGTAAGCCGTCTATTTTAACGTCAATTACACTTCTCTTTGTGAGCACGGACAGAGGATTTGCTGCAGTAGTGTGCAATGCAGCACCACCTCCGAGGGCTGCATTTCTTAGTTTTCGGAAGGGTGCGGCCAAAAGCCACGTGCGATGAAAGGCGACGTGGCTGTGGTGAATGGGAAGATGGGCGACGTGTTGGCAGTGAACGAGACTGGTGTCCACGTAACGATGGTGAGCGATTGTACCACGTGTTCCCAGCATAGTTGTCACCGCCGTCCCCACTGTCCGCGGTGGGCGAAACATTGCGGGCATTTCCATTAACACGTCTCAGGTTGGTCGGCCTGCGAGGTCTTGAGGGCCACGAGTTGCAACAGCATCTGGCGACATGGCCAATGCGGCGGCAGGTGTAACATATCGGCTGGTAGTCCGCGGTTCTCCACTCAGTCGGGTCACGATAACGCGGGGAGAAGCGTCGCGGTGGAGCGAAAATAGTAGAAGGGCGTTCATTGGCTCTAGGGTTGGTGACAGCACAGACTGAATGTAGGCCAAAGATTTCAAGTTCCTGTCGAACGATGGCTCATATAAGGGCAACTGAACAAGGGGTAGCATCAAGTAAACGCGAACAGAAAGCTGCGGGAGTCATCGCGTCGACTTCACGTCGAACGATTCGAACAACATCCTCTGATGGTGACGCATGCTGCTGTGCGGGCTGAACTTCACACATCGACGTTGCAGCAGTATTTGGAAGTCTTTTAATGGGTGCAGGACGCGTCGCCTTTTGGCCTGCTCGAATCGTCGGCACTCTTTGATGGTAGCTTTAGCTGTGGAGCAGCTTTTGCACATGAGCAGATTAGAGGTGTCGTCAGCAATTCCCCGTGAGCACATGCCCTACCATCCAGCATCTGTCATGTCGTGATCGGCTTTACCACAAAGCGCGAGCACGTCGTGGATATACGAAACATCGGACTCTGTGGGGGATTGGGAACGAGAAGCCAGTTCCTGCTTTGCGGCAATTTTACGGCCGGCTGGTTTGCCAAACAGCTTTGTTTATTTCTCTTTGCATTTGTCCCAGCTGGTCAGCTCCTCTTCATGGTTTTCGAACCACACGTTTGCTGTGCGTCTTAGGTAGAACAACAAGTTCCCTTGCATAAGCGTAGGGTCCCATCTGTACATTCCACTCACACGTTCGTACATAGCCACCCGCTCTTCAACGTCGGCGCCATCAGTCCCGCAGAAAGTTCCGGGATCCTTGGGTTGCACAACCACAACCGAAGGGGACAGTGACGTAGCGTACGATCGTCACGTAGCGTACCGTCATTCACGGTGAGGACGGTGATGCGACGTCCACGACGGAGCTCCATTTCCAGCCGTGGTACCCCGCCCCTTCCATCGATATGTTACGGGATTGTTGTGAGTATAAAACTGTATTTACAATGTATATACAAGGAGAGTCAATTCGTTTAAAATGGCTGACTATTAACAATACGCAGCCGCCAGCGTCTCGCGATCTTCTTCTTCTTCTCTCTCTCCTTTCACCCTTTGGTAACAATATTCTTGCCTATACTATTTCATTATGAAGGGATTGTAGGAAATATCATTTAAATTTATGACATCTATGTGTTACTGATTCCGGACACGAGTTCTATTGTAAACGCTGTCGCTAAGCACTGGTACACATTATTTGAAAACAGTGTTTTATAAGGAATCGATGAAAGAAATGCCTACCTGCGGTATTACAACCCATCTGTATGTACGATGCCCCCTGTGCAGTGAGCAAATTCAAACATGCGAATCGAATCCGTGATGTATAATTTCCTATTAGGCATTTCTTTTCCCGATACAACACATTTTGCATGACAACAGAAGTACCGGCTATGAGTAGCTTTTTCGTACTGCGTACCCACTTGTATGTAGATTGCAAAATAGCATCTTAGCCATGTCGTTGCCCATGTTTTATAAAAATGGTTAGGTACTGTAGGCTCGCAAAGGAAAAAAATGTTATGGTTTATGAAATAATAAGCCCAATGTGGGTGTCCATGCATATGGATAATATATTGTATATATAGGAGTGTTGAATTTTGCACAGGGTTAAATGGACCGTCAACATGTTTTTTCGCTTCCATTCTTTCCCCAATAGAGGAAACGAGCGTTCAAGTTATAACTAATATTCCCCCTTTGTAGGTCACCTAAATAACTTGTAATATATAAATTCTTATTAACGGAAACATCAGTTTTAATATATTTGTCGCAAGAATTCGCCACAGACATCAAAGACTACTTACGTTTGGGAATGCAAAAGCGTTTACCACTTGTAGACTTCGGAATGTCATCGACGCGCCCATTTTATGCATTCATGACGAATACCACCTTTTATCCATTGGTTGTGCCATCACATGCCTAATGACCCACGTGCAAGTTGGCACCTTTAGCCAGGCAGAACAGTGGAGCCGACATAGCACCCGAGAATCGTGCTCGACTCGCCCACCGGAGGCCCGGGCTCGATTCCCACACTGACCGAAATGCACATAATTTCCCTTTCAAAGCCATTTATTTACTTTGTTCAGAGGAACTTCCCTGAGAAATTTGACGGGTTTTACTTTGACGTGTTTTACTTGTCGGTCATTTTCGGTAGCATCTTTTGGTCACACCAACATCGACGGATTTCTGAGTAATGGGGCATCGAATGACTTCGCTTTAGAATGTTGCTATAATATAGCTCTTGAAAAAAATAAGGATACATTGTTGTGTAGTTGATCACGCCTCATTTGTGTGGTAATTGTGTACTAAATAGGTTTGTCGGAGTTATCGACCAATCAAGTAAGATTTGCCACCACTCACAGACTTGGCGAACGGTGTGGAACATCCTTTCTGCCGCAGGGGTCACGAGTGCGTGATCTTGCTGAGGGAAGGCGACAGGTGAATGAACCGGCAGGTGCAACCTGAAGGCGTCAGTGTTGCCGGATTTGAGACCCTCGTTATAAAAGAACGAGATGAAAGGGGGGTTAACTGGGAGGCCCGATTTCTTTCAATAATCATATCATGAGAAGCCATCAAAGACACCAAAGAAAACATAGGGGAAATTTCTTGCACTTGCTAGTTCAAAAAAAGAAATAATAAATTAATTGTAAAAAAAGTGGATGAGAAAACAACTTGCCGCAGATGGGGAACGATCCCACGTCCCCGCATTACGCGTGTGATGCTCTCACCAATTGAGCTCCCGTGACTTGGTAGCTCAATTATAGTAATGTTGGCTTCTCAGATATGATTAACAAAGAAATCGGGCCCCTTAGTTTACGCCCTTTCTTCTCATTGTCTTGATTAGGCTTTTTAGTAGTCTATCTCAAAAATGACCGGTCGCTGTTATAATTATGCCCAAATTTACGAAAAGAGCGCGGTACATTCTCAGCTCTAAAATGAGGAATGTCCGCACCGTAGAAAAAAATCAGAATAAAATATTCCTCCCACTCTAATTATCATAATTTGTATAACTTTAGGTGTTAGAGCACGCCGGGTAAGAGTGAGAGGGTGGCCATAGAAAAATTGCATTTCTTTCTTTTGGGCATACAGTTGTAATAATGTCGTCCATGAAAATCCCGTATCGCGCGCAGAAAATAGCATGTCTTTAATTTATACACTTCAGAACATCGCAAGAATCCAGACCCAATCAGGTCAATGAGCACGTTCGATATATTCACGACGAAGGATACGGTAGGCATTACTCGGACTGATATAAATTGCAGTCATTTTAGGGATAAAAAAGTACAGCGATTTCTTTCATGTAAAAATTCGCAGTATTCCTGATTTAAATGAGGCGTATTTCTTCCATACCGTAGAATCAAATTTGTTCATTTTTAGCGAATATATATACTGGAATGAAGAAGAAAAGCACAAGAACAAGGCCAGCCAGATCGTCTCTTCCACACCTGCTGTGCAACCAGCGGGCCAGCCGGATGGCCAGTCCTTGGCACGAGTGTGAGCCGTTCGGGCAACCAGCTGTTCCTGCTCTGCGTCACCTGCCTCCTCGGTTACGAACAGACGTTACCCTCGGAACTGTTCAGTGCACCTATTAGAATACAATAATCTTATCCAGGAAGATTAGTGATAGCAAGAAGTTCATCATAAAGTTCCAAAATTCATCTATACGATAACCTCGAAGGCTATATTACGTAGAAGTTGCAATGCACAGATCACTACGTAAATTCCTCATGGGTAAGGAAAAGATAAACTTAAGAGATAGCCTCACAAACATTGTTTATATTCTGGCATCAACCTGCAGGAGCGTCCGCCTAGAACACTTAGGGTCCCGCTCCTGGAAGTCTCAGAACATAGGCTCTCCATGTGGAGAACTTGCGGCGGTCACTTCAATGTATGTTAATCTAGTATGCGTGTACATGAAATAGTAATTGCTTAGGATGGCGGCGGGTAAGAACTACTGTATGTAAACGATGTCGTTCCTACCATTGCTAAACAACAGGTAATAACATTATGCTAAGAGCTCCTGGGAAGGAGGAAAGGGCCGTCACTGAGGGGCTGTATCGGCGACATGGTGCCTCCAAATGCGCGAAAGCGCTCGACTCTGTGTTCGCTAAATGCGGAATGTGGCGTGAATGTTTGCCACATTTAGTGATCACCGAGGAGCATAAAGCATCATGGACCACATACATTGCGTCGAGGATTTTTTGTCGAAGGCAGATTAGGCTGACGAGCACTCGCTGGAATCACCAAATGAAAACATAGTGAACCCGCTCATAAAGTCCAGAACTGAAGCAAATTGCAAGTGAACGGTCATGCACCATGCAACACAAACCAATGAAGTCTATAGAGAGCGACATTCAGCAGCTTGAGGCCTACGCTCTGCGGTGTGCCTTGAGGCAAGGTTGTAGTCTATAGTTGGGATGGGTGAGCAACCAAAAAGTGCCGCTAATGAGTCGTAACCACCATTGTAAAATTTCGTATAGGCTCGTTCATAGCGTTAGAATCCATAGGTATTTCGGGAGTTTTCTGGAGGGCGAACTGTCTGTTTATCTGTTTTTATATGTGCGTTTTTAAAACTTGGCCGGCACATCTGGGTCACTGGGTCGTCCATGGTCAAATCTTTAGTGCATTAGGCTGCTGTTTTCAGGGAAGAAGGGTTCCAGACCAATCGTAAGTCCAACTAGGGTGACTGAGTATGTAGCAATGTGTACATAGTACCGCTCTCCAGTGAACCTCTTTGGGTCGCGGCAAATGGGTCGCTGCATATTAGGGACTTCGTTGGTACTACTGTTTAGATAAACTCTTTTGCGATGGCTTGGAACACCGGGGATGTCACCCTTCGTCTGTGGTACTCGTCAATGAACTGCTTTGCTGCCGACTTCGGTCACTAAGTATGTGACAGTAGGTGTGTGCCATACTTCAATGAGCGTCCTTGATGACAACCTACGCAGCTATGTATGTGCCATTGCTAATTTGTCGCTCTACAATGACGAATGACGCCCTAAATTTGTTCGATGCTCAGCAGAATCAAACCACGTCACAAGGGTTCCAAAAGACAGCAACTCGATGCTTTAGCAGGCTGCTTAACAAATGCACTACATGTGTGTCGATTTTCAATAAAAGTCTTTCGCGCCAATGTTTTTGCGAGCTGCGCAATAGATAAACGGCATGTGCCGCTCTTCAATGAAGCTCTCGACTGCCTGGCTCACAAAGTATGCGCCACCAGGTGCGTGGCAATGAGGGAACAATTCTCAGCCTTTGGAGGAACCGGCCCATCACGCTTCTCGTCTCGGAGGCTAATAGTGGGCTTCTCGGCAACGCCATGCGATGTCTCAGAAAAAATGTAGGAGAGAGGAGCGCGGTTGCCACGTGGCGCATTTCCCAGCGTTCGCACGTACCGGCGTGCCCCATGAAAGTCCGAGGCCGCATACAAGCTTGGTAGCGGCGACGCTAGATGGCGCAGAGTGCTCGTACGAAGGGGCGAAAGAGGACTGCCGTAGCAGTGTACGCCCCATACATAATATGATTCGACCATGCAAAGACTTTGTGGCGCAATATTGATTCCATGCTAAACAAGTCACCGTGTAGACTCACGTCATAAACGAGAAGAAAGGGGGTTAACAAAGGGGCCCGATTTTTATTAGTCGTATCATAAGAAGGCAACAAACACTGACACCAAGGACAAGATAGGGGAAATTACTTGCGCTTAATAAATGAAATAAAGAAGCGATAAATTAATGGAAATTAAAGTGGATGAAAAACAACTTCCCGCGTGTAAAGAACGATCCCACAACCTTCGCATGAGAAGGTTGCAGGATCGTTTTCCACCTGCGGCGATTCATGGTGATTAGTCTGTTACTTTATTGTTAAGCAGTACAGCGCAGAAGAGGAAGTTCCGTAGTCACAATCAGCACTTTTCACTATTTTCAATTTCATTAGAGAAGGTCTCATGATAGTGAGACCTGCTCCTAATTACTGTACTAATTGTAATAATAATACTGACGCATTTACTACTTCAAAACAGTTTTTGCATGAGCTCGTTGGTTGCACGTACCACAACAAGCGGAACGTAATCACAAGTACAGAAAGGGACGACCACATGCACTGGACTAGCAAGTGAATGTTTATTATTGCTTTCCTACACTTTTTATAACACTAGACAGCCAATGCTTCCTTCATTTTTTTTTCTTTTATAATGCCGATTATCCGTCTCTTAGGGTGAAATATCTTCTTTGCACAAGAAGCCCTTTTCTATTTTCTGTTCGTAGTATAGGTGGTGTACTCACGCATGACTGCCCCCTTCTGTCAATGTCGATAACTTGTAAAATTTCGCCTGTCAGCTTGCCTTTATTTTTTCCCAAAATAGTAGAAGAGCGCATGCGGAATCTTTAGAAAGAATCCCCGCTGGGCATTTCGCTTTTCATTATCGCCAGCAACATAGCACCGTTCAGTTTCACATCACTGTTTTAGCAAATGCAAATGCAAGCTGACGCGCGAAATTTTAGAATCCAGAGCCATTGAGAAAAGCGAGAAACCTCGCGAAAAATTTACACCGTCGATACTGATACCAGAAGAATAAAAGGGCTACTTACGGAAAACGATATATCACGCTAAGAGACGGATAAACGGCATGACAAGAAAAAAAAAACTACTAAAACAAGCATTGGCTGTCTTGCGCTATCAGAAGTGCAGGAAATCAATAATAAGCATTCAGTTCCCTGCATGGTGCGTCCCGTCGTCCCTTCCTGTTCATGTGAGTACGTTCTGCGGGAATCCAATTGTGCCTTTGCTAAAGGTTATTGTAGCACTATGTAAATATTCACAATACGCAGCTACACAAGCGAGGCTACGGGAAAGTGGCCTGAAATATGTCCTGCGTCCAGCTATTTAGGATGTGCCTTAAGGAATCAAAGTATTGTTGCTCTTCATGTCAATTTTATTCACCACCGTTTGCAAGGTCACAAGCATGATATAATTCAGCTTATGCTTCGTTGAAGTGTTTCACTCCAGTTAATTTTTCTCTAGGAATGTCACTAATGCTATGACGGTCGATAAGGAGGAAACAACATATTTAGAAGAGGTAATGGAATGATGTACCAGAGTTCACTTAGAGAAGGTCTTCATAAAAAGATGATGTATCCAGGTAGGCCTTGTGCCGAGACGATTGAATCGCACAGAAAAGATAATCATGAGCTGTTTTGGTATAAGTCTCAAAGGCGCTTCATAAAAACATGAACTCTCGAGAAGAAATTCAGATTTTTAGATTTTTGGTAAAAGTCTCAAAGGCGCTTCGTAAAAACATGATCCCTCGAGAAGAAATTCAGATTTTTACGGCTACATTTAATGCGCCAAATATTGGTTGGTGAACGATGTTTGAAGTTACAACTCAATCTGCGATATTTATATAATACTACCGTAGAGTTATATCATGAGAAGCCAACAAACATTGACACCATGGACAACATAGGGGAAATTAATTGTGCTTAATAAATGGAATGAAGAAACGGTAAATTAATGGAAATTAAAGTGGACGAAAAAACAACTTGCCGCGGGTGGTAACCGAATCCACAACCTTCGCATTTCGTGTGCGATGCTCTACCATTTGAGCTACCGCGGCGCTGTTTCCTCATCCACTTTCTTGGGTATTTTATGTGTAGTAGTAAACCCTGGGAATGTTAGCCAGCGCCACCACTCATAGACCTTGGCGGCGGACGTGGAACGTCCTTGTTGCCGCAGCCGTCACAAGAGCGCGATCTTTTTGGGTGAAGGCAACTGGTCAATAAACCGTCATATGCTACCTGAAGGCATCAATGTTGCCGGATTCGAGACCCTCGTTATGTAATAAACGAGAAGAAAGGGGGTTAACCGAGGGGCCCAATTTTTATTAGTTATATCATGAGAAGCCAACAAACATTGACACCAAGGACGACATAGGGGAAGTTACATGTGCTTAATAAAATGAATGAAGAAACGATAAATTAATGGAAATTAAAGTGAATGAAAAAACTTGTTTTTTCATCCACTTTAATTTCCATTAAGGCAGTCTCAGCTGGTAAATACCTACATAGAGTGATGAGTCCGCCGATTTGGACCATTGGCTCACGTGACTTTATGCATACAAGCGTTGAATAAATGTTTGTGTAAGGGACATTCTTCACCTCATGATACAAGAACTCTCCACCACGTAATGATAGTAGCTTAAATATAGAAAAGAAGACTACTTAAAATTATACGCGAGAACTAAGCGTTCTCCTTTTAACGAACATTTTAGGTAATTTATCTCAACTCCTTCAAATTATTAATTTCTGTAAAGTTTATTATAGCTAACTGTGAACTCATGACTTTCATGCATGGAATAATGGGGTCCAGCCGGTGACCAGAAGCACAAAACCCCTACCGTGCAGCAAGAACCTGACGGAGAATCTTTAATTCCACGGGTACCTTTACAAGATGTTTTGCCGGTGAGTATTCGCGAATATTATTTCGTTCTGCTAAGGTTTGCATACTATATCATTATTCGCGAGCATGAGAAGTACAATAAACTGAGCTCACTGGTGCAGTGAGCATCAAACTATTGTTTGTCTTCAGGGGCAAGCGCGCGTATTTTACATATGTATTTTTCCTGCAGCACCCCCCGACTGCACATTAGTTATTACCCGCACCTGTGAACACCAAATTATGCTACATTTTTCTCAATACGAAGAACACATCCTTTTATTTATTTATTTATTTAAAAATACTGCAGGCCAATGTGGTGGCCCAAGCAGGTGTGGGTTACATCCAACATGAATGTACAAAAGAAAAGACAACAAAAAGCAAGTAAGAAAGAAAAAGCAAGAAGAATGCAAGGAATGCAATATTAGGCCCTTAGGAATGCAAGGGCCTAATATGGCATGACTTCTTATTGCTTCAATATAGTTTAATTTGTGGCAATACTATATTTCCACGAGAATACCTCAATTCCATTTTCAAGTTTTCCAATCCGAATATAACGCTCCTAGCATTATGTTCGGTGTGGTAACATGAACCTATGGCTTTCTTTTATCTTTTTTTACTTCTTCAGCAGGTTCAAACTGCAGTGAGCTAAACCATTTGGAATCACTGCAATCGTTATTGCGGATAGAGCCGTGTTCGAACAAACATTCTACACATCCACAAATCACAACACTCTGCTGGTGAGCACTTCCGAACGGCGCCACGGAGGACGACGGCATTCTCGCTGGCAGTGTGAAAGACGTCAGCAGTGACTTACTAAATGGTGCATTCAATCATTCTCTCGCTGTATTTGGTGACGAGAGTTCACTGTAACCTTTACAAGAGCGCACCGCGGGCGTCCGTCTTTATGAGAGATTTCCTGTTCCGTTCCACCAAGTTCCTGTTCCTGTTCCACTAAGTGTGCCCGTTTGTAATCGTAAACGCACCTAATTTCGCCACTTGGATCAGATTTCAATTATCACAAATATCTAAGTAGGATTAATTACACGTGGTCGTGAATAGCTTTGAGTACTCCCAGAGTTATTATGTGTCACTACATTTCATTTCAATGTTTATTTCTCTTTCCCAAGTTTCTTCAAACTTATCAGGACATTCATCTACAAATGATTAACCTAGACGATTGGAATAATCTTAGATGCGAATGTGTGAAGTCTAGGTTCCAAGCAAGACATAACAACGGATGTGAGAGGACGCTGCACTGCTACACGTGGGTGAAGGTCTCGTAAGTGAAATCTCACATCAATTTTCATCCCAAAGTTCTCAAGCCAGAGCCTGAAAAGGCCGAGTATTCCCATGCAGAGACAGTGCAGTGTATAACTATGAAAGGTAGTTTCACTAAGACTGGCATAAACCCCGAGTGATCACTCACAACAAACTACTAAAATTCCCATTATATATATATATATATATATATATATATATATATATATATATATATATATTTAGCACGCGTAGATACGATGTTGTGGGACATCAGGTATGTGTCTTACGGGTGATACGGCAGCACATGGATGATGCGGGGCACATGGGCGATGCCGGGCCGTAAGGGTGATACGGGGCATACCAGGAATATGGGAGTGTGGTATAATCATGTGTTTCATGAGTACAGAACACCATGCAGATGTGTGCAAGAAGATTAAGAAGACTCCTTTGCCAAGGTGCACCCGCATGAAAGAGTAATCTTCAGATCCTAGCAATAGCTTTATTGTTTATTAAATATACTATGTTCTAAAAATTATCGAATTAAGTATATGTCACCTAAACGAAATAATCGCAAAGTGCTTTACATTAATGGCACGAATTTTATGTTGCTAGGCTCATGCGCTTTCCTTTTGTTGTTCAACTAATCTTTAAGTTTAATTATCAAACTGTTATTCAGTTACTAAGCTGCCTATGTGTGTGTTGTGGAAGTCACCGAGAAATAATTGATAACAGCCATTATTGATACACAGACCTTGCATAGCATTTTCTGAAAAGAAAAGAAATCTGCTAAGATTTCTAAAATTACTTTGTGAAAATTAATTCATCCCTACATCAGTGATATCAGTAGTTTCATAGCAAACCTACTTATGTAGTACGTTGTGTATTTGGCGTGTGTGCAAACCAGGGAAACATTTTGAGTACATTGTTTAGCACAGAATTTTATTTCCCTGCGGCCATGCTACAATGCTCCGCCAAAAGCTGTATTCCTATAAATACCCACACTGCGACCAATGCGCAACGCTTTACCACATAGTATGGGCTTGTGCAAGCATACCACAGGTCACACCCATAACACACCCTACCAAACGGCAATGGGAGCAAGCACTGTCCAGCTCAGACTCGACCGCCCAGCTCAACTTGGTCAATTGAGCGAGAAGGGCAGCTAAGGTCACTGGACTGCTGAACTGAGGGGACCACCCATTGCAGAGCAGAAGAGTTACCTGCAGTTGTGTGCTCTTTACTATAAAGGTTACTCACTCGCTCTCTCTCCACCGAAAGCACACCAAATATGTCGAAGCTTAAGTAATTGCTCAGGCTTGTATTCCAAGGCTAATAATCATACAGCGATGGCTTTGTAGTTGCCACTGAACACCCACATGCAGCTAAATTTAGCAACTTCACTTCAACTGTATGTTTTGGTGCAGGATGGTAAAATTAGTGCAGCACTTCCACAATCTCCGCGAATAATGAACTAACTTGGAAAATATTTTCGGTAGTACACTCCTTAGAAGGCATGTAACAACTTTCAGCGTATAAGCAAAATTAGCATTGCAGCCTCATGAGCGGCAGTTTAAAGTGATATGATTATCTTTGAGTGTCACTATTTAATATGCGGTAGGGTAAATAATGTATGCACAGTACAAACTGGATATATCAAACCCACAATAATGAATCATTCTGTATCACAAACTGCGATAAAATCCTCTTGACAAGTTTTGTATAAAACTTTAATTTGATATTTTGAATTACCTATATATCGAACTTTCTTGTGACCCCTTTCAGATCAATATATGCGGGTATCAATAGGAAAAACCACGAACATGGCGTCAATTGCATCTCTGAAATTTGGATACTCAGCCTATATGAAGATAGCAGTGAGAAAAACGGTCCCGTTTAGCGACAAGTAATAATGAATCACTGCTGCAAGACAATTTTCTGAAATAATCTCCCTACTTCACTGTTCATGAGAGCCAATAGTGGAGCCATCTTGGCCACAACATTTCATTCCTAAAAGACAAAAGAATGGTGGGTTTATGAGTATCACATTTAATTGAGTCCGCAAATGCACCCCAGCAAATTTCGGTTTGCTCTTTCTTGCATATGCACCTACCATGTCATGAGAGACATATGCATCTTTATGATCATCATGATCAGCCGGTTTTATGTCCACTGCAGGATGAAGCCTCTCCCTGCGATCTCCAATTACTCCTGTCCTGCGCCAACCGATTCGAACTAGCGCCCACGAATTTCCTAATTTCGTCGCTCCACTTAGTCTTTTGTCGTCCTCGATTGCGTTTTCCTTCTCTTGGTACCTTTCTGTAACCCTAATCGTCCAACGGTTATCTAATTGGCGCATTACATTTCCTGCCCAGCTCCATTTTTTCCTCTTGATGTAAATTAGGATATCATCTATACCCGTTTGCTCTCTGATGCAAACCAATATCTTTCTGTCTCTCAACGTTGTGCCTAGCAATCTTCGTTCCATCGCTCGTTGCGCGGTCCTTCGCTTATTCTCCACCTTCTTTGTCAGTGTCCAAGTCTCTGCCCCATAGTCAGCCCTGGTAAAATGCACTCATTGTACACCTTCCTTTTCAATGATAATGGTAAGCTCCCAGTCAGGAGCTGGCAATGTCTGCCGTATGCAACACAAGCCATTTTCATTCTTCTGTGAATTTCCTTCTCATGATCAGGGTTATGTGTGATTGACCTAGGTAAACGTACTCCTTCAAAAATCTAGAGGCCGACTGGTGGTCTTGAACTCTTGTTCCTTTGCCCAGCTATTTATCATTATATTTATCTTGTGCATATTAATCTTCAACGCCACTCTTACACTTTCTTTGTTAATGTCGTCAATCATTTGTTGTAATTTGTCTGTATTGTTGCTGAATCGCACAATGTTATCGGCAAACCGAAGGTTGCTGAGATATTCGCCGTCGATCTTTACTCCTAAGCCTTTCCAGTTTAATAGCTTGAATACTGTTTCTGAGCACGCAGTGAATAGCACTGGAGAAATTGTATCTCCCTGTCTGACCCCCCTCTTTATACGTATCTTCCTGCTTTCTTTATATACAATTATGTTAGCTGTACAACCTCCGCAGAATTTTTCCAAGGTATTTAAGTAAGTGTTCTGTACTCGTTGATTACGTAATGCCTCTATGACTGCTGGTATTTCTACTTAACCAAGTGCATTTTTTTAATCTATGAAAGCCATATAGAGAGGATTATTGTACTCTGCGGGTTTCTCGATAACCTGACGGGTGGCATGGCTGTGATCCATTGTAGAGTATCCCTTCCTGAAGCCAGCACGTTGCCTTGGTTGACTAAAGTGCAGTGTTGCCCTTATTATATTGTAGATTAATTTGGTAAATATTTTATATATTCCTGGGAGTAAGCTAATGGGCATATAATTTTTCAATTCTTTACCGTCTCCCTTTTTGTGGAATAGTATAATGTTTGCATTCTTCCAGTTTTCTGGGATCCTTGCAGTCGATAGACGCTTCGTATAAAGAGCCGCCAGTTTCGCAAGCAATATATCTCCTCCATCTTTGATTAAATTGTCTCTTATTCCATCTCCTGCCTCTTTTCTTCGTTTCATGTCTGGCAGGACTCTTCTGACCTCATCGCTAGTTACAGGAGGAGTTTCTGTATCCTGTTCATTACTTCTTGTAATTGAGGTATCCTGACTCCTCTTGGCACTGTACAGGTCAATATAGAATTCTTCCGCTGCTTTTACTATACCTTGGAGATTGCTGATGATATTACCCTGCTTATCTTTTAGTGCATACAGCTTCGTTTGCCCTATGTCAAGTTTCTTTCTCACTGATTTCAGGCTGTGTCCATTTCTTACGGCTTCTTCAGTCTTTCTCATGGTATAGTACCGAATATCAGTTATTTTCGCATTGTTGATCACTTTTGACAGTTGCGCGTATTCTATCTTATCTCCTGAGTTGGACACCTTCATCTTTTGTCTTCTCTTTATTAGGTCCTTTGTTACTTGGGAGATTTTGCCTACTGGTTGCATTGGTGCCTGGCCTCCTACTTCTATTGCTGCCTCTGAAGCCAACCTAGCTACAGTTTCAATAATTAGCTCTATGTCATCATCATCTCTCTGTTCTAAGGCTGCATATATAGGTACCAGCTTGAATTTGTCTGCTTTTACTCTTACTCCCCCAAGATTGACCTCTTTCTTCTTGACCAATTTTGCTCTTTCTCTCTTCAAATTAAGGGTAATCCTAGCCCTCACTAACCTATGATAACTGCACTTTACCATACCTATCACTTCTACATCCTGCACTATGCTGGGATCAGCAGAAAGTATGATGTCAATTTCATTTCTTGTTTCACCATTAGGGCTTTTCTAGGACCACTTTAGGACTTTAGGACATAGGACTCAATAGGCAAAGACTACTGTCGGATACATACGTAAACAGTCCCCGCTTGAGAACCTTGGGAAAACTTCAAAGTGTGGATAGATTCAAAATTGATTCAAAATTGACGCCTATACGCAATAAACGATACGGACAAAGTCATCGAAGTGCCGCCTTTGAGCGTAGAGACGTTTCTTAACTCCGTTTTCTTCCTGCCTGCCACCAAGAAATACAGACAATAACACGCTACGTTTTATCTCTATAAGTGAGCCTACAATGTATGCTCCCATCAGTTAAGGTGTCATGTTTGATAACATCTATGCGTGTGTCGCTAATGATTTTTCTTACACTTTGCTTGTCTGGTAGAGTTGGTTGGTAGACACTTATTGCATATTTGTTTGGATTTCGTGCGATTTGTATCTGAATTGGAAATACCAGCATGGGTTGTTCCCTCCATAATTTTTTATGGTGTGCTAATAAAAACGCGTCATTAAAATGTAATATTTTCCATTTTTCAGAATGGGAGAGCGGATGGTAAAAGAGTAAGTAATGTCTTTACTTTTTCAAGATTCTTCCCCTACTGCTCTGAAGATAAACAACTAGAAGGCAATAGAATGTCTAGTTTACGTCGATAAAATTGATGTCTTCCTGAGTCAGTTGAGGGAAAAACGTGATGCATGAACAATGTAAATTGTTGTAAGAGCCGTGCCGGAATGTCAACGTTTCATCCACATTTTCAACATTTTAACACCGCATCTCAATACATATTTAGGGTGCATTCATCACTTAGCAATTTTTTCAGGCGTGGCATGGCTGTGTCAAGACGAAAAGAGCGCAGGTCAGCACTGGTCTCATTTTATGCCATCCTGGTATGCAATAAAATTTCGCCGGCGAGAGGACGATGTACAGCTCTTCAATAGACTGAGGGTGGAGTCAGTGGGTATAGACAACTCTGACGTCACACCTTAGGTGACGACAGTAGCAGAAGCATCGGATTTAGAGCTGCATGAGCTTCGCGATTGTTCAAGCTTTTTAAACTGTACTGTATCCTGCAAGAGGGCATTAAAGACGCTAGAAGCACACGTACCCGATATGTAAAAGCACAAGTAATTGGTTAACGCAAGAGCGTTAAGAAGCCCGTGACGCAGAAAATCCGGCATCGGACGTCACATCAGCAAAACTATTTTCGAACAACATACACCAAGTCCTTCCATATGATGCAAGAAATTGACTGAATTAATTCGATTTCTCAGGCTAAAATACAAAGAAAAATCGTAAACTGTGACTTGCACACAGTCTACAGACATGAGAGCTGTCGGATTGTAATTTTACTATTCAAGAAAATGTAATTATGTTAAGCGAAAACTTAAAGAAACCCTTTCACGCACTTTCGAGGGCCACGGAGTGGCGCGCTCGGTTCCTTGCATTTACTCCATTTGACGCACGCCTCCGCCACATCGCGGCCCACGCAAGAGGCGTGGATCCACCACAAAGCTCGCCTTCGTGGATAGCCGCCCGGGGCAAACATTACGGTAAACATTACGGTTACATACGCTCCAGTTATCGGGAAGCGTGAGCAACAGCCAGGGATCTTTGAATGCTGTCGCATTCCACTATTAAAGTGGCAGTTTTAACGTCCTCCAAATTTTTACATAAGAAATTGTCTTTTAAGGAGGCTGTATATATAGAAGTTGACGTTATGACATCAGAATAATGCTGAAAATTTTGCCAGTGTCAACCATACAGAACAAAGGCTAAGAACAGCTAAAATATCTCTTTTCGACAGGACTATAAACTGTATGATAAGACTATGATTGTTTAGAAATATTGAAAAGTCAGTGGCATACATGCACAGCTTTGGCACACATATTAATATAAGGGATGCGACAATGCGCCTCAAAAGTCCAACGTCCTTCATTTGCGCAGCTCAAGTAGGTTGACCAATAGGAGCCAGTGCCAACCTCAATTCAGGGTTCAAGTGATAGAGCCAGCAATGGGAGACGCGGAGGTGAGCGCGGAGGCACCGCTGCATCACTCTAAGAGCAACTACGGTTTGTCATCCTCGTTGGCTGCTCATTGTGCTTTATATGTGGTTCTCGGCGTCATGGTCCTCGCCCCTCTATTCTGTTCTATGAGTAATGTCTAGCCTGTCATTGTGGCGGATAGACGAATTCTGGATCACTGGGGCAGTGTATAGCCACACAGCTTGGTTCCACCGACTGCTGCTCACTGCAAGTGGCAAACATTCGTCGCCACCAAAGATAATACGGCTGTTCGTTGGTGAATTGAGCTTTGCTACAAGAATGTATACAACCATGAACGCATGAAAACGAAGTAGGCAGATATAATAGAAAGGCCTCCTTGCTTCGACGACGCTTCAAATGGCACCTGCAGACTCCGCCCATGCAAAACTGTCCTCGACATTAAACCACCACGCGACAATTTTAAACCATTAAACACACACACTAAACCACCATGCGACAACCACCACGCGTCCTCGACTAATCTCACCCCCCCCCCCCCCCCCCCTCCCCGTGGTGGTGACCCACTATGAGATTACGCGAAGGCGCGTTGTCGGAGCATCGGCTGGATAGCGGCCGCTTGCGGTGTGTCCTCCCCAATCCGAAACGCAGAACCGCCTCCGTTCGGCACTGCGGGTTATGTATGCAATTGCCTGTTGTTGAAGTAAGGCAAGAGCTGCGCTCAAAAATCGTATTAACTAGAAGCGTAATCGCTGAATAACTTTTTTTGCGTTGATTTCCCTTTCGGAAAGAGATTATGCTCGGACTGAAATGCCATTCATTATTGTTTAAATAAACACTATATCCCATTCATCTCCGAGAGCAGGTGTAAGGGGGGAAATGCTCGCTGACGCACACACACGCGCACTCCCGCTCGCACGCGCACGCACAACCACACAGAAACAGGGCGTGGCACCACCACGGTCAACATGCCTCACGCTCCGCGCTTTCGCGCATTACAGGTGTTCCTGCCGCTTTTCCTGCTGTCAACCACATCCTTGCCTTCTGGTGAACCCGAATGCCCGTCCAGCCCGATGCCATCGACGCCGCACTGCTATCAACCGCACCACGCCTTCCGTACTGCTCCGCTGGTCACCTCCGTCTTCTGCGCATTATCCAAGTCCACGATGACGTCACCAACCACAGTTGATATAAGAAGCCGCCAGCGCGACAGTTTCTTCAGTGGGCGCGGGACTATCACTGTCAACATGTCTCACGCTCCGCGGTTTTGCGCATTACAGGTGTTCCTGCCGCTTTTCCTGCTGTCGACCACATCCTTGCCTCCTGGTGAACCCGAATGCCCGTCCAGCCCGATGCCATCGACGCCACACTGCTATGCGTCGCCCTAAATCATAAAAAAGTTATTATTGGGCTCTGTTATCGGCCCTCACCTATACACAGAACTTCGTAAATGAATTACACGATGTTGTTAATATCGTTTCATCCCGCTACCCAAACTGCCCATTACTTTTGCTTGCTGATTTTAATATGCCAAACATAACCTGGTCTAACACTGTCCCCATGATACACCCACCTTCCACGCTAGCTGAAGAATTTTTAGAAATGTGCTCACTTTTTTCTCTCGAACAGCTTGCAACTGAACCGACTAGAACCATAGACTCTGTTGCTAATACCCTTGACCTCGTTCTAGCTTCACAGCCCGACCTACTTTCCAACATCACTCACGTTCCAGGAATGAGCGACCACTTTTTACTCTTTTTTCACTTAAATCTGGCGCGTTATTAACCAAAAAAATCACGACGCCATAACTCTTGTAGATAACCCTGGGGATGCCTTACCCTACGATCATATCGCGTCCATCCTCAATGAAACATTTATCCGAAACTTTTCTGTAACCTGCACTGTTTCTCCACCCACTGAACCTTATTATGATTACCAGGCTATGTTTCGAATTACAATTGAACCATGTGGCGTCGAAACCGTGATTAAATCGTTGCGCCTCTCCTCTGCTCCTGGCCATGACCTAATTTCCGTGAAAATTTTGCACAGCATTGTTGCTCATTCATCTATTTTACTAGCAAAACTGTTTCAACAATCGCTTGACACATGATACCTGCCACTTGATTGGAAAGTCGGTAAGGTGATTCCACTTTATAAATCAGGTGACAAACATTCTCCTCTCAATTATCGGCCAATTTCACTAACCAGTATACCACGCAAAGTATTAGAACATATACTATATTCACAGCTTGCTAACATTCTTAAGTCAAACACATCTTTTTCAAGATCACAGCATGGCTTTCGAAAAACATATTCTCGGGAAACGCAGCTGGCTTCCTTCATACATAAGCTACACCTAATTCTTGATACTCGTTCAATGGCAGATTGCATTTTGCTTGACTATTCGAAAGCTTTCGATGAAGTGTGTCGCAAACTGCTACTTCACAAACTACAGCTCATGAACATAGACCCCAAACTTCTTGCTTGGTTTGAGCGTTTCCTTAATAACCGTTCGCAATACGTGTCATCTAATAATCTTAACTCTCACTCAAACCCTGTTGACGGAGCCTCTTGTTTAACAAGAGGCTCCGTCCTCGGGCCTCTTGTTTTTCTAATTTACATCAACGATTTGCCTTCTTCTGTTTCCTCTCGCATGTATTTATTTGCGGATGACAGCGTGATTTCCGAGAAATAACAAGCAGTGACCATGTAACCGCTCTTCAGTCTGACCTAAACGCTATTTCACTGTGGTGTAAAACATGGCTAATGGAACTTAACATCACAAAATGTAAATCCCTTCGCGTATCCAGAACTTGCCACAGTATTCCCACTTATTGCTTTGATCATGCCCTCTTAGAATCGGTAGGCTTGTACAAATACCTTGGTGTACACATCCCTTCCACTCTCACTTGGTCTGTACATATCACATATATAATTAACAATGCTAATCGTATGCTTGGCTACATCCGCCGCAACTTTTCTAAAGCGCCCTCATCCCTCAAACAGCTGTTGTACAAAATGTTAGTACGTACGAAGATAGAGTACACCGCATCGATCTGGGACCCTCATCTTGAAAACCTAATACATTCGCTAGAAATGGTCTAAAATCACTCGGTTCGCTTCATTCTTTCCAACTATAACAGGAGCGCTAGCATATCTTCAGTGAAATCAAGCCTTAATCTATCATCCCTAGCCTCACGTCGCAAAGTGTTTCGTATCTGTCTGTTTCATAACATGTTTCATCATCCACACTTGCGTAGCGAATTAATCCCTCTCCCACGTCACCTATCATATTACATCACGCCTACAAGGTCGTTCCCCCATTTTGCAGAACTAACGCTTTCTTTCAGTCATTTATACCTCGTACAGCCGCAGAGTGGAACCACTTTCCCGCACTGATAGCCACCATCAAAGATTACCAGCTTTTCAAGAACGCCTTAGCTGATATTGTATGAGTAGAGACAACTGTTAACTTTTTATTGCAATACTCCTATTCCTTGTACCACATTTCCGTTTTTTCTTGTTTTGTATGCCTGTAACCACTCCGCTCTCCAATGCCAATGGCCCTGAGGATACATGAAATAAATAAATAAATAAATACGAAACATGTTCGCCGGAATTCACATTTAAACGAGCACACGCGTGCACACACGCAAAAAATGCACACGCGCATGCGCACGGAACTGCACCCGTACACTAACAGGCGTATGCTGGCGCACTGAAACACGCACTCACGCGCCCGCATATTTAAATACGGATACACAAGCATGCGCGCCTATGCAAAAGTACACGCGCACGCACGCTCAAGGCGTGCACACGTATATACAATCACTCTCTTTCCCTGCTGCCTTACAAAAATACGCGCGTGCAAACAGACTGAATAATACTCGCTTTGCAGTTACCGTTCACACCTCAGCTGTCATAAATTGCTTTACTGTTATATTTGGCGCTTCTTCAAGTCAACATGCCCTCTGCAGAAGAGTGCAAGACCATTTGCCCCTTTTTGTGACATAGCCGCCCATTCGTGAGGGAAACACGGCTTTAACACGCCACCAATGTTCTATGTGCCACAAATGGATGTGTTGTTACAAAGAACTACCCTTTCAGCGCAGTCAAATGAAACTTCTTGATAACCGGCCGATATATAGAAATTAAATTGTCTAAAATTTTGCCCATTCAGTTACGCATGTGCATTGCCGTAAAGTTTCCAAGGAATGATAAAGGTGCATGTCCACAATTTCTGAGAACGTACATGCTACACGACACGATAGTTTTTTTATTTTATTTTTTTGCGTAACACGAACAGGTGCATGCTTATTGTTAGGTTGTTCGAAGAATAAAATCTGATAATTACGTCGATATATTACCAATAAGCAACCAATTGTCCGGTTTTAGGAAGTAAGAATAGAAAAAATAATATTTGAGGAGCACTCCTGAAACTACAAACTAAATCTTGTGTTTCGCACTTCGTCCATTTGGTAGGCGGCTCCGCTGCCAGCATGAGTCGTACCTTTATATGTCAGCGACTAAACTCCTCGTCCAGGGCTCCCAACGTGTTCGCAAGTGATAAGCTAGGGGTTTTACAGATACCACGTGAATTTGCACGACAGTGTTTCAGAAATTCCTTTTAAAAACAGTGTTATGCCATACCTAGAGAGACGAGATAGGCATAAATCGTAAGCTGAGTCTCTAGGCTACATACGCTCTAGAGTCTAATACGATAGTAGCCGTAGTTTTATAACAGATGCAGTTTTTGTCTCAAAAATTAAGTACAAATTTTCATCGTTCCCGTAGGCTTCCATTGCTGAATCTTTAACTGCTCTAGGAACAAAATTCTAGATTTCCACATGTAGTCACTGCATTTGACTCGTGGGGATAGTCTTCTAGAACATGTCACCTGTTTTTTTTTCAATAATTCACCTCCAGTTTAATTATTCGCAAAAAACTCGCTCGTTCTATTGAAACCCGTTAGCTTCGGGCCGAGGCCGCTTGGGGCGCTACTTGGCACTTGCCTACAAAAGCTGGAAATGATTGGCGCCAAGAATAACCACAGCCGCCCACTATTGTATGCGACTGGCAATTGTCTTCCAAGGATGAAACAAATTCAATGTTAGCGCGTGGCAGGTGTGAGGAGTACCGTCGCACCATTTCCGTACGTAAAATAGAGGCAAACCATGTCAGACTCACATTGCACAGTAGCCGCTCGGTTTGGAAGACCGTGGGCTAACACATGTGAGCACTTTCGTGCATTTCTAGACTACTGTGTAATTGGCGCATAGGACCCGCCATGGTTGCTTAGTGGCTGAGGTGTTGGGCTGTTAAACACGAGGTCTCGGGATTGAATCCCGGCCACAGCTGCTGTGAAGAGGGCGAAATGCGAAAACAGCCGTGTGCTTAGATATAGGTGTGCGGTAATGAACCCCGGGTGGTTTGGATTCCTCCACTACGGCTTCCTCATAATGATGTCGTAGGTTTGGCACGTAAAACGCCATTATTTATTTTTCCATTCGCTTAGGCTTTTCTTATAGGCAAAGCTATGAAAACATGGTAAGATGGCAGTTTATGTGTGCGTTGTCGTTTTTTCTGTCGCAAGACCGACAAAAGTATCAAGCAATTGCGCGTGTCGTTCGTGTATAAGTTTGACCAAGAACAGTGCACTTTCCTATTACCGCGGTTTTTCTTTGCTTGATGGTAATAACGTTTAAATTTCTTTCGTTTTTTTATGAATAATGTTCATCTGCTCATGCGGTTCACATTTGCTGCACTTACAATGTATGTCTGCATCTTGCATACTGCTACGTGTTCTTAAATTTCTGCATTATTGTATTGTATTTTTACTAGGTGCTATATATGTTTACTTTCATGTAATTTTACTGCTTGATTTGATTATGAGGGTTTTCTAGGAGTTGTTGCGTTTGAAGAAACCTATGGCAACAGCTCACATTTGCGACTTTTGAATTGCTTTAAACATAAGAAGCACACTCTCCTCTTTAACGCTTCAGGATTTGGAGGCTCCTGCAGCATATCATATATAAATATATATATATATATATATATATATATATATATATATATATGTATATATATGGAACATAAATAGCTAGAAATAAAATATTAAAGGTTGCATTGTCAATCGTAGAGTTCGTGGTTTCCAAATCTGCACGTAATGCGTTGCTAAGAAAGAAGCGTAACTTCTACAGTGCCTAATAAAATGCGCGCAGCTGTGGTTTACCTTTAAATGCCTTCGTTTTTGTTCCAGAGAAGGCTGGGTTGACTTCCAAGCTGTTGAGGTGGATGGGTTTACGAGTGTCGATCTGAAGAGGATAGTAGGAAGTAAGAAATAGTTTTCGTTAATCTCTTGCTTCATGAACACAGAAAAAAATGCCTTTGAAAGATGCACTCAGTTTAAAATGTCCTACGGTTCGAAATATTCCATAGGAGGTTCCTATGTTAGGCGCGGTGTGACGAAAATTTTACATATTCCCGCTTTCTTGATCACTTATACGAATGACACAAACTTTGCAGTTCTCTGGGCCAACGCAACATATATATGATGTTTGCTTTACAACGTTAACTTCTAAAAATAATAAGCGATGCCTCATATAATGATCTAACCGTAAGATCCATATTCCAGAAGGTAATAAATAATAATAGTACCGCTGCATGGAGTTCTATTCCTGAAGTCATGTGTTCGATCAATAGCATTTTCATGAGCGCAGCAACCTCCGTCAAATATACCAGGATGGAAAGTGGCAATGCTGTACCCACCGTGGTTGCTTTTTGGCTAATGTGTTTGGCTGCTAAGCACTAGGTCGCACAATTGAACCCCGGCCACAGCGGCCGTATTTCGGTCTGGGTAAATGCGAAAATGCTCGTGTATTTAGACATAGATGCACGGTAAAGAACCCCAGGTTGTCCATGCTTCCGGAGTCCCCCACTGCGGCGTGCCTCATAATCAGTTCGTGGCGTTGGCGTGGGAAATCCCATAGTTTTTTTCATAATTGACAGTGCTGCATTTCAGCGGTAGTTCTCGCAACAGTGTTTGAAAAGAGCGAAGCCTTCTTCTCTATGTCGCAGCAAGCCTAACCCGCAAAAGATGATTCCAAGCACACCTCTGCCTTCTTCCCTTTCCTTCTTGTGCGTAAGTAAATATATCATTCGTGCGGGTTCTACTGCTCTCAGAGAACACCAAATGGCAGTTAGAATGGTGTTCCTAGAACATGGTTCAAAAGTATCCTCTGCTCACCTAGTGTTCTGACAGAAATAATGGAAATACAAAAGGCTCGCGCCAAGATGGTGCCACAATTCTGGACTTCTGAACGAAAATTTCGACATAGAGAATGCTGCACTGAGATGAAAACTTGAAGTTACAGCTATGAGTTCTTGCGTATAGTCATAGCCAGCGACGACGCTTAGAGTTACGAATATGCTATCGAGGTGAAGTCGCAACAGAAGGAGTGCGAAAATGAAGTACAGAAAAGGTTAATAATTTTGCGGGAGAGCAAAGCAATTATGCAAGTAATGCTGATCATGTTGTGGAATCGTGCATCACCAAACCATACGTGTAAGTCGAACTTGTAGTCAGGCTTGACACTCTGAGGCCTGGAAGCGTCTGAAAGACGGTGTGCACCTCGCGGGATCAAATTTATCGAATGAGGGCTGCTGGATTCTACACCATTATAATGACGCTGTGCACTCCATTTGATTTCGCGTGAATTTTTCGCACGCAAGTTCGTGACGGTTCTACAGCGTACTACTTTCACTGCCACGTTGATTTAGCCCCAAAAACATTTTTTTTTCTTCCCAACTATAAACTGGTACTCTCTATTCGTCAAAGAGCACCAGTTTGTGTTGCTCAGAGAGCACCTCTGTTTGTGCCTAATACAGAGAGCACCTCTGTTTGCGCCTAATATTTAAAAGGAAACGACATTAATGCTGAAGTGCTGCTCAAAATACAACGTTCAAGGATGTTTTAAGCAAAGGAAGTTGAAATGGAATCTGGGGAACGTGTCTGACAGCTGACCACATTAGTGCCAGAAAGCTTGTGGTAGAATTCGCTATGCGTACAGCTCGGAATTGGCGACGGCCATACTACAGTTTTATTGTGACATGTGGCAAATAAGTTACATTGCTTCCTCCTGCAAAATTGCTTCGATGCGCATCACTTCTCTATATTACAGTGTTAAGCAATTGTTTGTTTGGCCAAAATAGCATTATTTTTAGCAAAGGTATGCCATTCGTGAAATTGTGCAAGTTCGTACCGTTTATGCCTTGTCGTGGTTAGAACGTGCATAGAGAGTGTTCGCGGTTATTTATTTATGTTTGCCGAACCACGTGCTGATTCTAAAATATGCCACTTCATGGCTAGCACACAACAACCAATTACACTGAAGCGCGGAGTTTAAGATTACCTAGACGTTCTTGCGCATATGCCGAGGAACTCTATTAGGGCATTGTAACTATTGCACAAAGAGGACGATGAGCTGTGCAGAAAAATAACGATTCGTTGCAATGAATGTATACAAACTTGCCCAACTCACAGTAATTCTATAAGGACACCCGCTATATTATTATTGTCAGGTTGCTTGGGGGAAGTAACACAACTTTTTGTCATCATTGCATATATTTCCTAGATTCCGCAATAAACAACATTCACATACAGCAGCAAAAAGCGATTGTCAGAGAGTGGCCGAAAACCTGAATCTTCCTGTGTTGAAATCAGACAGCCATCAAAATCTCAGTAAACACTTTACGTTTTATATCATAACCATTGCTTTCGGCGAAAACTATTTTGTTCAGCACGTGTTACTAAGGGGACAATGACTCAAAGCAGAATAAACTTTGGCGCACATGCTTAGTATATGGCACCGCAACGTGTGCCATATACTAAGCATGCATATGCATGGTGTGCCATATACTAAGCATGGCGCACATGCTTAGTATATGGCACCGAAACGTGTGCCGAATATTTCTCACAGCAGAATTAAATAATCTCGTTGTTTGAATAGTGTTTTAGACAATTACACATTAGTAGAGACATCTTGCACAACTAAGCAGTGAAGTTTTGTACGTGCTGAATTTATATCATTGATACAGATTATTTTATTCTGTATAAATTGAAGATACTTGTGGACTCTAGCAAATATTTTATTGCATGTTATTGGTAGTTTTGCCAACGGAAGATGCACCAGAAGAGCTTCCTCACTCCTACGTTGTGGCGAAGGTTGCTCAAGATTGCCTGCTTGTCACATATGGTCAATCAAGTGATGGTAAGAGTTTTGTGTATCCTACAAGCACAGTTGTAGTGAATCTTTGAAAGACCAAAAATCACCCAGAAAATGTATAATCTAGTGAACAGCCTCCATTTTACTATGTATTGGACGGCGTGACCCATATTTTGCTACTTCATTTACACTAACGTCTTTTCCTCGTGGAACCTAATTGTGCTCTTGGCGGGAACCCAATTTGCAATTAGAAGGGATTTCGAGGGATTGATTTCCATTCTCAGATACTCATTTAGCGAAGCCACAAGTTCCACTCCCCCGTGTCATCCATGCAGTACGCTAGTGGAGTAGGGAGGTTTCCACCCACGAGGCAGATAGCCTCTAGCCCAACGTGGGCTCCCATAGACTGTCTTTTCCGCAACTGCAACAAGGACTGAGAAGCGCGAGTTTGACGGAAAAAGAGAACTACGCAGAGCACACGAATAATTGCTAAACTGTAGCTTATCTGCCAATGGTTGCTCTTATGTGCCGGGATGATGTTCTCACAATAGTTCTGCATCGTACTCGACAGCGCTGAACAGAGAGCTGATGGTAGGCTTTGACAGGCCTGGCAGCTCGTGCAATCTTTCGGGCCTTCAAATAATGTTAGATGTGGAAATATGTCTTCGTGGCTCTTGAAAGCACTATAAGTTTGTAATGAACAACACAGTATTTGTTTCACGACGATCATATGCATTTGGGGGTTGCTCAAGAATAGTTGCAGTGGGGACTGTGTCGGTAAGAAACTCGGCCGCTCTTTAATAGAAGAATGCGTACAAGACCACCGAACACCAGAGACCGAATTCACAAATCTTTGTGTTTCTAGCGCTCCTCGCCATTCTTCGACGTTTTGTTCTAGTAATAAATCCGGTATTACAATCGGCAGAAATTTGTCCTCACAAACAAATTAAATTTTAAGATATCGTGAATGCGGAAATCGTTCTTGCGTTTGTTCAATCAAGTGCTGCGCTTTGCTTGCTTTTTCATATTTTAGAATGGTACACCCTCGATATACAAGCAATGCACTTGGTCAGAATCAGCATACGGGTTCGTTGTCATCGAGGACGACTGCTATAGTTGTGATGCCTGACGAATAGTCGAAACTATTCTCACGGTGTAAGGGACAGCTTTTGCAAAAATCGTTAACCCTACAACTGTTGTTAACGGCATTTTCTATACATCCTTTATGCAGAATTTTATGTTATAAAAACTAGCAAACCAATGCCAAATATGATTGACGAAGGAAAAGCTTTCTGAATACCACCCCAGATTTTCACGGATTATATATTACTCGCGCATTGCATCTTGCTGACTGAGGTGAACAACCAATACTGCAGCACGTTTCTTAAATGATTCCGTGTAGTACAGCGTTCTAGTGCATTGAACCGGTCTTTCATGCCTTTAAATAGGGGGTAATTGAGGTTCTTTTGTGTCTACGGAGTGCAACGCATAAATGAATCGGCGGCGTACGTTGCACACATGCTAGAAAGGTAAAAAAATCAGAGCTGGTTCCTTTTTCTGCTTCCCGGATTTGTTGGATATGTAGATTTGCCACCTCCTGCACAAGGTTTGTCACCAACAAAACAAAAGCTTTACACAAGCAATATGCGTACATGTAACAGCCTGTCTCTGACTGCAGCACAGTCTACTTTTTCTCATAATGTCGCAGCATATGTGCAACACCAAGTGACATCATTGTCCAACCTTTAGGCCACTGATTTGGCCAACCTCACTTATTTGTGGCTGTAGGTCACGCGATTGATGAATTCCCTATCTGGGTCTGTAAGTACCTCTAATATTACCTAGGTAAAGTGATGCAATGTTGTACTTAGGAAAACGCACAGTTTGCGACCAAGAATAAACGAAAGCTGAAGAAAATTACCGATATTTTTTACGCGATCAACAACTTTATACGACAAACAGAATAGAAACTTTCTTCAAGGTGACTGGTACCCATTTGTAGTTGTGTGCTTGTCGTGCATTGTAAATCACAGCTGCAACAGAACTTTGTTTACGCCGTGTCCCTGTATAGCCCCCTATATTATGATAATGCAAGTCGCAACTGTCATTCTAAACATTTGCTATCGTCAGCAATATCCGTCACACCTTTCACGGGGTCGCGTTTAATTTTATGAAACGCGAACACAAACAGCTAAGCTATGAATCTGTGGACGAAATTCTATTAGGACACAGCGCAAGTGTTCTAAGACAGTTTAGAACTAAAGTCCCACTCTATTAGAACGAATATTATTTCCAAAATTATGAACTATATCTGCAGGAAAAATTCACAAGAATTGACAAGGCTGTCACAAACAACGAGAGAATGTTTTTGTACAAAACTCTGCGAAACCTTTTGATAATGTTCTCCTTTGTAAAAGAAATGGCTCTTTTATAGTCACATTAATACTGACAAGTGTATGTAGTTATAGTTACAAGATTCATTATACCGTAAGATCCCAGGGAGAGGCCTTCGTCTTTTGGGCAGTGGACATACAAGAGGCTGCTGCTGCTGATGATGACGATGATCATGATGATGATGACGCTAGAAAGTCTAATATGCTGAGTCTTATAAATACATGCTAAATGCACAAGTAAACTGGTAGTATTCTGATGTTATCTATACTTTAGAATGCATGGGCTTAGCATTGGCTTGAAGTCGAGGTGCATTTCAGAAGAGAGGAATTGGGCTCCTTATCAAATCAATGAAATTGCTTCGGGGTATGATTTTAAGCGTATAACAGTCTTATCGCTGCCAAATGCACTTTTCAACTACTTCAATAGATTGTCACCGGCTGCGGCTTTTGTTACGAGTGGAATATCCGGGTACCAACGCATCAGCAACAAATATATTTTTTTAATGTGGTTACATGCACTGTGTGATTTGTTCGTCGTTGTTTTTTGCCACATTGAAAGGGCAAAATTTGTTCAAAAGGGAACCGTTTTTTAAGCTATAAGGATTTCATTCTACATACAACTTTTTATGGAGACTATAGCTCTAAGTCTTGGTACTCGGTTTGGCTGGATGAATTTATTTCTTACATGTGCCAAATTTGCCCGACAATATGATCAATTTAAATAATGTACAAATGTAGAAGACCACACCGGTCTAATAAAATCAGTCACTTCAATTGGTTTTCGTCTAGATAGCCCATAAAATCTTGTCAGCAGTTTATTTCGTAGCCCTGTTTAACTCTCTCAGCGGCCATTGAAGTTTCGTATCCTTTTGAGTATCGTTTACTGCTGCTTTCAGGACAGCAAAAGTGCCTGCTTTGGGGATTATCCGGAAGCCATGTTAGCACTGACACTGAGTGTTATAAAGCCCTCAAATCAATTTGCCCTGATGACATGTACGATATGACGGAAAGCGACGGTCCGTGCCTGCAATACGATCGTCACGAAGACAGCCGTAACAATAAAGGACAGGAGGATGAATAAACCCATTAACACCATGCCCTTGTTCAAAATAAAACAACCTTATCAACTATCACGACTTTCAAGCGCATACATAATTCCTTTAGCGGCACATGGACAGATGCCTTGAACGCTGGGTCGCGGCACATCGTTCTTAGCCTGTTTTTTTTTTTCTATTTATTTTACTACTATTTATTCTTCTCGCATCGCGAACTGTGCTTTTCGAGGTACTTTACCTCATTCTTTCTGCAGCAGCCTATTATCAGCCAGAACATAACGACAAACGTACTTTCTGCAACGACATTTGTGCAGGTGTTGCTATCGCGAAATGAGAGTATGCTGGCCCATAGGGCGCGCGTGCAGCTCGGCTGCACACGGCCTTCGCACGCACCACCGGCACACATCGCTTTGCGAAGTCTATTGCCCCGATCTAGTTTGCGGGGCGTTGTTTACGCGGTGTACAAGACACGAGCCGCACTTTCCTTTACTGTCTCACGAGAACGCGGCGCATGCCGATGGCGCGATGTGATACGAAGTTATGCAGGCGCTCCCTCGCGTAAAAAAAAAAAAAAAAAAAGTACACGGAACAGCTACACCTCGACGTGGCGTTCCTGTTAGTGGCGAGAACTTGGAGTGGCGCCCTCTCGTGAGTGACGTCACGGCCAGGACGCCGCTCCCTCCAGTTCACTCGGTTGCCGCGTGCGCTCGTTCCCTTCGTGTATGCTTGGGGTATGGGTAGCTCGAGCCGTACTTATTAAACCATATGTCGGCTTCTTTCTGCCACCATGCCTGAACCACAGTTCCTTTTTCAATAAAGCTTGAGTCGACAAAATTTGCGGCTTGTATATCGCAAGCTATGTAGCGTTGAAGAAGTCTACAGGTTCTGCAATGCATATATGCCCCGCGTCTCTCCATACATTTTGCGTAAAAACAATGTCTGCAAATTCAACACGCCAAATTGTCTATGAAGCTTTGCTAAACAATTACCATTCTCTTAGTATTTAGCTATGATAGACATAGCATTTTAAATGGAAGAAAAATCCTTGTATTTCGTGTCAACGTGTTGTCGGTGTTAGAAAAACACTTCCCAGCGAAGATGACATAATGATTCTTATTATATTGGTCGATTGTTCTAGTCAAATATGGCTACGTTATTAATTAAAGAAAGTTAGGCACGCATTTCGTATGTAAAATTTCGCTGCTATTTTCACCGCTCTCTAAAACAGGCCCCCATAAAACGAATTGATCATGGCTGTTAACACGACGCCATGTCATGTAGAGTATTTACATAGTTAATTCAGAAATGCCATAGTAGCAAATACCCGAAACAAATCTTTCGTGGTTGAGATCGAGAGCCACTCAATTGCATGTGATGAAATGTTTCGTGGTGGCCCTCAGTAGCCTTTATCGACAATATGGCACAACCCTCCAGCAACGGTAGCAATCGACTGTCGGTTTAGCGACGCACGCATTTTTCGCAAAACCTATCAGTTCAGTACAACTTCGAATTGAAACCAAGAAGCACATTTAATTATCTATAATTGATTAATTAATTAATTATTAATTGACTGACGCCTACGGTCATTGCGCCCTTCGTTGGAAAAAAAAAGAAATAACTCACTAATGGGCTCCCTTTTAAAAGTTATAGGCTATGACTTCTGTCTTGAATGCAGCACCAACATTTTTTAGGTATTATCAATTCCAGATTTTTATTCGGTTTTACTGCGTACAATAGGCCTGAGACATTTCTGCGAGAATCGTTATATGTACTATATGTAACTCCTTGTTGCCTTAGACCAAAATGGCGTTTTCAGATACCTCGTTGTTCAATAAAATAACGCAAGAAGAATGTGCGAATACTGTGTTGCGGCGTTGTTTAATTATCTACCTTGTAACTTACTGCAGTCCACATCAAATTAAAAGCTCAAGAAAGAACTGAAACGCGCGGATTTCAGCGGTTATAGAGCATAACAAAATAGACCTTGCTTACCTCCTTCTTTATTACGCCTAGCTATAGAGTGGCTTTGGATAAAAATGTGGTGAGAAAGTTTGTTTCTGCAAATGTTTCATTGGAGCAGTTCTGTGTCTAGTCATTTTGTTGTTTATAATTACGTACTCATTTTTTATTGCGCGAAGCAAACTAATCGTGTGGCATGGGGATAATTGTACGCGCCAGATGTGCTTCTATAAGCCGTCTGTGTGCATAAACGTACATGTATAATAGAGACGTGTAATGTGCATATCGGTGTATGTATACACATTTATTCCATTTCTGCATTTCTTTTGTTTTTCCTTTTTTTTCCGACTGGGGATTCTGTAACAGTTTGCACGCTGCCTGTCATGCTTTGCCAGTCAAGCCCAATGGGGCCTTCGCAGGGCTGATGAATGTAAGATGTTCACTAGAAATAATAAAAAAGTTTATTATTATTATATTGCTACGGAACAGTGTTTACAATTACGAAGAGGCGAGCAGTGTGACGACGACGACAACGATTAGAGGCTAGCGCAGGCTGTTGCCTCTTGCCCAAGTGCGGCGTACTTATTTGTAAATGTACTTGTATATAGCTTTTCGTCTGCGTCTTCCTACGTATTATTATTATTATTATTATTATTATTATTATTATTATTATTATTATTACGATCTTTATATGGTATGTTTATGCGGTTGTCGATCCGCGCATAAGAAACCCCCAGTTGGCTGGTCTGCGCTCCTTCTGCTGGCACTGTAGCATGGCCTTTGCCAACTGTTTTGTCGTCTAAGAAATAAGCTGTTGAAATAAATTTTCGCGAACGAAAATATATTTCGCAGCATATATTGCCGCAAAAATATGGACAACCGCCATAAGTATACAACCAGAGGGACCGAGAGCGAACAAACGAAAAACTGTGGAAGGCGCCCGGACACTGCCCGAACTAAGCCCGAGCTGCTGCAGACCGTCAGGCACGAGTCCATGCCCGGCGCAATGCGAGCAGCGCTCCCAGTGCCCCTGAAGTTCATTCTCGGGGCTAATAGCTAGATCGCAATACTACTCTCCCTGCTACGGATATGATACAGTTCGTACTGGCATTCCGTAGACTCTGCTGTTTCAACCAAGAGCTTGCACATATAATGCTGACCAGGTAGGACTCTCTTGAATTGTAGACGAATGTGGCTGGGAACACAAGCCGCATAAGGAGCGTCGAATGAATGACAGCACTAAAGAAAAGCGTCAAAGAGCTGAAAGTTACCCTAATAAACTTAGTGAATTCGATTTTCTTCGAAGAAAGCCTGTTGTAAAAATAATTATTATTCAAACATGCGGAATTCTACTCGACAACTTCGTCAGTTCAAAGTGTCAGAGATGGTAGAGCTGTAATACCCATTGAATGGCACACAACACAGCTATGGCTAGGTAGACTTCTCTCACCGCTTGCATTACCGACATGGAATACTCCGTCACTAATGAAAGAATGACATGGTAATGAGTTGTGTGTTGCAAAGGCTTTATCAATGCTTTTCGATGCTCATACTTTTATGGTTAAAATCTTCAAGCCATACTTTCATGGAAGGAGTCAAAGTACGAACTTATTTAGGACCGAACAAGCAGAGTGACCCATTGCCATAATCAGCCGGCACAGCGCATTAGAAGCACTACAGTTCAAAAGAATGATACGTCACACACAAGAAGCACACATAAGTACGCAGAAGTTATTAGACGTAACCTGATGGTCACGTGCGTATGTCTATTATATGAAGTGGCCATTCTTTGGAAGTGCTGGATATCGAAAACAACTTTGTGTAACGCAAGAGTTCAATGCCCTCCCTGTATGCGAAGCTTCCGTAACTATCACCGCTGGGTATCAAAAGAGCGAGATAATTTAATTGAAAGAAGGCAGAGAGGTCGGCTCGAGCTAAGGCGCTTTAGCCTGTTACTCTGCACAGGGGTAGGGGGAATGGGGACGTAAAGGTGTGATGAGGGATGATGATGACATAGCAAGAGGGATGCGTAAAGGTGAAAGGGTATCAAAATGAGTTCGGATATACTATACACTGAGTTTACGTGCTCGAAGAATAAACATCAATGTGGGGATGCGGAACGAAAGAAAGTTTACGTTCGTGTTCAGGTTAGATATGCTCCTATATTGTACTAGTTGAACTACGCTTAGACTAATAAAAAAATGGTCACAGGACAGTTGCGAGAATTTACCACGAATATTTAGGAGTTCTTGGAGGAACAGGCAAGGCTTTCTTGGTCGTCATCTTGAGCTATTGCTTTAGGGCGTTTGAAGCCATGGCTTCCTCCTTCAAATTTTGGTCTGAAGTATCTTATCAAGTGTTCTAGCTTAAAGTACTTGGCTCTTCTCTGGTGCTCGAGCACTGTCCGGATTCCTAAGCGTAAAATTTCGTAGTGTGACAAGGATGACATGAATAGACATTGAAATGGCAATTCTGAGTTGATGGTGGTAGTGTCACGATGACAGCGTGGCGTCGTTAGCTTGAGGATAATGGTATGACTGTGACCGCATGACGATGATGGGGTTGATGATGATTTGTAAGAAGACGACTGTGTGACGACAACAGCATGACGACGACGGCGTTACGGGGATGGCGTGGCGAGGACGATATTACAAGAATAGGGTAATGAAAATGAAAAAAAACGACGGGGGGCGTGACCCCGATGGTTAGGCGATGAAGGCATGAAAACGCATGCATGACAACGACTGCAAGACAAAGACGTCATGACAATGGCGTCACAATGACGAGTGAATGACAACAGCTTAGTCACAATGAAGAGACGAAGGAGTGATAATGATAAAACGATGCCGGCATGTTGACAATGTGTTGACTACGTGTACGACGACAATGGTTTCGCGATAACAGCTCGACGACTGCCTGACGAAGACAGCGTTACAAGGTTTGTATTACGAAGCTATGAAATGACAACTGCGTGGCGACGTCTGTACGGTGACGATGGTGTGATGGTGACGGCATGACTACAATTATATGACGACTCTGTAAAGACGACATTAGAAAGACGAGGACTGCATCATGACGAGCCCGACGTCTGGGACAGCGGCGACGCCTGCATAACGACAACATATGCAAAACTACGACTTGTTACTTCAGCTTCGCACAGAATGCTTTCGACCATGCAGTGCATAACGTTCGCATGTGCTCGAAGGCCGGAGTTAGGCCCTTCAATGAGCGGGCTCAAGTCTGGCCCGGGCTCTCCAAAATACGCTTTAGACGGCCCGGCCGGGCCCGGGCACGTGAAGTGCTGTAGCAGGAAACGTTTACCTAGTAGGAAAGGTATATATACATGGCAGTTTAGCGGTTGCGGACACATGCTGGTCATCTACAGGAGTACAAACGGAAACCCGCGAAAACGAATATATGGACATATATATGCCGTATATATGTATATATATATATATATATATATATATATATATATATATATATATACATACGTATATATACCCGGGAACTTTCGCTCCCGAATGAATCGGAAGTCTCCGGCACCGGGTTCTCGGCGACATGGAGCTTATACCACTACTCGTATTTAAACTAATAACATGCACGATGCTCTCGCTTTGAACAGAAGATGGGGGGGGATATCTCAGTAGGCACATATCGGCAGCGCGTTTCAGAGATATCTGCAACCCATTTCGTAAATCATACGTGACTAAAAGCTTTATGTATCCGCGACAGATGTGTTTTCCTGATCGCGATGTGTAACTTAATATAAAACGATTTCTAAACGGTTGCTCCACGCAACACGTGCGTTGCATTGAACTTACAGCACAGTGTTCAAAGTTGCGAAGACACCTACCATGTTTGTCCGCATCCTGTGTGCTCACCAGAGGAAGCAAAAGCCGCTGCACGCTTGCCGAAATATCCATTTCGCACTTTTCAAAAAACAACAGGTGAACGGCGCTGAAGAGAGAAGTGACTGGCGTGGCGGTGCTGGGAGCAAACAGCGGAAGGAAACGACAACACGCAAGGCATTCTGGGTAACTCGGCGATAGAAGTTCCGCTTCCGCCTTGCTCCGGCGGCGCAGGTTGTGTTCCACTGGCGGATTTGGAAGCGTTGCTCTACGCCAGAGTCGAGTGCTCGCTCGCGGAGTGCGTCGGCTGCTCCGACTCCGCCATTGGAATTCAACATGAATTTGTTTAACACGAATGGAGTAGCGCGGACAAAGGGAAACATTCACACATCTCACTCGATAAGCACGGACACTCGCTGTCGAAACGCTGGCGTGAGGAACAGCGGCAGCAGCGTCGAGCGAAATGGGCTTGTTGCTGGCTCTCGCTGCAGCGCGAACTGAGCGTCTATAACATAATTCACATGAAGCTATGAGCCTATGGGGCACCTAGGCCCTTACTCATCGCAGATCCCTCACAAGATAGTGCTCGCGAGACCGCCCGTGGCCATGCCATAAGCGGCAGTGGTCGGTGTAGATCTCTCCCTTCCCCGGTGTCCTGCGCGCCATAGAATATGGTGGGTTTCCTCCTCGCTTTCCACCCTTGCGCGCGCGAGACTAGCCGTCTTCGTCGGCTTATCCTCGCACATAGAGCATATGGTGCGTGCAAACGATGTTATCGCTCTTGGACTTTATTCGCCACCGTAAGGCTACGCTGATGGCAGAAATGAGCCTGGATTGTCCATATAATTCATACTGTAATAACACTGTAGTGGCTTTAGGTAAGTGTACGGTGTGCGCCCGACTGGAATCTTTATAACCATATTCCACAAGGGAAGACATACAAGTTTCCGCTGTTATCGGGGGCGCACATAGCATCCCATTGTGGAAGTGGACAGAGACACACGTGATATTTTTTTCTGCCGTTGGCGAGAGCAGTAATTTTTAGGGTGACTTTCATGGAACGGAAGCTCACAGTTCAGTGATAACTGCTGACGAGTAAACGGACTTACTGGTTTTGTACTCTTTCTCAACCATTGGCTGGGTGACTTGACCAGAATGTCAGGACAAAATCTGAATTAGTGTCTTATACCATGTTTGACTTCTGTTTTTCTTTTGAACGCCTCGGTTAACCTGAGCTGGTTAACCCGATACATGTTCAGGATGAAGATACATGTTCCGGAAGATGAAGATCTTCGTTTTGTCTTGTTGTCTTGCGCAGTCCCGTCCTGATGCTGCTTGTGTTCTTCCGCTGCTCCCGCATGCGAGCAAAATTTCGTATATTGTTGCTTTCTTGGCTTTGTCGGCGTTGTTGTTGTGGTTTTTATTATGTTCTTCACTTCGCGTTCTCCTCTAATTTTCTTCCACCGGCCAGTGCCGTCTATCTTGCGCCTGCTGTCCTGACTGAAAAACATCGTCGGCGCTTCCGCTTTCATTTCTATTTGTGTGATGGCGGATTTGCCTGTTTCCATGCTCCGCATAGGCTTTGGCGGTGTTTACTGGACAGAATCCTAAGCTAGCTCTAACACCATTTCGACCAGTAGTAGTATCGGGCCCCCTGGTACCTGACATACTCAAGCTGGCTGGAGGTATGAAAAAAACTGTCAACTATCTGAATGAAACAAAGAAAATAATTAATATGCAAGGCAAAGTATTATCGAATGATAGAATACTGCATAATATTCATACCATAATACACACACACCCACACACGCACCCACACACACACACACACACACACACACACACACACATATATATATATATATATTACATGCGACACCTATAACTTAAGTCGGCCTTCTCTTGTATGGTGTCAAGTCTGGTTGACACGCCTTCTTCTTTGTTTCTGCGTTTGTATAGCCGTGCATACTTTAATTGCGTCATTATAAAGTACAGAAATAGTGTTTTTGAACAGTCATGAGATATATTAACCAATAGCATTTTCATATGAAGGTATACTACGACTTCCTTTATTGTATTAGAACGTTGTGCCAAATCTCTCCCTAACGTTATTGTATTAAATGTGGTAGCGTCTTTGTCAAGCTAACGCCACACTTTCGAACTAAATACTTTTGGAAAATGTCAGTCAAAGAACCCCCCACGGCTTTTCGTGCCCCTGCTATCATATGCGTTTAGACAGAAAACAAAGGTTACCGATCTATCTATCTGTGAGAGCAACTAGTAGAAATAAAATTATCTCACCTTCAATAACACATTTCGTACGTCATGCATGAGAATGAATAATCCTAAAGTAGGCAATAAATGTGAGAATATATATGTATTTTTTCAAACCAATGTAAGGCTTTCGTACCAAGCGAACCTAACTGCAATATGCAACAACCATTGCTTGATATTGTAGCCGCGACAGGCTTTTGAAATATTACATGTTGACTTAAGAATAAGATAGTACACAACATCTTTCTCTATTCATTTCTGACGCATACGTTTTAGGAAAGAGATTAAGACAATAAACGCAGCATCGTAAGCTGAATATGCGGACGTGTTCTGAGGCGGCAAGCAACATAAGCTACTTAGTGGTCAATGATGGCTTAATCGAGTGTGCGTAACTAGAGGGCACGGTTAGTGTTAGGGAGACAGTATTACGGCTGAACTTCAGCACCTTGTCTTCAAGTAAGATAGTGACGCGCGAGAATAGTCACTGCATTAGCAATCTGCGTCTAGTGCCTAGCTTTATAGGTATCTAATTCATGTGAATTATTCAAAATGATTTGGCTTTTCCAATTTTGCACTGCGTGCCAACCACAGACGGCGTGATTTGTTATATCTGCAAGCGAATGGAAAGAGGCACCGTAAAAATTTACCGTGCGCTCCCTGATTTACAATTCATATTGAAGTAAGTAAAAGTGGCAAAAACACGTAGAGCTATTTCCGAGTATTAAATATTCGGAGTTAAAATTATAAGGTGATTGCATTAGTTAGCACGACAAGCCCATACAATAGGTTTGAAGTTATGATACATGTGTTCTTTTTATGATCAGCATGCATCGACGAAGGTTTCTCTGCACTTTGTACCATCTATCAAAATTCAGGATCCCACACATGATGTCGACGGCTTCAGGGGAGGTGAATACGACTTCGAGAGTAAGCCAATGAAATATACCTATGAAAATTAAAAAAGACGTACATAATCAAGACGTCCGCTAACTGATGACTTAAGACATCATTACGCAGGGCTAAAATGTCTTGCGAATAATAAAGTGCGCCAGAACCCATCTTACGGCGACTGTCGACGGCATTGGGTCAGCAATAAATGAGTAAAGACACACAACGTATTGTCACTGTCGAAACAAGTTATGTATGAAGCGCGTACTGCAGCGGAACACCTCTTTCGTGCTGCCCGAAGTACACTCTGCGCTATTTCGTGTAGCCTCCGAAATGAACGGCGCGCTGGTACATGCGCATGCTCAGAAACGCGTGAATACAAATGAGCTCTTCTCTCGCACTTTTTTTAAAAGGCGCTGTGCCATCTAGTGGCACCGACGAGAAGTAAGCGCGTGGTCTCCGACACGAGAACCGAGGTGAGACGATGCCTGCGAATGCTGAGCATTGCTCCCTGGCTTGCCACCTAGTCAGTGGCACACACTGCGGGACCCATGTTGGCGAGATGGTCACTAAAGAGTGGAGGCGCATGCGCAATAACTTTGTGGTCCAACCAGCAAAGCTTTGCTGTGAAAGCCGTTCATTCAGAAGCAGTACATACACAGTTCATTTGTGGCCCAGCATGCAAATTTGTCTGGTTGCTGATCTTGGGGAACTTTTTAGGCGATGGTTAGATTCCACTCAGCATCGAAGAACATTCAGGCATCGTATTTGTCGTTGCTGAGCGCCACATTCCCTCTAGCAAATACTTAATTATCCAAGTTGGCGACATAGATGTTCATTCAAAAGCGACACACTCCTACTGGTATATAGACAGTGACCTAAGTTGGTATCAGAGTTTCAATAAAGACCATAATAGATCCAGTCGCCCCTACTCAGTGCTGGACGTAGGCTTCAAAGGGTTTCTTCGAACAGCTTTGCCTACCAAGTTACGGTCCTACAGTGACACATGTCGACGTCAAAGATGTTCGTTGAAAAGTGGTGTCATTGTACAAATTGATGCACGCTCACTGACCGAAGTTAGTGCCTTGGCCGGCAAGGAACTGCGTTACCGCAGCACACAGCACAATATACTGCGCATTCCATCATTGACCAAGGTAGACATGAACACGGTTAGATACAAACATAGATAAAAACTTAAAGACAAATATGAATAGCTTCAGAAAAGTGCGTGATATACCCAACGCAAACAGTACAGAAAGATACAATGCGGCCTCCTTATCTCGATCCACATTTTTTGTAGCGCTACGTAAATACGAGTCAATTATAAATACGCGCCCAATAGTGAACCATTGTTCTTTTATTGTTTTTTCGCCGCCGTCAATGACACTAACGAGACTGACGAAGACTCACGAAGCGATAAATGTTGTATGACTCTCCGAATGTAATTCATTAGTGAAACGATCGCCACTTGGCCAGCTCTCACTTTTGCTCATTATGAAATTGATAGGTTGAAGTTCAACCGCTGCAATCAAAATTCTGTGACGTAGAATGCGTACTTAGCTATGCAGGTGTTCTTTTATAATATGGCTAGTAGTTCCATGAAGCCGCTTTGACATTTTGGGAGGAAAGTCGTTGTCGGTAACTTACCACATACGCCAGTGCACAGAGAAATATGTGGGAAGAGTCTGCGATCAAAAAGTTCCCAACCCTATTGAGGGTGTCACATTGGCTGACCCGACCTTTAGACCCTTCAGGCGTGCGAATACATTTATGACTGATCGCAATAGAGCACAATGCCTAGTGCGACGTGTCAACTGACGGGACAATACCAGCTGTTATATGTGTAGCCTCACGTACACCTCCAAATGTGACTCGCGGACATTTCTTAGATGAATCACTCCCATCCAATAAGCGCTGACGTTACAACGGACAGTACAACCATTACTGCACAAAGCATCTCAGTCTGCTTTGAGGCTTTTCTTTAGGAAGTGATATAAGCGCCTTATCAAAATTCCATAGGCCTCATTGCAATAAAAATATCTAGAAGAAGAATGCCGCAAACATAGGTGTAGCGCGACCTTCGATGTCGTAATTGGCGGGCAACGAGTTCCAATACGACATTCAATTTTTCGAACGCCATTGCGCCCTATACAACCGACACCAATTTAGGAACAATTATAAGCAACTTAGGCAGCGTACTTTATGGCAACGGACGTACAATGTAGCAAACAAGACCCTCAGGCCAGGTCTATTAAATAATTTTCGGTTCATTCTATTTTATTTTTACCTCCTAAAACCACGACACGTTACGGTCTATATATCGCGGCATGGTAGGCGATGCACTTCTGCACAAATTATGCGGCGGAATTGCTTAAAGAGGTCCAAGACAGTCACGTATTTCACCTCTACCGGTGGAAATACGCCGCGAACAAGTGTTTGCACAGTTCGCATCCTCGCTTTGCACAAACAGTTTCTTATTCCCCGGCTAGCTTGAAATGAAGTTTGTCTTTAGAAGAGACTCAGACGGCTCTCGAGACAGGCCGCACGTTTTCACGCACAGAGCAATAATTTCCGCGACATCGCCACTGGAATCCTTGCGAACGATCAAAATAATGTAATCGGCAGAAAGGCTTTTTCGGCTTCGACGAAACACCTCGATTGTAAGCTACAAGCGAGAAACCAACCGAAAGAGCTACCGTGAATCTGAATTTCGTAGCTATCTCTCTCTGGACAGCGTTTCGAGCACAATCAACAGATTCTGGAGTTGTCAACAACTTGGGAAACCATTGCGCGTTGTCCACTGCTGCAGCTCCTCGTTCAGAAACTCTTTCTGAGGTGAAGGTGGTATAGGCACCATAAATCGAGCACGCCTTGCCAAGCCCCGACGAAAACAGTCATTTGCGTTTAGTCGAACAACTTTATGCAACTGCCACAGCTAAAGATGCGAAGTGGTATTCTAAGCTTGTGGAACACGAGCAAGAATCTTTAAAGCCGCACTAGATGCAAAAGGCCGTGTGGTCTATCACTTCAACGCAAGAGCGGCGAGAACCCTGCGCGCACACAGGTATGTGCCACCCGCGAATCTCCAGCAACGACCCCCAGCGAGGGATTGGCGGCAACACATGGTGATGCGAAAACTTCTGTCTTCTACGGCAAAAAATATGTATGTATGTATGTATGTATGTATGTATGTATGTATGTATGTATGTGTGTGTGTGTGTGTATGTATTTATGTATGTATGTATGTATGTATGTATGTATGTATGTATGTATGTATGTATGTATGTATGTATGTATGTATGTATGTATGTATGTATGTGCGTATACATGTATGTACGTCTGCGAACTATCGGCGTAAATTAAATGCGAGCAGCTGAGCGCATGGCCGAAACAAAGCTGATGCTACAGAGCGCGCCTTCCAGTGATCACCACTGACAGGCGCGCAAGTTCAGTTCGACCACACTGCGCGATATTGCTGCGACACTGCGACGGCAAGTCAAGCATATTCGCCCCCTTGTTGTAGGGAAACTGGATAAATGAATCTATCTCTAATTATGACTGTTGGACGGCGCAAACTCCAAACGCATCAGCTCCTGCAGTTGCGCTTCCAATAGAGAAAAACACGATATGTCGTGCTCAAGATGATTTTTATTCCTTTGTGTGGCCATCTGACTGCCATCATGCTTTGCTATTTCAGAACCCTAAATATTGATTGCAAGGGTGCCATAGCTGAGAAAGCGTGGAGTTTCTTCGATAAATGGAATTTTTAATATCTGATAAATCATCATAGACATGCGTTTGTGTTGGATGTGTTATACGTACTATCGCAAGTTGGAATTTTCTGAAACACGACCACTTGCGCTCGTATCGACAAATGTACTTACTATCTACAGCTCACGGAACGCCCTAAACATCACTAAATTTCGCACAATTTGTCTCTCGTGTATGTTTACCCGACTCATAAACAATCGAGTAACGTTTTCTAATTTACACGCAATGATAGCAAAGGTGTAGCGTGGTCTTAAGGATATAAGCAATATTATTTTTATAATTGTTCGTTACCTGCGATTTCAGCAAGTTACCACCTACGCAAGTTGAAGTGAAAGACGTTCCACGGAAAAAAATACACACACAGAAACATTTCGAACTCTTCTAGTCACAAAGCTTCACTGTACCAGTGCACTTTCAGATGCGCAGATGAGCAGTTTTTGTTCACATTCGTAGAACTACGCTTTCCACTCGTCTTAGACAGAAATGTTGGTGAAAAGTTGAAAAACGCCTTTGTTTTCACTATCACTGTTCTTAACAACTTTCCCTGCTTGGTAACACAATTGTGTCGCTTGAATAGGCCGGTCATTTTACATCAGTGAGAATATTTTCCAATTCTTTAGTACGTTTACTATTACCACTACAGAACATTAGAAGTTCAGTTGCAACTCAGTGTCCCGACTGCGATATTTCCTACCGAAGCGTGGTAAGGAAATGCTGTACAATGCACTATTTTCTTCTGTAGTTAATTACTGTATTTAGGTCTGGGGCAGCGCGTCACTTACTAATATCAAACGGCTGCACATGCCTCAGAAGAGAATTGTTCGAAATATTGTCAATGCTTCGAGATATGAGCATACCACACCGATCTTTGCGTCACTTGGCATCACCCCCCTTACCCAACTGTATGAAAATTTACTGTTAAGGCGGTAGAAAACAAGTATAAGACAGAATAATACATTTATGTTAGACTTCGCAATTTTGAAATGCAAGGAACTTAAGTATGCTACGCCCACTGGCTTCACGTAGTTCATGCCACAAACGCGCACGAATTAAGGTCGCCAAATGCTTTGCTACATTCTTCCACAGACGGTAAATAACGCGCTCTGAATTGATGTATACTTATGTACCGCTGAAACATTTGTCATAGCGATTTGTGCTTGTTTTTGTTTTGCCTGTAAAGTTCAAATGCCGTTTCATTTGTGCCAATGTTACTATTGTGAATGCTTTACACATGCTACATGATACACTGTGGTAGTGTTGCCAGGTCATTGTAGGGTGCGTCGACCTCTGTCAAGCGTTTCTTCTGGTTTTTTGTCGACGCACCCAACATCCTCAAGACGTTGAATAAAGAATTGAATTGAATTGAAATGTATAATTGTAAATAGAAGGCCGGCGATATTTCAGGGTCATGCGAGAATTTAGTAACGCATGAAAAAGCATTTGTGCATCTTGCAGGTTTTATGCTTTTACTGCTAACTAACTGTTCATTGCAGAATTCTTACCTGCGTATATGGCGGGTATCAAGTTAAAAAAATACAATACCTGCTTTAGGTGCAAAACCACGATCTATTTCTGAGGCATGCCATAGTGCACAAGCGATGTTTGATTTTCGATCCGATTGAAATGCTACCATTATGGCCGGGATTCGATACCGCGACCACGTTCTTAACAGCCCAACACCATAGACATTAAGCACCACGGCGGGTGCGGGTAGCCAGTTTCGATGTTGCCGAAATAAGCAGAAAGCATTGACTTAAGCGCCTTGATGGTAATGGCTATCCTATGATGATATTGGCAATTCTAAATGTGCATAACCCTTAATTACTTCCATTGCTATAAATGCTAAATGGAGTATCACATCAACGTTTTGCTCCGATTGTTCTTGACACAGAAGGTGAATCTGTGGCATTCATGCAGTACCGCAACGCTCAGAGAAATGTTACTATTTCTATGGAAGGCCATTCACATTTGTCATGTCAGTGTCATAAACCAGTACATTTGCATGAGATGAATGTTAACAGTGTAAGCACATTCATTGTTATTTCTAGAAAAAGAAGTGGCGGTTCCTTGCAGTCTCTGTTGCCGAAATAGAAAATTCTGATCAAGGATAAAAATACAATGAAAAATAGTGATTGTTTATATTTCAGGATTTCTTCTTAAGCAAACTAAACTCTTTTCCCAAACTATTCATTAATGCAGTGAACTCGCACAATAAATCCTTTCCCAGCGAATGCTAATGGTCAATTTTGGGCAGGTAAATGCAGCAAAAGGGCATAGTATACTTATATATTGTGGAAGTTGTGAGCACATGACAGAAAATAACCGCTTCATTTTATGGAGGACAACGTAAAAATGTCTGAGGCAATTAACATGAAAAAAGCATCACCGGCTGTGTAATCCGGCAATAAATAAACATTCGAGCGTATGCAGCGTATGCTAGTGCATCAAATTTAATGTGGAGAGAGGCGTGCCCAGAACGTGCAAAAGACCATCCACAGAAGGCAGGACACGTGAAAAAAAAAGCTGTGCGAAGAAGTGTGACCAGCGAAGCTATGTATGTGAGCACCATAATGGCGATCTGCACCTTCGCTGCGGGTTGGACCGGAATTTCACAATCTTCCGGACCGCCCCACGTATGGGGAGTGCTAACGCTTGCTTCACTTTCACCACGGGTCAGGCCGGTATTGCACTATCTTCGGTATAGGCCCACGTATGGGGATTGCTCAATGCCTGCTTCATCTCCGCCGCGGGTCGCGCCGGCATTGCATTATCTTCGGGATCGGCCCAGGTATGGCGAGTGCTTCACGCCTCCTTCATGTCCGCTGCGGTTCGGCCCGGCCCGGAATCGCGCTATCTTTCGGATCGGTCCACGTATGGGGAGTACTTAACGCCTGCTTCACCTTCACCACGGGTCGGGCCGGCATTGCACTATCTTCGGGATTGGCCCACGTATGGGGAGGGCTTTTCGGCTGCTTCACTTCGGCCGCGGGTCAGCCAGGTATTGCACTATCTCCAGGAACGGCAAACGTATGGGGAGTTTTTTGGCTTACCATACCAACGACACGAAAATTTCCTTGGACGGTAGAGATATACAGCTTCGCTGTAAAAAGGTGGGATACTATTCTCTGCTATTGGTTGTGATGGCTCCGCCTAGAACGCTTTACTCCTGCTGAAGTTTTCGTGCAGTTGCTAGGCACTGGTTCTAAGTAGCTCACTGGCTCCCGACCGACGTTAGGGCAGATCTTGATCGTTGTGGCTTTTTAGCAAATCTGCAACTTCCAAAAATAATCACTCCTGGTGTTTGAATCGCTCACTTTAGCATAATGCCACAGTACCTGTCGCAGCAGTTCAGTGGCTGTGGTGCTAGGCGGCTCAGATCGAAGTCACGTGTTCAGTGCCACCAGCGGCAGTCGCATTTCAGTGGCAGCGAATTCCAAAACACCTATATACTTGCATTACATTACATTACATTGCATATGCACTGCGTCATGACGTATTGACAAATTATGGAGAATAGATTGCGCGAGGAAGAACCTTACGTTATGTTTCAGCTGAACCACGTTGTTGTCTTCTTCGCATATTCTATGTCCTAAGAAGCAGTAACAAGCGCGGAAATGCTGGTTTAAGAGCAAACCTGAATATTGCAAGTTCGCCACATGCAATCTCACTCATTCACCAGCTACTCCGTATGCCAAAATGAGCTACGTCCGAACCGATTGAAAACTTCGAACGCATTGTTCGAAATTTTTTCTATTCCATAAACTTTTGTCAAACTGCTATTCGTGCAAAATATTTATCTTCACGTGCACAAAAGTTTAAAACTGCCTATCATCACCCAACACCGTTTTGTAACACCGCATTAATGCGGCACGTTTCACTTCTTACTGGTTCTTTGTCTAACATTCACTTTGCTCTAGTAATACCAGATTCAAAGGAATGAAAAAAAGCAGCAACCATGCTCTTGCCCATTTTCATGTTACTACGTATTTTTGTGAGTTACTACAGACGCGGATATTTCATTTTCGCAGAGGCACAGATTTTACATTGTGGGAAGTTCGGCAGATACAATGGTCGGCTAGCATGCAGTGACCTTTCTCAGCGGCGTTGACATATATGTATAGAGGCACCTGTGTTGTTGTAGGGCTTTCGGAGGTAAGGCTCATTTTTCCTTAATAAGTTCCAAGCGCCGCAATTGGCGTTGCAAATTAGGATGTTTTCAAAATTCTCACTAGAAGGTCATTAAATTCTCGCAGGCCTATCATAATGTTTCTACAATGAACATGCGCCTACAATGAAGGCATAGGTGCGTAGGTGAGCAGGTGCAATTGGTATTGCAAATTGTGATGTTTTTGAAATCCCCAGTATAAGGGCATTAACTTCTCGCCGGCGTATTATAATGTTTCTACAATGTACATGAACCTACAATTAGGACATAAGTGCTTTAGTAATTTCTTTCGCAAGTCATTTTTACAAACTTTAATGATCAATATTTAATTTTGACTTTGGCTGACTCGGAAGAAAAATAAAGGGCGCAACTGAAAATCTCCATGACGTGTATAAATAAGAAGAAAACAAACTCTATTAAAAAGAATAGTCCGGCAGTTTTGGTTGTGCTGGCATCAGGTGGCGGCTCGAAGTCCTTGGACTCGGGCGGCATATTCCATCTTCGGCTACCCGGATGGCTCAGAGCTGGTCTTCCAACTCCGAACTTTTGAGAGCCGCGTCACAGCAGCCGCGACGTCGACGGAGCCCGGCGTTTCCCGTAGCTGGGGTGGCGTCGGCAAAACGCGAGCTGGAGGCTTCATGAACGTTGGTAACGGCAACTGTAATGGACGCCTTGCGAGTGACGTGCATGAATAATTTTTGTCTCTCGGAAAGGCATTCACATCTGTCCCCAAACATTAGTAACTAACAACCACATGCTCACGGAACCATTGCTATTAAATATTTAGTGACCTCACATACATTTCTGCAAATTTTACAACTCTATTTCCTTTTTAAATACCTTTCGTAGGGCGAAATGGAAAAAGAGCAGGGCGAACTTTTCCTCCTCCTTGGCTTCTCCTTGCCAGCGCGGGACTGTCTGATTGTCCTGCTGTCGCGTGCCGCGGAACGATTTGGAGATGGCAGACCAGTTCTGTGGAAGACGGCAACGTGGAGGAAAGTACACGAAATGACAAATTGGCATCCATCCGAACTTCAATCCGAATCTACTAAGGAAACCTATACATCTTTGTCAGGAATGAAAACCTCGCAGTTGTGGAAACATTCGTCCTGGTTCGGGACTCGAACCCAGGACCAACGTCTTTACCGGGACTAGCATCTCAGTTGACTGGAGGGCTAGCCTACCACAGGGCGAGGGCTAATTATTCGGCCACCTGACGCACTGGGACACTGAAAGTGGTGAACCAGTTCTGCGGAAGCACCAAGGTGCAGGAAAATGCATGAAATAATATCATTTCAAGCTGTTTAGCTCCTTCATTGCAAAATTTATGTGATGTCAGTTTAAACACGGTCGTCGCAAAACTACCGCATAGGCTTTCGGTGCAGCCATCACTACAGCTTGCTTAAATTTTGTTTTGGGTGCATAAACAAGCGACCTACATCTGCGTCAAAGGTGTACGTGCTGTGAACTATTTTGGCTGTATCGGTTTCCGCTCGAACAGTGCAACCAGCGCCTGTGAATATCTATTGTTATTTGAAAAAAAATTAATATCTGATTGCTTAGCGTGGGAACTAAAACATAAAATTGCGCGCTCGCGCTTGGCGAACCAAATTCCACCACGAAACATCAAACCCCAATCGTTATAAAATATTTGCGTCAGCCATCTGCACAGTTCTGACGCGTTTCGAGGCTAGCCGACTTGAAATCCCTACGCTATGTCTATGTTAGCCGCCTGTATGACGCTGATGACGTTGCTTATATGATCGATCACTGCACTTGGTAAATGAGCATGATATATAAGCTTTGTAATTCAACAGTGTATTTTTGGCCTGTAATGTGGTAGTATTCGAAGGAACTCACAGAAATGAACCCAGCGGCTATTTGTGATAGGATTTTCGTAATATGGGTGATCCCCGGATAGCTTTAAATGCTCTTTGTGTTTAGAAAATAATTCAGCGGCTCGCTAGACATGCCGCACATCTGCATACACGGAGCAACGATTTCCGCGTCTTCGTCATGCAATCCTTGAGGCTGATCACAATCAGGTAATCGGCAGCAAGGGATCTTTCGTCTTCGATGAAACAACTCTATTCTACACTAAAAGCGAGTCACTTGAGCAAAACGCAAAGCAAAAGAGCTTGCGCGAACCAGAGTTTTGTTGCTTTGTCTGCACAGCGTTACCAGCACAAGTAACATATTCTGGAGTTGTCAATGGTTTGGGAATCCATTGCGCGTTATCCGCTGCAGCAGCCCCTCTTTCGGAAAATTTCTCGGAGTTGAAGGTGGTATAAGCACCAGTAAATCGAGCCTGCCGTGCAAATGACATGGAAAACCGTCCTTTACGTTTATTTAAAAAACCTTTAGACTACGGCCAGAGTTACAACAGCGAAAAGATATTCTAAGCTTGCCGAAACCGAGTGCGAATCTTTAAAGGGACACTAAATGCAAATATCAAGTCGACGTTGAGTGTTTAATCACCATCCCAAAAACGCCGCAACACTTGCTTCATGCCAATAAAATACTTCATTTATTAGAAAATTGTGTCTGAATGAGTTCCAGTACCTTTTATCGCAATTCAAATCACCCGCCATCAAACAGGGGAGTGGCGACTTTGTGTAAGCCATCACCGCCTTTTGCTAGGCCAGTGAGTAAAACGACGCCCGCCAGACGGCGGCAATGTTTATTGCAGAAAACGCAAACGCGGGGCCATGGAGAAACCCAGCAAAGACAGAACGACAGATTCTCTGCTACAGCTGCTTATAGTCCAGTGACGTGGACCGTTCTGGTGTGCCGCGACCTCATATGGAAATAGAATTCTATGCTGCTTGCTGTTTGTGGAAGTTTCGAGAACCACCAAAACCAGAGCAGCATTACGCGATAACGAAACAACTGAAACGCGAAAGCGTTGGTGTGCAGGATCGAGCGTATTCAATTGCGTGTTCATTTTACTGAGACGGCAGCACCTAGATGGATGATGCAACGAAGAAAAATCAGTGTACAATTAGCCTTGTTAACACACATGCTACACAAGCTTTCTCACGGTAGCATTAAAATTTTTGAAGGACGAGGTGCTGACAGTGGTCAATGAAATCTGGTGCACTTAAATATTGTTATAACTGTAACAACTGGACTCGACAATAAGTAAAGTTGGCCACATGGCAATATCGATATTACTTTCCAGTTTAATAAAGCACCTGCTTTATGTTTTTAGAGGTCAGAATATACGACACAAATGTCACGCACGATAAAATTTTCCAACCAGGGCGCAGCTGTTTAAAGACAACCTTATAATTGGGCAAACACAGCTAGGGGCGTCATTAATATCCAGAAAGCAGAGGCCCTCACTTTATTGTATTTGCTTTGTTTGTGTTTTTTTTTTTTCTCTGTTTTGTTTCGCGCTCCCCACGAACAAGATATATAACGAGCTCGCCCACCAAACCACCCTTGTGAAGAAACAGAGTCACAGAGGGACGCCAGGCGTTGCAAGAAAAGGTTCGAATCTGTGCATCTTCCTCTAATGTTCTAGAGAAGGATCAGTAGATTTAGAAAAGTATGGTTATGTGTGGTGTTATACGGTGTCTCATGTCCTAACAAAATCATGTGAGACGCTAGCAAACACTGGCGATTAGTCTAAATAGGAAATCAAGTTTTATGTAAAGGCTAATAATAGCATTTAACGAAAATGTTGTAGACGAAATCTATGCTGCCAACTAAAAAAAAATCACCGTGGATATAGGATATTCCTAATTTTGAAATTGGACCGCAGCTCTATACGTGCTTTTATTCGGCGATATATTGGCTGGCGCGGCCAACCTGTCTCGTGTGGCACATGTGTGGTATTGCTTCGACGGGGCGGCCTACGTGAGACTTACGACGTGAGGCCGGACGGTCGGGACGCGAAGTGCCGCAAGAGCCGGACTCATCTAATTGGGAACCAGACAAAGAATGCGCATTTTTTGTCATTGAGCGTACACACGGCAGGGTACACTTACAGCGTTGGGCACGCAGTGGCACTTGCGCACATAATCATTCGAAACCAAAACTGTGTTTGGAAACAGGATATTACATCACTTTCCCCTGAAAATCAAGAGCCATGACTTACAGAAGAACATAGATTTATAAGCAGTTGTACAATGAATCGTGGATGGCGTCCTTATACAGTAGAAAATTCAGGTACGTGTACCTGTGACACCTTTGGTTGTCCCCATTCTTTTTCAAGAAGGAAAGCATTACCTATTATTACCCATTACCTTTTATTACCTATTACCTACCTTGCCAGCCTATTACCTAATTATGTTCATTATTCAACTAGCTCTTCCTGATATTGTTTTTTTATATTATCTGTTTTCTTTTTGCCACTCAAATGTATTCTTCAATTGATTGACATATGTATGCACTCACTCCTGTAATTTCTTGCTATGCAAGATGGCAGTATATGTAAATAAAGATAATAATAATAATAATAATAATTATTATTATTATTATTATTATTATTAATAAATATGAATACAATCAAACTGAATATAGACTCATGGACACAATTGTATTGATGTTTGCGAAAGCACCCGTTTTCCATGGATAACGAAGACATGATAATATTTCAATCAATACAAGAAAGGAACAGACAATGCAATTATCCATGTAGCTACTTGGACAACGCGGATGGGTGGCTCAATTGCTCTGAGCCTAAGTCTAGGCATCATTGTTGCCATCATGCATTGAACAATGTGCGTAGAGGACGTTTACGCTGCCAGAACTTCGTCCGTTGAAGGATACTACTTGTATACTCTTTACCTAGCCAACGTGTAAGGAAAAAAAATTTTTGCGTAAGAGCCGAATTCGCATGGGAGGGCTGAGACCTGTGTAGAAAATAAATCAAGGCAGTAAAGCTACTTGAAAACATAATCCTAAAACTGTACCGGTTTTGACTGTGACGTTTAGACCTACGGAGAACTGATTGTGGTTGTGGAGTGTGGGCTTATTCTTCGCGAATGAACCGAAATGTGCGTCGGTGTCCTGAGTGCCTTCAGGAAGGAGTGTTTGAGGGAAGTTCAGAAGATTGTTCTGCAAAGGATGAACCCGGTCGTCGACGATTAGGATGAATCGGAGACATATGTGCGACTTCAAATTGAGTCCACGATTGACGACTGTGAAGCAGCATAGTTGGTGACACCCCCACAGTCATATGTGGCGTAAACCTGTAAATTGCCAAGTATTTTAAGTCTGCAAACCTGAGATCTCATTGTTCTAAATAAACAATGTATATGAATTCTTTGAGGACATAGTTGAATCTTTCTACCTGGCTATTGGACTGTGGGTAGTAAAGGGAAGAGAAGAAATGCTTAATGGCTCTCTCCTTCAGGAAGTTCTGAAATTCTGCAGGAACAAACTGTGGTCCATTGTCGGACACTATGGAATCAGGAAATATTTCTCTGCTGAATATGGAAATAAGACTGCGCATGATGGCTTCAGATGTGACTGAAGGCATAAAAGTAACTACGGGTCACTTAGAATAATAGACAAGAATAACTAAAGCAAAACGCGCATACTGTGGAACTCGATCAAGAGGACCTATTGTGTCAATGGCTTGTGTTTCCCATGAACTTAACTGCCATTCGATAAGTTCTAGTGAAGTAGAAGAAGGTTTGGCCGATTTATCTGGTTGTTAACACACAAAGCAGTTTACCACATGTTCCTCAGCTTGTCCATACATGTGAGGCCACCAGTAGGTGCCTCTCATTCTGACATTTCTTTTAGTAATGCCTAAATGATCCTCAAGATCAGTACACAGGAGTTTGTGACGCAAGCATGCAGGAGGAACGATGCGTTCGCCGCGGAGAAGGAGACTATCCATGCAGGATAATTGAGAGTGTACGGAAGCATGTACCTGTAAGGGGGAAGATGCGCAGCATTTCTCGATCCTTTCACTATTGTTTCCTTTAACGCTTGGCCAACTGGATCAGCCTGTACAGCAGCTTTGAGCTCTTCCTTTGTGATGCAGGCCATAACCAAAAACACTATTTCCTCATCTCGTGCTGGTTCAGATACGGGAGGAACAGGTTGGTTCGACAATGCATTAGCTCTGACAATTAGGTCCCCCTTGCTGTAATAACAGGTGAAATTGTGAAAAAGAAATCGTGCACTCCACCTTTAAATTGTTAATCGACGCTGTCCAGAACCTTATGAAGACAGTAATGTAAAAAGAGCTTGGGTATTAGTTTGTAGTGTGAACTGTGTACCCCACAAGTAAATATCCTAATGTTCAAAAGCAAAAACACATGCCAATGCGGCCGTTCGCCCACGGAGTAGCGTCGTTCTGTGGAAGATAACGTTAGAGATGCAAACGCCACTGTAAAGAACTCATTTCCACATTTTTGCTGAAGGACGGCTTCTACGCCAACGTCAGTAACATCGACAGTTACAACAATAGGAAGATCACTTTGAAACATGCCTACCACCGGACGTGATGCAAGTACGCCTTTATTCGCTTGAACGCTGTATTCAGTGTCCCGATCCCAGACAAAAGCTTGGCATTGCCTTAGAAGTTTCCTTAGCAGTTCCACCAAGTCAGCATAGTACGGAATAAGTTTTACATAATATCCTTTGATGCAAAGAAATGAATGTAGAACTTTTTGCCATTAGGCTGTGGTCCCTATACAATTTCCCGGATTTTCCTGTGCATCGGCGAAATGCCGTTTGCAGAAACTTGATCTCCTAGGAAGGCTAATTCTGGGACACTGCATATGCACTTGTGCTTACGCTGCATGCCTGCATTACTTATTCTGAAGAAGACAGTTTGCAAGTTTCTTTCTTGGTCACGTTTAGTGTGACCCCACAGAAGAACATCATCAAGGTGGCACAAAGTACCTAGACAGTCTTTTAAAACAGATGACATTATCTTTTGAAAAGCGGAAGGCGTAGATGTGAATCCGAACACACACGCTTAAAGCGAATGAGACCGTCGTGAATGAAAAATATAGAATGCTTACGACTTTTCATAAACAATAAACCTTGATTATATGCATATGTATGTCCAATTTACTGAAGGCAGAAGCACCAGCAAGTCGATGGAAAAGATCGTCAGCCTTCGCTCTGAAAAGGCGTTGATCACGATAGCCTTGTTGGATTCCATGACACGTCGCAGAGTCGAATAAAATTCGTTTTCTTCTGAAGCCCGACAAGCGGAGAAATCCACTCGGACGTTGACACCCGTTCCATCATATCAGCTGATTGCAACCATTGCAGTTCAGTGGAGACTTGCTCACGTATAACCAGAGGTAGAGGACATGGTTTCGCTGAGACTGGTTGCACAGTAGCTCGAAGACTAAGGTCGTGGATGAAGCCATTTACAAGTTCCGATTGCCCTAAGAACAGATGGTCGAAGCCTGTTGGAGCGTTGTGTGGTAGAGACGCAAGCTGAACGCTTGGATCAGCAGGTACTCCTAATATTTGTTCACATGTGAGTGAAGGCAATTGAATGTCAAAGCCCAAAGCTTGAGTGACGTCTAGGCCCAGAAGAGAATTGGCTTGGTTTGTGACGTGAAATGTCACTAATGCAGCCTTGTTGCGGTACATGGCGAGCACGGAGAAATGCCCAGAATGCAAAATTTTCTTGCTGCGGATATTTCTATAGTCGAAGACTCGAAGGAGACAAGGGAAGACCCTTGAGGACTTCGCAATGAGGACTTCGGCGGAAATTATTGTCGGACGGGAATCCGGTGCTTGAATTGTATGCAGAGATGAGACTGAAGTGGCTGATTCTGTCTCAGCAGTAAAGGAAACAAGCTCTGCTAAGCAGGGTACTGGCGATGAGCTTGGTTCCTCGCACGGCAAACTGTCACATTATGCCCACATTTCCAAGCGCAGGTCAGGTAACGTGCTTGGGTGGACAGCCTGGATCGGATGCGATAGGGTGAAGTGAACCACATCGGTAGCGATGGACTGTAGCAATGTCTCGACTGGCTTCGCCAAGTTCGGGCTGGGCGCCACGTAGGCTCTGCATCGAGACATGATGAACAGGCGAGCCGTTTAATATTTCAACTTCCTTGAGGACTTGCTCCTCGCTTCGTCTGATTTCCGCGGCCTTCTTAAGCGTGAGCGACGGTCCTGTGTAGAGTAACCTGTCTCGTATTCTTTATGATGCGACGCCTTGCAAGATTTGGTCACGAAGGGACTCATCGTGCCAAGCGCCGAATGCATATTCAGGCGCTAGCCTTGAAATACGGTGATGAAGTCCTGGAAGGTTTCCCTGGGTCGCTGTATTCGGTCCCTCAATATAATGCGATGTATGAGGGTAGTTGTACCTTCCTCAAAATGTCGGTCGAAGATGCGAAGAATATCTTCAATTGTTGCAGCTGTCAACTCCGTTTGCGATGCCAGGTCGTAGTAGAGATGCTGACCCTCACAGCCTAAATAACTGAGTAAAATGGGTTTCGTCCTCTCGTATCGTAGTGGCTAGCATCCGGTAGCATGAAGAAACGTGGAAAAAGAACGTGTCCAAGTCAACCACGAATCAGTAGGAGTACGGGGTAATGCAAGGAAAGGCGACATGGGCGGTGCGAACGCCATGCGGTGCACCGGAAATGAAGACGGGGAAGTTGGGGTTGACGGAGCAGAAGTAGATGTAGTTTTAGCGTCTTGGCATGCCGGAAGCTGTATAGGAGCAATAGTAGAAATGCAGAGGCAAGCAGCACGCAGAACAAACGGTTTACCTCGTCACGATTTTGTGGTATTGATTCAATGGGCGGCCGTACGAGAGGCCTATGGCGTGAGGCCTAACGGCTGGGGCGCGAAGCACCGCAAGATATGAGCCGGACTGCTCTGGCTGGGGACCAGGCAAATAATGCGTTTATTCAGTGAGGTGAAAGGAGACACGGCAAAGTACACTTACAGCGTTAGGCGCAGAGTGGCGCTAGCGGTCATAATCATTGAAAACTGAAAATGGCCATCGACACAGGATATCAGAACATGGCAAACAAATTGAAATCTGTCGTGGCTGCCTTTCTAACCGTGAGATCACGAGACGCATCGTGTGAGTGATGCGTGGGTGCGATTTACAGCAACTGCCGTAGACAGACCTTCGTTCATGCAGCGCTTTGCTTCCATATATGAAATTGGTGGACGCTCTCGCCGCATACAGAAGGCGGCGCGCTACTCTGGCGCCATCTCATAGAGGTCGCTGCCGCAGAGCCCGTATTGCGTGGCACTACGCTTTTCTACTCACGCTTTCGCCATACCCTTCTCCTTGGTTTTCGCCTCACTGTAGCGGTGCACCCTCGGCCTGCGCTTTCCTGCTCTCAAATGCTACGCTATCACCGTCTTATATCTTTCGCACGTTCGCTCTTAGTCCTTCGCTGTGCTCTTTCACCCGGGTAGGGCGAAGAATGACATCGACGGGAAACGCAGGAACGAGCGCCTAAGAGCGGCGCTTTAATACGTAATGTTCCAGTAAGCCAGCGAAGTTGTAATCGGGTATTGTAACAATTGGCATCATGGGAAATTGGGCTGAAACAAGGATCGCCAATTTTGGCCTGAATAAACGAATGAGAGAGCAGCACACCTGAGGGCGAGAAGGAGAGCAAACAGAGAAGCAATTTTCTTGTCGAGTTCAACTGTAACCAAGCGTCGAACACATGCGAGAAGGCTAAGAAAACCTTTCACATTAAAATTTAGTAACATGTAACGGCTGATTGAAGGGTTCGAAGATCAAATTTGTAATCTAAAATTCCATGGAGCTCTCTCCAGTAAGCGCATAACAGCTAACGCACAAACTACAAGTGCTTATTGAAGAATTTTGAAAAAACATGAGAACACTTGTTTGATCTTACGACATTTTGCATATTGCGATCAGTGCCGGCTAAAAACAAATCCCAGTTTGTCAACTGAGATTACCGATACGATTTGTATCTACCGGCATAAGCTAAATTTTGATGGACATAAAATTACGAGTGCAAAGAAAAGTGGCGTATTGAGCGTCCGAAAAAGATAGCAAGCCGATGTCGCTATAATGTTTCGAGCAATAGTAGAGGAATGTTTAAATCCAGGGCCTCTTTTAAAAGCTACATTTCAGTTTGTGTACACTAATGACATTCCAAAACTTATTAACCAGAAATAATCGACAATGAAATAAGTTTAGGAGTTTAAAAAAGAACAAGATGCACAAAAGACGTGGCTAAATGTTGAACACTGACAATGATAAGGTCATTTATAGATAGTCAGCAGCCCCAGGTAATGACAGAAAATTAACCCTTTCGGCCCTGAAGTGCCATAAAAGGGACACGAAGAGAAATCGTTTTAAATTGAGACGGAAACGCTTAGCTATCTCCAAAAATAATTTGAGCTACTATCCATGCAAATCCGCTAGCAAAGGTGACAGTTTATTCGTCCTTGTCTTCCTCAGAAAGCCCTAGTGGTGAAAATGACATGGCGGAAGGCAAGAAAGACGACAACAGCAGTATCCACGAATTTTGATATTCTGCTCAATACCTACTGTCTCGATAGGAATGATAATTTTATTTGTTGTTTCTGATATGTTCCGGGGCGTATTTATATCAGAAAACTTTGCCCTTAATTTGCGCATAGCCCACAGCATGCCACAATCTACGTGTTCTAAATATAGGACACCAAGGCTTAGTGGTTGTGAATGCTGCAGCATGAGTTAAATGTAGAGTGCGGGCGTTGTTTCTATGACACCTACCAATTTCTTGTTTTATTATTCCAGATACGATAAGTAAGCCTGAACTTCTGTACTCAGTGGCAAGGGCCTCATATAGGGTCATTCCATGCCAAAAGTCCCAGACACCAAAAGTCCCCATCGGTGATGTTCTTGAAAAAAAAAAATGGGCCAAATGGCTATTCTGTTAATAAGGTTTCACCAAAGTATTTTCGCTGCAAAAATTGTTTGATCACGTGAGCGCTTATAGAGATTTCCGCAAGGAAGCAGAAGTTGGTTGGAGGTACATATTTTATTATTGCGAAAGCAATACTGCTCGCACTTTCGGCCCATCGGTGGTCGAGGCGCCTCCTTACGCAGATGCGCGTCATGTGACCGTGTGACGTCACGCCAGACCGAGAGACGGGGCCCCAGCTCACGGCATCGATGGTGGAGGCGAAGCGTTGCGCGCCGCTGCTGCGGCGCTACCGATAGAGGGCGCTCGCTGGTGTGATGTCACGCCAGACCGAGAGACGGGGCCCCAGCTCACGGCATCAATGGTGGATGCAAAGCCTTGCGCGCCGCTGCTGCGGCGCTACCGAGAGAGGGCGCTCGCTGGTGTGACGTCACGCTAGGAGGATAAATGGGGCTACAGCTCGGCTCCTCGCAGTGGTCGGCGCGCTGCCTTGCGCTATGTCGGATGATGTATAGCCATAAGTTTATGAAAGGGCAACCATGTCCACACCATCAGCCGAACCAAGGCGCATCCAAGGGTATTGCTTTCGCAATCTTCCAGGCTTAACCAAGCTAAGCCTTCAGCCAATTTTTTTAATCAGGTCTGAAACAAGGTGCAACACAAGTTTTATTTTAGACCATCATAGTGGTATTCTTTCATATGACGTCGTAATTGAATGAATTTTAGGATGTTCCGTGTTTATTTGGCTCAGTAAAAAAGGAATTAAAGTAACGTTTTCAGAGCTTTTTTCCATAAACTGCCTTATTTTTTCAGCTACCACAATGTTTCTCACGTTTTGTCTGTTGCTATAGTGTAGCCTAAAACAATTTGCAATCATAATAAATATAGTTTTTGATAAAAATACCGGCGAAATTGGCAAGAAATCAATTTCTTGTGATATTCAGTTCTAATTTACGCATTAAGGCCCTCCAGATAATGATATGTCAGGTAGCTGAATATACGCCGCGACCTCTTGGCTTGTGATTCAAAAATTTTCGTTCAGTTAAATTTTGTCTCAATTGACAAAATTTTTGAAGACAACAACCCATATCACCAGCAGGCACATCTGTCGTCTGTGCTTCTCCTGGTCACCTGCCGCCCAGCAGACGACGGCTAGTATACGGGGTGATCATTTTTCAGTTTTATGGGATTTTTAAAAATCACCTGTTGCAGGTACTGCAATTCTAGTCCTTGAGTGGGATTATTGAGAGAGGCAAACATTACTTGCACCAAAAATCGAAACAGATATCCAACGAAATAACTAGCGTTCACTAATTACCTTCCAAATGAATTATTGTATGTCATATATTGAAACTTACGATTTAAAGCCGGTGAGAGTGTCAGGCGTACCCACTTCGAATGAGTTTCTAGAACGGAAGAAGAGGACGACGAAGTGGGTTGTCTTTGAAGCTACTCGATGTCGGTGCGGCTACCGTTCTCCTCTTTTCATCGATTCATCATTTAAATACAGGCGCGCCATCGTAACAATACATAAAGAATATTGTAACGAACAGTTAAGGAAGTTCAGACGCAACTATTTATTGTGGGCTATCTTGTACCCTGGGGTAAATAAAGCAAGACTGCCGCGTTCTAAACAGTAGATCAGGAATGCCTTCTTCATCTTCGGTGGAACGTCATTTAACCTCTTCTTCTTGTTGTACAAGCCGACAACGGCCACCTGCAATGCGAGTGCGTGCGGCGAGAACACGTGCCATGATTTCGTCGTCTTTTTCTCCAATACGCCGTTGTCCTCTGGGGCGGGGGGCGCACTAAGCTGCGCGCGTTGTTTAAACATGGTTCTGCTTTGCATCATTATCCCCCCTCCAAACGCATCGTCCCGATGCGTAAAGCGACGAAATTGTTCAGAAGCTGTTGTCCATACTAAAGTGGTATATGACAAAGAATAGATCTTTGTAGAATATTCACTACCTGTCATATATGGCTTCAGTCTGACTACACCTACAGTTTTTTTGAAACGCCGGTATCGTGGTCACCTCTCTTGTGCTTCTGGCGTAACTTCGTAGTTCAACATCTGATGCGGCGAAGCACTCTGTCAGGGCCGAAATAACGGCGCAAAAACTTTACCGACAGGCCGCGCGTCCCTACGGGAGTGCACACCCATACGCTGTCGCCTTGTGCATACCCGACATCTCTCCGCCGCAAATTGTATCGGTCCGCGTCGATGCGCTGCCTTTGGTGAATGCGATGTCGCGCCAGCTGACGTGCTTCTGCGGCCCTCTGTGTAAAGTCGCTGACATCAGGGCTCCGGTCTCTACTGGCATTGACAGGTAGCATGGCATCCAAGGGTGTGGTAACTGTTCGACCAAAAACAAGATGGAATGGCATTACTTGAGCAGTCTCTTGCAATCCGGTATTGTAGGCGAATGATGCATAGGGTAGTATCTTGTCCTTTGTACGGTGCTCTAAGTCTACGTAATTTGCAAAATATGGAGCAGCATAGTGCCCAATCGCTCTGTTAGCCCATTCCTTTGAGGGGGATCGGCGGTTGTTTTCCTGTGGCTGGTATGAGTCAGTTTCATAATGGATTGCGTCAACTAGGCTGTGAACGAATTTCATCTGTACTTCATAATAATTGGAGGTGCACAGTGGCGTAATACTACCTTGGTGATAAATAATTCAGCCACTTCAACAGCCGTTGCACTGATTAGAGAGAATGTCTCGGCATATCGGCTTAGGTAATCCGTCGCTACTACAATCCATCGTTTACCTGATGACGATGTCGGAAAAGGGCTGACGAAGTCCATTCCTACTTGTTCAAAAGGGGCTGCTGGGGGTTTTATTGGTTAAAGGAGGCCCGTGGGCTTTAATGGAGGAGTTCTGCGTCTTTGGATACCCCGACAGGTTCGTACATAATGCTGTACTGAATTCAATAGCTTCGGCCAGTAGCACTTAGCATGCATTTGGCGAACATTCTGCTCACTCCGAGGTGTCCTGCCGACGAGTCATCGCGACAGGCTTCGAAGATTTTGGATTGTAAAGCTGAAGGAACGACGAGCAGAAATTTATCTGTGCTGTGCTCAAGATTTCTTTGTACAGGACGCGATTTTTCTTCACATACGATGACAACCCCGGTAGAAAACTCGCGGAACACGGACCGGGTGTCCTTCGAGGTGCCTGATGAGTAGGAGCAACTCGGCGTCAGACTCTTGGTGTTTGGTCATCTCAGATGTGGTCACGGCTCCAAGAAAAGGAAAGCCGTGCTCATCTTTCACAGCAGCAGATTCGACCGGCACAAGTGACAGACAATCAGCGTCACTGTGCTTGCGACCTGACTTGTACACGACCGTTATGTCGTATTCCTGGAGCATCAGACTCCATCTAGGAAGTCGTTCAGAAGGATATTTCAGATTTGCAAGCCAGCACAATTCGCTGATTGCTTGGAATGGTCTACCGTATAAGCGTGGTCAGAATTTTCCTAAGGCCAACATTACTGCGAGGCATTCTTTTTCTGTAGCTGAATAGTTGGTTTCACCCCTCGAAGGAGTGCGGCTAGCGTTGCAATCAATTTTTCCTCTCCGTTTTGCCATCGAACGAGGATGGCACCGAGTCCTAAATTGCTGGCGTCTGTGTGGATGCCTGTTTCCGCTTCCTCGTCAAAGTGCGCAAACACGAGGTGGTTTTGAAATCGCCATTCTAGCTTATTGAATGCATCTTTTTGTTCACTTTGCCAGACTAAAGACATTTGTTGTTTCGTTAATCGCGTTAATGGCTCGGCAATGTTCGAGAAAATTTTGACGAAACGCCTGCAGTAGGCAGAAGGTCCTAGGAATCGACTAATGGTCTTTTTATTGCCTGGACTAGAAAACTTTTCTACTGCTGCGGTCTTCTCAGGGTCAGGACGGATGTCCTTGGAGGTAATCACATGGCCGAGGAAAAGGAGCTCATGGAAGCCGAGGTGACATTTTTGTCACTTTATCGATAGCCCTGCTGAACAAATAGCTGTGAGCACAGTCCTCAGTCGTTCCACATGCTGAGCAAAGGTGTTAGAAAAAATCCCGACATCGTCAAGATAAACCAGACAGGAGTGCCATTTTAACTCGGAGAGCACAGTGTCCATCATCCGCTGAAAGGTGCCGCGTGCGGAACAGAGGCCGAACGGAATTCATATAGTCCGTCTGGTGTGACGAATGCTGTCTTCTCACGATCCCGTTCGTCCACTTCTATCCGCTTTTGAGGTCGAGAGAGGAAAAGAATTTCACATCCCGTAGTCTAACGACGGTGTCATTGATCCTCGGAAGTGGATAGACATCCCTCTTTGTGACAAAGTTTAGCTTTTGATAATCAATGCAGAAGCGCAAGGTGTGATCCTTTTTCTTTACCACCATCACAGGCGAAGCCCACGGGCTGGTCGATGGTTGAATTGCGTCGTCTCTAAGCTTTTCTTCGACTTCTTTGCGGATGATCTCTCTCTCCTTCGGTGACACTAAGTAACAGCTTCGTCAACAAGGATACAGTGTTTGGCGGTGGATTTTCTCTGGACTTTCGATGTCGTTGAGAAACACGAGGCGAATTCTCGTACAAGGTTCTCTGTTTGGTGCTTCTGGCTCGGTGATCCTGCTGCTTCGGTGTTGACGGAGCGAGTATGGAGTCTACGTTGTCAGAATCCAGTAGTGCAGCATCGGAAGGGCTCAAATTCGTAATCTGTTCATAATCACTAAGGCGGGCAATGACGGTTCCTTTCGCAACATGTTGGACTACCTTTCCAAAATTAGTCAGGAAAATATTTGAACACCCGTCATGCAGCCTAACAAGGCCCCTTGCCGTACAGATCCCTTTTTTGAGTAAGAGCCCAGTGTCACTGTCTGCTATTCCTTCGTAGTCACTGAATACGGTGCTTCTTACGGTCACAGCTATGCTGGATCTTTGGGGTATCGTGATGTCGTCTATAATCTGAAGCGTATCAAATTATTCTTCACACTCGAACGTCACGATGGCATGGTCCGTTGAGAATGACACACAGGATTCCTGTAAGTTGATTACTGCGCCATTCGCCTGCAAAAAATCCATTCCAATACTTAAATCCCTTGAGCATTCTGACAGGGCAATGAAACTGGCGATGTACGTAAAGCCGCGTTTTCCAATTCTAGAAGTGAACCTGGCCACCGGGTGGAAAAGGTATCCTCCAGCGGTTCGAATTTGCGGTCCTCTCCAAGCAGTCTGCACTTTTTGCAGTCTTCTAGCGAGTACTTTACTCATAACGGTATGTCTACTAAAGGAGTTATTTCGCAGCCGTCTATAAATACACAACAATCGGAAGCGACGTCACTCTTTCCGCAACAGCTCTCGCGTCCGTCATTATATTTTATAATCAGCGTTGGAGGCTGTGTTCTTGAGTCGACAGTGGCCTCACCTCCACAGGTCACCGGTATTGGTTTTCCCGACTTGAGCTTTGGGAACGTCGCCTTGGGGAGCTTGAGGATAGACACGGGCTCGGCGATTGATAGCTCAGTCGCACTGTTGACCGAGGTTGATGTTGCTGTGAAGTCTGCGGGCTTTAGCGCGTTATCAAATACTCCTAGATTTCAAAAGGGCGTTCACCGTTTCTTGGGCAAGGAGCGTTTACGGAAAACTCCCGAAGTCCTGCTCTTCGATATTCGCACATACTGTAGAGATGACCAACTTCGCCGCAGTGGTATCACAGTAGGATTCTATTGGGAGTGCGCCAAACGTCAGCCCTCCGGAATCTCGTCTCAGGCGGAGACGGCAAGAACAGATGTTCAGGTACATGCCTAGTTGTCGTGACGAAAGTACGTCCTGGGGATCCTCTGAGTACCTCGGCGTACGATACAGTCGGCCCTACCGGTCACGACGCTTGCAGCTGTGCTTACGGGTGCTGTTCACGGAGTGACCCGCCGTGGTTGCACAGTGGCTATGGTGTTGGGCAGCTGAGCACAAGGTCGCGGGATTGAATGTCGGCCACGGCGGCCACATTTAGATGGGGACGAAATGCGAAAACACCCGTGTTCTTAGATTTGGGTGGACGTTAAAGAGCCCCACGTGGTCGAAATTTCCGGAGTCCTCCACCACGGCGTGCCTCATAGTCAGAAAGTGGTTTTGGTTATTAAAACCCTATCATTTCTTTTTGTTCGCGGACTGCTTGTCTACTTCGCAAACCATTTCTGGTAACGAAGAGACCGCTGTAGGGCCCTTGTTCAGCTGTTGCCTCTGAAGCTCTTCTCGAACCACAGATCTTACGAGTTTTCGGAAGACCTCGACGCTGTTCCCGAACATTGCCAACATCGCATCCATAGAGGCGACGTTCTTATCGCGGTTGTGGAGTCTCGCTGGCTGTTGAAGGGTCCTGTCCACAGTTGTTGCCTCGGAGCGGAATTCGGCCACGGTGCCTGGAGGGCTGCGAATCAAACCGGCAAAAAGCTCCTATTTCACACCGCGCATCGGGTGCCGAAGCTTCTTGTCCTTGCTCATGCTCGGATCGGCCCGGCGGAATAAGCGGGACATATCTTCGAGATGCATTGCCACGCTTTCAGTGTTTCTTTGGCTTCTTACTTGCAAAACGGCTTCAGCTCTTTTCTTGCGGTCTGTGCTCGGATACGTAGCCAACAAATCCCGTCGGAAGTCATCCCATGAACGGAGGACAGCTTCATGGTTTTCAAACCACGTTCGCACACAGTCTTGCAACGCGAAGTAAACGTTGCGGAGCTTCCGGTTTTCGTCCCATACATTGTAGTCCGCCACGCGCTCGAAGCCTTCCAATCAGTCCTCGGCTTCTTCGAAGGTCTCGCCGTGAAAAGGCTCGGACGTCCACCGCTTATCAACGACGACGCGGCTTGAGGCTGTCTGGGGTTTCATTTCAGTATTGTCTGCTGCTGCTACTATAGTTTGCTCCGGCAAAACAGGAAACTCAGGCGGCTCACCACGTAGGCAACGGCTCGTGCACTGGGGGACAGGCGTGAGCTCGTTGGTCTGAAGTGGCGTGGCTCCGGGATCTTTTCTCCAACTCAAATTGGGATAGAAATCATTACCCCGCACCTCCACAAGAATTATAACGAACAGTTAAGGGAGTTCAGACGCCACTATTAATTGTAGGCTAACTCGTGTCCTGGGGGTAAATAACAAAGACTGTCGTGTTCTAAACAGATCAGGAATGCCTTCCTCTTCTCTCGAGCTTCGCTTCACTTCTTCTTCCTCTTGTACACGCTGACAGCGGCCACCTGCGATGCGAGTGCGTGCGGCGAAAACACGTGCCAACATTTCGTTGCATTTTTCTCCAAAACGCCGTTGTCCTCGTGGAGGGGGGGGGGCGGCAAGAACCTGCGTGCGTTATTTACAGATCTTTCCGCCTTGTATCAATATTGGTGAAAAAATTGGCTCTCCCATAATCGAGAGCGGAATAAAAGCATGAAAGGGCAACCAGCAAAGCAGATTGGTTTGAGATAATATTAGCGACGATCTTAAAGTGAATGTAGTGTAGGTTCGCAACGGCACACCCGACCACATCACACTTCACTATGGACGCTTTCCAGCTAAAAGAAGAACATTGGATGAACGTCGCACGACACTCAGCAAAATACGTCAAGGAGACAGGGCGTTCTGCCTAGCTAGGTCACTAATAAATTGAATTCTGGTGTTTATGTACAAAACATACGATTTTGATTATGAGGCACGCCGTAATGAGGTACTGTGGATTACGTTTGACCACAAGGGGACCTTTAACGAGCTGGGGGCCCCAATGTACGGCATACCGGGGCTATTGCATTTGGCGTCAATCGAACTGTGGTCACCGCGGCCGGTATTTGATCCCGCGGCCTCGTGCTCAGCAGCGCGACGGTGTAACCGTTAAGCCACCGCGGCGTAAGAAACGCCTGAAGGAAGCGCCACGCTGCGAGGCGGCATCTCTCGAGGTGATGCGAAACGCGTCCCGCGGGCTTGGGTGCAGCTGGCGTTCAGTGATCACCGCCAAAAGATTACAAGGAAGGACATAGTGCCCTGAATCTTCTTTTTGAACGTCATTACTGCAGAGGTGAGTGAGTGAGTGAGTGAAAACTTTTGAGTCTTTCAAGAGTTTCGCGGTTACGAGGTCTCCGTCGTCTTCATCTTGGCGCTGGCGACTTGAGACTTCTCTTCAGCAAGGGTGGGCCCCTATTCCAAGGCTCCAGTGAGTTGTGCTGCATCGCTCGCGTGCTGTACTAAGGCCCTTTGGGCCGTGAGCTCGCTGCTGGTGAGCCGACTCTCCCATTGCTCCGCACTCGGGTGTTCGTGTTTGTGGAATGCTTTGTTGCGTTCGCACTCCCAGGGGATGTGGTAGAGTGTAGGTTTGGCACCGCACCAAGGGCAGGTGGCCCTGTATTGTGTCGGAAACATCTTATTGAGTAGGTGTAGTTGGGGAAGGAGTTTGCTTGTAGTCTGCGCCAGCTGGTCGCTTCCTCCTTTGTGAGGTCTTTGTGTGGTGGCGGATATCTAGTTCTAGTTCCTCTATGTAAGTTCAGGGTCTCTGCGTATCCCCCCTCGCAAGGTAAAACATTTCAGCTTACTAGAAGTTACAGCTTTAGTGATATAGTAAACAAACATAAGGAAGAAATTGGAAGCAATATTTTTGTAACTTGTTTGCGTAGTAACTAGCATGTGTAATGCGGTCCTGTATAAAGGATCGGGGGCCAGAGACACCACATGTGAAGCTTTGATTTGTTACCCGGAGTTTTTGCTGATATCCCGGCGAGTTTCACGTCAGGGATGTGCACCTCTCGCGCCATGGCACCTGCAACGTCGTCGATGCGACCGTCTCAATAGTGGGCCTCTATGAGGTCACATGCGTTCAGCACAAGGGAGGTTTCAACTTCCAAGACACTGTCAAGGGCGTGGCTTCCATTACTCTAACTTTACATGCTGGCTGCCTTGCCATCAGTGGCGAGTGTTTTCCTGTCGTTCCAATCGACCCGCAGTTCTTGCCGCCATTTCTTCCAAGGAAGGCCTCGCGCAAGCACTATAACCATGAGGCAATGTACTGTCTGTCCACGCTGGTCTTATGAGCGGACGACGTGGCATGCTCACGGGCACCCACTTCCTTCGGATAGAAATGAGGACCATAAACGCGGTCCACAATTACCTGCGAGTGTCTGGTCATGATGTGGCATTTGGCTATCGCGTCTTCCAACGCGTCTTCGATGCGGTTCCAGTCACATTGCACCATTCACAGTGCACCCCAGCGTCGTATGGCCGTTCTGGTATCCTTGGCCATGAAAGTGACTGATGTGACGGTCCTTGTCGGCGTACGATTGCGTGCCCTCTGGAGCGTTCATAGTTGGGCGCTGATGTTGGAGTATCTCCTCCTTTATCGCCTGCGTCAGCTGCACTCGCGACTGCCCGTGACGCCGTAACAAAAGAAATTGCTTTGACACCGCAACAGCCAGCGTCGGCAAATAATAAAGAAGCATGCAGCTCGGGTAATCACAACACACCATATTCGCTTGCCTCCTTGACCGAAAGTGAAAACCGTGCTATTGATGACCTGGCGTATCGCAACAAGCCACGCTCGCTCGCCTCCCCAACAGCGCAGGACACGCATGCGGTTGCCGAGAGCCACCGAGAGCACTTCGGCTGCTACCATCAGACCTCCTGATCACACATACGTTTTAAACATGGGTAGAACACCTAACGCTGCAATATCTACAATCGATGCACCTACGAAATTTGCTGTGGCTTCACCCGCCTGAATTGCGTCGCCTACTATGCTGCATACGATTTGAGGATTTTCTGCAAAAACCACTGGAAGGTTGCATCTGAATGAGCCCCCTGCTGCCGAAATTTTCGGTGATGATGAAATCGATGCCGCAGCTCAACCGATGCCGATATCATTGTCATCAGTAAACAGCTTCATCCTCGCACTTGATAGTACCGTTGGACTGTCGCCAAGCCTGGACAGACTCGACGGATAAATGGTGGTTCCACGAGAGGTAACGTGTGCCCATGTAGAGGTAACGAGAGGTAACGTGAGCCCATGAAAGGTAACGTGTGCCCTGGCTCGCACGGCGCTCCGGATCACCACGCCGGATTATCGTGGCCACAGAAGCCTCTTTCACGAAATAACTTTCTGTGACTGGCCGAACTTGCTCACTGTCGCATATATTATCCGCCCCTAGAGCATCCAGACTGTCCGATTGCTGCTCCTCCTCAATTGACGTGGGATTAGTAGCTCGTGCCTCCAATCCTTGTGCGCCCTCTTCTCTCTCTCTTTCATCATCTAATGAGGTGTTTGCGCCACTCGCAGTGTCAGTCGCCCGGCGCTCATTGCTCAATAGTTCCTTCAAATGCGCGCTGCACGGCATTGTCACTACAGCTAGCGCATCCAGTAACCTGTTCTTGCTTTTCAATCGGGGAATACTGTTCTGGTCCCAATTTCTTTGCTTTAAAGTCTACACCCTAATCACATTCCTGCATGTCATTCAGTAGCTCTTGCCGGTAGTGATGAAGGCATTCGTAATCTTCCGGAGTGAGAAGAACTGGCGCACTGATACTGAACTGATCAGTTCTGAACTGATCAGTTCTGAGTGAGTGAACTGATCGCCTCCCCGCATTGTGCAGCGGGTGCACTTTGCGGTGAAAAGGCGAGACCATAATGTAAGGCTTCTCCTTATTATTGAGATTACGGTTGCTTTCATCTCCGAGAGCTTGAATACACCCTTGGACGGCCATGATGCTCCTGCCTGTGGCCGAGCAGCAGAGCCTAACCATCTCAGCCATATGGTGGGCCTCGATTATATCTTCCAACGTGTCGTGAAGAACCAGTTGCATGAGCCGGTCCATGCCAGTACACAAATAGACCACTAGCGCTCTTTTCATGCTATTGTGGATAACGAGATTGAGCTTAGCTCTTTTATGACTCTGCCAGCACTATATGGCAGTATCGTAGGTAATGTGGCTCATTGAAAAAACCTGGAACAACCTGAACTCTGCTCCCTTAGGCCACCTGGATAGTTGGAGACCCTAGAGATAAGCCGAACTACGCTTTCTGTTTTAGCTGGGATCTTGTTGATGGTCTGCCCACTAGTGCCGTTTGCCTCCATAAGCATGCCAGGGGCTCTGATGACCTCTTCCCTAGGAATGATATGACCAGAGGTGGTGCGAAGCTTTCACTTGACGTTGGAGAGGGGGACTCAGCCCTCAGGTTTGACAACCCTTCTCTTGCGTCTCTACAGCAAAGGTTCCGAGTTACTTGGGAATAGTTGTAGTGCGATTTCGCTAAGGAACGCTTCGGTGTAGCACACATCCTATTGGAGTACCTTATCTACTCTACCCTTGCTGCCACCCGATACAAGACGGCGATGTCTGCGTAAAGAGTATGTGTATGCCCTCGACTAGCGGGAGCCTCTTGGAGAGTCCACAGAGAGCAATGTTTAATAAAAGGAGTGAAATACAGAACCTTGTGGCGTACCTTTGGAGTCAATAACGAGGGTTTCTGATTTGAGATCCCCTCTAATAATCGTGGCCCTTCTGCTTTTGAGGAAGGAGCTGATGAATGTGTGGACCTACGCCCCAATCCAAAACTAGAGATGGATTTACGAATATGTATGTGCGAGAGATCCTCAAAGGCTTTCTCCATGTCAAGTACCAGGATTGCCCTGACATCTCTCGTCTAAACGTCGATAATCTGATGTTTGATCAACTTCATGGTGTCCTGGGTCGAGAGTACCGGCCGGCAGCCAATCCTGATGTGCGGAAAGAGACGTGTTCTTCACTGTGTTTAGAAATGGGGGTGTTAATTGTGTTCGGCCACCTTGCCTATACAAGATGTAAGCGATATGGGCCTGAGACAGACCCAGAGGGCGTCCCAATTTACACGATTCCGTGACCGCGCCCTTTTCCCCGACCTTGGTAATCTCGTCCGCGAGCGTTTGCATGGAATCATTGTCCAGATTACGAGGGAGGTTATTAAAGATCCCGTCCGGGCCCGCGGCCGAGTGCCCATTCCGTCCCATGAGGGCCTCCCTGACTTCATCCATGCTGAAAGGTTCGTCTAAAGAGCCCACGTGGGAATCTTCTTAAGGAGGATAGTCGGCGTCATATGAGAGATCCACCGGGAGATATCTTTGCGCAAGGATTTCGAGTATTTCCTGGTTTAAGTTTTCCGCTTTGACCACATGAAGGATTTTGTCGATTGCCCCCATGTGGTTGGATTTCGTGCTCGATTCATTGAGAAGGTGCCTGAGTAAGTTCCACTTGCCCCCGTTCGCGTCTGGCTATCACCTGAGCTACAAATCTCGTCCCACTGTTGCCTACAGAGCGTCTGACAGTGTCCCTCAATCTCGTGATTCAGCTCAGGAATCTTTTTGCTGAGCCTACTATTGAGCTTTTCTCCCTTTCACTTGACTAGAAGGCGTTTTTAACTTCGAGCAAATGCGCTACTGTCCATCCTGTCGACCTTAAGATGAGTAACTTGGTGGCCGCAGCCACGTGCTCTTTAATTGCGCTACCCAGCGGCCGAAAGATTCCAGTGACTGGTGGTCCTCAGCACCTTGCTTCCTGACTTTGCGGAAAAGGTCTTAATCCGTGAATTGGAATTACCTCGGGAGCCTGCTCTGTACTTCCATCGAGGTGGCGAGAATTTAGCGATCGCTACCGAGAATTTCATTACGGTTCTGCCAGGTAACCGACCCCGAGTTGGCCACAAAGGTGAGTTCCAGAGCATTGTCTGTGGAGCATGAAGTGCTGATTCTGGTCGGGAATGAGGGATCAGTTATTAAAGTGAAGTTGTTGTCCGAAGCCGCCAGCCATAGGTCTCTACCCATTGCGTTAGTGTGGTGATATCCCGACTCCTCATGCGGGGCATTAAAGTCTCCGGCAACTATGAATGGAGCTCCGCCCACCTTTCCTACAGCCTTGGTATAGCGACGTGAGGCGTTGTCACATGTCCCTAGGAGTACGGTAGATACAACGCTACTAGATTAGCTTCAGTTGTAAAGGTTCCCGCCCACGCGCCTACAGCCGCTGTCGCCACTTCTGTGACAGCCGCCAGAGGGAAGCGCTGTTCCGTCGGGCTCCACTGCAGACGCCTCGTCACAGCCTTAAGCTCGTGCGGACGGGCAGTTTACGCTCGCTGGCGTTCTCCCTTGTCCGAATTAGTGATACCACGAGAAAGCGGTATCCACCTACAGCAATAAGATTTATCGCGCCAGTTCGTAAATACAGAAAGAAGGGTAAACTGCACGAAAGGAAGAAATACAAACAGCGAAGCGCAAATGCTGCGTTTCTAAATGTCGTGTCTTTCTTCCTGTCGTCTTAACGTTGCGCGCAATTTAGGCTCACGAGCCTGAATATCTGGCCAAAGTGCGTGATTATAGGATGATCTTCATCCCCACCGAAGCTTCTCAGCATGCCAAAGACGCGCTACAAAAAGAAAGATGAGGTCGGTCTTTGTACACACAAGCCACAAAAAAAAAAGAAAAGAAGTCGGATTTTTCATTTCGTGAAGATGCCTTATCAGCGAAGCTGAAACGTGCAGCGCCTGTGTTTATCACTGGGTTAATCCCGAGGGTTCATTAAAGTATTTCTCAGTTATGAGGTTACACAAACAATCCGCTGCGAGAGAGAACGACGTCATTGACGGCATGCCCGCAGTCCGCAGTTGTCGCTTGCGTTCGATGTCTCGAGTTTGCTCGGCGGCGTGGTTAGCAGCCTTCGCCTGCGATTTGCCGCTTGTGATTCTTCGAAATTAAATTTCTTCAAAATTAAATATTTCCGTTACGTAAGACCATCAGTGGCTCATATTCCCTTAAGCAATGGCTCATACCCCCGTAAACGCGGCCTCCCCATTACAACGACAGAAGTGAAGTGAAATTCTACGCTGGAAAGATGAACGGCCACATAGCCAGCTGTGGAAAACGACGACGAACGTGGAAGCAGCAGCACGAGCGCGTGCCGTTGATTTCGCAGAGAGTTCCCGGTCGGCACAAGGAATCGGTCTGTTTCACGCCGAGCGGAGCGTCGCATTGCTGGAAACACAGAAAAAGTGGTGCGCCGAACTGTTGACATCGTTCCGATAACGGCCTATGCAGCCAGGTACGCAGCACTTCGGCATCGTCTGCTGATATTCTTAAGAAACTCGGCGAAGGCTACAGTTCTACGGATGACATGCTTGCTGAAATTCGCTGTCAACAACTAACCACAGAATACACCAACGCTGCACCGCGTGCTTAGTCCAGCCCGCCCGCTAGCCGGCTAGTGAGGAAGTGAAGCCGGGCGCGACTGCAGCGCCACGAAGGCGCGGGCGGGTGGCGGTTCCGCGCAACGGCGCCGTGTTTTAAAACTGAATCTAGTCTACTAACGTTGGGTAGATATTGCGGAAGAAGAGACTGTTCTTAAGCTGCCCGCTTGGTATGACCTCGATTAAAAAGCGTTCAGTTGTATGATGGTTCAAAGAAAGATCGTGAACTATGGTGGTGAACTTCTTCGAGAAAAGGGTGCAGAGGCCCCTTTTATCCTGCCCGAAAGGATAATGAGACCTATAGCGCGATAGGGTGAGTGAGTCCGTCAACGCTTCTTGCAGTAGGATAATGTGTGGCTTGTTAGGAAGAGATCTAATGAATTGAGAAAGGGCCGCTTTCTTACGATGCCATCCACAGTAGTTTCACTGCCAAATTACGATGTTACTAGGTCGGCCCTCAACGACTTATAATTTCAATGTATTTTCCCCTGCGGCGCATCTCTAACCGCCGAACCCGACGGTCCAATGCCGACGGCGGATTCGAGTGCTCCGACCCTCACGCTCATAGGGGAGAACGCCTCGCCAAAGCACTTAAGCGTGTTCCTCAATTCGGTCTGAAACTCTTTCATGTCGGTCTTACATTCCTTAAACTCAGAATTCAGTACTTTCTGCCCCTCATCTCGTAGGGGCTTTGAGAGGGCTCTCTTCTTAGCGGGGCGCTCGGCTACAGGCGTCTCCGACGGGACCTCAGTGGCCGTATCCACCGTCCCCGTTGGGGGAGCCGACTGCGAATGCGACGATGTGGCGGCTTATTTTAGATCGTCTACATCTGCTTTCACACGCTCAAAGGCGCTCCTTAGTAAAGAGTTTCCGCGCTCAAGTTCTGCGATCCTAGCTGCGCCATGCTATGTTAGCGGTGGTGACGTTCCCTTGGCACAGTCCTTGACACAGTCGGCCCAGCGAGTCTCCCTAGCGGGTGAGACCTTAGGTAGAAAAAGTTTTTCCTGACAATTATATTTTGTGTTTGGGCGCAAAGGTCCAGAATAATGTTTCGTACCATACAGAGAAAAAAGCTTTCATTGTAGAGATTAAAGATCATGGAGACTTAGGCAACTTCCTAAGTGGCTATGCAAGTAAATAATTGCTGAGTACACCCATTCGGCAAAGTGACTAATTGTTGCCACCCTCATTCAAGAGGTATGCCAATACGAACGGTCATGATTATGATCGTCATCCTAAAAGGTGGTGGAATTTATCGACTGTGCTCGCAGTATCGCGAAAAGGTTTCTTGGCACAGTCGCGCATCGCATTACCCTTTGTGAGCCAACAGTAATGTGTGTGATTGCCCCCGCGTCCCTTCAACCAGATGGTGCTTACCATCTGGTTGAAGCTTTTTGTAGTGTAAAGCTACACTACGCGGGTTGGAGCCGTGCTTCGCGTGCTTCTGCGTTTGCCGTACTGCGTATTCGCGAGAGCCACGTGCCGTCAGGAGAGGCACAGCTGCGTCGCCAAGGCCGCCGCGGCCTCAGCCAGCGCGCGCTCCTGGCCGCCGCCGACTGCGGCGCATTCGAGAAGTGTGACGTCGCAGTTACCGCAGACGGGCCGGCGCCGTCTGCGCCCGCTGCTGCATTTACGACTGCGGCACCGCGCGGCACTGCGCATGCGCGAGGTGGGCGCACCATGCGTATAAATGCGCGAGAGAGACGGTTGATGCAGCGCGCTCGACATGGAGGTTAAGGAGAGCCGAGCCGCTGCCAGTCGGCGCTAGACTGGACAACCTAAATACTTCATACCCTGGGGTTGTCGCTTGGCAGTTGACCGTCGAGCGTCGAATGAACGAGCGTGCCAAGGCAAAACGTGCGGTCGAGAGACCGGAGCAACGCGAAGCACGCCTAGCGAAAAGACGTCGCTAAGAAGCTCAACGCCGTGCTATGGCCTCCCAACAACAGGGGCAGAATCAAGAGAGTGTCACAGACGATCCCAAGACTCGTCGGTGCATTGAACATGCTATGGAACTCGGTGAAAGTGCGAGTGCGTCTACACTCTTCCTCTCGGACTTTGTGAACTATCCGTTTGGAAATATTTCTGAACAAGGCCATAGCCGCACAAGCTAAGGTTAGCAAGCAAGAGATTAACCAAGCATAACCGTACCTTTACGCTACGTATATCCTGGCATAGCTGAGCTAAGCCACTGCCATTTTTGTCTTCCAATTGCATACGCGACTCGAATTGTGCAGTACTTTCTGGAAACATCGCGGGCACAAGCAATTACGCTGGAACCGTCGGGGAGTCACGTATAAAAGCCGACGCGCTTGATCCGCAGACCAGGTTTCCTACGATTAGGGACTCTGTTCCGCGCTATAGTTTTGCTTGTGTTACTTGACTGGCCCCACTTGCCTCCAGTCGCAACGTGCCGTAAAAGACAGATTGTCCGCGCCAGCCAACAAGTCATGAAATGAAAACACGTATAGAGCTGTGCTCAAATTTCGCATTAGGGAGTGTCGTAATCGTCGGTGAATTTTTTTGCAGTTCAGGTATGCGCAAACGCAATGTGGCTGATATATAAGGAATGTTGAGGTGAACCTAAAGTGAGTGATATTCTCGGCTTACTAGCACGAAATTGCTATACGAGGAGAATAGTTTAAAATTTATTTTTCTCATACACAAGTTATTTCACCATTTCTATGAAGCTGCGACCAAAGTTTTAATCTGGATATAATAAATTATGGTACTCTATGCTACCACATTCTAATCCCTTGTTTAACTACAACCCATCTTTTTCAGAACTTATTTATCAATCATAATAAATATGAGAGTGTTGCTGCTACTTATAACTTCTGCGTGCCTGGTAGCACCCATCACATCATGTAAGTAGTGCGCGGAAGATAGAACATTCATGGCAACCGCTATATGGAATACCGCATATTGTTTTTTTGTACTGTGCGTACTTGCCTCTATTGCTTTACTAGGAGGGGCTGCTAAAGATTTGTATTTCTTTCCTGACAGGATTAATCGATGCATATGTGCATAAGTGATCATTTCCTATATAAGTTCTGCCCTAAAGACACAACGAGGACCATTACATAAGGTGCGGGTGTAGAAAAAAAAATTGATTGATCTGTCTTTTCTGCGAATCAGACATAGCACGAAAGTGAAACAGCATTCCCCCGAGTCACTGCATTGCACGCACCGGAGCACTGAGTGAATCCACCAGAAACCACAAGCGCTTGCAACGTGTGCAACCGAATTCAAAGTAGGTGTCCATATATCGCTTCGCGAACTTGCGGCCCACTACCACGAAAGGGGCTTTGTTTACGCGTCAACGGCTTTCTTGCGACTTCGCATGAAACGCATCGTCCTATAGGCACCGGGCTGCCATCGGAAGACGCCATCGGCGCGTCAGCGACGTGCTGATGAACAGGGCCGAGAATGGTTCAAATCGGAACACTGGCATGCGATGCAGACAACGGGACAAAGGCTCTCACAGAGATTCCATTGAATTTGCACTGCGGCTTTTAAGGCCTGACGTACTAGAAAGTACATGTATCATGTGTTTGCTTTTCAGAAAGGTCGCCACTTGTACGAGGCAGGCGACATTCACGGCACCAGGCAACATATAAAGTAGGGAACTAGTAGAAATTGCGTCGCAAATGCACCCCACCGACAGAGCTTACCGCGTTAACCTGAGGCGTGGGGCACCAGCATTTATATTCCAGGGGTGTTTTGCTGTGCCAGGTAACATTGCCGCGTACGTGATCACGTAAATAAGGGAAGAGCAAAAACATATCGCAGTCAACGTGTAACAATTGTATAAAATACACGCCTCATGGTATGTATCTATGGGGCGGCTTGGTGTGTGCCACTGGGTATATATCGCAGGGGCCAATGGGCATCTTTCGCTCTTCATTAAACCTTTTTCGACGTCGATTGTGGCCACTGCAAGTATCACAACGACATCACACTTACACGATCACACTCACGTAAGGCGATTAATTTTTTTTTTTCAAATGAAGGTTGGCATCAACGCTGTCGCTTTTTCGGCTCTCAAAAAGTGCGTACTTGCGAAATATGACCTGCAACGCCGCACTTGCGCTCTTTAAGGGCTTAGCATGGGAGATATTGAGCTAAGAGGCTTTCGCAGCTACGGAAGCGAATCTCGAAGACTGTCGGATTGTCTCGTTAGTCATAAGACGAAGTATTTGTCATAAGAGTACAAAGATTACCAGAGTGACTGCAGTAGCTGTGAGTGATAACATGTAGGGTTGTGCCAGTATTATTGAGTTGCAATAGCGGTGCCGCTGTCGACCGACATTTTCGCATACTCATGACACCGCAGGCACAGCAGTGCGATGTTCGAAACGTACGCATGGTTCTGTCGCGCTGACGCAAACTGCAGTCGAGCACCTCTACAACGAACGTCACAAGAACGGAATGACCTGCATAAGGAACAAATAACTCTTTCCCTGTTCTTGTGTGAGCTGTGAGCTGTGTCGCCTTTAGAATAAAGTGACTTGTGTAATAAGGGATGTCGGACGCCCCAAGCACTTCGTTATCAAGCCGTTTGATTAGATTCCAGTTCTTTGACACGACTTGAACATATACGTCGCGTTCTCATAGCCCGAGTTATAACACTTGTGTGCCCTCTAGCTTCCATTTGGCCACTGCAACTATTGACTTTCTTGCGTGATGACCGGGAGCGTGTCAGTTTGTCCATTTCGCCTCGTTACAGCTTGCGCTTTGGGACGCTGTGTTAAACTGCACCCCCGTCTTCGAGGTCCGCTCTCATTCCCCAGTCCTTTTCCCGTAGTTGAACGCTGCGAAGACGCTGCGAAACATCACACTGTTTTCGTGTTCGCCCAGGTCGTGCCGTTTCTTTCTGGAATAAGTAATGTACCGACGATTACGATACTCCCTAATGTGAAATCTATACTTGTTTTCATTTCGCGATATAATGGTTGGCGCGGACTACCTGTCTCGTTCAACATGTTGCAAACGGAGCGAAGTGGCACGCGACTGCCACTCTAGTCAGGACACAGCGAGAGACAGCGTGGGTGACGCGTGGGCGCGATTCACAGCAGCCGTCTCTGAAATTTACGGTATAGGTGTATCGCTCATATACTGATACCGTAAATAGTGGACACGACACGCTGAGCCTATCGTAACGGCGGTACTACTTCATAGACCCTCTCAAAGCGCTTTCAGCCAGAGAGAAGGACGACAAAATTTGAAACGCTTCAACTATATTATGAAATCATGATGTGTATTGCAACGCACGTCTAAATCATTAAACGATAAACTGCAGGAGCATAGGAGTTGTAAGGTTCTTCTTCTATCATTCGGTGCATGTGTCTAGGGCCTACTCAGTACATTGCTGTAGCAACAAAAAACTTATGTTAGACGCCCTACCGCCTGGCATATAATTTCTCTTAGGGAAGTTGCAGGCTTGCCGGCATTACTCTACTTTCATATGGATCAATGAAAAATAGGTAACGAAACGCAAATACTCATTTTAGTAACTAAATAAATCTGGCCACATCGCAGAACGCTAAGCTAGAAGTGCAATATATTGTATACTATTGAAAGCGTAGGAAAAACCGAAGGAATGCATCACGAGAACACTAATGATTGCGTTACGGAGTGTACCCCACGGAAGATAGAAAGAAACTGTTAAGATGGATTAAAAAAACTGGCTACAATAAATACGTCTGTGAAAGTGGCACAATTATTATTGCTATTCAAGTCATTTGTTCGCATTTATTTTACAAAGCAAGCAAGCTAGTGGCATAATTGATTATGTTGACTTTCTCGAGGGATCACAAGAGAATACTTCCGTTTAACGTTGATTTTTAAATGTTGCTTAAGCCAAGTGTTACCAGACTGCAATAAAAGTTGTACACGTACTTCCAGCAAGCTGATTACATCACAGTTCTACTGGATGTAGCGTAATCTAGCGCTTACAGGCAGTAAGTGATATCATTTCTCGTTATGTGCAGCACCTTTGACCTGGGTCTCTTGGGTACATTTCGAACTTACAATGATTTAAACTGAATGCAGCTTGACAAAATTTGATCACATAAATATTTTTATGTCGAAGATTGTCCGATTTTACAAGGCTAGCTCTTCTTCCCGTTGCAGTGTTGAAAACTGTTTACTGGTTACTAAATATTTCTTTCTTTTTCAACATTCAGCATGTCCGGATGATCAAGAACCAAGTTTCTGCCAAAGTAATTCTTTCATTCCGCAAGCGTATTGCGACGGTGTTGAGCAACAAGACAAGTGGGTTTGTAAAAAGAGAAGTGATGCAAGGTGTGTATGCAAACATCCTCTATACAGAAGAGCGGATGGAAAATGCGTAGGAAAGGACCAGTGTGGTAAGCAAGCATATCAGTTTATATCGCCACCATTCAGTAAAAAGGTGTTCAATTTAGATAAAAGTGGTTAACAGGTTAATCTAGTAAAAAAATTCATTTCGCGTTCTAACATAACATTAAGTATCCAAGATTAAACCACATTTCTACAAATAAACGTGCCTAAGTGTGGGCGCCATTCCAGCACTTATATCTGCTAATAGAAACCCTAAAAAAAGATAAACCTGCTTGGCAGGTACATAGTGATGTACATAGCGTACATAGCGCTGCGCGATGGAGTACAATCTTGGTATGTCTAGACGCGAAGCTGACTGAAGTGGCAATTTTCGCCGAGTTGGATGAGATTGCAGCTGAGAAGAACGTTAAGACTGAAAGTGTACAGCTGAGTATTTACGAACGCCTTGCGATAACGCACGGTACATCTGTATGAGACGATGACGTCTGAAAGGATTTGTTCTCATCATTTTTCCCAATTAAGGGGTACGCTGGCATCGCGAGTTACATCAAGGCTTTTCAAACCGCAAAATGTTCGGCGAATATTAAGGCAATCAAAGTAACCGCGTGTACAAGGGAGTAGCGGCATGTTAATCTCTTTCCAGCTATCTTGCGCATAGGTTGCGCCTGTGCAGTTGGTAGCTAAGGCAACGGAAGCGGAAACCTGCATCTGAGCGGTCGGTTGCGGAGATGCGGAAACGACTCTGTCACGGCGGCCGCTCCAGCTGGTGCATTTGGAAACAATGCCTCGCACTGCAGGAGACGTTGCTGAGCGAGAAGAGCTTGCGCTTTGCGAGTAGCGTACTGAAGTTTTGTATGAAGTGGTAGAGCATTCGGTGCGGTTTGAGTGGCCTGCTGTTACGGCTGGACTTCGACGGCAGCGTCTGGAGGGGTCATTGGCATTAATGCGGGAATGGAGGAATAAGAAGATAAATGGGCAAGGCTGTAGCGGCTTGAGGCAGTTCATAGCGCGTTTCACAGACACGATACCGAGTAATCAATACCGAAGTGGGCCAAGACTTCAGTCAGCTTGAACATGATCTTATGGCATTTCCCTTAGTGACTGGGAGGGCATGTCTAATGCAACGTGTAGCGGCAGGACGTGCTTCCGAGCCTCAAACTTGAATTACTGCATGGTGATGAGGCCTCCAGAACGACTAACCAGCCCTAGATGTCGAAAGGCACAAGCTGGGATGCGGTTGATGGAGCTGAGTAACTGATAGCTATTATATTGAAAACCTGCAGGGCGGTGGCTCTGCTTCGGAATGGACCGAAGTGGTCGCAGTACTTAGGTCGCAGTACATTTTGAGGGAGCACATACCTCGGAACCTCGTATCAAGGGTGAAATTGCAGCTACTCCTCCGACAGGCCGGCCACATCTGGCGACGACCAAGATTTGGAGCTCGTGGTAGGGCCAATCATGTGGTTATGGTAGCTACTTGCGCATAATGATGAATATGACCTAGCCATCGAAACAGTAGTTGTCTTGCTGTAAGTGGACCCAGCAGTGGAATAAATGGTCCTCCTGCTGCAAGACCCACAGACTGCCAGGGACCTTTCGTAAAAAGACAGTGGAAGCGCATGTATAAGGTTGTGTTCATTCGGAGCCCAGCATATAGCTGTGGTTAACGTTCGTATCAAGAATATATGAACCTCACCACTGAACGCGACATTTCGTACATTATTTTGTAGTACATCGTGGTGATATGGCTCAGCGGACAATTTGTCACTCGCCGCCAACTAGCTAGCTTTTGTTTCAGCATGTAACACCATTCTTCTTCATTGACTCTCGGGGGCACTCTGCACTGCGGCGGGTAGTGCCGGCGTTGCAATCTATTAGAACGTTGTCGCAGAAATCGTAATGAAACGAGATGCTGGGACCACGTGGCTGTTGGATCTTTTTGTGGCAACGGTGGGCGCTGGGGGCACCGATCTGACGTATTTTTTCTTCAAGTCAAATTTATTGCGACAGTCATGTTGGAGTTACATTGTATACTTCTTTTTGTACCAAATGACAGTAAGTGCGTTTGTAATCCAGCCCAGCGGTGACCAGCGGCGCAAGAAGGGCTAGCCGCCACGCGCTCAGAGTATCGCGTTTCAATCACTTAGCGCTACGTTTATGAGAGCGGTCAAGTGATAAAGAAAAAAAACTTTACAAGATCAAAAAAGTGTAACTGCTAGAACAAATTGACAATTATTGTTTTTTTTTATTACAAGAAATACACTTCATATGAGCCGGAAAACCAGAAATACTTATGTAGGAAATAAACGTGCGGAATAGAAGTTTAAAAGGGAAAATTTCTGTGCAGGTAATTTCGACGGAATCCAGGAAGCAGGAAATGAACCGCTGCAATAGAGCTTGCGAAGACACGGCGGCCACATTTTGATGGGGGCGAAACGCGGAAACACCCGTGTACATAGATTTAAGTGCACGGTAAAAAACATCAGGTGGTCCGAATGTCTTGAGTCCTCCATTACGGCGTGCCTCATAATCAGAAAGTGGTTTTGGCACGTAAAACCCCATCCTTTATGACCTTGTAATTACAGAATCTGTCACAGGATAGAAGTCATTGACGCATTTCATTACACCTACTTACTAGATCTGGCTGCGGAACACCAATAATGCTGCTTGGATCCTACAACGTCAGCGTGTAGCTCCCTGGCTCTGAGTTTTGCTTGCTCTCATATGAGCTTGCATTCTCAACTGTGATGTACTTAGCACTCATTACGGGTGCTATATTTTCTATGTAGATGTATTTGCTTTAACACTGGCGGACTTGCACGATGACCATGGGGATTAGAACAATCTTTTACATGGACTGATGCCATTGTCAATCTAGACGCTCTTGCAGCTAGAATAAGCTTCAGATTTCATGTGTCACAGCCTCAAGAGCTGGTACACTCTCTCATGGAGCGCGTAGTCCTTCTTGGGGTCATTTATCCAATATTAAACGAGCTTTCGTTTTGCTCTTTACTGTCAGCATGTCTGGCAAATTACTCGCGCAACACCATGCCAACCTCTCCTCCTTAACTGAGAAAAGGGTAACCGATAAACGCGGGGCCAACATTCTAAAAAGGGACGTCGTATGTCGCTCCGCCCCTTAGTGGTCACCACTCGTCATTTTAGCGCACAAGAAAAAATGAGTAAGTGCAATTTGGCGTGCTTCACCAAGCAATAAATGACATCACCCGCGAATGTTAATGTATGCTGTTTGGCATCAACGTAGCTCGTTGTTCTTTAAATGAGAGTAATGATCCTCCAGACTTCGCCAACTTATCGCTTACGACGAAACTTTAGTGCCTGTAGCCAACAAAGGAAAGGGCATCATGACTACCCTGAATGCCTTTTGCGGATTCAGTGCTATACCTTTCTGTCTATGAAGCAACCCCGCCACAAAAGATGGAGTGATTGACCCTGTTCTTGGAGGCTTAATTCGTAAAACCTGACAATCTAATCTATATAGCTCCGCCGCGTATTCTTTGATTCTATACGATTATTTGCAATGCCTGACAATGTTCTCGTGCGCCCTTTCTTAAGGTGGCGTTTAAATTATCTCGAAATACAGCTTAGCTTGAACAGAATAAATGCTCGGTTATCTTGGTTTTCAAAATGGCATCCAACCAGAAAACCAGGTGAACCTGACTCAGTTCAGACAAAACAATTGTTTAGCATACTGACTCTTGCTTTCTGCGTCCAGCACACAATCCGCACCATTGCCACGCCCCTCCACAATCTTCTCCAAATCAAACGCCGTTTTGTTATAACGTAAGCTACGTAGGTTTTGTTATATACGAAAGCTACGTAGAATGGTTGGCAACATTCTGCTAATTGCCTAATTACACTATTGATGAAACAGGTATGTTCCATTATACAACATGTCTTCTTGAAGCTAGCTTTCTCTTTGGGGCTATTGAACTCAAGTCTCGGTGTGATTCTACGTAAAACTACATTAATAGATATTTCGTTTATTATGAGTGCTAGCTAAGCCGCCTCTAATTGGTCCTAATTTATCAACTGTTCATGAACTTGTGGACGCACCTGGTTTACTTGTTTACCATGGTTGCCTTTCCGAGACATCAATACAACACCTAAACATTTGCTCCACCCGTATCCAGTTATTTGCCTTACGTGTTTCTTGCGATTAAATTTTTAGGGTACTTGACGTGTGTCGCTGGGTCTGTGTCACTCTTCAATGAACCTCTCCGATGCCTACTTTGCTCACCTGACATGAACGACTTGGCATGCGCCACTCTTCTTAGATGTTCTGTGAACATATAAACCGCATTCTCACATATTACACCACCTCACTGATTGCTAGTCACTATAATTTCGCCAATCATCTCCAAAGTATAAATGCACCAACATTTTTCACGTCAGATGTATTTCATTTCTGCCATAATTGGGGTGGCTTGTAGCACTGCATATAGCGTGACATGCGTAACCGCGACATGTAAGGCCACTTGTATCAATATGTAACGAAAACAAGTAATAAAAAAGTTCGTAAGCATGTTAAACTCCTCTAACACGCGAAGGCGGAAGCCTCAGGCACACCTGGGGCCCTATATTGTAAAACTATTCCAATATGTTTTTATTCCAATCTCTTGACGTCAAATTTGCGCAACCGCCGACGCAACCATTGGGCGGTCACCCGCAGGGGTTTCTCAACAGACCAATCAAACGATCTCCTCGTTCATAAGAGGTCCCTTTGTTTGCTTGAAAAACGAATGACATTGTCCACGCTAAGCGGCTTCTCTGATCTAATTGGCTCACAAGAGGCGAGAGCATGCTCATGTGGAGAGGGATTTGATGGTACTGAGCCACTGCACTGAAAACCAATAACCGGATGAAGAAGGTGGTGCCGGCGTCCGCGATTGGTCCGCTTTCCCTTACATAGCTTGCAGGGACCCGGGACTCGTCGACAATCGCGGTGGCATGCATCGGATGCTTAAGTATGACGCTAAAACGGATCCTCAGCACAGAAGAGTTGGCAGAACGAGGACGTAAGCGTGCCGAAAGCGCTCGGAAACGTTACGCCACGCAAAAAGTTTTATTCGACGCAAAGAAACCCATGCCCTCCGGTAAGTGCGAGTAGCCAGTGCCTGAGCGATCGGCGGCAGCCATATTTTAACCTTTCGGAACGGAGCAGCCAGTGGCTATTCAGAAAAAAAAAATGGTTTTCTTCAGAATATTAATGCATCTTTACCGCGTACACGTCACTCAGACGCGGTCAGTTTTTGTGGTTTTGTGACGTCGCGTGATAGTCACTTGAAGTGGGCGCAGCCAGAAAATTATGACCAATAGCCAAGGGCTAATGACGAAAAGGCGTCGAATCGGAAATAACTATCTTCTTTAGTTCGGTAAACCATGCGTAATCAATGTGTGCATGTCATATCAGATGCGGAGCTATCGCGGTTTTCGTGACGGCGCGTGACACACAGTGAAGTGGGGGTGGTCCAGAAAAGCTTTTGACCATTCGCGGAGGCCTCATTGCAGAATTGGGATAGAAAACTTTCGAATAGTTTTACGTTATAGCCCCCCTGGTAATGTGCCGTTTCACATCGTCGTCTTGCTGATTTCGCTGTTCGTCTTCGGCTTGTTTTCGACGCTTAGCTATGGCTTCGCGCGCTGGTATAGCGGGGTCAGACTCCCGCCAATGGCGTTTCTGTTCGGCTTTCATTGAATCCTTTGAGCAGGCGATTGATACGTATGCTGTTTTTGTGTCGCATGGGTGATTTAAATGAATTTATGCACTGTTCGCGTCGCTTTGGTGAACAATTGTACTCTCAGCCCTAAGGGAGTATGAGCCACTGCAATTCTCACTTGCTTGCGGGGAGTATGAGCCATTGCTTACCGGGTATAAGTCATTCAGAAGGCCACGCGGTTTCTTTTTTGAATCACTAGACTAGATGCCGCGTTTCTGTACGTTGTATGCGTGATTCCCATGAATGTATACACTGTACACTTTACTTGTCTGAGTGCTTGTAGCATCTGCATTGCGACAGAGATAAGCCATTTCATTTTTTCTTGCTTAGCGGGGCACAAACTAATGTTGCTAATGATAGTCTTTGTACCATTGAACCGGGCGACGCGTTTTCTTACAAGGCCATCGGGGGTACGAGTCCTTTAATCAGTTAGTCAGTTTTGCCCTAATATCATTGGTCTTATTTCTTCCAACCTTAATAGCAGCACGCCTCGCTGCGGTATGATTGTGTCGACTAAAAACTATTTGACTCAATAATGCATCTGTGGCGATTGCGGAGGGCACCGTTGTCGCTCCACATATGACGCGATCGGAGCTAAGTGTAGCCTCTTGCTCGGTGTTCAGAGAGACGTAGAGCTCGGCGACAGGTTTGTCGATCTGAATTAAAGCTCTCGCGCTTGGTATTGTTCACTCATCTACAGTAGGAATAATCCGTCAAACTGAAACTTATGCTCACTGGAAGGTACGGGGTTTACAAGTGACAATCTCTTTCAGAAATTTAATGGTTTCTCTACCATGACGTCCCGCAGTCGAGAATTCATCATCATCATCATCATCATCATCATCATCATCATCATCATCAGCCTGTTTTATGTCCACTGCAGGACGAAGATTTCTCTCTGCGATTTCCAATTACCCCTGTCCGCGCCAACTGTTTCCAACTAGCGCCAGCGAATTTCCTAATTTCATCACTCCAACTAGTCTTCTGCCGTCCTCGACGGCGCTTCCCTTCTTTTGGAACCCATTCTGTAACCCATTCTGTAATGGTCCAACGGTTATCTAGCCGGTGCATTACATGACCTGCCAAGCTCCATTTTTTTTCTCTTGATGTCAATCACAATATCGTCTATACCCGATTGCACTCTGGTCCAAACCGCTCTCTTTCTGTCTTTTAAATGTGTGCCTAGCAATCTCCGTTCCATCACTCCTTGCGAGGTGCTTTATTTGTTCTCAAGCTTCTTTGTCAGTCTCCAAGTCTCTGCCCCATATGTAAGCACTGGTAAAATACACATATTGTACACCTGCCTTTTCAGTGATAATGGTAAGCTTCCAGTGAGGAGCTGACAATTTCTGCCGTATGCGATGCCACCCAGTCTTATTCTTCTATGAATTTGCTTCTCATAATCAGGGTTCCCTACGACTAGTTGACCTAAGTAAACGTACTCCTTCACAGGCTCTAGAGTCTGACTGGCTATCCTGAACTCTTGTTCCCTTGCACGGCTATTCATCATTGTCTTCAGCGTAATAATCTTGAAGCCCATTCTTATGCGCTCTTTGTTTAGGTCCTCAATCATTTGTTGTAACTCGTATGCATTGTTTCTGAATAAAACGATGTCATCGACAAATCGAAGGTTGCTGAGATATTGGCCGTCGATCTTTACTAGTGAAGTTGTGCCCTAATCTAGTCGTTCCTTCTGTATCCGTGTTCTATAAGTTCTGCTGTTGCAATCCTCGAAACTCTGCTAGCTTCTGTGCAGAATAATGACGCCTTCATAAGATCACTCGCAATGATGTCGATGCCCTACAGCCAATAGATGACGCCATCGACTGTCGGCAAGATGCGCGATTTTTGTCTTCCTTAGGTTTTCGGTCGCATATTGGCCAGTGCCAGCTGCAAAAATCGACTGGCGCAAGAGAAAATTTGTTACGCCTGATGCTTTAAACGAACTTAATGTAATGGCATTGGCAATTTGTATTGGGCCGGCAAAATTTGAGCGCATCATGGACACAGTTCTGCTTGGCTTGAAGTGGCAGACGTGCCTGCGCTATCTCGGACTTCACCATGCACCTTCAACGGCTTACAACTTGCATGCTTAACGAATGCCGGCCTAAAGCTACACTTAAGAAAATGCCGCTTTCTAGCAAGACACCTTAGAATAGTCGGTCATGTTATATCCGAGGACGACATCCTCCCCGATCCGATCAGACGTCGCACCGTTACGGAATTGCTTAAATCAACGTCGATAAAAGAATTACGTAGTTTCGTTGGAATCTGCACCTACTTCAGATGTTTCGTCCAAAATAGAGCCGCCATCATATAACCTCTGACGAAGGTCCTCGGAAGCAATGGTACTCTCTCGTCATGGTCATCGCAGTACGAGGACACTTTCATGACTCTGCGCCCATCTTCTTACTTCACCCCCAATATTGCGTCACTACGACCGAAAGGCGCCTACAAAGTACGCACGGGCGCCAGTGGTTTCGGCCTCGGCGCAATCCTTGTGCAACGCAGCGCCGCATTTGGTGAATACGTCTTTGCATACTTAAGTCGAACACCGTGAAAAGCCGAGACTAAATACAGCGACGAAGAAAGAATATTTTACCATCATCTAGGTCATTACTAAGTTCCGTCCATATATTTATGAGCGCTGATTAGATGTGAAAGATCATCATGCACTCTGTTGGCTCTCATTATTGAGAGCTACCTCAGGCAGTTTTGCTCACTTGTAACTTCGGCTACAAGAGTTTGAAATCCGCGTCGTGTACCCACATGGACTCTAGCATTCTGACGCCGACGCCCTGTCACGCTCTCCCTTGCCCTACAACATTTCATATTCCTCAGTGTTTCAGTCTACCGTTTCATCTATTAACATTAGAACAATCGATTCTGAGCACCGCAGGGACCACTGAATCGTCTCCTTTATAGAATTTCACTCCTATTCGTCAAATAAACTGACAACTCGCACGTAGCGTCGTCAAGCTCACCATTTGGCCATTCGCGATGACCTGCTTCGCCGATGTAATTATTTCTCAGACGGCCGCCAGTGGACATTGGTAACACCTCAAAGCGTGCACTCCAATATTTGCGCAACGTTCAATGCTGATCCGCAGTGGGGGAACTCAGCAATACTCAAAACTCGCCAATGTCTTCGACAGTGGCACTACTGGCGAGGGATGTCCAGCTACGTCCTAAAGTTTGTTCGCTCTTGCCCCGACTGCCAATGCCGAAAATTTTGTGCAACCCAGTTGTGCTCCACAGCTTGTACTTTGCCCTGCGCGGCCATTTGTGGGCATGAGAATTGATTTGTATGGGCCTCTTGCCTAATAACCACCGGTAACAGCTAGGCCATCGTGTAGTTAATTATCTCACGCCATATGCCAAAATCACTACCCTCCAGGCAGCTGCAACGTGCGACGTTACGTCGTTCTCTTTAAGTTTTTCATCCTCTACCACGGTCAACTCCAGGAACGGTTGCGCCCTTTTGTCAGAAATCGTTGAGGCCATCCTCCATCCTCAATCCCTGTCGCGTTGTTCATCGGATAACTACCACCTTTCACTGTGAAACCAACCGGCTGACTGAACGCTTCAACCGTAAGGTTAGCGGCATGCTTGCAATGTATGTCGCGTTTCACCACGCATATTGGGACGTGATTCTACCCTTTGTCACCTACGCATGCAACATCGCGACGCAAAGCACCACTGGTTTTTAGCCATTTTTCCTATTGCACGGCCACCATCCGTCGCACACTTTGGACACAATACTCCCGTACAGGCCTGATGCATCCGAGCGTACGTCCGCTTCTGCCGCGCTGAGACGTGTTCAGAAGTGGCACAAACTCGCACGGGTGTTAACTTCATGCGACTAGGAACGCCAGAAGATCAGCCTCACCGACCACTCAGGCGCGCCCACTTCCTTTACTGGTACGCTTGTGTGGCTGTCTGTTCCTGCCAGTACGCGTGGATTCTTTTCGGAACTTCTGCCCAAGTGAGGAGGCCCTACCGCATTATCGGGCTCACACCTCCTGCTAATTACGTCATCGTACCACTCATGTCTTCGGACTTGCGTTGCCGGTGACGATATTGTCCATGGACTGCGCCTGAAGACCTACTACGACCCGTTCACCGTGGTAAACTCTTAACACCTGTCTACAAGACGATTCCTCTTTGTTCCCGCGATAATTGTAGTGAAGACGATGAACGTTAGCCAATCATCATCACTTATTTAACTAGCACGTGGTTCGCCGCTCGTGCTGGGACTCTTGCTTCTGCATAACATCCGTGTTAGCCGCTCTCAGTTCGCAGCCACTAAACCTCTTCACAATACCATAATCTAACCAAAGGACGCAAGTCAAATAACCTTAGCAAACCATTGGCTCCAGCTTCATATTTCTCACGTCTATTCATTATCACATTCGCTCCTCGTTTCGTGTAAATAATTTGCCTTGTTTAATTACCAGTCAAGCATGCATTTTTTGAACACATGTATTTTCTACAGCAGGTGATAAAAAGGAACCAGAGCAGCCAAAGCCACCTGAAGTAGAAGAACCTCAAGAAAAACCAGCACATTTCAACGATGTTTTGCAGGTAACCTATTTATTGGACCAGTCCAGTCATCTGCCTGTTTAAATGAGAGCACAGACACCACTGAGCACTTGGAAATTATAAACACCACAAATCAGGAAAACTAGACAAACGCCAAGTTAATCCCATAGTGACGATGACAATGAGCTCTTGTGCGAGCTATCAGTTTGGTTCTCCAGCACAGTGCGCACCAACATCAGCAGCAATACTTGTTTTATTGCTTCGAGACAACAAAAAACGCATGCGCCACACTGGTACACAGCGCGGCTGCAGTTACCTTAAAAACGTAAAAGCCCCTACTCTTTAGGTGGCCGTTCTACTAAAGCCAGTTGCACCAGCCATGCACAGCATTTCTTTTACAAAATGGCTGATGCAAAATTTGATATTGAGCTATTCGTGGTCGCGAATTGCATGACCCTAATTGTGCGGGAAAGTTGTAAGCTGAATTTCCTTTTAGCTGAAAGTTTACTTCGATATGTCGCTAGTTTACTTGAAGAGCTTCTAGAAATCGAAGAGCACACTCTTGTACATCACTCAAGGTAAACATTCTTGCCACAAAGTGACCGTAGCAAGGAAAGTCAAAACGACGTACATTATAATGACCATACTACAGCATTTATTTCTTAGAATGAAATTTGTGACCAATTTGTATAGCTCAAATCTGACTTAGACGCAACTGGCACTCCAGTTGTGTGCTCTGAGAGTGAGTTGTCTAAGCACGGCTCGCGGTGGCCACCGCCTGTCATGAAGAACTCTGAAAGCGTGAGGCACATGCCGCTGTTCTGATAGACAAGCTGAAGCAAACTCTCGTTTTGCGAAGTTCTTCGGGCACACCCTATAATCAGCAGCAGGGGTGAGATTGCCCCACATTATCGTAGGCTATGGTAAATTTATTTTAGGCGCAGCGAACAGATTGCTACAGGAAGAAAATGCGACTTGTTTTTACCTACAACCATTGTTCCTAAATTCTGGTGCTAACCCCTTTCCGGGAATGACGTGTAAGGAATGTCCAACTCACGTGCTGGCGTGTTGTACCATTTGCTATATCCAGTGCTGCACCAGTGCTGGACAAATGTTCAGTGCTGGACGAAAATTTATCGAGTGAACAGCCGGTAATGCTGATGCAGTAATGACCCACCACTGCGCTTACAATGCGCAAGCATTTAGCGGCGTATCTATGTAGTTGTGGTACACTTATAGCCGCTCATTTTAGTGCTGTAGGTCCAACTCACAAGAAATGCACCTTCCGCCTTTAAAGAAGTAAATGCCACTTAACATAGATACTTTTGTCCAAGTCAGTTATATATGCCACTACTACTCAATTTGATCCCGAAACTTTTTGCTTAAAAAGCAAGGAGGCAAGGTACTGAATAAAGACGTTTTGTAAGCGGAATTTCGCGTATATTGTTAAGAAAAAATGCAACCTTAAAATATTAGTCTACACTAGAAGCGGAGTCGGGAAGAAAATAGAGACCTAATTCCAACAAAAGTGAATGATAGATTATTCTCGGCGATTCCTGCGCGTGAATATGGCTCTTTCAGCTACAACTGAGTCATGCACAATATACATCTGCTTCCAACCTCTGCTTCAGACTTTTTCTTGCCATTGGTTGAAAATTAGATCATTGCCATCTAGTGAGGCCGTCTTCATTGCGAAAGTCATGTCATGTCAAAGTAGTCGTGGTTGCCGTAATGTAGAACACATGGTTCATATCAGTATAAATCAATGGTCCGTTCAGGTCACGGCATTTGTAACGAGTAGAAATTATTATTTACGCGCCATCACCCCAGAATGAAAAGTAGATACAGGTAAGCAAAAGTATCTTGAGGCCAGTGGTTTGTTTTATGCTAAGTATATTTTGTTGTACTGTAATATTTTTGGCAAGAGGTTATTGCCCGCTTGTGGAAATAATTATCTTAAGCTCTGAATACTCCACCACGAAATTTAGCGCTTTATTCAATACGGAAGTCGTCTTCATTGCTGCCAAAGAAACCCATGTTCATGGTTCTGGAGTGCTCTAACATTAAACGGCATCTTCTTCGACCTTTATTACTAGGACACTGCAGCAGTGAAGATTGGTATACTATGAGTCATAGGAACGGGGACAGCACGAGGCTCGCGCTAGGGCCAGGATGACAAAGTACAGAGGCTAGCACGTGAATGGGGCTAGAGCTGTAGTACTAGGTGCCAAATCATTCGCACCTGTGTACCTGTTCTAAAGTTTTTTCATCTTTCTTGGCAGTTTGTTCGACAAAACAAAACGGTTTACGCACTAATGCTAATTAAAGATGCGCTGCCTTATACCTTTAAATCTATATGCACATGCTTGAAGTCAAAATACATTAAAGATACCGAGAGCGGAGCTATGCGTTCATTACAATGTTACAAGGAGCAGCCAAGAATGTAAGTGTGACTCCTTTCTTTGAAAATTATTCCGACTACTATAGGAATTGCATGCATTGCCTTTAGAACTCTATATTTGTTTAAAAACAGCGCTAACGACACAAATACATAAAAGAGGATGGTTCACACAAGGCGCTGAGAGAGAGCTGCGTTTATGGAAAAAACACGGTTGCTTTTTGAAACTATACGTTAAGGGTGTGGGTATGCTTAATGTCAATAAAAGCACTTGTCATTCCCAACATTTGCCTCTTGCTTGCGAGTGAGATTAAGCATGTTGTTCACCCCTGTTCAACAAGCCCATTTTCTTCGAAGATAAGGCTACGGAAGGCTAACAGAGCCACTACCTTTTCTCATTATGTGAAATGCTTCCGCCACTTCTATTTCACTGCTAATAACGCGCAGAACCAAGATTTTTATGTCGTCAAAGAACAAATTTACAGTCGGATTTGAAACAGTGCTACGCCAGGTTTGTATATTTCTTGTCTAAACAAGTCTGCGGCTCAGATAGCATCGCATTACTGCATCGACCTGTTTGGGTAATGTACGTAAGGTCGCAGGACAAAGCGATACGGTAGCCAACTGCAATCTTACAGGGGACGGGCTTCTTTCTATGGTTTATTTTACAGCCCCTTTTCTATTCCTTCTCCTTTCTTTGGACAGCTGCTCCCACCTTACCACATTTACTAGGAGCGGCAAACAAAACCTTGACACCATATAAGGCCTCTATTTTTTAATTTGTATTAGAGACAATGAACGTAGGGCATCACCGCTACTTTTTAACTCCTTTAAACCGGACTACTATGCTGATCCAACTAGCGTTTGGAGGGCTTTAATTTCCTCAGGATTTTACCTTTGCATGAAACGAGGACCGATTCGTTGAAACCGGCCCTCCTGCATCGATGTACCTTCGAGACAACTACTCATCTGATGACGAAAAGACTTCGTGACTGCCATACGTATGTAACTGGCAATTATCTCATTTTTCAGAAGTTTTGAGTGACATAACCTGGAAGACTTCAACAGGGGCTTCTCGCTGTTAGGGGAGTACTTCCAACAACGTTGGTCTTGTTCAAAGGTCAACTTTAAATCTAAGTGTTGCAGTATGCTAGAATTTGGAACTTCATGCGTCAATTTGAGTACGGAACCGTTTTGTTCAAAAACGTCAGAAACATGTGGCATCCTTTCAGGCTCGAGGGATTCGACAAGCCCAAGAAAATCAAGTACGTACCTAAAAATGCGTGCAAAATCTCCTGTCAAGTCGTCCCTCACTTTTTTGTCAACGCGGCTAAGATACAGATAAGTTAAAACTGCAAAGAACGCCTCCTTAAAAAGAGAGGTTCTTTGTAGTTTTGTCTGAAGAACGTAATGCTGAAAGGCCCGCAATATTTTCACCAAGAATTTTTGGCCGGCTAAAAACAACCCCACTCATTGAAAACAGAAGGTATTGGCTTTGCTGTTGAAGTTCAATTTAGAAGGGCCAGCAAGTACGGTAAAATACGCTGAGCTACCTTTTATTCGAATTTCCTTCGTAGAGAAGACGTACAAACCCGAAGTCCCATTCAGTGCTATTGTGTACGAGTACCACACTTGGTACTCGTACCTACGTACGTAAACTCCTACGCACTTGGTACTCGTACCACTACGTACATTAACAAAAATCTGCCTAAGCTTAAAGCGGCAGACCCGTTCCTGCTTCATTATCTGGGGGAGATGGCTAAGTTCCTAGTGAAGCATAACCCAAGAGTGTGTCCCTGTTTCAACTTGGACCTAGAAGATTAGTTCTTGGCCCTCCCACATAACACGTTCCTGCAACACGTTCCTGCAACACGTTCCTGCAACACGTTCCTGCAGTACGTTCAGGAATGTATGGAGGAGGAAAATAATGAGTGTGTATTTCAAAGTTAATCGGGAATCAACACAGGATATTTTGTAGAGCTCCTGTCTTTCTAACCTAACCATACATACGTTGTTTGGGAAAACCAAACATTCATTCAAAAGAGTGTATGGGTGGAAAAAGTAGCCCCAGTTCTATGTAACATTTTTCTTCGTTGCGTTAGCTATAAAGGGGAGAATGATTTGGCCGGTGATTCCATACGCCTTTTTAGGTGCGTAGATGATTTTTGTGTGCTTGTCGAACCCTTCGAGCCTGAATGTCTGGGCCGTATAACGTAAAACTATTCCAAGTTGTTTTTATTCCAATCTCCTGGCGTCAAATTTGCGTAACCGCCGACTCAAGCATCGGGCGGTCACCCGCAGGGTTGTCTAAAAAAACCAATCAAATGCTTCCCTCGTTCATAGGAGGTCACTTCTGTTTGCTTGAAACACGAATAACATTGCCTGCACTGAGCGGCTTGTCTTATCTAATTGGCTCACAAGAGGCGAGGAGCATGCTCAAGTGGCGAGGGATTCGATGGGGCAGAACCACTGCATTGAATATCGATAACCGGATGAAGGGGGTGGTGCCGTCGTCTGCGATTGGTCCGCTTTCTTTTACTTAGCTTGCGGTGGCTCGACAACAATCGCGGCGGCATGCAACGGAAGCTTAAGAATGACGCTTAAACGGATCCTCAGCAAAGAAAAGTTGACAGAATGAGGTCGTAAACATGCCGAAAGTTCACAAAAACGTTGCACGGCCACGCAAAAGGTTTTATAACATACAAATAAAGCCATGCTCTCCAGTAGGGGCGTGTAGCCAGTGCCGGAGCGATCAGCGGCAGCCATCTTTTATTCCTTTCGGAACGGGGCAGCCTGCGGCTATTCAGAAGAAAATGCAGTTTTGTTCGGAATATTAATGCATCTTTGACGCGTACGCGTCACTTTGACGTGGTAAGTTTTTGCGGTTTTGTGACGTCGCGTGAGAGGCAGGTGAAGTGGTTTCAGCGAGAAAGCTTTTGACCACTAATCGAGGGCTAATGGGAAAAAGGCGTCGAATCAGAAATATCCATTTTTCTTTTTTTGGTCAAACTATGCATAACAGTGTGTACACGTCATATTAGATGGGGAGCTATCGCGGTTTTCGTGACGTCGCGTGACCGACAGGGGAACAGGGGGTGGTCAAAAAAAGTTTTTGATCAATCGCGGTGGGCTGATTGCAGAACTGGAATAGAAAAGTTTGGAATAGTTTTACGTTATAGCGCCCTATGCCACATGCTCATGATATTTTTAAACAAAACGGTTTTAGACTCAAGTTCACACATTAAATTCCAAAACATAGCATACTTCAATAGGCAGGTAGAACAAAAAGGTTACGCAACGTTTTTATTGCGTTTATCCGAGAGGATAAAAGCGGCTTACAAATGCGCGCAAAAAGCTTCGTTGTTGAAACGTCGTATATGTCTGCTAATGTCCGGCTTAAATACTTCTGTCAGATGATCAAGAACAGCTCTTCAAAACGTGTTCGAAAAGCTAGTCGCGCAACATGATTAGGAAATACACAAATAATCGATTTGCGAGTGCATCTAATTTTTAAATGCTTTTGATACGTTATCAGAAAGCTGGTATCAAAGTAGTTGGAAAAAGTTTACGATAATCTAGGACTCAGTTTCGCAGGTTCCAGATTAGTCTAAGCGTCGATGTGTAGTGCGACTCAGGGCAAGAGTACCAAGTACTCTTGCCTATAGCCGCTGACACACATCCTCGATCAAATCACATGACAAGGAACATGTTCACGAGAAGGAATTCGGAATACAGCCTTTGTACACAGCACCAATGTTTGCAGCCAAAATGGGAATGACGTCCCGCTAAGAGACGGGTGCGTCTTGACAATCGGCCAGGCCGGGCTTTTGTGCCAAGTGCACATGAAATGAAAATATCCCAAAGCAACACTTAAAGTAATGCTTAAACAAAGTTAGAGCAAAATATATTATAAATACAAAGCAACTTGAATTAAAAGCACATAAAGAATGACCCAAACCCTTGGAACAATTCCTAATGAACTAAAGATTGATCAGCAATCACTAGAACCTACATAAACGAAATTCTAAGTACGCATACAATGACGAGCATCGAATACGGGGAGCAAGAACATGACACTGAATCGCACGATAGCTGCCTCCAAGCCACGTTACGAAGATCTGGAAGCCTGAAAGGAACACGACAAGAAATTACGACACATACCATCGAAAATCAATGCTTCGATAAAAACCAAACAATAGAAATATGTCAGCATTGAAAATATTGCCTTCATCATACATCAAATATAGTAAGGGTGGGAGAGTTAAAAGAATCATAAAACGAAACACAACAAGCAAGTGAAAATAGTGTAGGATTCTCAAACAGGGGAATCTCTGTAAGAAGTTAGTACCAGTGTAATGCAGAGTACGATGAGACTGAGTAACTCTACGTAACTAAAATAATCTTCGTACTCTAGTACACGAGAAATCAACGTGCAAGCCTCTTATATATTATCTCGAATATATAAGAACCATTTTCCTGTAAAAAAGCTCAGGTTTGGTAAAAAATTGCGGAAGCCGTGGATAACCGCCGAATTGCTAAAACGAATTCATTATGAAAATGTGCTCTGTCGCAAGTTCCTCAAGACTAAGGATCCATGTGCATGAATGCAATGCAATTCATATAGAAATAAGCTAAATAAGGAACTAGAATTTCATAGGGCGTCCTATTTCCATGCAGAATTTGAGGGTTGTTTGAACATACCTGATATCTTACGGAAAAAGCCAAATGATATCTTAAATCGTCGAAAGTCGCTCCGACAATACAAACTCTATATCTTCGTGGAAACGAAGTATCGGAAAGTGCTCTTGCAAATGTTTTTGATGATTACCTTGCAAACTTTTCTGGTAATAGTGCGTCGTCTGAAATTAGTGAATTTTCGCCAAACATGAAATTCATCTTCACTCTTTCTTAACCCCTTTTCTGAGCACGAGGTGACATCAGGTTTCCTTTCACTAAATAATAGTTCAAGTTGCGATGCAGAAGGCATGCAGCTTCGTCCTTTCAAGCACGTGCTTCATATCATATCCCCGTACATTACTTATATTTTTATTTTTTCTTTGTCAAGCGCTATCTTTCCTCAACAGAGTTGAATAGCCAAAGTGTCGGTATTGTTTAAAAAAGGTGACGTTAATGATACTAAAAAACCGACCCATTTCTGTATTACCTGTTTTTTCGAAAGGGCTAGAAAAACAAATACTAATGCAGGTTTCAAAGTTTTTTGACAAGCAAAGCCTAATTTCTCCATCCCAGTTTGGATTTAGGAAACGACGCTCTACGAAATTAGCACTACCCTTTCAAAAGGAATTTATTTTATCACAATTTCAAATTAAGAACATTGTCCTTGGTATCTATATTGACTTTACTGAAGCATTTGATCGCATCCTTCACTCTGTTTTTGTTGATAAACTTGAAATCTACGGTAGTCGAGGACACTGTGTAAGCCTTCTAAAATCTTATCTTGATAATCGCTATCAATATGCTGAAATAAACAAGAGCCGCTCAAATTTGAAACATATTACCAGAGGCGTTCCTGAGGGTAGTATTCTTGGCCCATTCCTGTTTATTGTATTTGTATAAATGACTTAGTAAATATATATAAAGATGCGAAATACGTAATGTACGCAGACGATGCTAGTATATTTTTTTCATTACCTGACTCTAGTAGCCTTCAGAATAAAGCTAACACTGCTCAGTATATTATTCTTCATGTATGGTGGAAACAAAACTGTCTACAAATCAACATAAACAAAACAAAAGCAGTAACCTCTAGGCCCAAATGTAAGCAAATAATCAGTTCCATCAACCTCGTTTATAATAATAATATATGGGGTTTTACGTGCCAAAACCACTTTCTGATTATGAGGCACGCCGTAGTGGAGGACTCCGGAAATTTCGACCACCTGGGGTTCTTTAACGTGCACCTAAATCTAAGTACACGGGTGTTTTCGCATTTCGCCCCCATCGAAATGCGGCCGCCGTGGCCGGGATTCGATCCCGCGACCTCGTGCTCAGCAGCCCAACACCATAGCCACTGAGCAACCGCGGCGGGTCCTCGTTTATGACGATGTAAACATAAAAATTGTAGAATGTTTTAAAATACTTCGAGTTATTTTCACACAAAATATTCTTTGGGACATGTACATAGGACCGATATTGGGGAAATTATCTCATGTATAACGCAAAAAAGATGGTAGTCAACGTTCGTGCTGTAAACTTGTCTTTTCTTCTGTCCTGTCTGCAGTCCTCACTTTTTTTGCATAATTACCCTATTGCAAAAACCAGCGTCTTCCAGTTTGAAACCAGCGCGCTCTTTGGCGCTGGGTCACACTGGGTACGCTGGCACTCACTGGGACACCAGTAAGAACGCTGGATAAGAGCTGGGTCACACTGGAAGAGACGCTGGTTCCACTGCCATGACGCTGGGGCGCACTGGTTTGTGCTGTACAGGCGCTGGTTCTCGCTGTAGTTCGCTGGTTCGCACTGGAAACTTTGCTGGTTGTGTTTGTGCTGCGCTGGTTCCATTACGCAAGGACGAACGCTGCTGAATAATAAATGCTTTATACAATTATACAATTATAGTTATACAATTATACGACTGATATACCACCAGTCTCTGAGGGCTAATGCGAATCATGTCGTGCAACACAGATAAGAAGTGAATGAGTTCATAAGGATAAGTATTGAGAAGAAAGGGGGTTAACCGAGGGGCCCGATTTTTATTAGTCATATCATAAGAAGCTAACAAACATTGACACCAAGAAAAACATAGGGGAAATTACTTGTGCTTAATAAATGAAATGAAGAAATGATAAATTATTGGAAATTAAAGTGGATGAAAAAACAACTTGCCGCAGGTGGGAACCGAACCCACAACCTACGCATTTCGCGTGCGATGCTCTACCAATTGAGCTACCGCGGCGCTGTTTCGCCATCCACTTTCTTCGGTATTTATGTGTCCTAGTAGAACCCTGGGAGTGTTAGCCAGCGCCACCACTCACTGACCTTGGCGGCAGACGTGGAACGTCTTTTTTGCCGCAGGCGTCACGAGACCGTGATCTTTTGGGTGAAGGCAACTGGTCAATAAACCCACATATGCTAGCTGAAGGCATCAATGTTGCCGGATTCGAGACCCTCGTTATGTAATTAATGAGAAGAAAGGGGGTTAACCGAGGTGCCCGATTTTTATTAGTCATATCATAAGAAACAAACAAACATTGACACCAAGGACAACATAGGGGAAATTACTTGTGTTTAATAAATGAAATGAAGAAATGATAAAATAATGGAAATTAAAGTGGATGAAAAAACAACTTGCCGCAGGTGGGAACCGAACCCACAACCTTCGTATTTCGCGTGCGATGCTCTAGCAATTGAGCTACCGCGGCGCTGTTTCCGAGCGTCTCGAATCCTGCAACATTGATGCCTTCAGCTAGCATATGTGGGTTCATTGACCAGTTGCCTTCACCCAAAAGATCACGGTCTCGTGACGCCTGCGGCAAAAAAAAGACGTTCCACGTATGCCGCCAAGGTCAGTGAGTGGTGGCGCTGGCTAACACTCCCAAGGTTCTACTAGGACACATAAATACCCAAGAAAGTGGATGGGGAAACAGCGCTCCGGTAGCTCAATTGGTAGAGCATCGCACGCGAAATGCGAAGGTTGTGGGTTCGGTTCCCACCTGCGGCAAGTTGTTTTTTCATCCACTTTAATTTCCATTAACTTATCGTTTCTACATTCCATTTATTAAGCACAAGTAATTTCCCCTATGTTGTCTTTGGTGTCCATGTTTGTTGGCTTCTTATGATATGACTAATCAAAATCGGGCCCCTCGCTTAACCCCCTCTCTTCTCATTAATTACATAACGAGGGTCTCAAATCCGGCAACATTGATGCCTTCAGCTAGCATATGTGGGTTCATTGACCAGTTGCCTTCACCCAAAAGATCACGGTCTCGTGACGCCTGCGGCAAAAAAAGACGTTCCACGTCTGCCGCCAAAGTCAGTGAGTGGTGGCGCTGGCTAACACTCCCAGGGTTCTACTAGCACACATAAATACCCAAGAAAGTGGATGGGTAAACAGCGCCGCGGTAGCCCAATTGGTAGAGCATCGCACGCGAAATGCGAAGGTTGTGGGTTCGGTTCCCACCTGCGACAAGTTGTTTTTTCATCCACTTTAATTTCCATCAATTTATCATTTCTTCATATATTTATTAGGCACAAGTAATTTCCCCTATGTTGTCCTTGGTGTCAATGTTTGTTGGCTTCTTGTGATATGACTTCATAAGGATAAGGAGTGATCAGGGATGAATACGGTGACAAAACCAATAATGGTTTATAATGGTCGGAGCTATTCTGAGGAGCTTAACGTACCGATAAGGATTAGTAAGGAGCAGACTAGGTCTGACAAGATTGATAAAGACCTATAAGAGTTGAGAAGGGTGAGATCATGCATAGTAAGGTTCATAAGCATCTGATCAATTGCGGTAAGGTTGACGCCGACCGATAAGGGTCGATAAGGCTCAGGTCGGATCTGGTGAGGTTAATAAAAACCGATAAGGGTTGATAAGGGTGGGATCTAATCCTATAAGGTTGATAACTTCCAATAGGATTGTAGAGAACGAATGGCACGATATAATGGGTCGTCCTCTCCAGCGCTTTCTAGTGGGTCGTCCTTTTTAGGGCTTTTGCACGTGAATGCCGCACGTATTAAGGTGTTGCCCTGCGCAAACGTTCGGTCCCAAACGCCGGTGACCAATCAGCGCTTTTGCAAGTGGTGTAGGTAGGTTGCTTCGGCCTAGAACGTCAAGCGTGGAACTTCGATCCCGTACCCTACGGTCAAGCGTGCCGAAGACGCATCCCAGCAAACGGCTCCTACTTCATCCCAGCAGGCACCTTCCGTCGGTGCTGTGCTCTGGTGTGCTTTGCCACAGAGACCCTGCCAATTTCAGCGGCGTGGACGACACCCATATTGAGGACTGGCTGACGACATATCAAAGGGTACGTGCCCACAGCAAACGGGACGATTCCGCCAAACTGAGCAACTCGTGATCTTATATCTGGTGGCTGTCGTCAGTCTGTGGTACAACAAGCATGAGACCGACTTTCTGACATGGTCATCATTCAAGACATATTTATTAGCTGCGTTTGGTTCCCCTGCTGTGCGCAAGATGCGAGCGGAATAGCGTTTGCGATAACGTGTACAGCAGCCGGGTGAATCATTTACCCGCTATATACAGGTAAGTGATATACTGGACATCTGTGAGAAAGTCAATGCGGCGACGTCGGAGCCCAAGAAAACCACAACTGTCTTAAAACAGATAGAGGGCGATGCTTGCAACATGTTACTAGTCAAGAACCCTAAGTGCGTGACAGACATCATCGCTCTATGCCAAAGGTACGAGGCGTTATGCGGCAGCGCTCGTTGAAACGTCACTCTTCCTCGCGCGAAGACCTCCTTGCTGGTTTAGCTACCATCTCCGACCAGTCGGCGTTGCTTGCTCAAATGAAAACATTCGTTCGCGAGGAAGTTGCAATCCAGTTCTCCTAGATATCCTCTGCTCAGCCACCGCATCTATAACAGCCGGCATCGAATTTTATGCCTTTGCTCCGTCGGGCGATCGAGTGCGAAATCGCCGACCTTGTCAGACCAGAGTCAACGTCTTCTTGCGGCTGCACCATTTAGCTAAACTGAAGTTGTCGCCCGAACCCAGCCACTCTCTTCAAGTATACCTCTCCATTCTGCGGACTTCGTGCCTAGACCCCGACTGCCGCGCGCCCTGCAGTCATGTCAGCAGCCGCCCAGTACTACGCGACCTTCGACACGGATGGGAGTTGCCCCGGCGGCCGCTGGCGTACTCCCGAGAACCGGCCAATATGCTTTGCGTGCGGCTACACCGGTTACATCGCACGTTTTTGTAATCGTGTGCAGCCGCCTAGCGCTGCACCATCCGTGAAAAGCCAGTCCAACCGTCCATATTGCGACCAGCCGTCGGCTCTGTCGCCGACATTGCGCCCGAACTATAGTGCCTAGAATATACTGGCTAGTGTACCGTGCACCCGCTCTTTTCAATGGAGGAGCGTAGCGCCGCCTGCAATGAATGTCCACGGTGGCCGGCAGAGGTCGCTGCCATACGGGTGGGTGCAGACTGCGCGTCTCGTCTGCTTCGCACATCAGTTTCGCAGTGGTTGCGTCGGTTTCTATGTTTGCGTTTTCTGTCTTATTACAGCGTTCCGTGTTTGTTCTTGGTGTTGTCAAAGAGTGAGTGCGTGGCTGCTGTGTTTGTGTGCTTGTCATTACGAGAACTATGCGGCGCCGGTGAAAAAATGCCGAAGTTAGAGTGCAAGGAGAGGACCTGCTTTGTGGCGTTGTATAGAAGCGGTTACCGCTCGAACAAAGGGCGCGTATCCTTGTTCACTCCACCATCTGATACGACGGGGTAGCAGAATGGGCAGGAATGACCAGGAGAACGGACAGAAGGCTGGCACCAACTGCTGTGGTTTGTGAAAAACATTTAAAAACAGTTTAGTCCAGCGTGCGTTCTCTATCACCGTGAACGGCGTTGTCCACGAGATTCATGACCATGACCTTCCCTTCCATAACCTTCACGCTGTGAAGGTCATGGAAGATGCTTTTACTGCCTTATTTAGCAAAAACAAGTTACATGTAGCGAGTCTAGCTGTTTTTTCAGGTCAGCTCCAGAAACTGGCCTTTCCACAACTAGGGTACCAAGAGCATGAAAAGTAGGCTTTGACAGCAGTTGTAAAGTTCTGTTTTCTTGAGGTTTCGGTTTTTGTAAAAGGCATCAACAAAGAGAGGGACGCGCAAAGGCAACGGCATAAGCTCCTTAACGGCGTCACTGCCGCTAGATCTATCTTTTTGATATATGTGCATATTATCTCATATCTAGTGCTGCCTTGTGCCTGCGTTTGACTGTTGTTACGCTTGAATTACAAAATATTTGTTACGCTCAAATAAAAGATCTGTTTATTATTTTTGTTCATGTATATGAGAAATAAAAATAAATCTGCACGTATTTACCTAGTATAAAAAAATGTATAGTACACAGAACACTACAGTTCATTTTACAGGCTAATTTATTTACTCATTATCATACCCTCGGGGCCAAATGGGCGTTATGAGGGGATATGGGTACATGGTTTACAAACAATCAAAAACATTCAAACCTATGAGGACAACATTAAGATAAACAGGCAGAAACAGCAGCAAATAAAATAAAAAGAAGGAACAGCCAAATTCGAGTCATTTCAAAATATGATTGGTTACAACGGCCTTTAATGGTCATGCATTAATATAACATTATTAGAACGGTAACGTAACCTTAAAATTCTTTTGCTTTATTAGAATAAAAAAATGCAATCCAAAGCTTACCCTTAAAAAAATTACGCTGCCATCATCGCTAGAATAAAAAACAAGTGTCCTTACCTATAGCCTAAGAGACACGAAGGTGAACGACTTGTGAAGCCTAGTGTAATCCACCCTGATCCTCCTTTATCCGCTCTAAAAAATCCTCCTTTATCTAATCATTAATCATAATTAAATTTGCTAATCATTATTCATCTCTTATACACGGCTGGACAAGCTTTGGTTCGCTCCTGGCCTTCCTTGGATCGTGTGATATGTTCTGTACCTCACAACACGACCTTGAAACATGGAGATTTAAGGCTTCTGCCTTAAAAATTACGTTTTCTCTTCGCCAGCATAGAAACACTTGAGGTTCCCCGCTCGAAGCCGAGCTGAGGTAGCACAAGCTTTTCACGCAAGCAAAAAGCGTTAAAGAAGCCTGCTGTAATCAAAACAAACCCTAATCAGTAATCAGCTGCCCACATTTAAACCGTGCTGCTGCTACGGCTTAATAAAAAATTACCGACGATTACGTTACTTCCTAATGCGAAAGTTGAGCGCAGCAAATAAGCTGTTTCACCTTTTCGATAGATTGAGGCAAAGAAATCGAGCAACACATGTATGCGCTATCACAGAATTTTTTTTTTTATTTTTCACACGTATTCCTTTAACAAAGACTCCACTAACAGTTCTTGACAGTCATGAAGGAAGCTTTGTGGTCGGAGAAATAGACTGATATATGTTCGACTTGGTACACCAATGCTTGATTCTCAAAGACGAGATCTATACAAGTGCCTCGCGAGGTTGTCACAGCCGTGGGACGCGTTACGAGCGAGAGGAACGGGATGTTCTCCCGCATAAGTGTTAGGAAATTGCTGTTTGTCTTTATGTCAACATTAAAGTCCCATCGGTCGTCTCGCTCATGGCTCAGAAAGAACTGGCAGATAATTTCGCAGTGGCGAACGGCAGCGGCAATTTCGGCTCGGGCGGTGCACATATACAGATCCGCCGTCACCGATCTGGCTCTCTGATTGCCACCGCACAGGGCGAACGGCAGCGGCAATTTCGGCTCGGGCGGTGCACATATACACATCCGCCGCCACCGATCTGGCTCTCTGATTGCCACCGCACAGGGGTTGCATTGGAGGAGGAGCGAAGAAAGGAATTAAGTTCGAGCCGGCGCTTTGACAACCGGAGACTCGCAGGAAGAGGGGGGAGGGGGGCGGCGTGTACACCCAGCGGCAAACGATGGGGGCAGAAGCGCGCGCAGCAAGCGGACAACACGATAAAGGGAGGAGGGAAGAGATAGCAGCGACTGACTGATGCCGCTGACGCCGATAGTGAGTCAACCCCAGCTGCGGAGTTGGTTTCAGGGACAACGCCGCCGATGCCGACACAAACAATATGATACCCTCGCTTCCGCAGCGCTAAGAACCAGGTCTAGCCGTGGGAAGGTGGTCACGTATTCGTCGACGTGCCGGGGCCTACGTGAAATAACCGGCGCGTCGGCAACTGAAGAGCACCCTATCCGCCACACAAGAACAGGGGGGGGGGACCCTTTCCTCCTCTTTCTGCATGGCGGCGACGGTGTTCTATGCAGTCACGTTATCTTGACTCTCTAGCGGCGTCAGCGGCATCCAGCGGTATCAGTCGGTCGCTGCTAGCGCTGGGGGGATGAAAGGGGGGTGGAGCTGGTTACGAGGCCGACGACAACGCCGACGACGACGCGAAACCCAGGAACGGACGCCAAAGAGCTGCGCTCTAAAAAAAAAGCGCAGCAGCCCGCTTGCCGATGCGGTGGAAATAGCGGGTTGCGAAGACGGTGCGAAGATGGTGCCGCGGCACCCACGTGCACTGCAGCGCCTCTAGCGGCACCCGCCGGCATTCATTGCATCCGGTGCCACCAGGGAGGCCGCGGACGGCACACTAGCCAGTATATTCTAGGCACTATACCCGAACGCAACTACCCGCCGTTCACCGCGTCTCTCGCCAGCCAGCGTGAAACCATTTAATTGCCTTTCCTAGCCGTTCCTGCCCGTCGGCATCGCTTTTATGGGCCACTTCCCCTGACATCTGCTCGTAACCGCCGGGTTATCGTGGCTGTTGACCACGTCACGCGATGCGCCGAAACTGCCACTCTACCAGCGGCTACAGCGCGTGATGTTGCCTCATTTCTGCTTTGCCGATTCATATTGCATCATGGTCCACCACAGGAGTTGCTGAGGGATCTTGGAAGCATCTTCTTGACGGAAGTCGTCGACGCCATCTTCAAAGAGTGTCACTTTATGCACTGCACAACTACTGTCTACCATCCGCAGACCAACGGTCTCACAGAACGCTTTAACCGTAAGCTTAGCGGCATGCTCTCGCTGTACGTAGCTTCCGACCAAACAAATTGGGATGTTGTTCTGCCCTTCGCAACCTACGCCTACGGTACCTCCACTCACAGCACCACTGGCTTTTCGATTTTTTTATTGTACAGCCGGCATCCGTCGCACACATTAGATGCAATTATTCCGTACAATCTAGATTCATCTGAGTGGGCGCCTATTTATGACACAGCCAGACATGCCAAAGAGTGTCACGATCTCGTGCGGGTCTTTACTTGAAATGACAAAGAGTGCCAGAAGAGCGTTCGAAGTGACACTATTTCTGGGCCCACGTTCCGACCCCCGGAGCGCTTGTGTAGCTCTCGGTTCCTTCCACTGCACCAGCGCTCCCATCGAAACTACAGCCCAAGTATGAAGGCTCCTACCACGTCGTCAAACGCACATCTCCGGTGAACTACATAATCGAGCCCGTTCAACCGGCTTACGACCTAAGCTGTCGTGGACGAGACAATGTCAACGTCGACCGCCTGAAGACCTACTATGGCCCACTCATAGTGACAAGCTCTTAGGTCGCCGGGTGGCTCCCTTTTCATTCCCGGGGGTAATTGAAGAGAAAAATTGGAAAGATATATTGGGTCGTTGTCTTCAACGCTTTCTAGTGGGTCAACCTCTTCAGCGCTTTCGCTCGTGAATGCCGCTCGTACTGAGAGTCTGTGCCCTGCGCTAACGGTTAGTCCCGAACGCCAGTGACTAATAAACGCCTTTTCAAGGTGGATAAATGTTTGTACTTGTCGCGCAGTTTCATAACACTGCTAAAGACGCCTGGCTGCATGGAGATGAGCAAGTGGCACAATGTTGCGTATACTTAGACAACTCCCAGACGAGTTTCTATATGTTTTTTACTGTGATAAAGAACATCTATAAAATTGTTGTTATTTGAATATTTATTGTTTATTTTATTGATCTTGGTCTCATTTGCATTGGTAATGTTTCCACACCAATAATAATCTACGTTGGCGGATGTAATGACCAATAAAAACAAGCATGCTTCGTTCCTGTTGCTGCACTACGCAGCCCTTTTTTATGGGGTGATATTGTGCATGGTATTTTATCATGCATGGTAGTTTTTATCAATAGAACTTTTACCAAAGAGAGGGTATATGTAATAAAAATAGTTGAATTTGTCAGGAATTTAAGCAGAATATCGAAAAAATTGGTATTGACCGCTATTTTTTTTTTATTTTCAGAGGGTCTCGTTCCTCAGCCACAGATGAGTGAGTAAATTTTAGTCACCTTCTTGTTGTTGTAGGCTCATTTCCTTTCTAGGACAAGTCAAAGCAAATTGATATATACGCGTCAGCGATGCTCACTTTTTTGTCGTGTCTTGTTACACTACAGTATTTTTATACAAAATACTTGGAATCATCTGCATATAAAGGTGACTGACGCTAAAGTAAGCCATAAAGTAAACTTGTGAAGAATTATTTATAAGTGTTTTGGTCGTTTAAAAATTGTTATTGTATTGCAGTGTTCCTACAAAATACACGTAGAGACCTTGCTTTGAATCGGATAGCTGAACTGAACCGAATCTCATTTTAATCAGCACCACCTAATCATGACTTATTAGTTTGACATAGATTTCTTGGGGCACCGATTACTCCTCGTCGAAGGCCTAAAGCTAGGCACCTGCAAAAATGTAATGTGTGGACCCTTCAGAGAACCAAAAGTTAGGGTTATCTACACATAAGGACGATTTACAGGTTTTCCGATAATCATAGAGATAATTAGTGGCTTGTGCAATATCAGGGCATATTCAACTTTGATTTCTGAATTTCATGCGCTAAGTCTATCTGATACTATTACCGCATTTGTTTTTGTGATAAACAAGCTTAAATCTTTTCATGAGCGGAAGCTATGATGTTGTAATTCTCCTGCTAATCATTCCACGTCCACAGGTTACAGGTATAAGCAAATTCATGTTGAGGCAAAGAGCATGCCGCAAGTTCATGCACGTTTTTCCTGCCACTGGGTACACATGAAGAGTAGGAAAAAAAATTTTTGATAGTTTTAGACAATTGCTAAACTAAGAAATTCAGAATATCCTCGTTCTTACGCTTCCGATAGATCAAGATGCGAAAAACCATAGTAACAATCCAAAATCAGAAACTCAGTGCCCTTCCATTTTTTGAAGAACGATGACTAGCAAAGCTGGGAATGTGGGTCTCTTAACGGCGAACAGCACCTCCGCGGCGGGTCGGCCCAGCGTCGCACGATCTTCCGGATCGGTCCAAGTTTGGGGAGTGTTTGATCGTGGCTTCACCTCCGCCGCGGGTCGGCCCGGCATTGCATATCTTCGGAATCGGCCCACGTATGGGGACTGCTTAACATCTGCTTCAACTCCGCCGTGAGTCAGGCCGGTATTGCAACATCTTCGGTATCGGCGCACGTATGCAGAGTGCTAACACCTGCTTCACTTCCTCCGTGTATCGGCTCGGCATTGCACTATCTTCGGTATCGGCCAACGTATGGGGAGTGCTTAACGCCTGAATCACCTCCACCACGGGTGGGGCCGGTATCGCACTATCTTCTGGATTAACCCGCATATGTTGAGTTCTTAAGGCCTGCTTCACCTGCGCCGGGGGTCGGCTCGGCATTGAACAAGCTACGGGATCGGCCTACTTATGGCAAGTGCTTAACGCCTGCTTCGCCCCCGCCGCATGTCGGCCCGGCATTGCACAATCTTCGGAATCGGCCCACGTATGAAGAGTGCTTAACGCCTGTTTCACCTAAGCCGCGGGTCGGCCCGGCATTGCTCTAGCTTCAGAATTGGCCAACGTATGGGGAGTTTTTTGCTTACAACGCCACGAAAATTTGCTTGGACAGTAGACGTATACAGCTTCGCTGTCAAACTTGGTAGACTCAAGTGTAGTCGGTGTCTGCGTAATCCGAAGGGTTATGCGAATCATGGCTGAACATTTTGCTTTCAGTATGGAGTGCACAGACTTGTGTGCTTTGAGTATGGAGTGCACATTTGTGACTGCCTTGCGACACAAACAACGCGCTATTTTTCCTGTAGCCCACTCATCTATCGTCAACACTGCGCTTTAGACGCTACTTCACTTTTGCAATGCGACGCAAGTAAGAGCACGTCTTTGAGCCGCGCATTTTTTTGCCACCTTCTCCTTTCCTTTCCCTTCATCTTTTCCTCCCCACACCCCTTTCCCTGTGCAGTGCTGTTGAGGTGTCCTCCTGTGAGAGAGAGGTATGGAACTGCACTTATCTGTTCCATTCTCTTTAACATCACTTCACAGGAGAGGCCGACACGCGCAGAGCTTGTGGGGCCTCAGCGGCCTGAGAGGCGCGTTGTCGTTTTTGTGGGTTCGGCAAACTTATGCTTGGGCTGTTGTTATACGAACTGTGTGAGAAGATTCTTCGAGCGGGGAATTACGGAAGGAAGTTCTGATGTGCCCACTTCACACGAATCCATGTGGTATGTGACGCCGACGCGCGTCGAGCCGGTGGGACCCAAGCGGCCTGAGGCGTGCGTGCTCGTTTTTCTCTTGCGTACTGTTTTAAGACATCGACGCAAACAAAGTAGATCGAAATAGTTGGTGACGCGGGCATAAGATTTCTACCATGATGCAAGAGCAAAACATGACACTCACTTCGCGCTGCTTGCAGGTGGGAACAGCGGCGCATTTTGGTAATCAGATAGTAAAAGGGTGCAGGTTCACTTCCTACGGCACTACGCCCTATGGTATCACCGATAGGATTGTGCGAATGCTCACCTGAAAAGAGGTGCTGCGATCACTTTATTGCCGGCACCAACAGCAACTATACCGGCCTTGCGTTGCATTCTGCTAGCACGGAAGATACATGCCGTTAGTAAATTGCAGCTACGCTACGTGCACCAACACTTTTCAAAAGAAGTGCGTGTTAGCTGGTAACAAGAGGCTCCGCGTTTCTGAGAAATAGATGTGCTGTACTTTCCTAGAAGAATGAAAAAATATTCGTCTTGTCATTCTGTTCACTCTTAAAAGAAAACTCTGGTAAGGTACTTGAACCTATCTTAGAACGTATGAAATAGCCCGTCAAAATGCCACCACCTTGTATGCGGCGGTAGCCGTGTGGTACCGTCTCCGACTCCGAAACAAGAATTTTGGGCCCGATTTCTGATATGTATGTACTGCATTCGTAAATTATCCTTTGTTTATTCGGGAGGTAGAAAAATATAATAACCTCATTTCACTCCATTTGCAAGTAAGCAGGGAGCCCATTCTAGCTTAGCCCCCGTTGTGTATTTCGCTGACAACGACCAATAATGTTATGAAGGTAATATAGGGACAATCATAAATGTACGTAACCCAATACACCAGATTCAGACTCTCTGAATATACCACGCACATTACTTGACACCAGCGTGAAGATGGCCAGGCGACATGCCAACGAGTCTCCGCCCATCTATAGCGTTCGTTGTGAACATTCCCTCCATGTAGCTTAGGCTAACGAGGAAAGCTTCGTTGGAAAGATAGGCGACAATACGCTCCATTCAAATCAAAAGTAAAGACTGATTGTGTCACTGTTTGACGTTATGTTCAAGGAGGCGGGACATAACTTTGACCACACGTTAGAAAAGTTCAGTGGGAACGTAGTGATATTAGAATACGGATATATTTGTCCACTTGCATCTCTTTCGTCTGAGGTCGCTGACACAAAAAATACGTGATAAAGAAACCCTTCAAGAATACTCTCAGTGTCCAGGCGGTCGTTTTAGTTGCTAGAAAAGCCATTCGACAGACCCTTTGTTGCATGACAAATTTAATACGTGCAATTTTTCACCAAGACATATTCGTTGCAATCATTGTACAACAATGTTATATGTGTATTTACTGGCAGAACTTTGGAACCTCAAAGACAAGGTGATGTTGAGTTTGAGGTGCTTGCTGAATACGGACATGTGGTCATTGTTCTCAACCTTCAATCAGACGGTAAGTATTTACCACCTAAAATCTACAAACCACCATGCAAATCACGCCAGCCAATGTAATAGTCGCTTGTATTATGACCCTCTCTTGCAGGACAGCAGAACTGCTATAATATCCCACTATAAAATAATTAATATTTTCTTTCTAAACACCAGATTGTAGGTAACAGTTAGTGATGCCTTGTTTGGCTGTCTAGAAAATTTAAGTTGTACCTAAAATGACAGCAATCATTGAAGTTATAATTTTAAAAAAAGAAAGGCTTCAAGAAGTAGCCTGTGTGAAGCATCATCAATAGAGGTTATTTATATGCTTGACATTTGGTTATAGACACTGAAAGGGAAAGCACCGAAGACAGAGTTGTTTTTTTTTCCGGTGCACACATACGTAGTCAAGTAGGAAACTATGATAAAAAAAGCTGAGAATAAATGAGCTTGCACACAAAATAAATATGTGTATAAACACAACTACAACGAATACTGCGTAACGCGCTAATTTATATAGTTAACATAATAAATAGGTGAATTTCAAGCACATTGCGACGGCAATGCATGCGAAGCAAGTCCAAGAGTGAACACATAAGCCCTGTAAGAAGTTGCGCATGATCAGGCCGCTCAAAATTTGTTGCGGCCGCCAAAGTTTAGCTGGAGTGTTTAATGCTGTCGCGTTAGGCGCAACATGGTTACAAATTTAAAATACCGCATTATATACAGCGTGATAGAGATCAGTTGCACATTCAAGTTAGATATAGGAGTTCCGAACAAAGAAACATAATTAGTACTAACACAGAAAGTGTGCCTTTTCGGCTATAGCCTTCGGCTGAAATCTTCCATGCAGCTCAAGCCTTAATTAAATTAAATTGCGGGGTTTTACGTACCAAAATCACTTTCTGATTATGAGGCACGCCGTAGTGGAGGACTCCGGGAATTTCGACCACCTGGGGTTCTTTAACGCGCACTTAAATCTAAGTACACGGGTGTTTTCGCATTTCGCCCCCATCGAAATGCGGCCGCCGTGGCCGGGATACGATCCCGCGACCTCGTGCTCAGCAACCCAACACCATAGCCACTGAGCAACCATGGTGGGTAAGCTCAAGCCTTCTGCACGAAGAGGGGTTGGCGTGGCGATCTAATACTTGAGTGGACACGTGGCGAATACAGACCTGTATAGGTGGTAATATGTCGCGTAACAGTTATTTATTTACCCATGTTTGCTGCGTGATCTTATGACTGCGAGCGAATACGAGCCTAACTTTGTTTCTGCATCAACGACCTCTCAATATATCGGACAGAAGCGGAGTCGCTAAAAACACATCCCCAATGTTTTATGCTACCATTTACTTGGAGAGCACCTGTTCTACCGCAATCACTGCTTTAGGACTATTACGCACACTGGTTGCTGCACATGGCTGCTGAAAGCAATGGAGCACAAAATAAATATGAGCAGAAACCATCCCAGGCTTAGTCACAGCGGTAGTGCGTTTAAAATTGAATGAATATGGCGATACAAGATACTGCCGCCACCGAAACGAGTTATATATGAGGCGAGTACTGCAACGGATCACTCGTTCACGCTTCCCTACCCTACTGATAAAGCCAGTGCCCAATGTCCAGTGCCACGCTGGTTTATGAGACCAGTGTGGCTTGCTGAACTGGCGCGGCACAGTGGAAGGCACTGGGAATTCCTGCGAAAAAAAATGGCTCTTGAGCGAGAAAGACGAGGTGCCCGGTTTCCATGCCAGTTCTTTAAATAACGAAAACAAGAGAGAGCATATTGCAGCAAGAAAAAAATTGCCTGTTCTGCTATGGAAAACCAACTAATCCAACAAATAATTCTTCAGGAAGCACAACATGCATCGCTAATAGCAATAAAGTCGCCGAGCATCTGTGAAGGATGGATACACCGCCATTTTTTACGTACGTGTCCAGATGGCATCACAAAGTTACAAGCCCGAACATTGATTTGATTTGATTTGATTTGATTTATTGATTTCCATTTACACACACACATGTACAGAGGAGTGGTAAATGGAGGTGGATGAGGGAAAAAAGCCGCACAGACGCGGCTTGAGGTAACCTCACCCCCTTAGGTACAATATGGCTGCATGGGGTAACACATCAAGCACCATATAAATTGCATTTATCTAGTGGCCATAAAACATTGCAGTTATACAATATATGAAAGAACAGTGAAATATTTCCACAATAACAATGCAAAACACACTGCGGCATTGAAATAAATAAATGATATACACTTGGTAACATAGACAAAAAAGAGGAACATAACACACATTATTAATCATTAACAAACGTGCTCTGAAGAAGTGAAAGCAATAGAGTTTTAAATTCTGACAGTGATAAATCCTGTAAATTGAAGCCTGCTCTGTCGTATAAATTCAGTAATCTTGGAAGGTTGTTACACAACGTTTGACAACCATAGTTAGTTCTAGAGCGCGGAACCTTCCAGACTTCAGGTGTACGAGTTGAATAACGGTATGAATTGACGGATAGATTTGCAAGTTCTACAAGTAAAGTATTGTTACGTTTGGTATTAAAGTAATACTCGCGTAATAATCTGCAGTCATAGATCTTATGGGCTGTCGCAATGTTGTATTTCTTGAACAGGTTTTCAGTATGGGCGGCAAATGGTACATTAGCAATGACACGTATTATTTTCTTCTGCATACGAAATAATTTACTCAAGTTACATTCAGTTGTGGTGCCCCATACAAGGTGCCCATAATGTATGTGAGACACGAATAAGGCATTATAAATTAATAATTTTACAGAGACGGGTAAGGTATATCTGTAGCGATCATTGCACCCATCTATGCGGCTGATATATAAACCTCAGGAAAAAAGTTCCTCTCGGTGGGGTGGTTAATTACGTTATCCTTCCCTTATTTTGAATAAACGTTGAAGTAATCTGAAAACATGGAATGAGCGGGACGAAATATCTTTTGTTTTTTTATACTAAGCCCCACACGTGTCATTCGAGACTAGTAAAACATGGAAGGCGAGTCAACCTCTAGTTGCTGCCAATCATTGCAGCGTCTTCCTTAACAGCTCAGGGTGAAAACGGGGTGGGAAACGTAACCGTACTGTTAACTTGAAATCGACCAATCAGTCAGCCTATGTTAATTTACACAAGGCTTGATCGAAGGCAGCCCTTTGTATTTTTTTGGCCGTCCCGCCTGATATTAGAGCTGCTTTGAATAATATTGTTACGTGAAGCTGAAGCCGAATACTATTTACAATTTATTTACAGGTAAGCTCACGGAGGCCACAATGGCGACGCTATATCAAAACCGGCACACACGTCGTCTTCGTCCTCCTCAGTGCAGCCGCACTGTGGCGGCTGTTCCGTAGCATCACCCCCGGCTGTAGCAGCACCGTCCCGGTGCTTAATCTACACATCCGCGGTGAAAGATGTGTGGTAGGGTTTTAGTCTTGCCACGTGAACGATGTCACTTGCAGCTGATGATGACGCTGAGAGATCGGCGGGGATGATTTCATACGTGACATCGGTCACTTGGCGTACCACACGGTAAGGGCCTGTGTAACGCGACAGCAGCTTTTCGGCAAGGCCCACACGGCGAACGGGTGACCAGAGAAGCACCAGAGAACCCGGAGAAAAGTGCACGTCCCTATGATGGCAATCATAGAGGCATCTCTGATGCTCCTGTGAGGCCTCTAGACGGGTGCGGGCGAGCTGGCGCGCGTGGTCGGCGTGTGCGATCGCGTCGCGGGCGTATTCAGTGGCGGAACGTGTGGCCGAGGGCAGCAAAGTGTCCAAGGGCAACACGGGTTCTCGGCCATATAGGAGATAGAACGGTGAATAGCCGGTGGTGTCGTGACGCGATGAAATATACGCGAACGTCACATATGGTAAGTGAAGATCCCAGTCGTGGTGGTCGGTCGCAACGTACTTGGAAAGCATGTCGGTGATGGTTCGATTGAGGCGCTCCGTGAGGCCGTTGGTCTGGGGGTGGTAATACGTGCTGAACTTGTGCTTTGTCGAGCAGGAGCGGAGTATGTCCTCGACGACTGCCGACAGAAAGCTGCGGCCACGGTCAGTGAGTAATTGGCGCGGAGCACCGTGCACTAAAATGATGTCATAGAGCAGAAAGTCAGCAACGTCAGTAGCGCAACTTGTCGGGAGGGCTCTGGTGATTGCGTACCGCGTAGCATAATCGGTAGCGACGGCGACCCATTTATTTCCGGAGCCCGAGAGAGGAAATGGTCCAAGAAGGTCTAGGCGAACACGGAAAAAGGATTCGGGTGGGATGTCAATCGGCTGGAGATATCCAGCTGGAGGTGTGGAGGGCTTCTTCCGGCGCTGACAGAGCTCACAAGCGGCAACGTAGCGCCGCACGGAGCGGGCGAGACCCGGCCAAAAGAATCGACGGCGTACACGGTCGTATGTGCGTGAGACGCCCAAGTGTCCAGCTAAGGGAGCATCGTGAAGTTGCTGGAGGACAGTCGAACGCAGGTGCGATGGAATGACGAGCAGAAGGTCAAGGCCCCGTGGATCGAGATTACGGCGGTATAATGTCCCCTCGTTAAGGAGAAACATCCGGAGAGAGGCGTCGCCAGGAGTTGACTCCAGACGGTCGATGAGGACGCGTAATGAAGGATCGCGTCGTTGCTCGTTGCCGATTTGAAGCAACTGGGACACAGAGAAAACGCAAGCGATGGCATCCGCATCAGCCGGTTTGTTGACGGGGTAGCGGGACAAACAATCGGCATCCTGGTGCAAGCGCCCCGTCTTATATACCACGGAGAAGGTATATTCTTGCAGGCGTAACGCCCAGCGAGCGAGTCGTCCCGTGGGGTCCTTGAGCAAGGATAGCCAGCAGAGCGCGTGGTGATCAGTGATGACACAGAAGGGGCGTCCGTACAAGTATGGACGAAATTTCGCAACAGCCCACACAAGAGCGAGGCACTCGTGCTCTGTGATATAATTGCGCTCGGCGGGTGATAGAAGTCCGCTGGCGTAGGCTATAAGGCGATCAATGCCCACGCTGGCGCTGTGCTAACACTCCTCCTATGCCGTGACCACTGGCATCAGTTCGAACTTCCGTTGAGGCAGACGGGTCAAAGTTGGCCAGAATCGGAGGCGTGGTAAGGAGAGTAGTCAGCTGCGAGAAAGGTGAGGCATGGTCAGGACCCCAAGAAAAATGGGCGTCTTTCTTCAAGAGGTCGGTAAGGGGACGTGCGATGGTCGCAAAATCCTTCACAAAGCGTCGGAAATAAGAGCACAGCCCTACGAAACTACGAACGTCCTTGGTAGACTTTGGAACAGGAAAATTCGTAACCGCGGGAATTTTGTCCGGATCGGGTCGCACGCATCTGGCGTCTACGAGGTGTCCAAGGACGGCGATTTGGCGGCGAGCGGAATGACATTTTGACGAGTTCAACTGGAGGCCGGCTCGGCGGAACACGTCAAGAATCGCCGAAAGACGGTCTAGATGCGTGTCGAATGTGGGCGAATAAACTATGACGTCGTCCAGATAGCACAAACAGGTGGACCACTTGAACCCCTGAAGCAAAGAGTCCATCATTCGTTCGAAGGTGGCGGGCGCGTTACAGAGACCGAAAGGCATCAAACAAATGCAGTCTTCTCTCGGTCCATGTCATCGACGGATATCTGCCAGTAGCCGGACCGTAAGTCGATAGAAGAAAAATAGGTGGCACCGTACAGGCAGTCTAGAGCGTCATCAATACGTGGCAAAGGCTACACGTCCTTTTTTGTGATCTTGTTCATGTGGCGATAATCTACACAAAAGCGCCACGTTCCATCCTTCTTTTTGACAAGTATGACGGGAGATGCCCAGGGACTACAGGAAGGCTCGATAAGGTCCTTTGCAAGCATCTTTGTGACTTCCTGTTGGATAACAGCTCGTTCTGACGCAGAAACACGGTATGGACGTCGGTGAATAGGGTTCGCATCGCCAGTATTTATGCGATGGGTCACGACGGACGTTTGACCTAAGGGTCTGTTGTCAAAGTCAAAAATGTCGCGATAGCCTTCAAGAACGCGGCAAAGAGCTTCAGCTTGAGCAGGTGTAAGGTCAGAGGAGACCATCTTCTTAATGTCGACATCAGTACTGTGCGATGACGTCACGGTATGGGCTGAGCTGTAACGATCTTCCACTGTGAATGACTCAACCTCATCATCCTGCAAAACGCAAATTATAGCCAAGGAGATCCCCTGAGGCAGAACTTGAGCGGTTAGCGCGAAATTGACAAGTGGAAGGCAGGTGCGGTTGCCAGTAATTTTCAGCACAGTGTGCGGCACGGTAACACCATGTGTTAGCATAACGGCCGGAATTGGTGCGGCCACGTAATTGCCGTCAGGTACAGCTGGAGAGGACAACAAGTCGACGTGGGTCACAGAGTGAGGTGGTAGGCGAATAAAATCTATGCAGCTCAGATGGCTTGGAGGCGGGTCCACAGGGTCGGCAAGGAGAGGCAAGTCAAGGCCAAGTGAGCCGGCGGAGCAGTCAATGAGGGCAGAATGATGGGCAAGAAAATCCAGACCGAAAATGAGTTCGTGAGGGCAATGCTCGATGACGGTGAAGAGAACGACGGTGTGTCTCTCAGCAATGGTGAGTCGGGCAGAACACATGCCAACAATAGCGACAGTCCCTCCGTCGGCGACTTGTACAACTCGGTTCGGGACAGGCGTCAGAATTTTCTTGAGCCGACGGCGAAGAGCATCACTCATAATGAACACATGCGCCCCGGTGTCAATCAACGCGCACACAGGAACATTGTCGACGAGAACGTCCAAAAGATTCTTGTGCGTGGGTAAGGTGCAGCGAGGATTTTGTGCCAATGTCGTCAATGCAGCTTCACCTCCAGAAGCTGCACTGTCTAGTTTTCCGGTCGGGGGTGCGGCGAGTAGGTCGGAGAAGGAGCACGGCGTGACGGGGGCGAACGAGATTGGCGGCGGGAGGGAGAAGGCGAGCGGGAGTAGCGGGGACGTGGCAAAGGTGTCGCAGGGTCAGATGATGGAGCGCGCATAGAAGGGGCGAAGGAAAAGGATGCGCTAAAGGGGCGAGGGGGGTAATCAGGATAATAGCGCGTCGGAGAAGTCCAGCGGCTGCGGCAGTGGCGAGCGACATGTCCAATGCGTCGGCAGTTAAAACAAATCGGCTTGTCGTCTACGGTTCGCCATTCCGAGGGGTTGCGCTGTCCATAAGAGGAGTAAGAAGAGCGCGGTGGCGACGTGCGTGGAGACAAAGGTTCCGAGCGTACGGGACGAATGGATTGCACGCCGACGTTGGACGACTCTTGACGAACGACGGCCTGGATCAAGGAGATTGTCACCGGAGAATGTTCAGGTAGCGGGAATGAAGGGTCCGCCGGTTGTGCTGCTTCGACCTCACGACGAATGATACGAGTCAAGTTGTCACATCGCGACGGCTGGTGGAAGAGGTCGTCACAGGATGACGTAGCAGCTGTGTTGGGAAGTCGCGTGATGTGCTGGGATACCCGGCGACTTTTAGCATGCTCGAGACGGCGGCACTCCTTGAGGATGGTAACAATGCTGGTGACGTTCGTAAACACCAGTAAATTGAAGGCGTCGTCAGCAATGCCTTTCAGGACGTGATTAACCTTATCCTCCTCAGTCATGTTCGGGTCAGCCTTGGCACAAAGGGCCAACACGTCGAGAATGTACGACACGTAGGACTCGGTCGACGTCTGCACACGTGTGGCAAGGGCTTTCTTGGCGTTGACTTGTCGACCAAACGGATTGCCAAAAAGGTCGCGTAGCTTGTCTTTGAAGAGATCCCAGCTCGAGATCTCCTCTTCATGAGTCTGGAACCACGCCAATGGAGCTCCGTCGAGGTAGAAAAGTACGTTGGCAAGCATAACAGTCGGATCCCACCTGTGACTGGTGCTGACACGTTCGTATAAGCGGAGCCAGTCGTCAACATCAGGACTGCCGATTCCGTTGAAAACACCAGGATCCCAAGGTGGGGAAATGGCGACGTAGGTCGGGGCTGCAGGCGGAGACGCTTGCGCAGATGGAGTGCCGCCAGCAGGAGCCGAAGTTGCATTGTCGCCGTTGCGACCGCTGCGAAGCTCCATGACGGGTACGGGGAACGTCCACCTCCACCAAATTAATGTTACGTGAAGCTGAAGCCGAATACTATTTACAATTTATTTACAGGTAAGCTCACGGAGGCCAAAATGGCGACGCTATATCAAAACCGGCACACACGTCGTCTTCGTCCTCCTTAGTGCAGCCGCACTGTGGCGGCTGTTCCGTAGCAATATATTTGTCTGCTCAATACACGGTGTCAGAATGCGGCAATATACAATGATTTTCATCATCACCCTATCCGTGCGCCGTGCCCTTGTTTTTACAATAAGTGTGTGTCGTGCGTTCTGTAAAATGCTTCTCAGAAGGCCACGCGCTCACCAATGGAAAGCGGGAAACTGGAACATTTTACCGAAATAATTTCTTCAGTGTTGACTGTAATTAAATTAGAAGGAGCAAGAAGTCACCCTCAAAAAAATTGAATGATAAATTTTGATCTCCTGAAGTGAGTCAAAGTATACTCGTATGACTTCTAGAAAGAAGGCTAAACCAAATAAGTCAGACAAGGTCGACGCTCCTTCTTGTCTTGGTTTTCGTGTTTTTTTGTCCCAGTTTTCATAATTTTTGTTGCATTACTTTCAATCATACAAATCCATCTAACGCAAAAATTGAGGTCACCAAGTTACACTTCCGGAATGGAGAAGACGCACCTTCGTCAACATAAATGTAGATTTGAAATCACTAGCACGTGTCCCAAGATCTAAATTTTTCCATAAGCTATAAAAAAAGTGAGGTACTTGTCCGTTGTGCGTGTCCTTAAGAAGAGAAACTGGCATTTATGCCAAAAATAAAGATACAGAGCGCCTGCACTCAGTAAGTAAAAATTGAAAATGTTCCACGGAGAAGCGTGCCCCATTACTTGCGACTACTGAAATACCATGTCACACGGTAACCACAGCGCGACAACGTCTGTTAATTTAATTATGCACGCATATTTGCTTGCTGTGGTCAGCTTAGTGGGCATGTGAGCACGGAACCATTAAGACGCATCAAGCACCGTCTCCACATAATATATTACCAGATTCATGCGCCCTGTGTTTGCTCGAGAGAAGTGCTAAATAGCACACATGTTTTTATAGAGATACAGATATGGTTAGACTTTCCAACTAAGAGATCGCTACAATTTCGCGTATATGCAGCTTACACACATTCCAATCCTACTGACTTACTCGAAACTATTGAGCATATTGAGCACTGAGCAGGCACGCTCAGTGCCATGTCCTGTTGCCCACCCATGTATTTATTTGTTATTTTTACCGCTTAAGGATTACCATTTCATTTTTGTACCACTGCACCTGTATTGCAGCTTTTTTTTATCATTATCCCACTTTCTCCCCGACTGCGTTTATTATATGGCAAAATGTTTTACTCTGCACGCAAATACGGACTGCAATTTTTATCATGCTCTACCCTTGTGCATCTCTCAAACAATGCCATGTTTCGGCGCAAAGAATCCGCCTATTTGTCTACCTTTGGTTGCAGTTTCTTTTCTTTTGACTGTCGTAATTACAATTGTGTACTTTGCGGTTCGTGTGTGCACTTTTCCATGTGTATAATGCCAGCAAATATTTTTCTTCATGATATCCTCCTTCCTGCCCAACCTTACATTGCCGTCACACCACGTTATCATCGATTCCTCCGTTTCTTTGTGCTAATTGCAAATTTGAGCCGTATGTTTGTATTCTATCGACACACTTTGCACTTGTGTTACCGCCTTACTGAATGCCCTGTCAAAGGGCCTGTGAGGTATCTTAAATAAATAAATAAATAAATAAATGCATAACGGATCCCTACACCACAGCTACAACGGTGGTGTGGGCGCCGTAGTCAGATAAGGAACCGTAGCCACATCCATTGTTAAATCGCGCATGATAGCGTGATTCCACACAAAGCATTTGTACATCTCGGGTGTGTGTGTGTGTGTGTGTGTGTGTGTGTGTGTGTGTGTGTGTGTGTGTGTGTGTGTGCGCGTGCGTGCGTGCGTGCGTGCGTGTGCGTGTGCGTGTGTGTGTGTGTGTGTGTGTGTGTGTGTGTGTGTGTGTGTGTGCGTGTGTGTGTGTGTGTGTGTGTGTGTGGCGCCCGTCGTGGTTGCTCAGTGGCTATGGTGTTGGGCTGCTGAGCACGAGGTCGCGGGATGGAATCCCGGCCACGGCGTCCGCATTTCGATGGGGGCGAAATGCGAAAACACACGTGTTCTTAGATTTAGGTGCAAGTTACAGAACCCCGGGTGGTCGAAATTTTCAGAGTCCTCCACTACAGCGTGCCTCAGAATCAGTAAGTGTTTTTGGCACCAGAAAACCCCAAATTTATTTAAATAAATAATGTATGTATATAAGTATGCATGTGTATTTTCGAAAGTAAATCCTCGTGTCGCAGGAAATATTTAATTTGTACTGAAAATCTTATTTCAATAATACATTCCTACTTTTTAATAAAGCTTAGCGTCTGATTTCTAGCCCAATAGTCCAACAGTGTCCAATTCAACTATGCCTACGGTATCGACCACGTTCCTTCCAAAATTATAGAATATGCGCTTTCAGGATCTTTCTTACTTTTGTAGCGCTGAAGATATTCAGGTAATCAGTGCAAGCCATAAATCCCGGTTATTCTTCTTGCTGCGAAGTAATTATTCGTTCACTTAGAACACTTTGCGTACTTGGATAAGGCAGACTGCATTTTAAAGGGGAAAATGTGCGTGATCAACACGCTTGAGTGGAGGTGCCAAAGGTATGTTTTCGGCTTTGTAGCAAGTGTAACTGTTTCAACTTCGTGAACAATTGTAGCTTTACGATGCAGAAGATTACGAAGAATATAAACTATTAAATTATGAGCCCTATTGCTCGCGCAGCTTTAAGAATACCGCTATCATCCATTTGATGGTCGTGCGCAACTAAAAAATTGCGACGTTCATCAGTCATAAAGTTTCTGTGTTCAATGTTGCAGATAATTCTGTGTACAAAGCAAACGAGCCTGACCTACGGGAAAGATTTACCGTTTTCGATGTTACAAGCCAGTGCTTACTGCTCAATTATGGAAACTGGGGTTCGGGTAAGTAGACGCAAAAAGCACCTAGCAGGAGAAATACTGCTTTATTTGATGCATTACTACTGCTCTGAATGATTTCAACAGATATTAGATTGTAACTGGGTGTGCATATTGCCATGTTGTTGTTAAGAGAAAGATAGAGGCGGTCGCACAGCTGCAGGTCGTGAAACTAACCTTTTTTTGAACGAACCTCTGCCCAAGAAACAGCTAACGCTCAACCACAACAATAGAGTTTAGTACAGCAACGATCGTCGAAATAGGATCTGCGGCTGCAACTTATGTTACGCATACAATCTCTACGCAAGGTTCGGTGACAACAGACAATATATAGAACCTTGAATAAATTTCACGAAACTTGCGATACAGAAAACCGCGTCTCGCGCTAAGCGAAAACTTTAAGAGTTTTCGGATGGTGAAATTCATTCACTACAAAATACAAAGAATTCCGCGCGTTAATAGGGCATAGAAAAATTACAAATCCAAAATATTTCATTCAAACCTGGGGAATTTTCAGCGTGCGAAGCTTTTCGCTTTTATCACACTTAACAGGCATTTTATTGTGCAAGAATAGAGCATCGGATTTCTCGCACTGTATTTCGATTATTGTTGTTGCGGAAACCACCCCTTTGGTGAGAGTTATTGTACAGGGTACAATTGCTCTCGATTTCATTTGATGCCACCAAGTTGCAAATATTGAGTTATTCTCACGGATACGCACGTGTATTGGGGGAACACTTCATTTGTGTAAAAACATCCTTGTACCTTGCATTAATGCACAGTAAAGAACCCCAAGCGATGAACTTGAGAACTAAACTTGAGTAGGCGTCTTCAATTTGGAATCCTCACCATGCTTACCTTATTAACTCGCTTGAAGCACTGCAGAATCACGCGGCACGTTTTATATCTTCAAAGTATGACTAGCTTATAAGTGGAATCAAATCATCCCTCAGCATACGTAGTCTAACACTTCGTAGGAGTATTTCACAACTTTCCCTCTTATACATTATAATATAAATATAATGATTTTCATATTATTATTACTAGTCTAATTTTTCACACCTCAGAAACACTATTCTACATCCACCCAACCGCACTTCTCACTATCTGTTTAACAACCTGAGTCTACAACGTTTGCATGGTACATCTAATGCCTTTTACAAATTTTTCTTACCTACTGTTATTGTACTATGGAACGTGCTAACCAACGATATAATAAATTAAATTGATGCAGATAAATTTAGGCACTTTTTGTCATGTTTTTAAACTCCTGACCTTCCACTACAGCGCTGTTATTCTAACTTCTAGCTTTTTTACCGCTAAGCTATACGGCTGGTTTTGCTGCCAGTTCTTCTGGCAGTTTGTACCTTCTAATTGTTTTGTTTGTGTGTTTTTTTCTCGACCATCGTCTTCTATCATGTATACAAATTTTTTTTTACCGTTGTATATATGAGGCTACTCAACAATAGATCATATTCACACTACCAATCAGGCGATAGAGAAATGTGCGGAATATAGCCAACCCTTACAATATATCTTTCATTGATTACGAGAAAGCGTTTGATTCAGTCGAAACCTCAGCAGTCATGTAGGCATTACAGAATCACGGTATAGACGAGCCGTATGTAAAAATACTGAAATATATCTATAGCGGCTCCACAGCCACCGTAGTCCTGCATAAAGAAAGAAACAAAATTCGAATAAAGAAAGGCGTCAGGCAGGGAGATACGATCTTTCGAATGCTATTCACAGCATGTTTACAGGAGGTATTCTGAGACCTGGATCGGAAAGAATTAGCGATAAGAGTTATTGAAGAATACTTTAGTAACGTGCGATTAGCTGATTATATTGCCTTGCTTAGTAACTCAGTAGACCAATTGCAATGCATGGTCAATGACTTAGAGAGGCAAAGCAGAAGGGCTGGTCTAAAAATTACTCTGCAGAAAACTAAAGTAATGTTTAACAGTCTCGGAAGAGAACAGCAGTTTAAGATAGGTAGCGAGGCACTGGAAGTGGTAAGGGAATACATCTACTTAGGACAGGTAGTGACCGCGGATCCAGATCATGAGACTAAAATAATCAGAAGAATATGAATGGACTGGGGTGCGATTGGCCGGCATTTTCAGAGCATGAACAGAAGGTTGCCATTATTGCTCAAGAGAAAAGTGTATAGCAGCTGTGTTTTACCAGTACTCACGTACGGGGCAGAAACCTGGAGGCTTACGAAAAGAGTTCTACTCAAACTGAGGAAGACGCAACGAGCTATGGAAAGAAGAATGATGGGTGCAACGTTAAGGGATAAGAAAGAAGCAGATTGGGTGAGGGAATCAATGCGAGTTAATGACAACTTAGTTGAAATCAAGAAAAAGAAATGGGCATGGGCAGGACATGTAATGAGGAGGGAAGATAACCGATTGTCATTAAGGGTTACGGACTGGATTCCAAGGGAAGGGAAGCGCAGCAGGAGGTGGCAGAAAGTTAGGGGGGTGGATGAGATTAAGAAGTTTACAGGGACGACATGGCCACAATTAGTACATGACTGGGGTTGTTGGAGAAGTATGGGAGAGGCCTTCGCCCTGCAGTGGGCGTAACCAGGCGTGATGATAATGACGCTAATAATATATCTTAACGATTGTAAAATAATAACCATGGTGTTTATTGATGACATTTCCCCCCCTCATACGCGGAAAGGGGTCTTTGAGGGAAAATAAATTATGACCATGATGAATAATATTATAGGTGCGCGCAGCTTGACCATCTTCAAAAGTCTGCTGCACTCCTCCTAAGAACAAGCAGCAAGCGCACAGAATATTCGCCACTGTCTATTTCTCGAGGACCACAACTTCATTGGCAAACTGTCTAGGAATATGAATTTGCATGCAAATGACGCCTCCAGATAGCACACTTTCCCCAAGGCAACGCAGAGCAGGATAAGTCAAAGGTTCAGTGATGTGAGATGCGTGCCGTTGACGTAGCTACGTATGTTAAGCTCCTGTGTCCACCGGCGCACCCAAGCATCCGGTGCTATTGATGTGGTTGACTAGGGATTCGAAGCGGGCGAATGTGGTATGGTGTGTATTCTCCTGGAGCTTTCGAAAAATCATTGGAGCAGTGACTAAGTCACTCGGGGGGACAAAATTGCACGTCGCCGCCCGGAAAGTTTGGGAGCATTCGGATCAAAGAAAGCTGCTTTCAGACAGCGCGCTTTCATATCTGCCACTTGCAATGCCGCGTCGACAAAAGTTTGCGATGCAGTTTCCAGTGATATCTCAGACAACAGCATAAATGAGGTTGTAGCCTTTGTCGCTGACGTACTGCCTGGCTACCGACGAGAGACAGTTCAGGATACAAGCACCAAAATATCGTAGCTGCTCCTATATATACACAGCCATTCCTACATTCGGGCCTCACTGGCGTGCACTCATGAGCATGTAATGAACATTTTAGGTGTTCGTGCGGTCAATATATCGTTTAGCGTTCTAAAAGATCCTGTACTCCTGCTTGTACAAGTAGAATTGCTATCTCATAAAAAAAGTCATGCCCTAGCAGCCCCATCAAAATGCTTTTCTGTAATGGAATGTTTCATGTGTTCTTACCGAGCGTCACAAAAAGCACTGATGTCCATGGTACATGCGCACGTAACACAGCCATCCTCTTGGCCGTGAAACTCCGGCCCAGTGGGCGACGGAGCATGGCGTTTTCAACGACTGAAGCAATGAAGCTGGAAGCATCATAGAGCTGGTGTGCCAGTGCAGAGGGGTGCTGGACGTTCTCATGAGCGCTTTCGCTCCCGGAAGCCATCGATGATGTTTGGGTGCCGTCTCCAGTTTGTGTGTCAGCGGTTACCCTTGAAGCATTTTGACGTGGGACGTAGGTGGTGGGCGCACGTCTCCACAGATTGGATCCACGTCTGCAACTCCGCCTACCACCAGGGTTGCCACGAGCGGAAGCAACACTTCTGGGCCTGTGGTTCGGTGTGGCATTCGCGAACTCCTATTCATTCCACATTGGAATGGCCGACAGCCCTACTTGTGACACCTGCGGCTGCGAGGAGACGATTGAACAGCTCCTTTGTAACTGTCCCCGTTACAAAGTGCGAAGAAAGGTGCTCGTTACTGCTCTCGCAAAACTGGACAATCGCCCCTTTACAGAGGAAAAAGCTCTGGGACATTGGTCCAGACGGCCTTCGGCACTCAAGGCCTTAAGGGCTTTGTTGAAGTTTTTAAGGACACACGAATTGTGCGACCGCCTTTGAACGTTGTAGCGCGTAGTTTCGCGTTACTGTGTGAATTTTCTTTTTTTCCATTTTCTTCCTCTTCTTCTTCTTTCTCCTTTTATTCCCTTTACCCCTTTCCCCGGCACAGGGTAGCCAGCCGGTACTTACACTGGCTAACCTCCCTGTCTTTCCTCTCCTTTGTCTCCTCCTTCTCCTAGGTGCCATTAGCAACAGCTTCTTCCTTCCTCCATTATTGTTTTTGGGGCCCTGTGCAAATTTTGTTTTCACAATGCAGCATGAAAATTTCGAGCTGCGTTCACGCCATATTCGTTGATGCCACCGTGCCATCTAGGCATCGGCTTCCGAAGAGCTTGAGTTTGGCTTAGTTGATGTTTAGTGCATATCATATTGACCGCTAATAAAGAAAAGACTGGGGAAGAGAACAGAAAACGACGTCACGGGCAATAAGTAATCAGCTTAGCGGGGCAACCACGTATAAAAAATTGGCAGTGGCTTAGCTCGGCTATGCCAGAATATACGTAGCGAAAGATATAGCGTAGCATGGTTAACCTTGGTTAATCTTGACTGCAAGTCCAGGTTAGTCTGGCTTTCTAGCTATGTGGCGGTGTTTAGCCAGTCGTTCGGCGCGCTATTCTTCTGTTTCCTGGGCGATCGCCTTCCTCTTCATCTCGCTCCGGTATCTATTCCAGGCCTCCGCCTGCTTATCAGAATTGTCGCCGTCCATACTGCCGCCTCAACTGTGGTGGCGGCGCACGCCAGCTCTCCTTTTCGGTCCTCCGACATGTTATCAGGCATGCGACGCAGCTGGCGAAGCGAGCGGAGGCGAGCGCAACGACGCGGAACTCGGTGTGACGTCATAGCAAACGGCGGCAGCAGAAAGGAGCGACGCTGCGCAGCGGCGGAACACCTGTGGCTCGGTGCTACTAGTGGCGCATGCGCAGTAGTGACTAGGGAGCAAGAGAGAGAGACGTATCCGCGGCGAGGCGCGCGTTGTGACGTCATATGCCTCCTCGGAGCACCGCCATGGCGAAATTGCAAGTTCGCTGACAGTAAAGCTTTCACTTTAAAAATATAGCCGATTGAAACACACTAATGGAGGAAACACTAACACAGTATTGGCCTTTCTTTCTTGATATGCCGTCATCAGATCGCGATCGGTCTTGTTGTGGCTTCTCTCTAGAATCTTTATCTCCTTGAAACGTGGTTTACAGGGGCAGGTATTGCAATGTGCTTGCAAGTGCGCCAATTCGTCTTTATTTAAAAAGAATTTATTAAAAAGAAGCCGGGCGTTCGCAACCAAGTCAACGAAGCTTCTAGCCTACACATCGTTTGTAAGGCCTGTTCTCGAATACGCTAACAGTCTGGTTTCCGCATACAGTGACTAACATAAGTAAACTAGAATCAGTACAAAAGAAAGCTGGGAGGTTCATCCATAACAAATATAAACGTACAGACTCGCCAACAAATCTTTTAACCCAGTCCGGCTTTGAGAATGCTATCCACAAGTGCGAAACACGCCCACTTAAAATTCTTGCTTCAACTACTAAAAAATAACTATAGGATAGATACCTCCAAATACATTTCATTCTCCGATGCTCCACCTACACGTAACAAGCATGCGTACACATTACTAGAATACGCATGTAAAAATTACACGTTTAAGTGCTCTTTCTTCCCACTCGCAATATCAGAATGGAACCAACTTGATCCTACTATCACCAACATTGAATGATTATCCGAATTTATTTCACATATAGAAGAAAACTGTGTGTGAATAACAGTACCTATGCATGCTGGGACAGCGGCACAGATTGCTTTATTCGTTAGGAAATTTTAGTAAACCCTCTCATTTTCGACAGCTTATTCGTTTGCCATAATGATTCTCAAACGCCCGTAGTTTTATTTCAGTTACTTCTGTTTTATTACTTGCCCCTAGTGATATCTGTGCTATTGTGACTAAGCCTCTTGATTTTTTCCCTTTTTTATTATTTTATTTACTATTCCATTTATTATTAACATTGTTTACTTGTATACTATGTATAACTTGCACTGCTTATGTCGGTTTTTTCTTACATTTTGTATAACCTATACTTTAATTTCCTTGCATGGTACAGCTGAATTATTGTACTGCCTTACTGCCACGCTCTCCAAGGAGAGCAGCAGTATTGAAAATAAATAAATAAAATTTACTTTTTGTTCAGGTTCCCTGGTCGATCATTCGGGCACCATCTTGTCTGCCCTATGTAAGACTTGGCACACGTCAGGGGGGCTTTCATACACAAATCCTACATTGCATTTGGCATGTGGCTTGACATGCTTCTTGCCACAGCCTCACTTTGTTTTAGGATCACCGGAGGTGTGAGGGTAGAGCCGCGCTTTTCAGAAGGGGCTGAAAAGAAAACGGCGTCTCCAAACCTTCCTGCAACCTTCCTTAGGTTCGAGTGACCAAGTGAACCTACGGCATCACTCCAGGTTTTAAGGCCATACTAGTTGTCCTCGCCCTTGCTTTGCTCGTAGATCAGTTTACCGCCTGCAGGAGGGTATCCATCACTGGCGCTACCATCGACTGAAATAAAACAGCCGTCCTAAGACGGGAAATGTGATTGCCAAATTCAAGCTGAATCCTGTGCATGCACGACTTACTGAGAGCCGATTCTAAACAGTGCACCGGTACTCCCGCTATTTTGACTCCTACAATTCAAAGATTGTGAAAGATTGTTCCTGCGTTCTGCGCATGTCATATTTGTCTATATATTGCTATGTGTTTCTGGGAGTAACTGAGCTGAAAGTTACCGCCCATGTCAACGTAGTGTGTTCGCTTCCCCTGTCTTTGTCTTCATTAGTGGTTTATATGATATGCAGGTACCGTTTGTACATGCGGCCTGCACATGAAGGGTTAGACGTTCTTTAGTGACGAGCAGCTCACTTGCTTTACCAATCAGTGATTCCAAACGGAGGCACCATCATGCTCCCTTTATTCGGCTCGGTGTCAAAAAGATAAATAACAGTCTACAAGGAAAAAAAAATCACAGGCTCTCATGTATGCTTTCGCTGGAAAACCGGAAACATCGCGTCCCTGATCCATTTTCTTCATAGACTGCTTCGAAAACTTTCATCACTATCTAAATTCCGATACTTGCGATATTTTTTTGCGCAGACAGATAAAACAAGACTTTACCATTCAGTTATTGCAACACAAATGCTTAGATTCAACTTTTCCAAAGTACTATATGATTTCTCTTCGAGTACGAATTGTTACTGTGCTGTAGTTGATTCGTATTCAAAACTAAGAAATTTACTAACCCTATTTAAAGCCGGACCTTTATTACCTGCTCAAAGGTAACTCACAAGGTATTTCACGTAACTTGAGCGAAACTTTGAAGATATGCAGATGCCACCTTGTGGGACAGAACCAAGCTAATGTTTGCCATCGCTTGGAGATACTCAGATAATTTTTTTGCTATCCCGCCTAATTAGATAATTAGTCCTAATGAATGAATCAACTTCTCTCTTATAAAACCTAAATGAAAGTGCCAGTGCGAAAATTGTAGAGGAAGATGAAAAACTACCGATACAGCTTTGTGTTGCTCAATACGTGCTACATGAAAGTGTTTTTCTGAGCGTGAAAGAAGCCCGCGAGTACACGCAAAGTGCCTCGAGCGGGCAGTCTCCCGGAATAACACTTTTATCTAGCACGTACTGAGCCACAGAAAATTGTTTCGGGAGTTTCTCGTGTTGCTCTACAATTTTCCCATTGACACTTTTAATCTAATTACAATAATTCAGAAGTTGTATAATGGATTAGGACTAAATATATAATCAGGAGGAATGCAAGAAATAGTCTGAGTATTTCCAGGCAACGCCAGACACCATTACTTTGGTTCCGCCCGCCTACGGGGCATCTGCATATTTTTAATGTCTGGATCAAGTTACGTGAAACACCGTGTATAAGGCATGCGAAACTATTAATAGAATATTGTATTAGGTTCGCTAGATGCCTTGATTTACTTTATTTATGCTATAAGTAATATGTAATACCAATAAGTAATAAGCACTTGATGCACTTTCTGGTGTGTGTACACATAATATATATATATATATATATATATATATATATATATATATATATATATATATATATATAAAGATATATAAACATCCACGTATTGTATCAGGGACTAACACATTCGGAGCATTCAGAACAGTCAAACTAGACACAGGAACTCGTGAAAGCATCATTAAAAAATTTGTGTCGCACAATAAACACCTTTCCATTGCACAGACATTATACAATTTTTCAACAAGCCCTTCAAATCACTCACATCAATTTACAGTAGTGCGACATCTGTTTGTTAATTCATGTGCTTAGCAACAAGTAGTCTATCATCAGCATACTGTAAAATGGTGCATGAAGTACTGATCTCAAGAGCTAATATAATAATAATCATAATAAAAATAATGTTAGATTATTACAGTTGATAATAATATTATAGAAACACAAGAAGGAAACAAGCAATACCAATAACATTGCTACGATTATTAATAATAAATAAAAATTCTGCTCTTTTTGTAGGTGTAAAATGCATATTGTGGGGCATAAATCCCGAGAATTTCCGAGCGACAAGTTGTTATACTACAATGAAGAGAGAGTGCAGAGACGATATGCAAGAATTATGGGGAGAGCGTGGATCGTGCATTGACTCCGATGCACAGGACACAGAAAATCAAGACACGAGGGACAAGCAACCACAACAAACACAACAATAAAAACAGGATAAGGAGGAGCAGCAGCAGCAGCAGCAGCACTCCAATTAGGGCAAATTTTGTAGAAAGATTTCCTACTCCTTACTGCTGCCAGAGTATGAAAGGGTTGCAGCCACACCTGAAGCCTCTTGGTTATATCAATGCATATAATCAATAAAGCCAACTTGGTCTCAAGTTTACCCTAATAAAGTATTAGTTATGTCAAAAACAGTGTGCTCGCATTTTGCTTGTGTTTTACGCTAGCATTTGTTCTCTCTCCACGGAAATATCCAGGAAGTTCCATCGTGCTGAAACTCGGTAGCAATAGGATAAATTAGCTTACTGTAGCTGAATATTTCATACGCCATCATAACGAAGAGTCTCGAAAATTTCACTTTTAGTGGCAAAACTATATCATGCACAAGCTATAGTATTAGATATTCACATTGTGACCAAACCTTGGAGAAAAGAAGAAGCATAAACAAAATGCAATAAGTTGTAGGCGCTTTCCTATAAAACTATGCGAGCATGTTACAATGTTAATGGCACGCTCGAGATGTTTTACAAATCATGTTGGCTCCACTTTCTTCCCATTCAAAGAAGAGCTTAGAAACAATCAATTGTCTTAGCGTTGCCTTTTAACGAAACACAAGCATCGCAAACAAAGTTTAAATATAAGGCTGTTATTTTGATTCCCGTTAGTTACCGCAGTAACTCTTCCGTTGTTACGAGTGGTACATACATAGTCGCTAAAAGACGGTTTTGAGTCTCTTTGTTTAAATTCATCGCGCCGCGATAGTTTTTTATGGTGTGATTTGGGTAGGTTCTCCCAATGGTGGCAAAATGTGCGCCATATTATTATTATGCCGTCGTAAGAATTTCAAGCATTAAAGCTGACAGTCATCTGCGTGTTGGTGGAGCTTCTTGAGGGCAAGGAACTTTGCGTATTGTGTATTTTCTGTCTTCAAAGAACGCAGCTCTTGGTGTCAAGCGTCCACTGCTGCATGCTTTTTTAGACTACCAGTGATATTTTTGCACTCTCCAGGACATCCTAAGAGGTGGCACTGAAGTTCTTCCCTGGCTCTCAACGTGCCGCTCACACTGGCGTTATGCAGGAACATCTTCCCACGTTCAGAGGCAGATGCTTTGTACACAGTGCAGCGGCTTGAGTATGCAGTTTTTCTGCAAGACATGGTTGAGAATGCCCACTGTAAATGATTCAGAATTTTAAAGCAAAATTTTTGAAAGTACTTCAGTGGAAAATATTATTCCCGCTTCCGAATAACTACACCGAATATACATTTTCTTATTACTCCAGAAAGCACATAATGAATTGGGTGTACTTATATGGTTCAAAAAGCAAAAAAATAATCCTTAACAACAGTTCTTCACTTTTCGCAATCTACCTGAAGCAGGAGTGCCGCCCAGCCAAATCTACTGCGTCCGCTTATCTGCTGCCTTCACGCGGCATTGCTGACGCGTATTCACTAGAAAACAGAATTACACCAAATTCGAATAAATATTTTTTTTACTCCTGAAAAAACTGTTTCAACGCTTTTATGGGCCTACGGAAGCCCCGGCTAATATCAAATTATCAAGCAAACAACATCGCTTAGGCGGGCTATGAGGATGGCAAGAGCGCTAGACCCATTCGTGTGGCAACGGATGGAATCAGTGCATCTGTTATTGATTTCACAATGTTTCTATAACATGTCGCCACATCCACTTCGTGGTAATAACGCTTCGTATGGCCATGTTGCACACGTACCCAACTCACCCTGCATATGAAAAGGTTACGTTCTTCAGATAGCGTGGGTATCTATGAACACATTATGAGTCGAGACTCATAACTTGCGTTAACACCATGTAGATTAGGTGGCCTCAAACGTTTATAAGTATTTCACAAAAGTTGTCACCGAATACTACCATATTTAAACGCGACTACGGATATCACAATGTTTTACGCAGAACCCAATATTGCTCTCTGAGCAGGCAGAAAGGCATTTATAATATCGTCAATAGTGACTTGTTATGATGGTGAAAAAAATCATAGCGTCAGTATAGTGAGTCACAAATTGAACTCATTAATGGGCAAACTTCTGCCCACAAACACAAGAGACACTCAAAGTGCAACGAAGCCGCATGTACAATCTTTTATTGTCGGAGAATACAATTGCAAATCAGATGTGTTGACTGTTTTTATATGGGTGTTGTCCCTTCCAGTCATATCGCTGGTGCCAGCGTATTTTGCAAACTGCGCAACGCTACTCGCGTCACGCACGCAATGTGATTACACAAGTCGCGGCTACGGCATAACCAAGCGATAGAACCGGTGACACCATTCGAGAAACTTCCACTACACAAAGACACGTACTGTGCAGAGTGATAACTTTTACTATTTGAGAGCCGGTGATGCGCATTTACAGGAAAACGACTTACTAAAAAGCATCGTCCTGTTGTTGTAAACACAACACAAAGGCGGAAAACGATAGCACGAATTGTAAAGAACAAGAAAACAAAGCATCAAAGAAAAGAACGGCAGAACTGATCCAACGAAGGCATTATATAGTAACGGGTTAACATTTAATGAAAATAGCGACAGAAGGTATCCACGAAGCCGAAACGAGTCATGTATGGTACTTGTACTGCAGCGGTTCTCCTTTCTCGTGCTTCGTTCTGGACACGATGCGGCATACAGTGGCATGGCACAGAGGCCACGCGTGGCCTCCGATAGGAGTATCACGGCACGACGGTGCCTGCTAACGCTGAAAATTGTTACCTCAATTGGCGCACACTGAGTGGCACACACACAGTTGCACCACTCAGTGGGTCACACTCAGTGGCTCACACTCAGTCATCTAAGTTGGTGACACGTTCATGAAAGGGCAGCACATATCTAGCGCATTCATGGCGTAGCTCGCTAAAGAGGTTGAATAAAAGGCCTTCATTTGAAAGGTTATGTGCCAACTACATTTATGGCGCAGCCTGCTACAACGGCAGGTTGCTGTCCTTGATAAATCTGTGTGATGGAAGTTTGATTCCACACAGCATCTGATTAACTTGAAGGGATCATTCTCGTCATTTCAGGGGTTGCCCATTCCCAGTGGCCCGAACATAGTTACCCAATTTGGTGTCAAAGAGGTTCAGTGGAAAGTGCCATACGTCTACTGGCACATATTCAGTGATGCAAGTTGATATCAAAGAAGCTCAGTGATGACCAGCACAAACCTATTGGCACTTGCCATGCGCGTAAGTAAGCGACACCGATTGTTTGAACAGCGGTGCCTACCGAGTATCGCCTCTAGGCTGAACCTTGAGGGCATGAAAGTGCTTCATTAGAGAGAGAGAAAGAGAGAGAGAAGTTATTTGGAGAAAGGCGTAGTAGTTGGCGTGAGTTAGTCTGCTCTAAAATGTTTGAAAAGCATGTAAGCATTGTTTAATACTCAGTGGCGGAAGTTGATCTGACGGTTGAGTTTGAGCCCTGTTATCTAAGCATAGCAGATTGATGTACTAACCATTCGACCACGTACTACCCGGTGATACAAGTTGGCGTGAAAAAGATTGGATCAAACATACATACCCAGATAGCTAGATAGCCCCCGTAATCCACACGGAGTACCCTTACAATGCTAATACAATGATTATTTCTTGTAGTTTGCTGGCGCTGAAAGAACGGCTTAAAGAGCACAACGTGGACTACTTAAGTCGTAAGTTACGCCGATGTGTTTGAGTGATGCCCTTCGAACAGGTCGATGTGTTTGAGTGGCCCAGAAACAGGTCCTTTTCGTACGCGAAGTATAACATTTACGGTTTCAGGGTGAGGCGAGACAAGTTTATTGTATCTGGTACCGTTGAGAGGGGGGCTTAGGTGCTCGCAAAACTTTCAGGAAAGAATACGGCGTCCTCGAAATAAACCAGGCAGGTGCGCCATTTCAAACCAGATAAGACTGTGCTTATCACGCGCTAGAACGTTGCAGATGCGTAACAACGCCCAAGCGAAAAGACATTAAACATGGCTAGGCCAGTTGCTACAACCACTAGGTAAACCGCAATTGACCTATGCGCGTGAGTTTCTCAAATGTAAGCTGGTAGGCCATGCTTCTGAGCAAGACAAAAGTTTAGCCTGTTGTTGTGGCAAAAGCTCACTTCATACGCAAGGGAAGATGGTCATCCCGATCCCCGTCTGGAATAATCTTAACGAGTACGTGAACTTTTTTCGGCAGTCACAAGACGATATGAGCACGAGCTGGTTTACTGCTGCCGTCTGCGTTGTTAGCAAAGCTGATATTTTCAGGCTCTGTCTTCTTGTAATGGCAATTTCTGTGTATTTGTGCGGCTGTTTAGTTACTTAATAAACGACAACAGCGCATCGATGTTTCCTAAAATGTTACCCTATTCCGTTATGATACTGCAGCCAGTAGCCATAGCGCTTGGTTATTGGGTCTCGGTAGCGCATTTACGGGCGTAAAATGGGGCTTTATTTCGCATTTTAATTTGATACATTTGTACAGGAAGAGATACGATACACGCAGCATTGCACACCTGAGTATCTCTCATTGGCAGTACAAACTGTACATTCTATACGCTCACATGCATGACACATCATAATTCGAATCAAATTTATTAAATTCGTAGCAAAAAACCGCCTACGGATAAACATATAGGAGGAGGTCCGAGATCACTAAGCTGCAGGGGGGCTTCCTGTCCGTGGTTACAAAGAAGTGTAGTGGCTAAATCGAAGCAGCATTACAGGAGCAGTAAACGCAGTTTTATTAGAACAGAAAAGTTACTGCAGGTAAATGTACAAAAAATACGAAAGCTGTACACGACGCACATTTTTCTAAAGAGATAAATACAACCAAATTCAGTACTAAAACATCTTTTTTTCAGAACCACAAAGAAAAATGTAGCGTTTAATATAGCTTGGTAATGCGTTCTACATAGATATACCTGGAAAAATATGCGAACGGTCAACCATAAGTTGGCCGAACTACTGGGGGTAAAAAATTCCATTTGACGCTAATCTAGTATGACTTGTGCTAACAAGATCAACAGTACACAATACACTTCGTCGTATGATTCAGTAATCTTAAGAGGAAATGGCGAGATGATATCCAATTAAACTAGAAATCTGGAGTATATCGAAACTATGAAGCAATGAAGGGGCACTGCTGCGATGTAATGGCTCAGTTTCCTACGTGCAACATAAGGGATAAATGAGTTAGATAAAAATTTTCCCATGTCGTGATAAAATAACTAATTTTAGTGTGAACAGAACTGTAGTATGCTGTAATTAAGGCCAGGTTTTTAATACAGTAACGCGCAGTGGTGAAAATTCTAACACCATAAGCTAGTTTGCTTTGTAAGTACGGAACATGGATGCCTTATTTTAAACTGAGAACAAAAATAACACCCCGGAAAGAGCATTCGCCAATGGGAGCAATGAGATGTCATTAAGTTTCATCGTAGCGTAATGTGAAGGATTCTTGTAAATCGAATGGAAAATGACCAACTTAGTCTTTGAAGGATCAATGCTGAGAGAGCTATATCAGCACTAGGCTAAAATGGCATTTAGGTATGCGTTTTAGAGTCAAAGAACGGATGGATTCGTCAAAAGTAAGTATGACCAAGTATGAGCTAGTATGGAAGTATCATCTGCATAAACAAAAGGTTCAAGTCAAGTCTTAATTCTGTTTGCACATGCAAAACAAACTGTCGCAGTTTCGCCCGAAAATCGAAGCATCGATTGCGATATCAAATTAGTGGACAGCTACACGAAGTAGGGACAGTAGTTTTATCGGCCGTATAAAGTTGTACACATAGGCATACTAACTAAGCTACCGAGCATGCGTTCACGTGCGCACAAACATGAACGTGAACATCTCGCTGTATGACACCGGAACAATGCTGTCAAAACGCTGGTCCACTTTTCGGTTCAGGGCAATGGCCTTAAAACTCGTTGCTTTAGCTAGTGCCAAAATTATCTTGTTTACAGAAAGCACCGTCCTTTCAAGTATATACCCCTGTCTTTCAATTTCAAGTAACACACACGCTGGGATTTGCGCTTCCTTTGAAACATTCCGCAGGTCCTTAACCCTTAAGGCTAATTGCTTCACTATCCCTTTCCCCCATCACCGAAGTACGTAGGTCGGTCCGCCCATTATCACCACTTGTTGCGTCTCCTCGAATGTCACCGAAATGTGTTGCTGGACTTTTCCTATCACATCCTTGATCAGTTTGCCCGGAAGTGAACCAATCTGGACCAACTAAACTGCATCCGCCCCCAGTAATATCAGCTGTTCTGTTTTACCTGGATTAAGCTCCAACAAAGACAACTGTACGCTTTTCATCCTCATAGCCATGGAAAGATGTACTTGATGCGACGATGCCTTCCCCATTTGTCATCACATTTGGCATTGTTGGCTTTTCCGTGGCTGACACATCTGTGGTAGCCCCTTAGTGTCCATCGCGGACGTCTCCGCCACAGCTTCCTCGTTGTGGCTTCCTAACCTGCTCTCGCTTCGGAGCCAGCCACGTTTTGGGTGCTCGCGTTCATCCTTGCTTTAAGGAATGGGGGCCATAAGTTTCATTTCTACGTTGGTTAGCTTACCTTCTTCCGCATCCTGCTGCTTCTGCTTTAGCGTGGTGTAATTAAAACTTCCAAGTACTTTGCGATGACTTACACGCTACGTTGCAGGACCATGGCGTAACATTTCACCGCAGCAGCAGGAAAAGCACTTAACCAACTTCCAGCATAGAGCAGGTATGAAGAGGCAGGAATGCAATTACCCACTTCTTCGTAAGTGTAACCACATTCTGTTGTCCAGTTGAACGAAATAGAGGAACAAGTGCAAATTAATTGTTATTGGTAGATTAGTTTTCACGCAAACTGAGAACTTTTACGCAATTGCGTCGCGCTTACATGAGTTGCCGACCAGTCCGTCTAAGCTACAGAACCCTTCAGAGCCGAAAAATAATTGTTGCGATACCATCGCGTACCCGAGCACATGAGGGGTGGATCCTCCCGCGTGTCGCTGCACGCTGCTAAGCCGTGAGGAAAACGAGGAACCTTGGGATTGAGCCGATGCCGGGTGTTAGAACATTTAGGGCCGCCCGGTGGATGCAACACACCTCTTTGGCCTCTGCTTCACATAGACCTGACCTCCAGAGTGACCCACCTGGAGGAAATCGCCAGTCGCCTTTTCCTGTCCTCCACGTCAATCTTCGTCATTGTCCCTCACTTTTAAATCGAAGCTTTCTTTGCCTCTTCCTTCGACTTTTGTTCTGGTGGTGCTGCTGTCGTGAATACCGCGTCTGAGGGTGGTTCAGCGCGAGTAAGAGAGGAAAGGTGACGGGAGAAACTCGTTTTCGCCCCACCGCGTCGAATGTGCACAATACGCTCTGTATCTCCCTGGCCGTCGCAACTTTAGCCGGTTGACAGCTGTAATTATCCGTGGATCCCCTCAGATGCGTTGCAGAAACTGTAGCGCTTCCCTCTCTAATATCGTGCGAGGCCAGAGGGCACGCAGGTAGAACTGTAGAGAGGAGAGAAGGAGAAGAGGCACTTCCCATACAGGAGAGCGGGGAGGTGACGTAGGATGGCAAGGAAACCGCAATACTATACGACAGCGGTTGCGGGGACACAGGATAAGCTTGCTGCTACGTTGCTGATCTTTCTGAGAAAAAAATTCCATGCAAATAAATCAAGTGGGCAACTTATGCTGGGCGCGCAGAAGCAGAGCCACATTAATTAAAGCGCACCGCACGGTCTAGGAGACTCTACGGAAGCGGTCGACCGTCAAATGTGCCCGCCGCGTTAGCTTGGCGGCTATGGGATCGGTAGAGGTCGCGGATTTGATCCCAATCACGGCACCCGCATTTCGTTGGGGACGAAATAGAAAACGCATGTGCACTTATATTGTGGGACACGTTAAAGGACATCTCGGTGTCAAAATTTATCCTGGCTCCACCACCACGGCGTGCCTCATAATCCGTGTGTGGTTTTGGCATGCACAGCCACATAATGCAGTTCTAGTTTAATATCCCTGCTATAATGCGACGTGCCATGTGAGGAAATGACAACGCTCAACCCTCTCAGAGGTTATAAAATATGGCGCACAAGAACCCCTCAAGCAAACACCTCTCCATGTGTATTCTGTGTACTATGCATACAAACAGCAGTTGTACACGCAAGGTAGCGATTAACATCAACTTACCCCTCTCGTGTTAGCCTAAGCGTTGAAGAAATTAAGCTTTGGCTGTCAAAATTACTGCTTATTATCGGCAATCAAAGTATGCAGCAGGGAAAGCTTCCCTTACATAGGTTCTCACAGTGCGTGGGATCGGCATACTTCTATCTTTTCTGTCTTCTACTCCCTTCTTTCTAATTCCTATTTTTCAGGCGGCAAGGGTTAAGGGGTATACTATATTTGGTAATAGCAGTAACGCACAGTTGGCCCTTGCAGGACGTGGTTCACACTTTCTATGGCGTCTCCTGGCTATGCTACATGGTTGGTGACTGGTGTAGCTGCCGAACACCGAAGGCTCTTCATAGATAATTCTTTTCTGAGGCTCCCTGATCGCCCTCACTAGCGAGGGCGCTCCGAAGTATTTCAATTTTTTGGCCACCACGAAGAAAACTTTCCCATGTACTACGTGGTACTCTCTGAAAAGCCAAAAAAAGAGCACAAAGGTTATGTCACCTTTCTCTGCAGCGAAATCTCTGAGTGATGTCATATGCCCAGGTTACAAAGCTGGGAAGCTAGCCAGTGGTACCTTCTTTTGGAAATACAGAATAAAAAGCAGTATAAAACCGCAGAACCTTGTATCTTTTGGGGACATTCCGGTTACCGTAAATGCACACAGAACAATGAACACCATCCGCGGTGTTATTTTTGATGACGACCTGATGAAGCTTACAGAGGCCGGACTTTTGTAAGGTTAGAAAGGGAAAGTTGTGGTCATTGTCTAAGGAATTAAGAAGAGGTGCGACGTGGAAGAAATGCAGGCAAAGTGCCCTATTATCACCTTTGGATCAAGTGTGCTGCCTGAGACAATTGAGGCAGGCTATGTAAAGATCCGGGTCAGACCTCTTTTCCAGAACCATATTTGCTGCTTCAAACGCCAGAGATTTGGTGCCAGTTCACAGAACTGCCGAGGCGGCCAAACATGTACAAAATACAGTGCTCATGAACACTCCTCTCAAACTGCGAAACTATCTCCGCTAGGCGAACTGTGATAGGGGAATGCCGCTTACTGGTGGTCCTGCCCGTCATGGAAGAAAGATAAAGAAATTGTGACAATCAAAGTAAAAGAAAACATTTCATTAAGAGAAGCACACAGGCGGGTATCGTACCTGCGAAAGAACAGCTTTGCCGAGGTGGCGCGTCAGGGTGCAGCGCCACAACGGTCTCCGGCGGCTGTTCGGCCCCCAAAGTGAGCCGGCATTGACGCTATCAGCCTCCTCGGTGGCTGTGGTTAGCGCTGCCCAGCCTTTCCTGAACAAAGGGCCATTGACCTCTAGGCTGGTGGCGTCAAGCGGCTCGTCCCCTGAGAAGAGGTCCTTTCATCGAACAAACTGTTCACAAGAGCAGGTGTCCAGTGCCTCGGAAGAGGTGATGAACACAACACCCATTCCGACGGCGCCCGTAGCGCGGAAAGACCACTGCACCAAATTTGACGAGGTTAGTTGCATTTCAAAAAAAAAACCTGAAAATATTCTGAATGTTGCTTTTAAATTTTCCATAATGATTGTCAATGTTTTATTAAAAATTGGCAAAAATCGAAAATTTTCAGAAAACGAAACTATCAAGTTTACAACTCTGTAACTAAGCAATGAAAAATAATTACCCAATTCTATGAATTATATGTAATAGTAAATCCAAAGCAAACGAAATTGATGTTACACATGAATGTCAAAAAATCTTGTAATAAGGAAATTCAGCTTTTGCTTAAACCATGTACACAACGTAACAACTTCAGATAAGATATAAATTGACATATGGAATTTGTCCGCTTTGAATGATCTAATCGATGCCGTTTACAGAACCACGATGTCTGTTTTTTGATGCAGAGCTAATAGTTTATAAACTTCGTATGTCTATTTTTTCCAAACTTTCACATTTTTGATTACCCTTTTCTTTATTTTCTTTATTTTATTTATTTAGAAATACTGCAGGCCTTAGAAGGCCCAGGCAGGAGGGGAAAGGTACATACAAAAAAAGAAATACAATAGATTGACGAAAAAAAAAGCTCCGGAAAAAATGTAATAGAAAGTACAATTGCATAATGACTAAAGCACCTCCAAATAATGAATAGAGAGTGGCAGATAGAAATTGAAACACTGTTTCACAAGCACAATTTCAAAGCACAGGATATTGTAATAGAATAAAAGGAGGAATGCATAATTCAAAATTACTACAACGCGCAAATCAATAAATATTGCACAACGATAAAAATTGAAACGAGATTTCGTAAGAACAAGCACTAATATTAGATAGTAATAGACGCTATTGAGTCAGTGCTGAGAAGTTTGTTATAGGGTAGGCTGTTCCATTCCGTTACTGTTCGAGGGAAAAAGGGGGACAGAAAGACATTGGTTCTACCATTATAAGGCGTTAATGATGCAACGTGGCGATGTCTTGTTCGGCGGGCAGTAAGGGGTGTTATGTAAGGTTAGGGAGAAAGAGATAGCTTATTGTTACTCAGCAAGAAGAGAAATTTAAGCCTGTGAATTTTTCTTCTTAGTTGCAAAGACTGAATATTGTGGTCAGCCATTAACTGAGTTGGGGAATCACTTGAGCGATATGTAGAGAAGATGAACCTTACTGCTTTACGTTGTATCATTTCTAGCACATCGATGTTTGATTTAGTATAGGGATCCCATACAATACCTGCATACTCGAGTTTAGGACGGACAAGAGAGGTGTAGGCGATAAGACGGGTTTCAGAAGGAGCGTGTTTTAATTTATGCCTGAGGTAGCAAAGTTTCTTAAAAGCCGAGTTGCAAAGATGGGAGATGTGCGAGTTCCAACTAAGGTTACTGGCTATGGTAACACCGAGGTACTTATATTCATTCACCTCCGTAAGAGGTTTGGATGCTAGGCTATAGGCAAACGACAATTTATTAATTTTTCTAGTGATCTTCATAAATACTGTTTTATCAATGTTAAGCTGCATATCCCAGCGCGCACACCAAGCTAGTATGTCTTGAAGTTTAGAGTTTAGAATAACTTGATCTTGTCGGCAAGTGATCTCATTAAAGAGGAGGCAGTCATCAGCAAACAGTTTTATTTGTACGGGTTGAATGACAGTGTCTACAATGTCATTAATATATATATTAAATAATAATGGTCCAAGAACACTACCCTGGGGAACACCAGAAGTGACAGGAAGGGTGCTGGAAGAGCAACTATCAACTACTACGAATTGTGTACGGTTAGAAATATAAGCGCGAATCCAATTTACGAGATGTGAAGGAATGTTGAAATGTTCAAGTTTTTCTATTAGCTTTGCGTGCGATACAAGATAAAATGCTTTCCTGAAGTCCAAGAATATGATGTCAGTTTGCCCTGATTTGTCGATAGTGCTAGAGAGACTGTGAACTACAGTGGTTAATTGGGTTACAGTGGAGAGGCCCTTTCGAAAACCATGCTGCATAGGAGATAGAATTGCTCTATCATCGAGAAATTTATTGATTTCAGAAGCAATAATATGTTCTAAAGGTTTGCAACAAGATGAGGTTAGTGAAATGGGACGATAGTTTGCCACTAGTGATGGATCGCCTGTTTTTAGTATCGGAACAATACGAGCAGAAAGCCAGTCGTTAGGAAGCACCGCCGATGAAAGGGTTGCACGAAAGATAATTACGAGAAAGCGAGATAGCATTTCAGCGTACCTGTGAAGAAACACGTTTGGTAGGTTATCAGGCCCAGGAGATGATTTTGTTTCAATATTCAGAAGCATAGAAAAGACGCCAGACAAAAAAATAAAACTAAAATCATTGTTGTGTGCTACGCCATTCACACGAGGGGAAACGGGCGAGTTCGAAAAGACACTGTTAAAATAAGCATTCAAGTGAACAGCGATATCTTGTTTAGCGACGACAGGATTGCCCTCATGCATAATACGGTCAACTGATTTACTCTTTTTACTAAGATAACCCCAAAACTTGGAAGGAGCAGTTCTGATGAAGTTAGGAAGGGTGAACTGGTAACAGCGAATTTAGCAACACTGATAGCCTCATTTAATTTTGCTTGGTAGGGTTCTACTATGTCACGAGAAATACCCTGTCGTCTTAGTCGCATGACCTTTCTCTTTATGTGCACTATGTCACGCGTCATCCAGGGAGTAGCTATATATGTTTTCTTGGTTTTATTTGGAATAAAGTTGTCAATACAGTGTGTACAAATATTCTTAAATTCATCCCAAAGTTGAACGGTGTCATATCCCCCAAAACCGCTAAGACGAAAGTCAAGATAATCCAGTATGCTCTCATCCCTGGCGCGTGAAAAATCTTTTACAGTAATAGTTTTACAATGAGTAGATCTGAGAGGATCAAGGTAGCAAGAAAAGGCCACAAGTTCATGATCAGAAATGCCATGTTCAACAGAGACAGAATAATTATCTAAAGTCCGGCTAATAAACACAAAGTCAAGTATTGAGGCAGAAGTAGTGCTAATTCGTGTTGGCTCAGTAACCACTTGCTGCAAGTTGTGCATCAAGATTATGTTACGCAACTGGTCATTATTTATATTAAGATCAACGCTAGGAGTTCCGTGAGTCCAGTCAACTCCCGGAAGATTGAAATCACCTATGAGAAAAACTTTTTCGCGCAGAAAAGACGCCATGTGATCACGCAGATCATTGAGAAATTGCGGAGCGGAATCGGGAGCGCAGTAAACAGCGAAAATCAAAACAGAAGCATTATGGCATAAAATTTTTAAAGAGATCACTTCAAGATTATCAGCTTGACGTAGGAGAACTGCCGAAATATCTTGTCTCACCAAAATAGCAACACCGCCACCTCTAGTAGGTCTATCACGACGGAAAGCACGGTAGTTAGAGGGAAAGACATCCGTATCTTCTATTTCGTCATGCAGCCATGTTTCTGTGATGACGAGAATGTGTGGATTACGCGCAAGAATTATCGCGTCAAGCTGATCACTCTTGTTGATAACACTGCGTGCATTGATATTCAAGATTCGGAATTCTTGAGGGGGAGCAAGTCAGTGCTTTTTTGAAGTGCTGCGATAGTCGTGGATTTTAATCCTGGTGTTCGTGGCATCATTCCATATAAAGTATTCATTGTTGACCCGCAGTTTCGCGTCTATCAAAGTAACTTTTTTGCCCTCTTTATTTTCAGCCTTCGCGCTGTCCCAAAGCAATTTACGTTTTCTGAGGGTTTCATGCGAATAATCATTTTGTACAGAAATTCTGGTCCCTTTTAACTTGTGGGCGTTTTGTAAGATTGCACGTTTTCCATTGAAGTCCAGAAAGAACATAATAACGGGTCTTTGTTTACCAGTCTTCCCTAAACGGTGGATTCTTCCAATCGAGCTGCAATTTACGTTTAGCATATGGGAAAATATGTCAGTCACACTTTTTTGCTTAAGCTCGGTTTCTGTTTCAGCGGCTTCCTCCCGGAGGCCAAATAGTATCAAATGGGAACGCCTACTTCTATCTTCCAATTCTACTATCTTGGTTTCTAGCGATTTAACGGTTTGTTCGAGTTCATCAACACGAGCGATACGTTTTTCTGAAAGAGTGAAACGATTGCCCCAATCAGTAAAAAGTTTTTCCATATTATTCTGCTGCGTTCTAAGCATCGCCATATCTTCAACTAAGTTAGTTTGTCCTGCCAGTATTTCTTGCAGCACTTTTTCAATATCTGGGCCTGGATTTGTCTCAACGTCACCGCACAGCAAAAGTAAACACATACAGTACGTTTCGTAAGCAATACAAGCACAATGCCGGGGGCACGGCAAGACCAAAAGACAGCGGCAATCGCTCTTAAAAGAGGCAGAGTAGTAACTAACCTGCATGAAGCAGAGGAAAGGCTTGTGAGGCCACATGCCCGCAGTTGGCCCGCCGTGCCCACTGAAATTGTGCAGCTGCAGTCGTCCTTTTGTACAGCAGCCCACTGATGTCACATGATGTGTAGGTGGCGCTATGGTTGGATTGCGCGGGACCAGAGCTGGCGTGACGTGGAAGGAAGGTGTTTCATGATAACTCTCCATCGTTGCTGACGTGTTAAGAAAACACGTGGAAGGAACAGGCGCATTTTGGCAACTTGAAGATCGGGTAGAATAACTGTTTCGGTGATACGACGCTCCGGTCAAACCAAGAACGAGCACCTGCATTAAGCAGAGGAAAGGCTTGTGAGGCCACATGCCCGCAGTCGGACCATGTTTGGGGAGTGCTTAACGCCTGTTTCACATCTGCCGCGGGTTGCCCCGGCTTTACACTTTCTTAGGGATCGGGTCACTTTGGGGAGTGCTATACGCCTGCTTCACCTCCGTCGGGGTTCGGCACGGCATTGCACTTTTTTCGGTATCGGCCATCTTATGGTAGCGCTTAACGCCTACTTCACTTCCAGCACCGCTCTGTCCGGCATTGCACTATCTTAGGAATCGGCACACGCATGGGGAGTGCTTAACGCCTGTTTCACCTCCGCCACAGGTCGACCCGTGTTTGCACTTTCTTAGGGATCGGCCCACTTAGGGTAGCGCTTAACGCGTGCTTCCGATGCACCGCAGTTTGGCCCGGCATTCTACTATCTTCCGGATTAGCCCACGTATGGGGAGTGCTTAACGCCTGCTTCACCACCGCTTAACGCCTGTTTCACCTTCCGCCGCAGGTCGACCGGGCTTTGCACTTTCGTACGGTTCTGTCCATTTAGGGGAGTGCTTAATGCCTGCTTTACATCCACCGCGCTTCGGCCCAGCATTGCACGATCTTCGGGATTCGCCAACGTTTGGGGAATGCTTAACGGCTGCTTCACCTCCCCCTGCGGGGCGGCGCGGCATTGAGCTTTCTTTGGGATCGGCCCGCTTATGGGAGCGCTTAAATGCTGCTTCACCTCCGCCGCGGCTGGACACTGTATTGCACAATCTTCGGGATGGGCACACATATGGGGAGTGCTTAACGCACGCTTCACCTCCGCCGCGTGTGGGGCCGATATTTCAGTTTATTCGGGATGGGCCCACTTAGGGGAATGCTTAACGCCTGTTTCACCTCCACCGTACGTCTGCCGGCTTTGCACTTTCTTAGGAATCGGCCCACTTAGGGGAGTACATAACGCTTGCTTCACTTTCGCCGTGGCACAGCCGGGCGCTGCAATTTCTTCAGGATTGGCCCAAAAATAGGGAGTGCTGAACGCACGCCGCAACGCCTGCTAACACATCTGCAGCGTGTTGGTCCAACATTGCACTTTCTTCAGGATTGGTCCACTTAGGGCCGTGCTTAAGGTCTGCTTCACCTGTACGGCGGGTCGCCTGGGTTTGCAATTTCTTTGGGATCGGCGCACTAAGGCGAGTGGGTTACGCCTGCTTCACCTCAACCGCGGCTTGGCCCGACATTGCACTTTTTTTCGGGATTGGCCCACTAAGGGGAGTGCTTAGCGCCTGCTTCACCAACGCTGGGGGTCGTCCCCGCATGCCACTTATTTGGCGATCGGCGCACGAAGGGCAATGCTTAATGGGTATCCCGGTATGGCAATTTCATTAGAGGAGCGCGAAATGCCTGCTTCACTTCCGCCGTGGGTCGGTCCGGCATTGCACAATCTTCAATGTCGGCCAACGTATGGGTAATGCGTAACGCCTGCTTGACCTCCGCTGCGGCTCGGACCAGCATTGCGCTTTTTTTCGGGATTGGCCCGCTTATGGGAGTGCTTAACGCCTGCTTCACCACCGCCGCGGCTGGGCCCGGCATCGCACTATATTCGCGATGGGGAGCACTTAACGCCTGCTGTAACAATCACAGTGCTGGTCGCATTCTACGTTGTAATCTGCAGGAAAGATTGCCCCACTTGCCGCGATATTTCCCTTTCTTTTGACACTCTCTGATTGATTGCGAATAGGGAGTGCTTAACGGCTTCTTCACCTCCGCCGCGTCTTTTCCCGATATTGCACTTTCTTCGGGATGGGTCCACTTAAGGGAGTCGTTTACGCCTGCTTCACCTCCACTGCCGCTCGGCCCCGCATTGCACTTTCTTTAGGGAACGGCCCCCTTATGGGAGTGCTTAACACTCACTACAAATCCACCACGGGACCCCGGCATTTCACTTTCTTCGGAGTTAGCCAACGTATCCGTAGTGTTTGACGCCTGCTTCACCTCCGCCGCGGCTCGGCCCAGCATATCACCATCTTTGGAATCGGCCGTCGTATGGAGTGTCCTTAACGCCTGCTTCACCTCCGCTGAGGGTCGACGCGGCACTGCAACAGCTTCGGGTTTAGCCTACGTATGGGAAGTGCTTAACACCTGCTTCACCTCTTCTACGGGTCGGCGCGGCATTGCACTATTTTTTGGATGTTGCCTTGTTCTTCGCTTGCCTTGTTCTTGCTCTGCAGCTTTGGCTTTAACAATGCTCGATATATGCTTAGGCTTCCTAGGTGCCTTAGTAAGCTTCATTTCTATCGACGACGACTCCTCGTCGGGAGCAGAGGGGTGCTTCCAGTCAGAAGACGGATCGCGTGGTCCTCTGACGCCTGGAAGATTTCCCAGAACAAGGTCGTAGAGGAGCTCGTCCATACATGCCACGGTTACCTTGCATGTAAAGTACGGCTTGTTCACTTGTATCACTGCTTCAGGCAGCTAAATCTTTGAGCTGTCCAGAAGAACAACGTTGCTTCTTTTCCCGCCATATACACCTCTGGAGCGAGTTCTCGTCTGAGAATTGCGGTATTACAACGAGTATCTCGTAATACACGAGAATTCCTTCCTAGCAGTCGGCCTTCAACCACTGGCATCCCGTCGATGAGGAAAGTTACAGAATTCCCAGGGTTCTCGCCGTCGCTGTCACTTGGTCGGCCAGTCTTTTTTCCTGGAGGCTTTGATGCTTTCAAAGGACGAGTCCGAATTGGTGGAGATTCGGTGACTGCGCACGAAGAGCTCGGTTTGTTGTCCCCGTAATGATTTCGGAAATTTTCAGCTGTGTGTCACGTTCTGTCACACAACTTACACGTTAGCATATGCTAAGGCTGGTTACGGCAGTCAGGAGCCAAATTTCCAGACCGGCGACAGAGGGTGCACATAAGTTGTGGTCTCCTAGGAGCTTCAATGTTTTTGCCACCGGAATCCTTTGTTTTATCGCAACCTTCGCTTTGGTTTGTGAAGTGGTGCACTTCATCAAAGCGATCCGTCATGCTTGCAAGTTCATCGAGGGATTTGCACTCACGTTCCCTCAAGAATATTACTACTGTTGGTTCAAGCAGCTCCGAAACTGTTCAGAGATCATGTGATCTCGTACACCTTCATACGTTCTAGGCACGTTAGCCATGTCAATCCAATGATCAAAATAGGCAGAATCTTGCTGCTAACTGTCTTCCAGTTTCGTCCTCCACTGCTCGGGCTTTCCGAAAGTTCTGTTGGTAGATTTCCGCCGCAAATTGGAACCTCTGTAGTAAAGCTTTCTTTGCCTAAGGGTAATCTAATGAATCGGCGGTAGTCATCCAACCGATCACAGTTAAAGCTTCACCATTTAGACACATGCTCTTAGCAAGAGCCCATGTTTCCTTTGGCCAGTCCTGCCCTGTTGCTACGCCCTCAAATCACTATACATACGCTTGCAAGCCATCGCGTCTATCGTCAAAGAGAGGAAGAAGCTTCTGTGGATTGAGGGATGACGAGGAAGTGCTGGGCGTAGTCAAAATTTCAGAAGCCGCTCCCGGCACGTTCTGAGCTCCTTCCTAAAGCTGCAGCCTTATCTGGAGGACCTCACGCTGCCTCTCGTAAGCTAAGCGCGCTAATTCAGCTTCCTTGTTTGCATTTCACTCCACAGCTCTTTCGTCGTTTTGTTTTGCCTTTTCGGCTTCAATTCATCTGCGAAGTTCTGCGCCTGACAATCCTAGTTGGATTGCTATAGCCGTGAGTTTCTCTAAATCCATAGTGCCGTCTACTAATGAGTGTCTGCACTCAAACGGAACTGCCCTCTTTCACTGCATTTACGAGTATTCCCGGGAAGCTCGCTAGCTTGTGATATTATTGGGTACAGGATCACTCCAGAAAAAGACAGAAGCCGCACGCCGAAGCACAAACGCAAATCAGACGTGTATTAGACGTACGAACACATTGCAGCGGCACGCCCGAGCGACAGTTCCTCAAAATACATTCTAGAAGATATGCAGCTCTCTCTCTCTCTCTATATATATATATATATATATATATATATATATATATATATATATATAACGACTGTCGGACAGCTGGGTCAGACAGGAGGGTCGAACTGCGGGGTCGGACCGCCTCGTGGTGCTCAAGTGGCCCTGCGCACCAGTCGATGTGCCGGAGCATCCACGTGCCCGGCTTCCCGCCAGCGAGGTTTGCGCTCGGGAGCACACAGCAGCAGCCAGCGGGTCACGTCCACAGCTGGCACGGTAGCCCTGTGGCCGCTCACCCGAACGCTCGTTCCGCCAGGCTCAGGGCCGCCAGCGCTCCTGGATCAGTTGTCCAGCGGAAGAACTGGGCGTGGTAGCCTTTCAGCTGGTGACAGCGTTGATTCGGGCATAAACGTAGAGACGCGGTAGGTGATAGCTCCCATGGGCCAGACGCCCAGCGAGGAAGCTCTTTGCCCTCCAACGCCGAACATCGCGCACTGCTCACGCCACAGGTCGCATCCTCTCGCACTACGCTTTTCGAGGCGCCACCGTCGACAGCCACAACACGGTGTCGATGAGGAATATAAGGGTCCTTTCGAGATACTCACTCACGGGTATTTGGCAAGAGTCCATGTCGTCTTCGCCACCGCACGGTGCAGTGCCTTCATATTGTTACGCATGAAGTAAATGAAGACCGGTGAACGTACTTGCGGTCCCGAGTGGGGGAAGAAAGAAGAGAACGACGCTGAGTTGAACAACCAGCTGGCCGCTCTTGCGCTCACCTTCGCAACCTGAAGTAAACGGTCCATTTCATCCGTACGGGTGATAAACGGTTTCCTTCGCGTGTACAAAGTGGTGGAGGTGCGGGGTGCCGCTCACAACCACGGAACCATCACTGCCGCAGCTTCGTCGAAGTCGTCGACTTGCCGGCCTCCCCCCATCAGCCTTGACCGTCTTCGACATGCCGGAAGTAGCCGCTCCGAGGGCAGCGCCTAGCAGTCCACTGCCATACTACCGAGTCCCACCCACCTTCGGAGGCGAAGCGGGGGAAGATGCCGACGAGTGGCTCGTCCACTACAAACGAGTGCGCAAGTCCAACGGGTGGGATGCAACCGCTCAGCTCACCAATGTGGTGTTCTCCCTGACCGATACCGCCCTCGTGTAGCACAAGAGCCATGAGGACGCGCTTACGACGTGGGAACATTTTGTTGACAAGTTAAATGCGTGTTTTGGGGACTCGGTCGCCAAAAAGAAGCGCGCGGAGCAGACACTGTTGCAACGGGCGCAGCTACCAGGTGAGACATGCGCAGCATATATCGAAGAAGTGTTAAAGCTGTGCAGGTGGTCAGTGCTCGCATGTTGGAAGAAGATAACTTTGGACACTTCCTGAAAGGAGTGGCTGAGGATGTGTACAATTTTCTAATTGGAAAGGGGAGCCTCAGTTCTGTGTCCGACGTCATTCGGCATTGCAGAACTTTTGAAACGCTCAACATGTGTAGGATTGCGCCAAAGTTTGGTCGGTTGGCAAACGTTACGACCGTTCCAGTGTGGACACGAGACCTTGCCTCGACCTTCCCTCGACCATCCGACAGATTATCCGCGAGGAACTTTCCCGCCGCGAAGAGTTCTTGCATTCAACTGCTGACCGCCATAGTCGGCCCCTTGGCAACCGATGGTTACCGCAGCGGCCGTAGAGTACAGCGCAGCCCCACAGTCTAGGATGACAACAGGCCCTCCGACTCCGCGCTATGACCAACGAGTTCAGCGCACGCCTTCTCGACACCCATGTATCGTCGGGACACACGACAAGAACCAACCCACTACACGCGGGAAAATGATAATATCCGCTTCATCGAAGAACAACCAAGGTTTCGACCTCTCCCGGTGTGTTATTTTTGTGGTGTCCCGGGTCATATATCGGGGTTTTGCAACCAGCCTGTGACCACGTGGTTTGGCCAGCCCTCAGAGTTTTCTCGGCCCTCCGGACGGCCACACGGTGCCCCGTGGCCAGCACACCTATCGTCTGGCGACGAGTATTGGCCGAGCAGCTCCCGGAATTGCTCCCCAGCATCTGACAGGAGTTGGACACCCCCAGCGCAACGTCGTGCTCCCCATTTTCCCTCACCGTGGCTTCGCACCACGTCCCCTTCGTCACCGGAAAACTAGCTAGCGCTGCCGATGGAGGTGAGGTCGCTGGAGACATGCTACTGACAGAAACACCTCCTGTGTTGATGCTGAAAAACAAAGTGCGCGTTCTTGTAGATAATGTCCCTGTGATGGCTCTGGTGGACACAGGCGCAACAATTTCGGTTATGAGTGTCTCTTTTAAACGCGTGTTAGGGCGAAAGGTTTTGTTTAAATGGGACGAAGATTCAAAGTTCTGTAGAGTGAGTGGCGAGCCGTTGCGACCTATTGGGGTGTGTAGTGCTGACGTGTTTTTGGGAGGCCATGTTATTATGACAGAGTTTGTAATTATTCCTCGGTCGACCCAGGATTTTATTCTCTGCATGCACTTCTTGCGGGAGTGTGGTGCTACTGTCGACTGCCGCACAGGGAAGGTATTCGTAAGTGGTAGGATTCCGTCAGGACTCCTTCAGAAGCCTGTAAATCGCGAAACTACACTGTGTTTGTGGTGATACGGTCGTACTTGCATCATCCACCGTTTGTGTTCCCGTTGTCTGTTGCGGCGCCGATTCCGACAGCTTCGAAGCTACTGTAGAACTGATGCACTTTAACTGTGTGTAGAAGAATGTGCTGGTGCAACATTGTGTGGTGTCGATCAAAGGCGGACGCACTGGCTTATGGACCGTAAGCTGTTCTGAGGAGCCCGTTATACTACCAGACGGCATGAAATTAGCCTTCGCCAGGGAACATCCGTCCTTATCATTGGCTGAACTTACAGATTACGTTAGTGGGTGTGTTTTCGAAGCACGTTTCTGTATTCGACTTTGCGCAGAAGGACAAAACACTTGCAATCCCTGCGTCTCGAACGCGCCATACCTTCAAACAGGTTCGACAAATCCGATTAGACAAAAGCCATATCGTGTTTCACCATCACAGCGCCAAATTTTCAACGAACAAGTGCACAAAATGATGAAAAATGGAGTCGTACAAGAATCAGCGAGGCCGTGGGCAGCTCCAGTGATTCTTGTTAAAAAAATAGATGGATTTTGGAGATATTGCGTCAACTATCGCCGTTTGAATGCTGTAACAAAAAAGGACGTGTACCCACTCCCACGTATTGATGATGCAATAGACTGCCTTCATTCCGCCTCTTACTTTTCCTTAGTAGATTTAAGATCCGGCTAGTGGCAAATTCCGATGCATCCTGACGGCAAGGAGAAGACTGCCTTTGTAACCCCTGACTGGCTCTTCGAATTTAATGTGATGCCATTTGGACTGTGCAACGCTCCGGCAACTTTCGAGAGATTTATGGACACTGTATAGCGCAGCTTGAAGTGGAACATCTGCATGTGCTACCTCGACGACGTCGTCATCTTTGGCCGCACCTTCAGTGAACACATCTCGCGTCTGGATATTGTCCTGAACTGCATCAGAAACGCTGGTCTAGTTATAAACTCTACGAAATGCCACTTCAGAGACCGCCAAACCCTTGTGTTTGGGCACCTCGTCCACAAGGATGGCATCCGCCCTGATCCACAGAAAACAGCAGCCGTTGAAGCGCTCAGTGCATTGCGCTCTGTCAAGGAGTTCCGTAGTCTTCGGGGGCTTTGTTCTTATTTCCGCCGCTTTATTCATAAGTTCGCCGACGTCGCGTATCCGCTGACATGCCTTCTACGAAAGGACACCCCCTTTGAGTGGACTCCGGAGTGGGACTCTTCTTTTTGTCACTTGAAGTTTCTGCTGACGTCACTACTGGTTCTTCAACACTTCAGTCCTTTAGCTCCGACGGAACTCCATACTGATGCCAGTTGCACAGGTATTGGTGCCGTCCTAGTTCAATGCTACGGTGACCGCGTACACGTGATCGCATATGCAAGCCGCTCATTAAGTAGGCTCGAGCGTAATTATACTGTCACGGAAAAAAAATGCCTCGCGGTATTATTTGCGGTTTAGCGGTTTCGGTCTTACTTGTATGGACGCCCTTTTACAGTGGTCACCGACCACCACTCATTGTGTTGGCTTGTGAATCTTCGTGACCCTTGTGGCCGCCTTGCAGGCTGGGCGCTCCGACTGCAAGAATACAGCTTCACCGTCTCCTATAAAAGCGGTCGGCGACACGCTGATGCGGACTGCCTCTTGCGTATGCCACTTAGCACTACGGACTGCGACGCCGACGACTTCGATCACCTCGTGGCTTCTGTGTCGCCGCGTTTTCCAGACTTCGACTGCTTCAAAGCCGAACAGCGAAAAGACGATAAATTAACACTGCTCTTCACCGCTACGACCGCCTCGGCGACAGCAAACCATTTCTGTGTACGTGATGGACTCCTGTATAAAAAGAATTTTTCCAGCACAGGCGCACGTTTTCTCCTAGTGGTACCGGAGAGGCTTCACACAGCGATTCTGAGTGCCATGCACGGCGACCCTACGTTGGGCCATTTAGGTTCGGCGCGAATGCTCTACCGGATTCATGAACGCTTTTATTGGCCTGGAATGCGAGAGTCTGTTGAGACGTATGTGGCCAGCTGCATGCAGTGTCAGCGCCACAAACGGCCATCAAGTGCCCCAGCTTGTCTCCTGCAGTCGATGCCACCTCAAAGCACGCCTTTCCAACAAGTGGGCATTGACTTCGTAGGCCGTTTTCCAAAATCAGCCAAGGGAAATCGTTGAATAGTTGTTTGCGTCGACTACCTCACACGCTACTACGAGATGGCGGCCGTGCTTTCCGCAACTGCCACTGACGTTTGAACATTCCTGCTGCAATATGTCATCCTGCGACATGGTCCGCCTGGCGTGATCATCAGCGACCGTGGACGACAATTCACAGCGAATGTCGTAGAGGAGCTGCTTTGTTTGTGTGAATACCACTTGCGTCACTCGACACCATACTTGCGGAGCGCACCAACCGAACAATTGTAAACATGCTATCTCTGTACGTTTCATCCGACCACAAGAACTGGGATGACGTACTGCCTTTTATCACGTACGTGTTCAACACCGCCAAGCACGAGACTATCGGCTATAGCCCTTTCTCCCTGCTGTACGCACAGCCACCCCGGTACACAATCGACACTGGTTTCCCTTTCTGTAGTCACGGAAATCTCACTGTCGCCGAGACTCTGAACCTTGCCGAAGAAGCTCGTCGTGTTGCTTGTTTGCGCACTTTGGCATCGCAGGACAGATCAAAAGCAACCTACGATATTCGCCACCATCCGGTAACCTATCGCCCTGGTGATCTAGTCTGGCTGTGGACTCCACTACGGAAACGCGGGTTATGCCAAAAGCTTTGGCCACCTACGATGGACAGTTTGTTTTTATGGGAAGCATATTACTAGAGCTCAACCCAGCTCCTCAGGCGCGGCGGTGTCGCCTTCAATACCACGTGACACCGTGACGTCACGACAGAGGAGAAACGGGGCTCCAACTCGCGCCGTCACTCGCGGCGTCATATAAGCAGCTGCGCTTTTTCCAGGTGGCTTTGGCTCAACTCTTGCAAGATGGGCTGGGTGGGAATCGAACCAGGGTCTGCGGAGTGTGAGACGGAGACGCTACCACTGAGCCACGAGTACGATGCTTCGAAGCGGTACAAAAGCGCCTCTAGTGACTGCGGTGTTGCCTTAGAAACGAGCTGTTTAAGGCTCAGGCGTGCGTCGCTTGCTCAGGCGCACATTTCGTCGCCGCGCCGAACGCTGCGTTGCTCGACGCTCACCGCGTCCAATGCGGGGCGCGTAGTCGCTGCGCCGTAGCCCATTGTCTTACACCCCTTGGCGGGTCGACGGGAACGCTGTCGCGTTCCACTCTTGAAGGCGAAGCAGAGTAACGCATGAGTTGTTTCTTCTACTAGCCGAACCAAATATAGCCAAGCAACAGCAGTTCACCAGGCTAAACAGTGGTTCAACAACTAAAATAAAGGCTAGTATGCTTCGCATCCTGGGCTTAACCTTAGCTAAGCCACAGCCATTTTTTATTAAAGGCTCACGGAAGTCACCTATACCGTAGCTCGCCTCACGGCGAGTAGTAGTAGAGCTGCCAAGACACAAGTGGTCCATGTCGCCCGCTTGAAATTCTTCACGTCAAGACAAATGGATTGACTCGCCCGTCGGGCTTCGTCTGCGACGAGAGGAATGTTACGCATGAAGAAAAAGAAGACCGGTGAACGTGTTTGCGGTCGCGAGTGGGGGGAAGGAAGAAGAGAACGATGCTGAGTTCATCAACCAGCTGGCCGCTCTTGCGCTCACCTTCGCGACCTGAAGTAAACGGCCTATTACATCCGTAACAGTGATAAACAGTCTCCTTCGCACGTGACAATATGTTTAATTTTCCTGCTTGCGCGTACCATATTATCACAGGGCGGCCCAGCATTGCACTTTAAATGGTATCGGACCACTTATGGGAGCACATAACGCCTGGTGCAGATCAACTGCAGGTGGGCCACGTATTGCACTTTCTTGGGGATCGGCCAACCTATGGGTAGTGCTTAACGCATACTTCACGTACGCCGCGGGTCGGCCCAATATTGCAGTTTCTTCCGGATCGACCCACTTCTGGTAATGCTTAACGCCTGTTTCACATCCACGCGGGTCGGCCCGGCATCGCACTGTCTTCGATATCGGGCCACTAATGGGGAGCGCTTAATGCCTGCATCACCTCTGTCGCGTGTCGGCCCGATAATGTACTTTCTTCGGGATCGGCCCACTTAAGGGATTGCTTAGCGCCTGCTTCGCCTCCGCCGAGGGCCGGCCCAGCATTCAATTTCTTAGGGATCGGCCCACTTCAGGGAGTGCGTAACGCCTGCTTCACCTCCACCGGGGCATAATCCGGCATTGCACTTTCTTCGGAATGGGCCTACTTATGTTCCTAAAGCCTGCATCACATCTGTCGCGGATCCGCTCGGTATTTCACTTTCTTCGCGTTGTGCTTAATGTGTGCTTCACCTCCCCCACGGCTCGGCCCGGCATATCACCATCTTCGGGATCGGCCTTCCTATGGTAGCAGCAGTGGCCACGGAACCTTCGCCGTAAAACCACCACTCTACTTTACAGAGATACTCTGCGCACGGAAGGATCTGCGCTATGACATGTGCGGGTTTCACGCATGTTCCATCATTGAACCTAGCCGCTGCATCCTACCTGGTGTTCCTGGCTTCCGTGAGATGACCAGCTTGCGTGGACTACTGTATTTTTACAGGTTCGTGCTTCATCTCGCAGTTTCTATTTTGATTTGCTTTTGTTGCTACTGCTGCTACCATAGTTTGTTCTTATGTTTGATGTCACGACACCCGCCGTGGTTGCTCAGTGGCTATGGTGTTGGGCTGCTGAGCACGAGGTCGCGGGATCGAATCCCGGCCACGGCGGCCGCATTTCGATGGGGGCGAAATGCGAAAACACCCGTGTGCTTAGATTTAGGTGCACGTTAAAGAACCCCAGATGGGCGAAATTCCTGGAGTCCTCAACTACGGCGTGCCTCATAATCAGGAAGTGGTTTCGGCAGGTAAAACCCCATAATATAATATTTAATGTCACGAAGTGCTCCAACTGCGAAGAAGAGCTGGATGAGACCAGTGATACTGCATCCTGTAATGTGCGCGAGGGTATATACCACACTTGCCAATGTGCAGGCGCTTGTGGGGCGACATTGAAATCGAAGAGCGAGATAAGCCACAGCAACTGGAAGTGTAAAAATGTAGAGTAGGAAAATCCGCGCAGAAAAAAGTTGAAACGATGGAAGTTCCTATTTTACAGGCTGTGTGGTGTATGCTTATACACATGAATGACTAGAAGTGTTATTGCCCCTAAAAGAGACAGTAGGTGTCATTGAAGCTGCACTTCAGTTCATGTCTGATAAGAAGACTGAGTTGTTATTCCGTACGGAGCAGAATGAACGTTACATTAAAGGTTTGAGGATAAGAATTGTAAAACTTGAGAGAGAAGGGCGAAAGCTGGATAGTCTAACGCTTCAGCTCGATGATCTCGAATAGCAAAATAGGTGACAGAATCTCAAATTACATGGATATTGAAAAAAAAGCGAAATCCTGTTAGCTAAAATGAATGAACTAGCCGCCAAGCATGGGCTGCCGCCGCTATCTGAGAACGATACTGTTCTCACTGTTCATCGACTGCCGCCAAAGAAAGATACGATTCCTGGTATAATCTGCCGATTCGCAAATCAAAATATCAGGGATTTGTGGGGGTCCAAAAGGCGTCTACAAAGCATTACCAATGAAGAAATGCCGATCCTTGAAAATTTGACAAAGAGACATTGGGAACTTTTGAGGGACGTGAAGGAATGAGCGAAGATGGCAGGGTGTAAGTATGTCTGGCACAACAATGCCAAATTTCTTATCGTAAAGACTGACGGCGCAAACACAAATGTATCTAAGGCAAGTGACCTTGCTAGGCTTGTTGGAGCCATTTTGCATTTTTATTACCGACAATTTACCTAACAATGGTTTCCGTCTCGGATACACATGTTATCTCTAATGACTTCACGAATCATCTCGGCACAGCCTTTCTAAAGTCTTTCAAATGCCTCCATCTAAATGACCAGTCAATTAGAAACAAAGTACCTAGATTAACTATCCTGCTACAAAATTAGACGTGACATTCAATGTCATTATGTTAACAGAAACCTGGGCTACGCATAATTCAGAATTACCTAGGTTTCCTTACTATCAAACATTCTTCTTAAACCGCAACGCAGGTCGCGGTGGTGGCGTCCGTTTGTTAATAAAAAGTGAGCATGAACCTGAGCTCTTACCAAAGTTTAATTGGAGCGCAGAGGATTATGAATTTCTATCAGTGCTTGCAGAAAACTCTCTCTGTGTTCTTTGTTATCGTCCTTCGAGGGGGTTGCAATCCCATTTTTCTGGACTTTCTTGAATCGTTCTCTTCTTTTCTCTCCGACAAAAACCTTACACTGGTCTGTGGTGGAGATATGAACATAAATATGTGTGCTCATGACACTTCGAAGAAAAGTTTTGACATATTACTAAAGGCGAGCAAGCTTTCTAACGTGATTCAGCTACCAACGCGAATAACAGCTAGATCATCGTCCCCCACATATCTGTTCATAACAAATGTTGTCAATAAGTCAGCTAAATGTGGTGAAATTATCTCAGACATGAGTGATCATCTGCTGATATTGTTGTGTTCGAAAGGAACGCTAAAAATAGGAAGAAATAATCATTCTCTTATCCAGCGATCATGGAGGGAAGCCTTCTCGCTTTTAGGGAGCGTGCATCTGTAACTAACTAGGATGCTGTTCTTTCGGAACAAGACGCAAACCTGGCTTATGTAGACTTTTTTGCTATTCTGAAACGAATTTACGCTGCTTGTTTTGCTATAAAGACATTTCGGCGAAATAAAAAAACCTCACAAACCATGGCTCACACCTGATCTTCTGCTTAAGATAGAAGAAAGAATAAGCTCTACCATAACTTTATCAGAACGAAGGAGATGGGTGACTTTCATATCTTTAAAACCTATCGTAACCGCCTGAACAAGATACTTAAGAAAGCTAGGAATTAACATTTCAGAAATAAATTCGAATCAACTGTGATGCTTTTGTGAGGGGGGGGGGGGGGGCTGACAGCAGACGAAGGAAGAACGCGTAAGCAAAACCAGATGTGGTTTATTCCATGACGGCTCGTAGTGGAATGCAGCTCGGTGGCCACATGACTAGGTTAATATACAAGCTCTCGCAATCGTCCCACCACCGCTATCGCTATAGCGGCGATAAAAACAGTACGTCACAAAATTGTGGCCATAATTTTTGGAAAATGGAAGGTGCCGAAGAAACCCCGAACGGCACCCTGTTTATGGAAAAATTATTTGATGAGTATTTAGTGTGAAGTACTTTCTTGACGACTCCGACATTACTACCTGCTGACAGGCTCGATTTAGGTCAATTTTAGAAAATTCTTGGCCGCCTGCGAGTGCTGGGAATAACTCGTCGATTCTCGGATGTGGATACCGATCAGTTTCGAGACAAGGGTTTAGGGTGGTCTTATAATAACCGCATAGTCATGTGCCACCGTCCTTCTTTACTACTGGTACAACCGGCGTGGCGTGGTCACTTGTCACTACTGGGGAAATGACTCCCATATCTTCCAACTTTTTAAGCAGAGCCTCGACTTCCGGTTGCAATGCAAAGGGCACACTTCTTGCCTTCTTAAATTTTGGCACGCTACCTTCTTTCAGGGACAATTTCGCTCTTTCTTCTGTAATTGTCCCTAGTTCTTCCTGAAGCACATTTTGGTACCTGTCTAGAAAAACGCGCACTCTGGAACATGCAGAATCGTCCCACCTGGGAATAGCGTTGAGCTTGAACATACGGCTCCAGTCGAGTCGGATGGCTTGCAACCATTGTCGACCAAGCAGAGAGAGTCCCTATTCACTCGTGATGTAAAAAGCCAGCTAGGCCCTCTGCTCTCCGTACTGCACGGCAACGTGAGCAACTCCGAGAGGCTCGATGATGGCTCCATCGAACGTCCGCAGCTTCAGCGTCGTTGGCATGACCTTGATTGAGGGAAACATTTGACGAAACTGATCCAAAGACATTACGGACACAGTAGCCCCGGTATCCAGTTCCATTTCCAAGGGTACGTCTTGTACGTGCATTGAAGTTTTTATCGGCTCCAGACCAGGCGAAACAATTCCCTTCACGCTAACAGAAGCTTAAACGGGACTCAACACCTTCATCGTGTTGCGACGCACTCCCTTCGTCGTTCTCTGCTTATTAGCTTGGCGCACTCTTTGAATGTGCCCTTTCTTATCACATTTGAAACAGATGGCCGCAACGTGCAGGCACAGTCTGCTGCCATGCTTCGCAGACCCGCAGCGGTAGCAATTCCCCTGCATCATATCAGTTTCCCCAACCGCTCTGACTTTGTGAGCGTCTGATACGCTTGATTCCGAAGCGTGCGCTTCTGCCACCCTCTCTTTCGCCGTTTCATTGGCTAGTGCTCGTTCTACGGCTTTCTGGAAGGTTAGCTTGCTATCCTTCGTGAATAACACGCGCTGTATATCTTCTCGGCACAGACCGCAGACAAAACGGTGCCGCAATGACTGATCGAGGGCGGATTCAAATTCGCATGTCTGTGCCAATTTCCGCAACTGCGCAACAATTTGCGAAATTGATTCAGTCTCAAGTTGCGCTCTTATGTGAAATTTTGCACGTTCGCTAATTACCGACGGCTTCGGTGACAAATGGTCACTAAGAAGTCTCTTTAAAAACTCTCAACCTTTAGCTGACGGCAATTCCGGCGCGGTCAATGACTTGAGAAGACTGTACGTTTTTGGGCCTATGAGACTAAAAAAGGGTGTGTCTTGTCGTCCTCGGGCATACGGTCGACCTGAAGAAACGACGACAAGGGTTCCTTGTAGGACGGCCAGTCGCCTGTAGACTCGTCAAGGGGCTCGATGTGTCCCAGTTGATCCATGATTGCGCCACTGCACCCGCCCCTGCCGGACCTTACGTTGCCATGTCAACTTGCCGCAGAATTGGTCAGAATCCCATCTTCGTCGCCAATGTGGTGTTTTCGCTGGGGGGAAACAGCAGACGAAGGAAGTAGGCGTAAGCAAAACCAAATGTTGTTTATTCTTTGACAGCTCGTAGTGGAATGCAGCTTGGTGGCCACAAGACTGGGTTAGCATAACAAGCTGTCACAATAGTCGCGCCGCGGCTATCGCTCTAGCGGTAATGATAACACAACATCAACTAAACGGCGCAGTGATCTTTGGAAAAAACCAAACAGCCTAATAACTCTTGATAATATTCCTACAGGAATTTCATCACTGATATTAAATGGGGCACAGGTGGCCGACCAAAATTCAGCGGACGAGTTTATTAAATATTTCATTGGTCTTTCTTGTGACAGGGACGTGGATAACGACTTTAATTACTTCGCACTTCTGGACAAAACGATATATATGAAACCTGTGAATGAAGTTGAAGTAATGATTATTTTTACAGAGCTCGAAAATAGTACTTCGTGTAATACAGATGAGCAACGGATACAGCCAATAAGATCAATTCTGGACATTATTTTAGCCTACATCACCCATATCATTATTCTCTGTACTGAAAATGCTGTATTTCCTCATGGAAAGCAAGTTACATCTGTTCTGTACTTTTCAAGAAGAGAGATAGGAATCACTTAGGCAATTACCGCCCAATATAAATACTTCCAATATTCTCAGAGGCATTAGGAAAAGCTCTTCAGAAACAGTTTACAAAATTTGGATCCAAACAATATATACTCACCAAATTACAATATCGATTAACCCATTAGGGACCGGTTTCTTTTTTTTCTTGATATCTTGAAATAAATCTTATATATTAACTTATCTTTGTACTAATAATTCACATGCAAAAAATTATTACTCTTGCCTAATTATTTTTTGAAATGTAGCCCGTGACCATATGGTCACACTGGGCCCTTACGCTACAGCAAAATACGCGAAGTGAAAAACATCTATTTGAAGCCATGAAACATCACAAAAACATACAAAGCGAATAGTCGAGCACTTATTTAGTGTGATATGGTTTAAATCATGGAATACACATACCATCCTCATACTCTGCGCATTGTGTGTGCACTGCGCTGTTGCAATTATCTCATGCACACCTCCACCTCTTGCCATTAGGTATTGGTGCAAGAAAGTTGGCCACTTGGTCATACCGTGTACTAGTCAGGACATCACCAGTCTTTGGGATCCTGCGTTGACCAGGTCCTCTATGCTTATTGGCCCATCGCATCAGGTAGCTTTGTACAAGTTGCCTGCGGAATTCCACCTGCGTGACGTTGAACCCTTTGCTACGAATTAGCGCCCAAGCGTTGCTGAGAGATAAATCACAAAGTCAAGTGAAAATTGGCCACCACCACTTTTTGCCACGGATTACAATCCTGTGGGCACCTACATTTGCATCAATCTGATCCATACCTCTCATAAAACTTGTACTAAGCAACAGTGTCTTTTGCGGGCCACCTCGATTTGCTTCTTCTGAACACGAGAGTACCTGTCTGCAAATGACATTGGCTCTACGCCGTGAATGGTGCTTACGATCGTTAGTACAGAATTGTCCAGAATTGCTGTCCAGCGGACAACAATTATCCCATTGTCGCTCAGCACGGGCTCTTCGTGCCCGCGAGGTTGGCGCTTGACGAATTGTGGTCGAGCGATAAGGCACTTTTTGGGAACACGGTTCTGCTTCACTGTGCCCGTGCCTTCGTAGCCCTGCGCCTTGACATGCCTGAGTAGCGGCATGCCTGTGAATAAATTATCAAAATAGAAAAAGAAAGGAAGGTCGTGCGTCTCCGCTGCGAGTTCATCCACCATTTGAAGAAGTGGCGCTGCTGCTTTTCCGAAGTCCTTTTCATATTTTTCAGATGTTCTTGGATCCCCTGCTTGCCTTGATACACTTTGAAGTTTACAAGGTATCCGTTCTTGGCGTTTAGGAAGCATACTTTATACCCGAAGCGGATAGGCTTTCCGCGTATAAACTGTTTACAGCCATCACGACCATAATTCTCAATCATACTTTCGTCATAGCTCAGGTGACGCACAGGTTGAAAGTGCTCCAGAATCCTTGCTTTCAATAGTGCCATCAATGGACGGAACTTTGCCAACTTGTCACTAAGCGTTAGGCTTGCATTTCGCACAGTTCAGGAATTGCATTATCTGTACGAAGCGATTTCTTCGCATAGTATTGTAGGCCGTCGTGTGGCGCATATCCAAGCCGCTGTCCCAATAGCACTTTTTCCCTGGCAAGCGCTTATAGCCGGACAAAACCAGCACTCCAAGAAAACCTAATTCTTCTTTGGTAACCTCCGGATCTGGCATATCGAAAAATAACGCATACTTTCTTGTTTGTTTGACTAGCCGCTCCACGACGGCTTCGTCAAAAAAGATTTCGAACAACTCAACAGGTGAAAAGCCCCTGTAAGCAGCAAAGTTTGGGTAGGGAAATATGCCAAGGCTTTTCTGGAGATCACCGTTCGTCCGCTTAGAAGCAGTGGATAATTTCGCAGGAATGGCCGCATCAACTACGGCAGAAGAAACCTCTCATGTTCCGTCACGTTGCCCGACTGGGGTCGTCATCGTCCGAGTCGGATCCACCAATACGGCGTCCGTCAGAGAAAACAGTTTCAGCGCCGGCTCATAGCTGCCGCCAGATTAGATTGTCAATGAGCCCGCCTGAGTCTTCATCGGCCGACTCTTCATCCGAATAGGTGCTAGCCTCTCGCGTGTAGATATAAATCACTGACACGTCGTCATCGTCTTCTTGGAGTATCTTCGCTATTTATTCCATCATCAACCTATTCAGACATAAAAATAAGAAATAACCACTGCGGGAATGCGCCAGCAGCCGTGTAAGAGATGAGAATGCAGTTTAAAAAAAAATAAGAAGTTAGGTAGCCTAAAGGCCTAGCGTGACCATATGGCAACGCACAAGATAACACGCTCGTAGACGGATAAATCAAACATAAATCTTTCAGAAATGCTCATCAAAGATCACATATTCGAAGGGCAATACGGAGGTAAGGATATCGGACTATTGCTTAAACAAGTAGTGAAAAAAAAAACACATTACCCCTTGGAGTGATGCATGGTGACGCTACTCGTACAGCAACACTTATTCCCGCCTTTGCGAGGGGCTCCCACAACACGACTGACACCTGCTGCCACTTGATATTCATAAAGGGAACTCTCATCTACTTAACGGCACGTCAAAGGCGATTTTGATGCTGTTTTGTTAATCTTAGTTAAATGAAATCCACTGTGCAGACTAACGTGACCATATGGTCACGCTGGTCTTTAATGGGTTAAGAAAGCACTTTTCAACAGACTTCGCATTCTTAGAGCAGAACGAATATATACTAAAACAATTTGAACAGAGCAGTATAGTCTTGGGTATATTCATTGATTTTACAAAGGCGGTCGACCTTAATAATCATGAATTAGTTCTCAGGAAGCTTGGACGATATGGCTATAGCGGGCACGCAGAATCGATAGTCAAATCGTATCTAGAATATCGCCCACAAGCTGTAAGTGTAAATGGTTTCATGCCACAAATTCTCTCTGTCCGCTGCGGTGTTCCGCAAGGAAGTATCCTCGATCCCTTTCTCTTCTATATCTTTATAACAATGACACCGTCAATGTATTTCCCCTCGCAAAATTTATTATATACGCAGATGATACGAGCATATTCTTATCTGGCGAAAACGCCAATGATCTAATAGATACAGCAAACTGCATGCTCAAACACCAAGACAAATGGACACGAAAAAAATAGAGAAAATAGAGAGAAACCTGTCCTCTTCTTGTTAAAGTGTTTTGGACGCTCTACAATAACAGCTTTTCTGGCCAATGCTAATTTTCATACTACTGTCCTAGAGGAATCACTATTACCGTTTTAATTTTTGTGCCAGTTACGAAATGTGCATTACAACAATGATGCATCAAAAGCAAACTTTTTGTCATCCAGATGTTCCACCAGATAAAGGCTTAATTGCAAGAAAACTCTTCCTCGCACATGCGTTAATTGCTCTTTCCTTCTTTCCGAGAGTTCTAAAGGAGTGAGCTGCATAACTAGTGATAAAGTTCTTCAAGCAAGTGTTGATTTTTCTATTTCGAACTAGTGTTATATATTGTCGTTCTTTCTTTTTCTTTTGTACGCTGTGATTTATATATGTATGTTTTGCATCTTCGCAAATTTTGAAATGGGTTTGGTTTCGTGAAACATCCTGACAAATTCTCCATTCGGGTTGGAAGTATAAATAAATAAATGAAATCTATTTGCAGCCTCTAAATTAAATCAGTGTTTATTGGTCACCTGCACGGACACTAGAAAAAAACATGAAATGTCTAGGTGAATGATTTAGTTTACGTGAAATTGTAGTGTTCCAAAACGCCTAAGTTATTTAAAATCCTCTTCAAAGTTTAAGTAGGAAGTCTACCGACATTTACGTCTCATTTCTGCGACGTGCTTAAAAAAAGGTTCGTAACACAGGATTGTGATGGTTCATTTTCGGTAAGATAATCAGGTGTCTCAATGGAAAAGATAACCCTCTTTTGTGGAATATGTATATATATATATATATATATATATATATATATATATATATATATATATATATATATATATATATATATATATATACAGCCACTTTGGCAGGATGTTCGGTCACTTAGTATGCGCCAGAGGGTGTTGGTATGAGTCGATTTCACCGTATTGCCGCCAGATGGCACAGCGTGTACAGATGTATATCCGAGACCGGAGCCAAGGTGCAATATACGCCTCATGCATGGCGCGTTTTGGCTATTCGCAGAATAGTAACGTTAGTCGTCATTAATAAGGAAGCGCGAGCTTCTCCCGCTGCGACACGCGTGAGGGGCGGAAAAACACACCAATTGCGCCCGCATTTTCGTAAATGTTTAGATGCGTCACCTTCACGCCTCACCTTTCCCTTGGTGAGTTCCTGACGGAACATTTCTTTTTTGTTTTATTTTGCCGCTGTGTCGCGTTGAAGGACAGCTTATGCACTTTTTACGAATGTGAGCTTTCAACTAATGGGTATAGTTTTTCACGCCCTCAATACAAAATCAGTCTAACAGGCCAGGAATCTCTGCAAGTTGCTTTGATTTATCATAAACGAACACCAGCTTCTGCGGAAGACGCGGCGGTTCAATTAATGGGACAATGAATGGTGATTTCTTCACCGGTAATCACGAGGGCTTGACTAGACTACAGCGCTCATGCGACCCGTGTGTTGGCGTCATCCTCGCACCCGGTCTTTCACCGCTATGCTTGGCGCGCGAAATGGGTGGAGCTCGAATGAAAGAATAACATTTATTTGAAATAGGAACTTGTCACTCGAAGTGGGAGTGTCCCTTATTCCAGGAACTATCTGACCTGGACCACCCACGGGGCGTAGGCGAAGAGTTCGCGTTGGTCGACCAGGTCCGGCTTTGAGATCGCAGACTCCCATCTTTCAGTGAGCAGGTTTGGGTGTGCATATGCCGATGCTAGTTGTCAGTGTGATGCTTACTCAGGTGTTCTTGCATTGCGATGCAATGCAAGAACAGGTGGACAGGTGTAGTTGTATTGCGTTGATTGGAAATGATCCATTAAAATGCCGAGTGTGAATGTATTATATTGGAGTCTCCTGCAATCGGTGCCTTCGTTCCTTGTTAGTTTTGGATGTGGAGGAGGGTATGCCACTGCGTCCAAGCCGATACTTAGCAAAAGCAGTTGCATAGCCGGAAATTTTGTTCGCGGGGGGGGGGGGGGGGGTCTCCTGTTGCACCTGGGCCTTTGTCTTATAGAATTTCTCCAGGGATGAAATACATGAATAATAGCTGCAGTGTGACTGAGAAAGATGCTGGAAAGCACTTGAATGCTATGCACTTTCGAGACAAGTAAAATATGTATCTTTTACTAAAAGAATATATTCGCATGTCCCGAAAATTGTGCCAGAATTAGCTGATATCAATGCTTCCATCCTTTTTGCCCATTTAATAAATAAAGAAAATATCACACAAACTTTGAACTATATCAGGTCGAAACCAGCAATGCAGGGCTGTCACTAACATGTAAAATCTAAAGGCTATGAAATGAACAAGTTTACGACAAATATTTTAACAAAACGTTGTCATTCAAGAACCTTACTTACATTTTTGCAGATATGCGACGACCAGGGAAAGACCCAAGGACGCTGCCCTTAGTTCCAGTGTATTGCGCAGGAGCAACTGTCACCTGTCGTGTATTGTGAGTAATTGCACCGAAATTATAGTCACAACAGTATACCATGGAATATACAAATGCGAAGATACAGCTTGATAAAGGGCAAAAATGTGTCACTAGAAACAAAGTTCACTGCATGTACACACAAAACCTCGCCACTAGATATTTAAGTATGCCTGTAAGCCTGCAATAAACGTATGTAAATAAGCAAAAGACACTGTATATAAAGCGTAAAACAAGGCAAATGAACATGTTGCGCAATTACAGATAGTAAAATTTATGCATTGCAAGACAAGCGATCCAGGCAAGAACAAAACTATGATCGCAGAAATCGTGATATGTAATTGGGCCGTGCTGCGGTCACGACCACACCATACGGGCAGAATAATATAGGAAGTAGCAGAATTCAATACAGCAAACGCGCATTTTAATTGCCTGCACAGTGACAACAATTATTCTGGACCCAAAATTAAAGAAGGATATTGATTTGGTTGTAAAAAGATGTAAAATGAGGCAGCTAAGGAGGAAAGGAAAAGACGAACGAAAGCCAAAGATGGTGCGGCAAGTTGAACTACCCAGATCAGAGTGTGCTTGTAGGGAAACGCCGCGTGGGACGGGCTTTCAATGAGGAAACTCGGTCGAAATTGGTTATTGAAGTCCTCGTAATTTTCATATTCGCATGATAATTTTGATCATGATGCTAACTGTTACAATAAACGGTAAAAGATAGTGAAGAGTCATAAGTTTTCCTAATTACGTGTTCTTGGACCTGAAGGAACAGAGCTTTTTTAGTCGCATGGATTTTTGCTGCTTCGCTATTTAAAGGGGAAACTTCATTCGGCGGGGAAGGTTAGCGAAGCGTTCAATGATTCGATCACGTTGATGTCGACGTCTCGATGGGCGTATAGAAGCGCCAGCCCAACCATGCGTTCCTCAGACATTGTAGAGCGCAAATAGTTTTCTAGTAATCTAATGCTTGCAAATGTTCTACCTGCACTTGCAGTGGTCACTGGAAGTGTGACTAGAATCTGCAGCAGTTTTACACATTAGGATAGAGCCTCGAGTCGCAATAAACGAGGGCATTTGTTCCATTGCTGGCATGCTGGCTTGCTGCTTTGCTCGCCCACTTTCGCCCATTGGTGGTATTGCGGATGGTACAATTACAGAAAAGCCCTTTAAGATTGTCCTCTGCTCTTCCAATCGTTGGTGTAACTGTGCTGATACGTGGACCATGAATGAAACACATTTCTGTGGAAATATTTCTCACCATGGTTCTGATGCAATGCTCGCACGATCCTGCTGTCGGACACTGGCTAGTGGGCAGATGATTTCCACATCCAGTTTTTTTCCAGTTCCTGTACTAGTGCAATGGTTTTTGAGAATGAAGGGATCGCATCCTTGCGGTCTGTTTCTATCACCTGCTCTACCACATTTCTGTCGGCCATGGTGGGGCTCATGTACGTGTTCCTGGTCTGCAGTTTCTTTGGCAGAGACCGAGTCACTGCTAACACAGGCTCTGCCACGTGCATGCTCACAAGGAATGCTGGTGAAAAAAGTGCCATCGATAGACTATTTGCCTCAACTGGACTTTTAACATTGCCATTTAATTTTAGCTCCTCTAGTGCCGCGATCACTGGTTCAAACCGATTCACAAATGAAAGAACTGCATCGTGCTTCTCCGCCCAGCACGTTTCACTTGTTCCCAAAAGTCGTTGCCTTGTGTACTCGGGACACACCAAAGTTATCATTTCTCGCAAGACGTGTGAGCGGTTAGGGTATTTGCGGAAAAAATTCAACGTTGCCTTTAGTGTTTCGAAATAGTTTCGGATATCTGTGAGCGAGCAGGTCGCACGGAGAACTAAGTTGAGGGAGTGGCTGGCGCAGTGCATGTATAGTGCGACTTGATATTTCTCGCGAACGACAGCTTGCATACAATTTGTTTTACCAGCCATTGAGCTGGCACCATCATAACCTTGGCCACGAAGGCGATGCGTGTTAATTTCAAGGTCTAGTACAAATTTTATAATCGTGTCAGCGAGGGCGCTGCCAATTTGGTCCTGAATTCGCATAAAAAAAACACTTCTTGGATGTCGTTGGCAACTTTGTTTAGGTACCTTGAATAAACGGTAAGCTGTTTGATTCCAGCAATGCTCCTGGTTTCGTCAGCAAATACGGAGAAGGGGGCTGTATGTTTACTTTTACTTTTGCAGGCTTTCATTGATTATTTCACCACAAATTTATATAATATGGCCTTGTACATTTGGACCTAAATACCACGCATTGCTGGGGCAACTTTCTAAATGGTTCTTCAGATCTGTATCTCCACAGTCAGCTCGCAAAGAAGCGCTCTAAATATACCTGCATTTTCAACGGGCCCTTTGCTTAACTCCGTAGAACCATGTATAACGTCCTTGTTTCCACCTTCTGCGGATCTGAAAGGAGCAAATATTTAAGGCATCACTAGGCAGTAAGGAATATGACTGCGCTGTTTTCAAGTTGTGTACGAATTCAACGAAATATTTAGGTGAATACTTCAACGAATAAAAATAAGGCGGGAATTCTTACCAGAGGAGCATGTTGGCATAAGCGGTGCAGGCGCCTCCAGCACAGTTTTACGATAAGTCTCTGAAGCAAGTCTCTCGTCTTCAGTAGCGGTTGAAATTTTTTGTCTGGAAGTAGTATCTGTTAAGCCGGAAGGGGAAAAAAATTAGGCGGTGGTTTGAGATGTGGCTGTTCCCCATGAACCAGGGGGTTTCCAGATTCGGCGAGAAATGTCTGTGGTCAGTCGTACAAGAAGCCTCCTTTGTCGTTTGTGCTGTTTTTTTTTAATCTCGTGACGTTGTGTATGGCAACAGTATTACGTGTGAAAGGCCATCTTTTCCCTCCATGGGCAAGGCCCTTCCTGCAACCTCGTAGCGAAACGCACTGGTTCGTGACTTGACTGAAAAGCTGTTTCCGGACAAACTTGCGTAAACCTCCCGCATTTAGATTTCTTGTGTTGTTTTTTTGCCCATGTGTGCCGGTAACCCACCGTGAAATTTTCCGCCAGTGGTGCGGGAATAAGTGTAATGAGTGCCAAAATTAAGGCAGCCGATGTGCTACGTTGCCAACGTTCAACCTGCCGTCATTACATACGTATCAGTGCCCTTATAGCGGTGCATAGTTATCTCTACCCCACCAGAGATATAGTATGTAATATTTGTAGGTAAATATTTGGCTTGGTAATACATTTCGCGCGATTCAGCAAGCAATAGTGCTACACATGTAGAATAACTCATTAGGGAGCTTCACCATCTCAGAATTAGGAAAGCCATGAAGACTAAAATTGGCAAATTACCAAGATTAGGTTTGTCATCCCTTTGAAGGAGCCGCACTGGCGGGACATCTTCCTGCCAAGCATCAGCTTCAATGATCGTCTGACGCTCTAGGCAAGTAATTGTTTCGTTGGTGAATTATACAAATATTTCATAGGATAAACACATTACTGGAGGTTAGTATAAGTTTTACAAAATATATGTGTAGCCTATTACAACCATCATGCCCCTAGCCGTATTTAAAACACCGTTTATTCGAGCGCTAAGGTAGAAGACAGCAAGTCATCCGTGACAATTACCGTTCGTGAAGCTGTCAGTAATTTGTTTTTATGATAAAGAAGTAGTGATCTGAAATTATTTGCCTACCCTATAAATGAATTACATAATGACCACGGTAATAAACGAGAAGAAAGGGGTTTACCCGAGGGGCCTGATTTTTATTAGTCATATTATGAGACGCCAGCAAGCACTCACACCGAGGACAACATAGGCGAAATTACTTCTGCTTAATAAATGAAATAAAGAAACGTTAAAGTATAGGAAATGAAAGTTTGCGAAAAAGCAACTTGCCGCAGGTGGGGAACGATCCCATAACCTTCGCATTTCGCGTGCGATGCTCTACCAATTAAGCGACCGCGGGCCGTTTCTCCCGCCACTTTCTTGGGTATTTATGTTTCCTTGTAGAACCCTGGCAGTGTTAGCCAGCTCCACCACTCCGCGGCGGACGTGGAACATCCTTTTTGCCGCAAGCGTCACGAGAACGTGATCTTTTTTGGTGAAGACAACTAACTGGTCAATAAACCGGTTTATGCCGACAATAAAGGGGTTATGCGATAGGAAAAGATTGGGAAAACAAACCACGCACGCTCAAATATAAACACATCTCATTCCATGACCGCAAGAATAGATCTGGAAACGCTGGCATGCGCAAGAGCGGCAGCAGCAGCTACCCTCGTGCTGTTGCACGCCTCAACACGAACTAAGACGAGAGCAAGGCAAACAGCTGCTATCGCTGTAGGACCTACCACGGAACCTCACGGGGGTGGCGGGAATGCGCCTGGAATATTGATATAATTGCTATCGCAATAATACAAGACTACCGGACAACTGAAGAGTCCCGTAGCATACTGCTTGCCGCAAGTAACAAAATCGAACTTTCACCATGCGAGAATTCGATGCGCCGCCACAATGTTTCTTTCTTGTGTGGGGCAGGGCCACCGAAATGAAAATGCACAAAGGATAACACGTTGGCCGCAACAGAATGCCTACTTTTGGCACCTAGTGTGGCAGCCGAAGGAATAACGAACAAAACGTGAGACGTTTGGTTCGCAGAGACGCATCCTACATGGGCAATTCAAAATAATTTCTGGAGAGGTTGCGATAACATCGAAGTGAGGGTGATGTCCTCACGCGAACGCGTTGCAATCCGCTGAGTCCCCACAGTGATTGCGGCTAGCGACCATCGTTTCTTTTTCTCATCTCCTACCTAGCCAGAACGCCTCAAAAAATATGGCCAATATCCACTCGGCCAAAGAAAAACCAACGCGCACCGATATGCGCTGCGTATTGGTCGGGGCCACACGCGATATATGCATGCGCTCTGGCTGGCTCTGGCAGCCCGCGGGTAGCGAGAACAACGAATTTGACGAGGCTGAACGCGTCCTCGCCAATAGAAGTCAAAACAGAAAAAATAAATAAGAACGTAGTTACCTTTGCTTGCTTTAGTTTCTTGACATGGACGCTTTTGCGCAGGTTAAAAAAATGCTGATATTCTTTTTCGTGACATGACGGCAGAAATGAATCAGCACAGCGCTCCGTATTCATCGGACCTCGGTGTGTGATTAGTCAACTTCGGTGATAGTGTGTTGATTTCTCGTTGTATGGGCCGAAGTTCGACTTTTGAAAAGTCAATGAACCGGTGGCGTCAACATCGGAAATAAAAATTTAACACATGACCTCGGACATGTCAGTGCACCTTACTCATCAAAAGTTTAGGAGAATTTGATACCCATGAGGTTTCGGAATTGAAATCCATGTCCTCCGTAGATTAGGCGGCCGCCGCGAGATGCTGCGATGAACCCGCTCGCCATCGAAACTTCCTTGAAACTTCGGGCTCGGATGGGGCGCCTTCCGCTGTGTGACTCCAGGCCACGAAATCGAGACCGAGTTTACAGTGTTCGTGCCGAAATGCCTTTTCGAGCGTAAAAAAGACATTGTAGACAAAATACAGAATCAATTCTGGCACCGGGGCTTGTTTTGGTCGGCGGTGCATGACAGCACGAAAAAACTTCGGGTGAGGGACTGAAGCCCCATAAGCACCCCATCCGCTCCCTGGCTACACCCATGTGCAGGTTGGTGGCGGTGGTTTGCGAGTTAGCTCAGCCGTGTAGCTTTGTCTGAAGTTATTGCAATAGTTGGTCCTCTGGGGCGCCATAGTTGTAATTAAGCCGCTGAATTTGATGGGCTTTGGTGTTGGTGTCGCCGGCGAGAGCTTGAAGTTTAGCAGTCTTTTGTGCTCCGGGTATAGTTGTAAGTTGGTCGTGAGACCGCCAGTTCTGGCGCGGTAGCTGCTCAGCGTAGTCGTTTGCCTGCATCATTTTTATGACAATTTGGAATATTTGCTTGCGGTTGAACGTCTGCCATCGTCCAGCCTCCGATAAGTGGAGAAGGTATTTATCGGCCATCGAATTGTCCTTCGCCTAGTTTAAACGTCCTGTTATGGTCATGAGCTACACAATGGATACCGTTTAGCCAAATTCAAATGTCTTCGAGGGGAGAATCATGGTCAAATTCATTCATGTACGCGTTCTGGTCTGCAAGTTGGGCATCGTGGGCTTACGGTAAGGTTGTTCAATCCAGTGTGGCCCGCTGAAATAAAAAAGAAAGCCGCAGTTTCGCCCGAAAGCAGAAGCATCGATTGCGACATCAAATTAGTAGACAGCTCTGAGAAATAAGGGCAATAATTGGCCATATGAACTTCGAAATAATCTCTTGCTAACTGAATCATGCAGCACGGTGTCAGCGCTTACGAGCAAACATAAATACATCACACTCGATGAGCGCGGACACTCGCTGTCAAAACGCTAGTGTGAGCAAGCGCGGAAGCAGCAGCGAGCGGAAGGGCGTTCGTGTGGTCTGTCGCTTCAACTCAACGCAAGAGCGGCAAAGCGGCACAAATGCATCATCATCAGCAGCAGCAGCCTGCTTACGCCAACTGCAGGGCGAAGGCTTCTCCCATACTTCTCAAACTATCCCGGTCATGTACTAACAGTGGCCATGTTGTCCCTGCAAACGCCCTAATCTCATCCGCCCACTTAACTTTCTGTCGCCCCCTGCTACGCTTCCCTTCCCTTGGAATCCAGTCCGTAACCCTTAATGACCATCGGTTATCTTCCCACCTCATTACATGTCTTGCCCATGCCCATTTATTTTTCTGCATTTCAACTAAGATGACATTACCTCGCGTTTGTTCCCTCATCCAATCTGCTATTTTCTTATCTCTTAGAGTTACACCCATAATTCTTTCCATAGCTCGATGCGTCGTCCTCAATTTAAGTAAAACCCTTTTCGTAAGCCTCCAGGTTTCTGCCCCGTACGTGAGTACTGGTAAGACACAGCTGCTATACCCTTTTCTCTCGCGGGATAATGGCATTCTGCTGTTCATGATCTGAGAATGCCTGCCCAACGCACCCCAGCCCATTTTTATTATTCTGGTTACTTCAGCCTCATGATCCGGATCCGTGGTCACTACCTGTTTTAAGTAGATGTATTCCCTTACGACTTCCAGTGCCTCACTGCGTATCGTAAACTGCTGTTCTCTTCCGAGACTGTTAAACATTAGTTTAGTTTTCTGCAGATTTATTTTTAGACACACCCTTCTGCTTTGTCTCTCTAGGTCAGTGAGCAAGCATTGCAATTGGTCCCCTGAGTTACAAAGCAAAGCAATATCATCAGCGAATCGTCGCAAGTTACTAAGGTATTCTCCATTAACTCTTATCCCCAATTCTTCCCAATCCAGGTCGCTGAATACTTCCTGTAAACACGCTATGAATAGCATTGGAGAGATCGTATCTCCCTGCCTGACGCCTTTCTTTATTGGGATTTTGTTGCTTTTTTATGAAAAACTAACGTGGCTATCGAGCCGCTATAGATATCTTTCAGTATTTTTACATACGCCTCGTCTGCACCCTGATTCCGTAATGCGTCTATGACTGCTGAGGTTTCGACTGAATCAAACGCTTTCTCGTAATCAATGAAAGCTATATATATATAAAGGTTGGTTATATTCCGCACATTTCTCTGTCACCTGGTTGATCACCTGAGGACTCCGCAAATTATGACCACTTGGGGTTAAGTCTAAGTACACAGGTGCTTTCGCCCCCATCGAAATGCGGCCGCCGTGGCCGGGATTCGATCCCGCGACCTCTTGCTCAGCAGCCCAACACCATAGCCACTGAGCAACCACGGCGGGTTGCAGACGGCATGCTGCCTTGGGCAAATGCTCCCTGTTTTATGCCATGGTGTACGCTAAGCGGCAGTTACTGGTGGCTGTTCTTGCGTCGCACAGTTTATTTAGTATGTCGGGGAGTTTTCTACGTGGAAAATGGTTCTCTAAGACGCACTGAAGCGACTTAAGTCAGAATGGGCACAGTTGCTCGGCGTTAAGGCAGACGGAGTACCCAGCGTGATGTTCGTGTGCTTGCTTGAGCCTGCAATAACCTTGCACATCATTCTTGTATTTCTGGAAATGTTCTTAATAATGTCACTTTACTTCAGCTTCTCTTTGGCATTTTAAGCTATGATTTACAGTATTGAGACCTCGCGAAGCAGACGACGAACTCAACGACGTGGGTAGTGTTCTGCTACGGAATAAGTAGTGCTTTTGGCTTTCACAGACGCTGAAATTGTTATCTTTAGACACATTGTGAAACTGGCTGGTTTGTTCGACAAGGTTTTCGTTGACTAAGAAAATATTTGGTGTTAGTAATACCAGCATAACTTACAGTCTCAATGATACTTGTAGAGAGGTGGAATGACTGACTGTTGACCATACGAGCGTCCGAAGCAGTTGTGAATGCTTGGTTATAAATATGTTTGTTTTACATATCGCGTTGCTGAAACATGCGGCATAGTCATGCGACATCCTATTGGGGCGCTAACACGTTCTTTTTCTCGCGATAGAATTGAATAACAGCGCAAGGACAGCAGAGGGGAAAGAAGAGAGAACAGAGCTTCTTAAGAGTATGAGATCTGACTTTGTGTTTGGTGTTGTTCTCCCCGATCTGTATTAGGTAATCAGACATCTTACGGAAACCTTGTCAGCAATATTAGTCGCTGGATTCTGTTTATGTGATCAGGTTTCGATATTACTACATTAGAGGCGGAAACTACAATGTCAAAACGCAAAACTTATACATAAGGCTGGTTTACCAAGCGCAGCAATCGCTATGTTGAGCAACGTCATTGGCATCATACAGGCGGCTAACATACAGATAGCATACTGTGGTATAAAGGTTATAGAACAGGAACCAGGGGCCTCAGAAGTGCTGGCCAACGTTTCAATAGGAGGGCCTATCTTCGTCGAAGGTGGCCTTGTCATCGTCGGCAAGTTAGTTTTAAGATGACTACAAGTCTACTAATTTTGAAATGCACGAGAACGATGCACGTAGCTTACCCAAATATTGTGTAATGGTTTGCGGTTTGATGTTTCGGTATATCATTGGGTTGGCCATACGCGAGCACGCATGTTTATGGTTTAGATCCCACGCTAGGCTGTCAGTTGGAGTACTTTTTAATTTACGATGGCAATTCACAGACACTGGTTCTCTTCGTCGATTGAAAACCCGTACTGCCAAGATATTTCACAACATGTACACCGCGGCTGTTGATGTAGGGCGGTTCTTTATGCACCCGACTGAAATTTTCGCATACTGCAGTGACCGCTGCAGCGAAAGACTACACAGTGGTTTCCCGACAACCTTGTATAAACTGACATCACGCACATTCCACGTAGATAGCGGTAACACATCTTCAAGTCGTTCCGCAGCACGCGACAGCAAGACATTCAAACAGCGTCGCACAGCACAAAGATGAGGAAAGGCTCGCCGCGCGCTTTTTCCACCTCTCCCTACGAAAAGGTCTTTGAAAAGGAAACACACGTGTAAAGCTAGTAGAAAGATGGATGAGGTCCCCGAATCTTTAATAACATTGCTTCCTCCCGCATGTGGTCAGGACTCATTTTTGACGACAGATGCGAATGCGCTTGCCAGGAGACGAAATGAAATATTCACATGCGTCATAGAGATTTTCAAGTGCACCGCTGGTTTTTTTTTTTTCTGAGTCAACCTATGTCAAAACAACATGTGCGTCCTTAAAATTTAGATAAATGTCGAAGAAGATCATGAACGCACACATGCGTTTATTTCGGGCACACGTTCATCGAAGAAGCATTTTAACACGTCGTCGAGAACTCAATGACCTTCTACTGGCGATTTTCAAAACATCATAATTGGCATGACGCATAATGCGCGTTGCCAATGAAAATGAAAATGAGCCTTAACCTCGAAAGCTTTATAGCAACTACAAAGGTCCTTATGGGATCCAGTTCGTATCAGGCCCCTGCGAGAAGTTACTAGGTGAGACCCAGCTATTTTGTCTGCCGAACTTTCCACAATGAAAACTCAATGGGTGTGCGAAAATGAAATATTCCCGTCTGCAATAATTCGCAAAAGGAGGTCGGAACATGTAAACCGGGGCAAATGAGGATAGCATATGTGCTGCCTTTTTCGTGCTTTTGAACCTGCTACTACTACGACAAAGTGAATACCAAAGGAAGCACCAGGAGCAAGTGAGCACTGCAACATTAATGCGAATGTGTTAGATGTAGTTGGGTGATTGACGCAGCTTTACCCTTCGGCACCAGTATTATTATTATTGTTATTATTACTATTACTATTATTATTATTATTATTATTATTATTATTATTATTATTCAAAATACCTCGGAAGGCCCTCATTACGAGTGTATTACATGGGGGGGGGGGGGGCTATCACAGACACTGGTAGTAGTTTGTACGTACTAAAAACAAGAGACTTTAACAGAAGTAAAAATACAGTGAAACATAGGTAATATACAAGATTATTAGGTCACAATTATTACAGAGAAAACATAAGTACATAATAGGAGAACACAAGTCAACTGCAATGAAAAACACCAACAAACATTGAAAACACTGTAAAATTCCCAAAATATAATAATAAGATTAGTGGATAAGTCGTGAATGAATTAAATGTTGAAACTTAGACAAGTCTGGTTCCGTGACGATGACTGATGGTAAGGCGTTCTATTCAGTTATTGTGCTTGGTAAGAATGAATATGCATAATGGGATGACTGGCAGTTAATGCGTTTGACTTTGTATGGATGGTCACGGCGTGGAAAAATAACTGGTGGTGACTGAGAGAAATTGTCGTGAAGTGATGGGTGGTGATAAAGCTTATGAAAAAGTGCTAGGCGAGAAATTTTACTGCGAAGTGCTAAGTTGTCCAACTTGGCTCTATTTTTTAACGAGGTGACGCTGGTGTAACGTGAATCATCTGAAAATATAAATCGCGCAGCATGGTTGTGCAAGGCTACGATGTTACTGATGATATCAGTTTATTTGGGATCCCAGATGGCAGACGCGTATTCTAGTTTAGGACGGATTAATGTTGTGTATGCTAGTTTTTTAACATGCATTGGGGCTTCTTTTCAGTTATGTTTAATAAGCCCGAGAGCACGGTTTGAAGAGGCAAGGGTAAGATTAATATGATTTTTCCATGATATGTTAGACTGAAGAATGATGCCAAGGTACTTGTAAGTAGTTGCGAGTTCCACAGAGTTGTTATCAAGGGAGTCGGTGGTTCGAATTCGTGGCCTATTGGTGAGAGACATGAGTTTAGTTTTGGAAATATTTAATGGTATTAACCAATTAGAACACCATGCACTTATTGCGTCCAGGTCAGTTTGTAGTAAGTGGCTATCAGCGTTACTTGTTACACATCGATAAACTACACAATCGTTTGCAAATAGTCTGATTTTGGATGACACGCAACTGGGTAAATCATTAATATAAATTAGAAAGAGTAAAGGTCCAAGTACGCTGCCTTGTGGAACGCCAGACGTAACATCAGCATAACATTAGTTGGAATTGTTAACTGATGTAAACTGTATTCTAGATTAGAGAAAATTGGTGATCCATGCAATTATAGTAGGGTGAATGTTAAGCTGTGAAAGTTTAAGTAACAACCTATGGTGTGGAACATGGTCAAATGCCTTAGAACAATCTAAAGATATTGCGTCAACTTGGAACCCGGAGTCTATTAGTGCAGCTGTGTCGTTAATAAATCCGTCAAGTTGGGTGTCGCATGAGTAGCCCTTGCGAAAACCGTGCTGATGCTTAAAAATAATGTTATGGTCTTCAAGGAAGTTGATGACTTGCCTGTGTGTATGTTCGAGTAATTTACAAATAGTGCTGGTTAAGGAGATGGCACGATAATTAAGGGGAGAAGCACGATCACCTGATTTCAAATTGGGTATTATTTTGGCAATGCGCCAGTCATTAGGAATACCACCAGTTGATAGTGACTGGGAAAATAGTGCGGTTAACATAGAACAAATGCTATGCGATGTATTCATTATAATTTTATTATTGAAACCTAGATGGTCGGCAGTAGATGACATTTTAAGATTGGTCAGTAGAGATAAAACACCAGCCTCACTGATGACTACCTCATGCAATGTGATTGCCACTAATGTCTTTAAAGTTGGCAATGAGTTAACGTTTTCATGAGTGAAAATCGTTACACACCTATCATTAAGAAGTTGAGCGCAATCGGAATCGGGATAGGGACACCAAAAGAATCAGTAAGAATAATGTCAGTGCGAATTGCATGGTTCACCACACGCCAAACGCGGCGAGTATTATTTTTTAGCATGGATTGTAAATCATGAGGAAAAAAAAGTTATGGCGAGTAGATTTTAGCAATGCCTTATAAGCCTTTTTCACACGCTTTGTGTTTATCATGAGCACTTGCTAGACCAGTCAGCTTTGCCTGCCTGTAAAGTCTCTTCTTTTCGTTATTAAGCCACCGAAGCTCGTTGTAAACCAAGGAGAACTGCTTTTGCAGGAAATGGATAACATAGGAATGTAAGTGTCAATGAGTGTACTGAGGGTGCCTTTAAAGAGGACCCAGTTCTGTTCAATGGAACGTGATTAAAGATCATGCAGAAATTGACCTGAAAATGTTGTTAATTCATTGTAAATTGCGTCGAAATCGGCTTTACCGTAACACCTTATTTTCTTCTTGGTAATTATTCTTTTGCTCACGCAAAAGTTAATGCATCCAGTTATAACATCATGGTCAGCGATGCCTGCTTCATGAGTTATGTCGGAAAATATATCAGGATTATTACTTAAAACTAAGTCTAGTATACTGGCAGAGGTTTCAGTGGATTGTGTTGGTTGACTAATAAGTTGGGTTAATGAAAATTCAAGACAAGTGCTGACAAAGGTATGTGCGGCCGCATCCGTGGTCGATACGGAGAGCGTCGACCAATTGATATTTGGAAAATTGAAATCGCCAAATATGATAATTGCCGGCCTCGGAAAAAGCGCGCACACCTCGCTCAGTGCTCGATGATACTCATCGGAAAACGCGCCAGACAGGTCGGGTGGACTGTAAAAAACGCCAATGATAACACCAAATGCAGCACCCTTCATGGAAATCCAAATACATTCAAGAAAAGAATCGATAATGATGGGTGCGGCAATGAATTCTTCCTTTATCGCGATGAGCACACCGCCCCCTCTACGCTGTTGCCTATCACATCGAAAAAACTTGAAAATGCATTCACTCGTAAAGATGCTGTTATCGTGTATGGTGTTGTTAAGCCAGGTCTTGGTAAGGAACAGTAAAGAAGCGTGGAATGAATCGATGAGTGATGAGAGTGCAATACCATTAGCGACAACACTTCTAGGGTTGGTGTATAAAAAGAGACGCGACAATGTCTTCGAAGTTTTCAATCGGTTGGGACGCAGTTCATGTTATATTTGGCGAAAACGTTCGGTGACAGTGCAGCCAAGGCTACAGAGCCGAATCACACCTGTTTTGCTACGCTCCTGTATGTAGTTCCCTGCCGACATCATGCTTACGCTATTCAGGTTTAACAAAAATGTTACAGTAACCTGGACTTACTTAATGCAAGAAATAACTTAAAAATCAAGAAATACGTTACCATGTTCAAGGAATTTCGTTTCACGCTATTCCATGCTGCGCGGTCTTTTGGCGTCCGCATCTCTTTCTCACCACCTTTAAACGAACATGGCGTCCTCAAGCTGCAGCAAGTCAATGTCGCTTGCCGATGCACGTGCAAAGCGTTCCGTGACCCCACCCGCCATGCCTCTGTGGCAAGATTTGTCGATACAAAAGCTCTCCCCGCAGGCCGAGAAAGTCGTGTACAAGCATGCAAAAGCGACCTTAGATGGCTATCACAGACGCATGTCGGAAGGTGAGCGTGCTGCCTTGGATTAGCGAACGCTAGGTGTACCGGATTAAGCTCGACGCACGCTGTGGCACCTTGAAGTCACCGAAGCCCGAACTGCCGCGTCTCCCAGCCGCACACACCAGCGCCAGAAAAGGAAGAACGAAGATGCAACTTCAGGACAGTTTCTCCCTAGCCGCTCTAGAAAGAAAAGTGCATCAGTATTTCATGCGAAATGAAATTCCGACGGCCGCAAAACTTGCTCGAGATGTGACCAGTGACAGCGACATGCATATGCCTGAAATGTATTTACGTATAATGACAGAGCTGCTCAGCGACATTACGGTTGCTTTATGCAGACGAAAGAGAAACTCTGCTCGCCTGGAGAGAAACGACGTCAAATTGTGGGGCGGCTGTATCTGCGTACCCTCCAAGAACTTCGTACCCAAAAGCGGTATGTACAATAATCGACCCTTTTTCCAAATTTTAGAGTGCATGGATGAATAGGTGATTTCTATCATCCCGTAAAGCTGAACGTTCAATTGTTCCGTTAAAAGATTTTTACCGAGACGAAAAAGACGCTAACTGAGTTTGGCTCTAATTGCCACCATAAAAAATAGTAGCGTACCAAGCTTTCGCTGCTCACAGAAGCGTATGTTCACAAGCGCAAGCGTTCTTGCTTGACAGTTACGTGCGTCGTTTGTCCTCGTGGAACAGACATTAATGTTAGCGTTGCAAGTGGTGGCGTTTTTTGTGGCCGACTGTCGTGCATCACCGGGTTTAGATGCCCGCTGTGCAGCTCACGCCAATCACTTGGCCAGCATTTGCTGCGCGGAATAATATGCTTCGCTTATTGCGTCTCACGAACATGCGGTGCCTGAATAGTGTTTAATCATATTAGCTGAGCAGTGTAAATTCACTCAGCCCTTCACCCGTCTTGAGAAATTGCAAGCTACCTGGCGACAAGCTTCAATTCTTTTACTTGTTTGTTTCTTTTTTGCAGGCACATAAACTATCTTGACGAAACTTCGATCAACGCTTGACATAACAAGGAAAAGATCTGGTAGGACATGAACGTCTTTACAGGCGAGGATGCTTTTCGGGAAGGTCCTAGAACAGGCCTACGCGCACCCAGTTGCAAAGGCGGCAGGCTGATCTTATTTCACGCGGGTGGCCAAGATGGCTTCGTAAATGGCGCTTCTCTGGCTTTCTTAGCAGCGAAAAGAGCTGGTGGCTGCCACAATTAAATGCATGGCCCACGGTTCGAGAAATGGTTCTCTAAGCAGTTTCTACCACAGATCGAACAATGCATGCAGCATTGTAGTAATGGAAAATTCACCCTAGCACAGTGTTCACCTTGAAAAGGTACCGACAGCATGAACACACATTGTTGACACTCAGTTGTGGTTAACCAAGAAAGCCATCGCATTTTCTCAGGATCAATAAAAGCCACAGTTGCTGGATCTCGTTAACCAACACAAGATGGTGCGTTCGGCCTATCAACGTGGACGTGGTTGCTAAGTCTGCCGGTCCCGACGTCGTGAGGCTTCCTTCACACCACTGCGAGTTGCATCCAACCAAACTGATTTCGAGCCAGGTGAAATGTTGTCTAGCGGCTAACAGTACCGCCTTCACCCTTGCAGCTGTCGAAAAGTTGCAGCAGGAAAGCATCAATTTTGTAACAGCAGAGGAGTGTCTTAGGGTGTGTTCTCTTGTTCAGAGGATTGAAGAGGAATTCCGGCAGCGTGAGGGCATCATTGATGCAAGCCTCGCAGGCTATAAATTTCACTCGTATCAGATACTAGCAGCTCAAGTGACGCGAGTGATAGTGAGATTAGCACAATGGAAGATCCGCTGTGAATGCGGGCACGGTCGCAGAAGCTTCCGCAACATTCTGTTGTGTGCTTGGGCTTTAGCGTCAAGCTTTTAGTAATCACGTGGCATATGAAATATTTGATTGAGAGGTTTTGCGTTCCAAAACCATAGTATGAACCCTAGGAACAGCGTAGAGCTCCACCATGGAACAATGTTCGCAACTTTATGATTTCTTTTACTTTTTAAAGCTTTCCCTCAGGCTTAACGAAGCATGCGTGAAAAATGCGCGAACAAATGCGTTCCTTGACGTGGACCAAAATTTAATGTATGGGCACTTCTACATTTTGCCCTCATGGAAATTTAGCCATAGTGATTGAACCCGCAAGCTCGCGCCTAGCAGCGCATGGCTGCTAAGCAGTCTTGGTGGGCGAAGCACGTGTGCATTTCGATGGCAACATAGTAGTTATGGGAATAGGTATGAATAGTTCTCGCTTGCAGCAATCATTTGGAAAGAAAGGTTGTGTAAATAAAGACGTTGGCTTTGCCGCTTGGAATGAAACACATCGTATATATAAAATATGCTGCCAAGCGCATAGCCGGAGACATTTTCCCAAAGTTACAGAAATAGTCTATTTTGCATAAGAGTTCAACTATAGTTGTGTTCGTACATAGCTACAAGGGTAATTTCCTAAATTTTATGGTTGACCACGACACAACAATTTTTAAGTATTCATGAATAAGATATACCTATGAGCTTTCGATAAATATGATTTCTTATACGTAAGAATAATCTTTACAGTTCCTTAGCACAGCTAACACACATCTAGCACATGCAATCACGAAAGTTGTAATCGAAAACGCCCATTCGCGGCAATGGGTCATTAGTAAGTTGAGCAAGGACTACTTTCAAAGGCCTTCAGATCAGTAGAGCTAGATGACACCTCGAAAGACCGACCGCAATCTTCACGGCAAGATTTAAGGTTCATGCCTGCACTTACGTTAAGCCCTTCTGTGATATGCACCAATGCTCACGGGACGTAATTATGGGCCTAGACTTCGTAAGCCAACACGGGGAAGTCATTGCCTTCAAGTCCAAATCTATAACGCTCTCCAGATCAAGCGTTACCGACTCCACCCGTGCAGGTACATAGATTTAGGCGCAGGTTAAAGAACCGCAGGTTGTAGAAATTATTACCGAGTCCTTCATTACGGCGTGCCTCATTATATCAGGTCCTGGTACGTGGACGTAAAATCCCACAATGAAGTTATTTTAACTCTAGATCAAGCAGTACTACCGAAGGGGATTGCCAACACACACCTACGCAGACCGTACCTGGCCATACATAACCTACTACAAGACACGTAGTTTTGCCTTTCATTGTGCCTCTCCTCCATAAGTGCTCCTTATATGTATCTTTTGCCAGTTGGCACTTAATACTTCGGCTAATTACCATGCCTATACTTCCCTCTTTCCTAGAGTGAACCATTATGTTACAACTCTCCCATGCGAAATTCTGAAAAACAGGCACCGCTCCAAATTTCGTGCATTCGTTTCGGTGAAGGCGTGTAAACCTATACTACCGTCGATCAGCTGCGTTTAGAATTTCAAGCCATGTTTCCGGCCTGCGACCACCCTACATGTTCATGTAGCAAATTTTACCTTCTTTCTAGTTATCCTTTGTATATTTTTATAAAATCTGGTCTATTACTGTTCTTTGCTGGTGTGCCACTCCATTAAAATCCTAATGCACCTTTGTGTTTTCCTGGAGCCCACTTAAAGTGGTATTGCCCACGCCGCGAATCGTCGTCCAATTGGTGTTGGTAGCCTGTCACTAAAATGGGCCCTGTCACGCAAAAATGCGCATTCATAGCTTGTTCGGCGCACTTCTCAGTTGCGGTCAACAACAGTAAAATTCATTGCCTTAGCTAGCATCGAAATGTTCTTTTTTAGCGCAAGCACAGCCCTTTCAGTTGCATACCCCAGCCTTTCAGCCTCTTGCACCATGCACAATGCGATTTGCACTTCTTTTGACACCGTAGATCGGTAATCCAAACGGTTATTAGTTTCGCAATCCCTATCCCCCGTGTCTAAAGAACGTCAATGACTCCGCCCGTTATCACCGCTAGATACTTATCTTCAATAGTTGTCCACATATGTCATTTGACTTTCACTTTGAATTACCTAATCTATTTCACAGACAACGAGCTGAAACATCTCCAAATCGTTCCGTAGCTCGCGACAGCAAGACATTGAGCGCCGCGCCGGTTCGAATAAGCCAGATAGGAGGAGAGTCACGCCACGCGACTTTTTCCCCTCGCCCTAGGAATAGTTCACGAAAAAATAAACACACGTGCAAAGAAAGTTTGTAGAAATGTTGATGAGGTCACCCAATCTTTAATAACAATTCTTCCGCGCGCATGGCGTCCATAAGTCTCTTATTTTTGACGGCAGATGTGAATGCCGCGGCCAAGAGACAAAATGAAATATTCATATGCGTCATGGACATACTCAATTGCACATCTACTTCTACTTCTGAGTCAACCCAAGTCACAACGAAATGTTCCTTGAAATTTGGATAAATGTCTTGCGAAGGAAAACATTAAAGTACATGTGCCTTCATTCTGGGTGCATGTTAACTCAAGAAGCATTATAACATCTCGTGGAGAACTCAGTGACATTATACTCTTCTACAATATTCAAGACATCCTACTTTGCAATGCCTATAACACGCCTCGTGGTACTTATTCAAGGAAAATGAGGCCTAACCCCAAAAGCCCTATAATAGCTACACAAGTTTTGATGGGTGTCAGTATATACTCAAGACACTGAAAAAAAGTTACTACATGAGAGCCAACTTTTGTACCTGCCTACTTGCCACAGCAAAAAATGTATGTGCGTGCGAAAATAAAATATGGGTGAGTAACTTCGCGTTCGTTTAGGATGTGCTGAGTTGTCTACATACGTTTGTTGCAGCACACACATGCCTCATCCTGATACGAATGTTTCCATCATTTTTTTTGTCTTTCTTCAGTTAGTTCTGGCCTAAAGCAGTCAGCCACTGCGCTTTGTGTTTTCGTAGAAATATTCGCAATATATTTGTGAATGGTGGCACTCGCTAACACACCCACGGTCAGTTCTAGTTATAACACATAGATACCACAGAAAGTCGATGGGAGAACGGCACCGCGGTAGTTCAATTGGCAGAGCATCGCACACTCATCGATAGCTTGACTTGCTGCTTGTGGTGTCGACGCTGATACATTTGATAGAATTGTTGAGACCGTGCCTTCGATTGTTGTGTAGAAAAGTGTGTTCCTACCTTGATGTGTCATCTCTATTGCATGCAGAACTGCATTGTGGTTGTAAAATTTATCCTCCTTGGATGTTGTGCTACCCAGGGGTATGTGGCACTTTTGAAGTAGATTCTAGTCTCACCATACACTCCAAGTGATGGCACGTCGCCTGGAGCCCGAGCTCCCGTGGCTGGCCCGGTTGGCCCACAAGATTCGTTAACGTTTCGAAAAGTTATCAACAAGTCATTCTGTTCAGGGAAGCGTCAAACCCTGGTCACCTTTCTTAGCAGGCATGCTTCATTGCTTAATTTAGCCCAGAACGCCGACAGAATTCGCATTCCAACTACGTAGGCTCGCCACAGATCCACGCGGCGTCCGCTCATCCCATAAGGCCTTACAGCGTGTGCGCGTTGGAGCGCAAGACTGTCACTTCATGCAAGAATCCCCTAGCTTTGGGGTGCCCTGGTCATCCCCGTGCAAAAGAAAAACGGGTACTCGAGGCATCGCATCGCCCACCAGCGTCTCAATTCGGTACCAATAAAGGATGTGTATCCACTTCGCGGTATCGATGACGTTATCGGCAGTCTTCACTCCGCATCCTGCTCTTCCTCTGTGGACCTCTAATCGGGCTACTGGCAGATATCCATGCATTCAACCGGCAAAGAGAAAACCGTTTTTGTGACACCAGACGTCTTGTCTGAATTCGACGTGATAGTTTGGTTTGTGCAATGCGCCTGCGACGTTTGCAAGGTTTATGGACATGGACTGCGCAGCCTGAATTTGGAGATTTGCTTTTGGTACCTTGAAGACTTCGCGACTTTTACAGAGCGCAATCATCCACTCGACGCTGTATCGACATGCCTTGAACGAGCGGCCCCTACCCTATACTCAGAAGAATGCCACTTTCGCCAACAAGAGGCGCTAGTATTTAGACACGTGGTGGACAAGCATGATGTGTTACGAGACCCACAAAAGGTCGCTGCAGTGAACGGCTTTATACAACCGCAGTCAAAACGCGACCACAGAGGTTTTTTGGGTGTTGGGTCTTTGCTCATACTCGCGAGGTTTTGTGCCCAAGAGGATGAAAGATAAAAGTAGAAGGCTGGCAGGTGTGCCCAGCATTGTCGACACAGCCTACCTGCTGACTTCATTATTGCGCAAGGACAAGCCTTTCCCCTGGACAGTGGATTGCGATTCCTGGGGCGCTATAACGTAAAACTATTGCACATTTTTCTATTCCAATTCTGCTATCAGCCCTCCACGATTGGTCAAAAACTTTTTTCGACCTCCCCCACTTCACTTGTCTGTCACGCGAAGTCACGAAAACCGCGTTACCTCCCCATCTGATATGAAGTGTACACACGGGTTATGCATGATTTGAAAGAAAAAAGAAAACAGTTATTTATGATTCGACCCCGTTTCGCCATTATCCCTCGGCTATTGGTAAAAAACTTTCGGGCTGCACCCACTTCACCTCCCTCTCACGCGACGTCACAAAAACCGCAAACACTCACCGCGTCAAAGTGACATGTACGCGATAAAGATGCAATAATAGGCCGAACAAAACAGAATTTTCTTCGGAATAGCCGCAGACTGCCCCGTTCCGAAAGGAATAAATGATGGCTGCCGCCGATCGCTCAGACGCTGGCTACTCGCACCTGCCGGAGAGCATGGGTGTATTTGCGTATAATAAAACTTCTTGCGTGGCCGTGTAACGTTTTCGAGCACTTTCGGCACGTTTACAACCTCATTCTGCCAACTCTTCTTTGCTGAGGGTCAGTTTTAGCGTCATTCTTAAGCTTCAGTTGCATGCCGCCACGATTTTCGACCAGCCACCAAAAGCTAAGTAAAAGAAAGCCGACCAATCGCAGACGCCGGCACCACCCTCTTCATCCGGTTATCGATTTTCAGTGCACTGGCTCTGCCCCAGCGGATCCCTCTCCACTTGAGCGTTCTCCTCGCCTCTTGTCAGCCAATTAGATACGACAAGCCGCTCAGTGTAGGCAATGTTATTCGTTTTTCAAGCAAACAAAAGTGACCTCCTTTGAACGAGGAGAGCGTTTGATTGGCCTGTTAAGACAACCCTGCGGGTTACCGCCCGGTGCTTGCATCGGTGGTTACGCAAATTTGACGTCAGGGGAGTGGAATAGAAACATATTGAAATAGTTCTACGTTATAGGGCCCCTGCTTTCATTAACTGAAGTTCCGGCTCTCTTCTCGACCCATATTGGTCATTTTGATCCATCTGCCACAACACAATTGCACACCGACGCGAATGGAATTGGCCTCGGTGCCTTGCTTGGCCAGCGTTTTGGGCTTAGTCTTTTCATGACTCTGCCAGTAGTGCATGGCAGCATCGTGGGTAATTTAGCTCATTAAAAAAATGTGGAACGACCTTACTAAACTCTCCTCCCTTAGGCCATCTCGAGAGTTGGAGACTCTATAGAGATAAGCCGAACCACGCTTTCTGTTTTAGCTGAAATCTTGTTATGGCCTGCGCACTAGTGCCATTAGCCTCTATAAGCATGCCAAGAACTCTGATGACCTCTGCCCTAGAGATGATATGACCAGAGGGGGTGCGAAGCTTTATACTGACGTTCGAAAGGGGGGCCCAGCCCTTACGTTTGACAACGCTTCTCTTGGGTCTGTACAGCAAATGTTCCGACTTGCTTGGAAATAGTCGGAGTCCGGTTTCGCTAAGGAAAGCCTCGGTGTAACCCACAGCCTATTGAGTACCCCATCTACTCTACACTTGCTGCCGCCCGATACCAGACGGTGATATCTGCGTAAAGGGTATGATGTATGCCCTCGACTTGTGAGATCCTCTTGTAAAGCCCACAGAGAGCAATGTTTATTAAATGTGGTGAAATACCGAACCTTTTTGCGTACCTTTGGAGTCAAGAACGAGGGGTTCTGCTTTGACATCTCCTATCCTAGTGTTGGGCCCTCTGCTTTTGAGGAAGGAGCTGATGAATGCGTGGAATATACGCCTCAATCCAAAACTAGAGATCAATTTGAGAATATGTATGCCCGAGAGATTCTCAATGGCTTTCTCCAGGTCAAGTCGCAGGATTTCCCTGATGTCTCTCGACCGAACGTCGATAATCTGATGTTTGACCAACTTCATGGTGTCCTAGGTCGAGAGCGCCGGCCGCAATTCAATCATTTGGTACGGAAACAGATGTCATAGTATTGAGATTCAATGCCTAATTGCAATTTCTCCTTGCTGAATCATGCTGCCACAAAGGAGAACGCTATTTACGTAAGCTCAATAGGCACAATGAAAAGCCACAAATCTTCACTGCTCGGTTGCTTCCTCAGTGACAACGTACGGGCCTGAAAGCTGTGTTCATTCAAACGTTGCACAATAGAGATCAGGGGCCCTATAACGTAAAACTATTCGAATATGTTTTTATTCCAATCTTCTGACGTCACATTTGCGTGACCACCGACGCATGCATCGGGCAGTGACCCGAAGGGTTGTCTAAAGAAAGCAAGCAAACGCTCTACTCGCTCATAGGAGGTTAATTTTGTTTGCTTTAAAGACGAACAACATTGCCTACACTGCGCGGCTTGTCTTATCTAATTGGCTGATAAGAGGCGAGGAGCACGCTCAAGTGGAGAGGGAGTCGATGGGGCCGAGCCAGTGCACTGATAACCGGGTGTAGAGGGTTGTTCTGGCGTCTGCGATTGGTTGGCTTTCCCTTACTTAGCTTGCGGTGGCTGGTAGAAAATCACGGCGTCATGCAACGGAATATTAATAATGCCGCTAAAAAGGATCCTTGGCAAAAAAACAAGTTGGTTCAGGGAGGTTTCAGTCGTGCCGAAAGTGCTCGAAAACGTTACACGGCCACGCAGAAATCTTTAATGTACACAAATAAACTCATGCTCTCCGGCAGGCGCGAGTAGACAGTGCCTGAGCCATGGGTGGCAGCCATCTTTTATTCCTTTCGGAACGGGGCAGCCTGCGGCTATTCGCAGAATAATTCAGTTTTGTTCGGCATATTAATACATTTTTAACGCGTACACGTCACTTCGACGCGGTGAGTTTTCGTGGTTTTGTGACGTCTACTGACTGGCGGGTGAAGTCGCTTCAGCCCGAAAACTTTTGACCAATAGCCCAGAGCTAATGGTGAAAGGTCGACGAATCAGATATAACTATCTTTAGTTTGTGCAGCTCAATCATGCATAATGAGAGTGCACACGTCTTATCAGATGGGAGCTATCGCGGATTCTGTGAGGTCCCGTGATTGACAGGCGAGGTGGGGGGTGGCCCAAAAAAGTTTTTGACCAATCACGGAGGCCTGATTGCAGAATTGGAATAGAACAGTTTGGAATAGCTTTACGTTGTAGAGCCCCAGTGCTATATTGGTGAGTCAGAAGCGTAGTCGATAGTTCTTATCCAATTAGGATTATTTTCCCACTTCAGGTATTCTCAGGTTATCTATCTATCTATCTATCTATCTATCTATCTATCTATCTATCTATCTATCTATCTATCTATCTATCTATCTATCTATCTATCTATCTATCTATCTATCTATCTATCTATCTATCTATCTATCTATCTATCTATCTATCTATCTATCTATCTGATCCCTTACTTTGACGAAGTGACCACTAGTTTCTGCGAAATTGGGTCACTGCGCATTCGCTCGTGGTCGTGGCGCTATCGTGGTCCTTCCATTGTCCTCATCCAAGCTGCGTCGTTTGTCTATCGTCATGCCATCATCATCACCCTTACCACGCCGACCCACAAACCCAAGTTGTATAATCGATTGGGAGACTGGGTGTGAGCTCGAGATCTTATCTCGAGTCCTGTGATACCGCCGTCATCACACCGTTGTCATCATACAGTCGTCTTCATTCTTCATCACGCATCCGTGATGCCATTGCGGTCGTTGTACAGCGGTCACTCCCAATTCTTCGTCCGACTCTCTTCACACTGTATTGACGCCATCCTCCTCATAAACTCGTCATCTCATTGTCCTCATACAGTTGCAATGACACCGCCGCCATTGCGTTATCATCACACCATCGTTGTCATGCATTCTCGGTCATATCGTCATTGGAATGCAATTGTCTTGTTACTTGGTCGCCATTCTGATTTTTCGTGATCTCATCCTCGCCCTGCCGCAATCGTCACGTAGTTGTGATCAACCCATTGATGCTATGCCGTCGTCGTCACGCTGTAGTTTTATAGCGAAGCTTCCTTTGCCTCTTCTTTTGGCTTTCCCACTGCTGCTGCTGCTGTGGGCTGCGGTCGCGCATACCGCGTCAGGGGGTGCTTAGCGCGTGTATATAAATGACAGTGCGAGTAAGAGAGAAAAGCCGACGGCAGAAACTCGTTTTCACCCACCCACGTCGAATGCGCGCAATGCCCTGTGGAGCTCCTTGGCCGTCACCACTTAGCCGCTTGACAGCTGTGTTTATCCGTGACTCCCCTCAGAGGCATTGCAGAAACTGCAGCGCTAACATTTCTATTAACGCGCGAGCCCACAGGGGACGCAGATAGACCTGTAGAAATGAGAAGAAAGAGAGGGAGAAAAGGCAGTCCTAATATAAGAGAGGGGGAGGTTACGTGAGAACATCACTATTATACGACAGCGGTTGCGGCGAAAGAGCTTAAGTTCCAGATACGGTACAGTACGTTGCTTCTATTCCCGAAAAATATACGCCTTGCGAATACGTCAAGCGCGCAACTTACGCAGTGCGTGCAGAAGTAGAGCCACGTTAAATAAAGGGCACCACAGGGCTCAGGAGACACCACGGAGGCGGTCGACCTTCAAATCAACACTTTTGTGGCCGCCCCATTAGCTTTGCGGCGATGGCATCGCTAAAGGTCGTAGATTCGATGCCGATCGCGGCAGCCGCATTTCGGTGGGGGCGAAATAAGAAACGCACGTGCACTTAGATTTTGGGGCAAGTTAAATAACATCACCGTGTAAAAATTAATCCGGAGTCCGCCACTACCGCTTGTCTCATAATCCGAGTGTGGTTTTGGAACGTAGAGCTCCATAATCCAATTCAAGTTTAATACTTCTGCCACAATGCGATGTGCCATGTGTGGAAATGACAACGTTCAACCCTCTCAGAAAATATCAAATATTCCGCACAACAACACGTCAAGAAAACACCTTTCCCTGTGTGCTCTGTGTACTACGCAGACAAACAGCAGTCGGGCACGCAAGTAACGTTTAACATCATTTCACCGTTCTCATGTTAGCCTAAACATTGAAGAAATTAGATTTTAGCCATCAGCATCGCCGCCAATTATCATCCATCAAAGAATCCAGCACGGAAAGGTTCACACACATTCCCACAGTGCGTTGAGTCTGCATATTTTTTACCTACGTCATCCCTTCGGAAACACCAACTGAGTGTCGTCATAGTGCCTTCGTCATTCAATTGACGTGGTCACGGCACTATCATCGCCTCCAAAGCCAAGAAAGGCAGCTCACGTACCCGTAGCAGGAGAATAGCGCACTCTAGCTGTGCGCGACCTGATCTGCCACAGCATCGGCCGCTCCCCAAATCCCGCGGCACAATGACTAGCCGGCCTAAATAAACAGTGGCAGCGGCAGCTACCTCTGCGCACCACCTCCCAGAAATTGGTGACCTGGAAGACCGAGCCCAGCCACGCCAGCATCGACGCAGCGACTCTACCAAGGCGAGAGTTACGTGGCCTCACGTGGTCCGGCAGACATTCCAGTGTTGTAAAGTTTTCGTGAATCCTAGCATGACATGCCGGACATCTGGTTCATCCAGCTGGACAGCCACTGCCGTATAAACTAAGTTCCAGGGTGCGTTCCGGGCTCCGTCAGCCACACCCCGGCCCCGAATTCTACGAGGACTTGCGGCCAGCCGTTCTTGCTCACTACGCCGCCTCGAGAGATAACTATCAACAGCTCTCGCCATTTCAAGCATCGCGTCATCCCGCTTTTTGTCGTCCCAAATCGCCTGCGTCCATCCGCGCCCATCGACAGCACATGCCGGCCCCGACCTCAAACCTCTACTCGGTCCGCGAACCTCCTCCCCATCTCAAAGGCAGCTGTGCAACGACTCTCTCCAGTGAACTAGGCCAAACGCAAGCGCTTTCTGCTTTTACACGGCCTGCCGCTCTTCGTCCATTGACGTTTGCGCAAGCTATCCGCTTTCTGTTAAGGGGCGTCTTACTCATCAGCGATTCCGAGGTTCTCCCAACGGTTCCATTAGGCGCCAATTTCGCTCTCGCAAGCAAGGCGACTACACAAGGCGATGCTTTCTGCGACCACGGCAAGCTTGATACTATCGGCATTCTATATTAGGTAACGAGCCGCAGCAAGCCAACATTAAGATGTTATGTGCTCGCACTTACCGCGGACCTATTATTTAGGGAAGTTTTACAGGATCAGCTCTCCCATCTCGTTTCTTTAGCTCGAGAATCACTTCTATGTAAACAACGTGAATGATCGAAAATTCCACTATCTCCACACAAGTCGCGAGCTGCCAGACAGCCTTCTTTCGAAGCTCCTAACTCTACAGGCCCGGGCATAAAAAAAAAAAAAAACCTGCGGCAAGTCGCAATTCCGCACTAGGGCATCACTGTGACTGCGCCTCGCTGACAACCTACGCTGCTGGTAGTGCCTGGTACATTTATCTCGGACTCTGTGAAGGTGCCACTACCAATGACAACAGCATTTGCTTTCCCTAGTGCCTCTGAACGAAGCCCAGGCAAATTACGCAACAAACAAGCAGCGGCCAGATTCACCAGGTCTTGCTGGTCCTTACAATACGTCGGCCTGTACAAGCGTATCGGCAACTGATATGGTGACCCAGGATGGTACAGCAAGAGCAAGAACACACACTAACGACACTTGCAGTTCTCCCCCACTGCCACGGTTGCCCACCGTTCGAAGACATGGTCTACGGTGTTGTTCCGCACAACGGCCTGAACTCTCGGCAGGCGCCCAGAACTGGCCGCTATCGTTCAACTCTACTTGCCGAGTGGCACTCTACTGGTCACGCAGATGTCGACAACGCAAAACGACGCTCTGAACGCATTAGACAATGCGCCCAGTGTCCGGACACTCTTAGTCACAACCACCAGAAAGTTATTTGTGCTCTTCGCCGCAGCAGTATCTTCTTTCTATAGTTTGCAGTGTCTTCTTTCTATACGCGCACCTTCATCACTTATTTCAATAGCGCTTCGCACTAGGAGGGAGACTCTTTGGCAGCGCGACTATCGCGTCCAACCCTTTCCTTAATCTTACATTGAACATAAACACGTAATGACGAATGAGCTCGTTCGCCTCATCAATTTACTACTAGAAAACAAAGTATGCCAGATCTACACGTTCTATAAAGTATGAAGAAATGAAATGCGTGGTTTGGCAGATTTAACGATAAAGAAAAAGATTACAATTTTCTAGAAGGTGATGGTTTCAAAGAGAGAAGGAGAGAGCGAGGCATTCTGAAGAGGAAGATGCACGATTTTCTGCAAACCATGAGGGAGCACGTCTTAGCGCTACACCACCTAGAACAGTCACTCAGCGCCTGGGGGAAGGAGAAAAGAACATAAAGAAGCGCAATACCAACATTTAGCATTTCGCTCGAGCTCGTCACATGGTTTTCTCACCGAAGCCGTAGGCAACTCGGGAAGCGAAACGACTGCTTCAGCGCAGCGACAATTGCGCACCGGTAGATTCAAGGCAGTTCACACCTCTGGAAAAACAGGAACGACAAGCAGCCCAGTTGCACGCGTGGCACGTCGATGGGCCCGCCAGACGAGTTTGACAAAAATCCGTGGGGTGCTGGAGCGAGCTGTATAAAGCTGAGGCGCGATGAAATTAACCATAAGTGTCCGTTCTGCTCAGGCCAGCCTGGGCCCCACGAGGCCTGCATCAGCCTGCACATTCAACAGGGACGCTTATGTATGTGCGCGCAACAATCGCAGCAGCAGTGGAAGCGCATGACGGTGCGTCCAATTGGCGTCGTCATACTAAAACCAGAGCATTGAGTACCCCGTGTCGCAGAAACCTGGTCTTGGCGTCCTGGGTCCACCATCATTTCGGCAAAAGTTGTTCCAAACCATGCAAACTGAACCACGCAGACCCTCCGTGTAGCGCAAAGAAGAGACTGAGCTCATAGAAGAGACTGAACTCATTAAATTACTCAAGTAACTCAGAACAATAGAAAAGTACAACTTACACACAATCTAGACATGATAGCTTTGGATTGTAATTTGAATTTACGAAAAAAACCTAATTATTTTACGCGGAAACTCAATACCCTTTATCAACGTTTCTATCATACATAGACCGGCCATGGCGTTGACGATTTGCGCGTGTAGGCGTGCGCAAATTTTTGAGGCCACAGAGCGTCGTGCCGCGTTGCTTGCAACACCTCTAGATAGCGCTCGCCTCCAGCCCATCGTGGCCCGTGCAAGAGGCCGCGTTTCTACCAGAGAGCTCGCCTTCGTGCATCGCATTCGGTGCCAGCGTTTCCGCGTGAACACTATAGTTACATAAGCTGCATTTGCCGGTAAGCTGGAGAAGCAGTCAGGGATCTTTGAATGCTATCGAATTTTCCTTTTAAAGGCGAAGCTTCAGCGTCCTCCAAATTTTCGTAACCCATCCCACCGCGTATCTGCGGTGACCTTTTAGCCCTCCACGAGGCCGGCCGCGCGCGTGCGTATAATTGATATCACCATATAATTGTTGCTGTTCTCTGGTTTATTCATAAGAAACAGGCATTATCGTTAATTTTCTCCAAGTAGCAAGACATTTCACCTACATGTTAGGTGTCGCTCCTTTTCATTTTTCTTAACATTACATCCTAAAGCCTATAACTTTTTCTGGCTCTTTCACCCGTTTTCGTGTTCGCTGGCCGGTGTTGGTTTGGCAAAATCACCGATAAAAGTATCCGTCCTCAGGCGCAACCAGGTCAGGACCTTCACCCGAAAGCCTGCACTAAATGCGACATATCCAATCTAAGAACGATGGGCGCCAAAGAAGCTCTCACAAGCTCATGAGACAGATATGCCACTAGCAACGAGAGGAGGAATAAACTTTCATTTAGGACAGCACATTTGAGACTTAGGCGTCTCTACCTAGATGAAGGCCTCAAGCGCTTGGGCCTTGAGGCATCTCCGCCCTGCTGGATGACCTTAAATTTGTCTTCCCGTGCACAGCTCAGCAACGCGGTCTCCTATTGCTCTCTGGTCTTGTGTATTTTATTCTGTGTGGGTGTCCGAGGACAAGCCCAAACCATACATGTTGTAGGTCCGCCTTGTCATAATCTACACCTATCCGTGTAAAGGTCCGTGTATGAGCGGTGCTGGCCACCGGGATTGGACATGTATCTGTCTGTAAGAGGCACCATGCCGTCACTTGCCGTCTACTTGGCAAAGAGTGTGCCGGGGGGAAATAGGCTCTTCCCACTGTTTGGTGATCTCGTTGAAGGTGGTCATCGCGAAGATGAAATTTTTTCTCAAATTTCATGAACATTTTTGGCTCTTGCAGAGAGCTTTGTAGATAAGTCTAACGAGAGACAAAGCGAAGGTCGAGTTCAGCGGCGTTTTAGCGACGACGTGTGACATCGTCTAGCAGATTTGTGCCTCTAGACGTATAGTCTGGCCTACTGTCATCAGCTCTGGCGTGAGAGCTTTGGAGCGTTTTAAGTTTAGACACCGTGATGGATCGCTCAGGAAGGACACCTCTCCCCTTCTGCCGCCTCCCTTTATCCCTGTGGCGCTGCAGGGGAGTGCTCCGGCACCGTTACAACGGTAGTGATGAACAGCTCCGGTGCCTTCAGAATACGCAATTTGAGAAATGCTAGCTAAATGTCCTCTATGACACACATACATAACTTCAAGGGCGTTATTTTTTTATAATACAATTAGCTTTCTGGAGGCACTTGGTTATTCGTTTACATTGGCGATCATCACTAATAGCTTGTACACAATGTTACTCCTGATAACTAAGTTTTGAATGTCACTTTTGCATATATGCAGAGCAAAGAAAAATTTTGGAAATTTCTTCGACGAGCACCCTGGTGTGCACGTTAAAAGACTTTGTCTTTTCTCATTAGTCTACAGTGGTCGACGAAGGAGACATATATGATGAAGCTGCTGCTTACGGTAGTCGTTCTTACATGCAAGGTTTCATTTATCACTGCATGTAAGTAAAGTACATTTGGTTGTTCTTTCACAGAAAAGCCGTAATGCCAATCTTTAGAGCCTTGCAAGTATCAAGTGGTTTAGTTTCGGCTATAGCTACTAAATAAATGGAGACCCCATACTCGCGGCATATAGGTATTTCTAACTGAATGAAAAAGGGCCTCGCGGCAAGATAAAGATTTCCTTAACGAAATTGTTTTAGTAAAAATGACACTTCAATTTGCAGCCTACAATATGAACCGGACGCTTGTTTTTATTACAGACACAAGTGTCTTTCTCGGGGATATTATTATAGGCGCTGTTTCCTAAAACAGGGCCAGGCTACCCAAGTGCCCAGTTGTATGCGTTGATCTGGGCTAATGCAAATTGAAATGTTTGGAACACTTAATTGGGTTAGACAAGAAAATGTAAGTGCTAACATTATTGTAAGCTGCGTAAAATATAAACAAAAAGAAGCGTAGCATTGGTAAGCAGCCTTCGAAAAATATTACTTACATATTATCGTCGTTTGCTATTAGGGACATGAATTTGCGCTCGTAAGTGGCCTTGCATTGCTTTCGCTGGTGTCGATACTTTTGAAAAAGAAAACTTTAACGGACATCAGAACGAACTCGGGCGCCCATGCGAAAACAACGCGCTAAATATGAGCAGAGGAACTGTATCTGATTGATAAATTTACCAGAAAACATCAGCATTCAGTAAAACGAAGAACACAGCAACAGACGAATAAGGACTCAAGCGAAAGGTAGCAGAATCAAACATGCATTGTGAAAAAAATTGCGATAACCAGGTAAAAATAGTATTGTTCTGAGACCATGTAAGGGCATTAATAAACATGCCACTGCATTCGAGGTTATTGTGGTAGAAATTATATTACTTATTACTTCGTAATGTGTTTAAAATGCGAGTGAATTTTATTTCTGCTTGTTCTCACTTGGGTTATCGAACTATGACTGTAGAATACAAGCTTTAACTTGATGTCGTCATCACGATCTAAATTTTTCATTAGTTTTACGGTGCTCACATAAGAAATGAGTTCACCATTTACGAGTGTCTTACTGAAGGTAAAGTCATCAGTGCAATTGCAGGGAACAAATGTAGCGGAAATGACACGATATACAGAACATACCGGTAGTGATATATAATAAGCAATATGCTATCGTTATCCCAGCACCACAGTCAAGACATATATATATATATATATATATATATATCGCAATGAACGACAATTTATTAGCCATCATTCAGGAGTGCGTACTAGAAGTCGGTGGTAACTCCGTTAGAGAGGATACGGGTAAGCTATAGCAGGATACAAAAGATGTGACCAAGAAACGGCAATGTATGAAACCCCCAACCCTAAAGGTAGAATAGGACTGGCAGAACTTTCCAAGTTCATCAACAAGCGCAAGACAGCTGACGTAGGGATGTATATTATGGATATAATTGAACATGCTCTCAGTAACGAAGTAACTTCTATAGCATTAACGAGAGGGTGGCAGGCCTTGTGAAACTTAATAAGAGCTACAAAATGAAGGTTGTACAGGTCTAAGCCCCTACATCTAGTCATGATAACGAGGAAGTCGAAAGCTTCTACGAAGACGTGGCATCGGCGATGGGTAGAGTGAAAACAAAATACACTATACTAATGGGCGACTTTAATGCCAAGGTAGGCAAGAAGCAGGCTGGAGACAAGGTAATGGGGGAATATGGCATAGGCACTAGAAATAGCAGGGTAGAGTTATTAGTAGAGTTTGCGGAACAGGATAATATGCGGATAATGAATACCTTCTTCCGCAAACGGGATAGACGAAAGTGGACGTGGAAGAGCCCGAACGGCGGGACTAGAAATGAAGTAGACTTCATACTCTGCGCTAACCCTGGCATCATACAAGCTGTGGACGTGCTCAGCAAGGTGCGCTGCAGTGACCATAGGATGGTAAGAGCTCGAATTAGCCGAGACCTGAGGAGGGAACGGAAGAAACTGGTACATAAGAAGCCGATCAATGAGTTAGCGGTAAGAGGGAAAATAGACGAACTCACGATCAAGCTACAGAACAGGTATTCGGCTTTAATTTAGGAAGAGGACCTTAGTGTTGAAGCAATGAACGAAAATCTTGTGGGCATCATTAAGGAGTGTGCAATAGAAGTCGCTGGTAACTCCGTTAGGCATGATACCAGTAAACTATCACAGGAGACGAAAAATCTGATCAAGAAACGCCAATGAATGAAAGCACCTAACCCTACAGCTAGAATAGAACTGGCAGAACTTTCCAAGTTAATCAGCAAGCGTAAGACAGCTGACATAAGGAAGTATAATATGGACAGAAATAAACATGCTCTCAGGAACAGAGGAAGCCTAAAAGCAGTGAAGAAGAAACTAGGAATTGGCAAGAATCAGATGTATGCGTTAAGAGACAAAGCCGGCAATATCATTACTAATATGGATGAGATAGTTCCAGTGGCTGGGGAGTTATTCGGAGATCTATACAGTACCAGTGGCACCCACGACAATAATGGAAGAGAAAATAGTCTAGAGGAATTCGAAATCCCACAGGTAACGCCGGAAGAAGACAAGAAAGCCTTGGGAGATATGCAAAGGGGCAAAGCAGCTGCGGAAGATCAGGTAACAGCAGATTTGTTGAAGGGTGGTGGGCAGATTGTTCTAGAGAAACTGGCCACCCTGTATACACAATGCCTCATCACCTTGAGCGTGCCGGAATCTTGGAAAAACGCTAACATAATCCTAATCTCTAAGAAAGGGGACGCCAAAGACTTGAAAAATTATAGACCGATCAGCTTACTGTCAGTTGCCTACAAACTATTTATTAAGGTAATCGCAAGTGGAATCAGGAACACCTTAGACTTCCGTAAAGGCTACTCAACAATAGACCATATTCACACTATAAATCAGGTGATAGAGAAATGTGCGGAATATAACCAACCCTTATATATAGCTTTCATTGATTACGAGAAAGTGTTTAATTCTGTCAAAACCTCAGCAGTTATGGAGGCATTACGGAATCAGGGTGTAGACGAGCAGTATGTAAAAATACTGAAAGATATCTATAGCGGCTCCACAACCACCGTAGTCCTCCATAAAGAAAGCAACAAAATCCCAATAAAGAAAGCTATCAGGCAGGGAGATACGATCTCTCCAATTTTGTTCACAGCGTGTTTACAGGAGGTATTCAGAGACCTGGATTGGGAAGAATTGGGGATAATAGTTAATGGAGAATACCTTAGTAACGTGCGATTCGCTGATGATATTGCCTTGCTTAGTAACTCAGGGGACCAATTGCAATGCATGCTCACTGACCTGGAGAGGCAAAGCAGAAGAGTGGGTCTAAAGATTAATCTGCAGAAAACTAAAGTAATGTTTAGCAGTCTCGGAAGAGAACAGCAATTTACAATAATTGGCGAGGCACTTGAAGTGGTAACGGAATGCATCTACTTAGGGGAGGTAGTAACAGCGGATCCGGATCATGAGACGGAAATAATCAGAAGAATAAGAATGGGCTGGGGTGCACTTGCAGGCATTCTCAGATCATCCACAGCAGGTTGTCATTATCCCTCAAGAGAAAAGTGTACAATAGCTGTGTCTCACCAGTACTCTCCTACGGCGCAGAAACCTGGAGGCTTACGAAAAGGGTTCTGCTCAAATTGAGGACGACGCAACGAGCTATGGAAAGAAGAATGATGGGTGTAACGCTAAGGAAAAAGAAAAGAGCAGATTGGGTGAGGGAACAACCGCGAGTTAATGACACCTTAGTTGAAATCAAGAAAAAGGAATGGGCTTCGGCAGGACATGTAACGAGGAGGGAAGTTAACGGATGGTCATTAAGGGTTATGGACAGGATTCCGAGGAAACGGAAGCGTAGCAGAGGCGGCAGAAAGCCAGGTGGGCGGATGAGATTAAGAAGTTTGCATGCACTACATGGCCACAATTAGAGCATGAATGGGTATTTTGCAGAAGTACGGGAGTGGCCATTGCCCTGCAGTGTGCTAACCCGCCTGATGATATATATATATATATATATATATATATATATATATATATATATATACAATGTGTATGTATGGACAGGCTTCACTCAATAAGACTATTCCATGCAGCATGCGAATTGCATTCACCTCTGCAGTGCAGTGCCATCAAAAATACATGAGTGATTTATGTTTAATTTCAGTATTTATCACATCATTCCCAGTGATGCTTGCCTAGTTACCTACCTCGGCGCCCAACACATTCATTGAAGAGCTACTTGGTCCTACCCAGTCAGCAAAGTTGGCAGCAAACTGGCTCATTAGAGAGTAGTCCTGATCGAGTGGCACATCGCCGTACTCCAAGAAAGCATCACAAAGTATTTGCGAAGAGCAGTATTTGCCCATTGTTGCGTCCACATTGGCCCATGTCTGCGTGAAAGCGATCTGTTCAAGAGCGCAACGTATGTATGTATATATATATATATATATATATATATATATATATATATATATATTGCCAGACACTCATTGACGCAAGTGTGTCGGATGCTTCCTTTCCAAGCCTGTTACCTCAGCACCGCTGGCCGATGCGCTACCAATTCGACAACTAACCAGTCATTCACGTAGGTAGGCGGGAAGACGGGCCCATACAAACATAGATAGATAGATAGATAGATAGATAGATAGATAGATAGATAGATAGATAGATAGATAGATAGATAGATAGATAGATAGATAGATAGATAGATAGATAGATAGATAGATAGATAGATAGATAGATGGATAGATAGATAGATAGATAGATAGATAGATAGATAGATAGATAGATAGATAGATAGATCCTGGAAAGTGCCGCATGAAGAACCCTAATAATGGTAACGCATTTAAATTGAACAGACTGCCGGAAAAGATCAGGACGTGCTAGAAGCAAGCGATATACGCTACAATTTACTTCAAACGCCCTCAAGATATACTAGCGTTTCTAATGACACACGGTTTCTTATCAATCATTGTAAGTTGTAATGAAGTACGCTTCTAGGTAAAAACGTGTTTCCGACGAAGTGTTCTTATATATGACCTTTCTATAATACGCTTTATATTTTGGTGCTCCAATGCCGCCAAATGCAATAAAAATTGTAACTCGTACTTATTATATATGAACTGCTCTCGTGCCTTGGAGTAGAAACAGATTATGTGCAATCAGTTTAAGCATCTGCTTGTTTTCTATTTATTCAGCATGTCCGGATGATCTGGTACCAAGTTTCTGCCACAGTAATGATTTTATTCCGCAACTGTATTGTCCCCACGTGCACCTACAAAGTCAGTGGGCTTGTAAGAAGAGAAGTCAAGCAAAGTGTCTTTGTCCGGCTCCTCTGCACAGAAGAAAAGATGGAAGCTGTGTGCCTAGCCACGAATGCGGTAAGCATATTTTCACCATGCTCTATAGTCAATTTCCGGGCATTTACTCAGGTAAAATAAAGCTACCTAATTGTCTACATGTATGGACAGCTTACTTTGAGTCCTCACCACATCTCTTTATTGTACTGCAACCGATACAGTTGACAGGCCATGTTACAGGCATGTCATCCTTCGTTGTATACGCCGTAACCATAGGTATAGAAAAGTAGTAGACTATGATTATGGATTTTATCCCACTATAAAGAAATTATCCTCCCCCAATGACAAAGCAAAGGGGGCAATGTTAAAGGGAGGGGTGCTCTACTTAAGCTAATACTAATGGTTAAGTCCCGACATAATCTTTTATGCGACTTTGTTTTCACAGAAGACGCGACGAAAGAAGATGGAAATATACCTCATAAACCACCGCCAAAGCAGAACGATGATTACCCTTATGAAATTCCTGATCATCTCCAAGGATCTTATGAAGATTTCGTCAAACTTCTAAAAGTAAAGAAAGAACTTTTTACCAGAACAAAATATATGTGTATCAACAATGTGTGAAGCTCATGAATCAATATTTCCAAGTTCTAAACTCTTCTCAATCATTCAAAGAAGTGAAACTACTACAGGACAGCACAGAATAGAACTACTCAACTATTCAACCGAGCAATACAACATCATTACCGACTGAAGGACACAACACACAACATTATAGGACGAAAATATGGAACAACTGACCAAAACATTTTGTTGGTGTTTTTATAGCTCGGTTACTAGTTGTGTCAAAACACAATGCAATCCTTCAATACAACAACGAAATGTTGCAGAAAGTTGGACGAATGCAAGACTACACGGTTCAAGGCCCTTCTATCTTAAAAATATTTCTAAAGCGAAAGATATACCTACGATGACCGACGCATAGCCACTTTCACATGAGCGCCGAGCGAGCCATTTGAGCAGAGTTTTTCTTCCTATTGACACGCCTTGAACCTGCTTGCGTCTTAATTAACTCTACCTTAACCTCGCCATCATTAACGCCATAAGTTGTGGGTTCGACTCCCAACGAATTTTTGAGGATTCGCAGTATTAACAGCACAGATCGTGGTTTTGATTCGGTTGTGTAGCCTTTTTGTACCATGATTTGGTAATAGCACCAACGCCAGATATTCCGCGCCATGGGGCATTTACAGCTTTCGCATTAAAACAGCGAAATAAACGTTTTGTAGAAGCAGTGCAATAGACGTGATTACACATATAGCCCCACAGTAATTACATCTAGCTGATGTGTTGGTTGAAGTGACTATACAAGAAGAAATGCAGAGAAAAGTAAGCAAGAGGGCAAAAAGAAAACGGAGTGACAAAAATCGACCGCACGTTACCTCAAAGCCACTAGGGAAGCTTGCCAATTTGCCTTCCGGTTGTCGTATTAATCACGGCCTCAAAAATATTCGGGCATTGGACCCATTCGATTTATTGTGATAGCAATTATTTGGAGATTCCACGCTGAGATCGTCGGCGTCACCGCAATGTTCCGTGAAAGTCGAAGGGTGATAACATTATGGCCACGCGCCGTATTTTGAGGGTGCGAGTGAAAGCGTGCGAGGGTAGACTGATGATGTTGACTTGAACTCGCGCGCGGGCGGGAAGTAGTGCGGAGTAAGCGCGCCGTCTTCCGTCGCATGCAAGGCAACGGTGTGGCGTTCTGCTCCGGCTGTGTTTGACGCGACTGAGCGCGGTCTCGCAGGCCCTCTCTTGAAAGCGATATGCAATGACCACAGAGTCAAGGCGCACCTGAGGGCTGATAGCATCGTGTGCGCTGTGTTCTCGCCTGATTAATTCGCGCTGAAGAGAAGGCATCAGGAAGGCCAGTTCGCTCGCTGGAGTTATCACTCTTCCTCACGCCAGCATTTTTACAGCGAGTGCCGCGGTCATCGATTGAAATGTATTCATGACTGCCTGCGCGCTAATCAAACGACGCTTAGTAATCTAGTTATTAAGCGAAGGTTCACAAGTTTGTAAGACCCATATAACTACTATCCTTACTTGGTATGGTTGTCTATAGTTTTGGTATAGAAATTGATGCTTCGCATTTCGGGCGAAACCATGAGGTCTATTGCTTTATTTGGCGCTTTGAAGGTCAAAATTTGTGCGATTTGCGTACATTCTAATCCAACCACTTGTCGTCTAACATATTAAACGCGTACATATTTTTCTACCCACCACTATCATTATATAGCGAGTCCTCCGCCACGCTAGCACAAATTCCCGTAGTAATGTGGTGTGGAACCTACTCCTCTCTCTTTTGCGTGCAGGTTCCCATCTCACACATGTGATAAGACGGGAAGGTAGGCGTATAGCACAGGCAGCTTTTTACGTATTTTACCACTGTATTCTTAAGTTAGCGCGAAACTTCGCAGTATGCGATTGTGGAAGAGCGTTATTTTTATAAACCGGCTATTCCGCCTTGTCTTTAAAAACAAACTAGATTACCTGCGCGTAAGTCCGGCATAGCCATAAAAACTTCTAATTTAAGAACAGTTCTGATTAGACCCCTTGCAATTTGCCAATATTCCCACTAAGAGAACCAAAGACAACAGCACACATTTGTGAACTCAAGTATTTGCAATCAACAACTCGTCCTTTGCATTATGGCTACCGCCCTAACATCCTCCCATTTTGCCTGCATTTCTGTTTATTATTCAAGATGAAGCTAATCGGGACTCGCTTCGTAACGATACCACTTCGAGGTTAAAACCGTGGTATAGACTTCGGTGCATTCGGTGTTTGCAGCGAGTACATTTGTCTCAAACCTTTCATCACATGTTTTCGCGCCCACATTGTGCTAAGCTATTGTTTATATTTCTGTTGCAGTTCATTCAGAGCCTTAAAACTATATATCTCCTAACGGTTAATAGCGAGAAGTGGCCGTACGGCCTAAAAGGTTACTGCATTTGCCTGAAATCAGCATTTATTCAGGAGACTGCCTCCGGAGCACTGCGAACGGTGGACTGCTACAAGGACGTGCAGCTAATGTAAGCCTTCAGGCATTTAGATTTTTTTTAATATCAGGAGAACTGCAACGTTGACAGTGTACCGGGAGTTTTTTAACTACAAAGCGCATATTTTTTATGAGCGTTGGTGAAATTCAGGGTATGCGTATAAAGTTTCTTTTTCTTCAAGCATTATTTGATGCCAACAAAATTTATTCGGATTGCGTCGTTGGAATCTACTCACCTGCTTATGATAATACACGTCGCTAGAAAAGCTGCAGATGTTTATTTTGTAAGTCAACTAACTAGACAATTCAATGTCGTCATTAATAATCTTAAAGCAGATATTTAGAGCGCGATAATGAATAAAACTGCCACAAACCTCTGGTTTCATCTTTTTACGTTTGCAGATGGCAGTGTAGAATAAAATAGTGTCGCTACATATTTTTTTTAAATAGGACATTCACGTAACCAGGGCCGCAAAGCATGGCCCGTAGTTCAAACCATCTGCACCATTGAAGGCTAGTACTGGAATAGTACCTTTACCACCCCGCACGAGAACGCGGCCCACCACGCTCCTGCTACCTAAGGGACAATTTCTGTGGCCAATAACAAACTGGACAATGTGACAGTGTGTACGATGTCATGGACAGAGGTAACAGTGACGGCAGCTTGAACAGTCCTCCACATCGCTGCGTGCCCAGTAGGTCGAATTCAAAAAAATAAAAAATAACGACAGTTAGTTACCGGCTAATTCAGGTGAAAAAATATAGAACTAAACGTCTATTACAACTTTCCTTAGTTAGATGCGCCCTAATGCTGTTTCTCAGGAAGCTAATTATCGTGTTATTTTCGAATTCATTCATTTTGTTATTCGGTACGATGCATTGCTAGTGCTTGAGGGCGACACAAGGTAACTTATTCAGCTAAAAGAATGCTGCCATTTTGTCAAGTTTTTCACGCATCTTCTTTCAATTACCCGCTGAGGTGGCTCAATGACAGTCAGCGTTGCCCTGCTGTGCACGAGGTCCGTGGTACGATTCTAGCCAGCAGGTTCCTCATTACATTGAAGTCCAATGCAAAAGCGCTCGTGGGCTCTGCTTTGGGTGCAAATTAAAGAAGCATATGTGGTGGAAATTGTTTCGCAGGCTCCCAATGTGACGTCCCTGATGACGCAAGTTGCATTATCGGGACGATAGGCACCTTCATTTGAATATCATTTTTCTCTAGCGATTGTATGTCAGCAGAGTCCAGTCCTGTGACTAGTTGATCTTGTCGTTCTTGTATTACAGCTTTCAACAACAGCTTCTCGAAAAAATCACGCATGTGGACCATGTCCTTCGTAGCACCAAAACCCTAGAGAAACGCGCAGTTAATTCTTTGCATGCAAGACACGGGACCGTAAGGGGAACTCGGTCTCACCCTTAAGTGTCCCCCACCCCTTTCTTGTACTGGACTGCACTCCAGAATTCATTGCCATTTTTAAGTGAATGAAGAGGTAATTATAGTTTTAAAAGATACTGCACATTCTTCGCTTGCATATTTTTTTCCGGGGAAGCCCGTTGCTGTATTTTACATTTATATCTTTGTTAAAATAATGTGCAATAATATCTAACAGACTGATTAGGTAACTTTCTTCTTTCCAGGGAGGCTCATTACTCAGTCATGATGAAGTAAGTGCATTTCAATGCGACCTTTATTTAAACTATCTGATTTTGAATCTTTAGCAAAAATGTTCTTGGGGAACCCACCTCAAAGCGACTGTCGGTGTTAACTCAATAAGCATTCAAGCAACGTAGTGACAAAACTCATTGCTGGCACGTTCAATTAGAATTTGTATTGGTCATATCCAATCTTCCGCCGCATCGGCTATACGCGACATGCATTCGTTCTGCTTAAGCCCATTTAGCTATGAAACTCGCATGCCAAAGTCGGTGATTACCATGAAGGCATGATGACAACGCCGTGACGAAGAAATAATGACTTGAATAGAACGAGGTATGATTACGATGCATGGCAACATTGCCATTCCGGTTCTAAAATATTTGCAATGCTATCATAATGATGAAGTCGCGATCATAACATGAGGCAATGGGGTGGCGACAAAGGTATGATGAGAGTGACATAACGAAGTTGAAAAAAGACGACAATGAAACCACCACGACGGCATCCCAACCACGAATGTCTGACATAAGCATCAAAACTTGACCACTGCTGTTTCATGATGACGCCGTGACGATAATGGAATAACAATTAAGGAATTAAGTCGACGGAACAAGAAAGCGGGTATGACGACGACGGCATTGTTACAATAAGATGACGAATAATAATGATGACCATTGTCTAACGACGACAGCTTGACGTCTTTGGCCTGGCGACATGATCAAAATAGGCCGACAAGAACTACATGACAACAATGCCGTCCAGATGACTGCATCAGCGTGATTTATTATTCCGGAAACTGGATGACGCAGCTATAAGCATTCCATAAAATTATCGTGGTGACATGACGATTTTAATATAGCAACGAATGCACGAGGACGAAGTTCTTAAAGAACTGCTTTCTCCCATAACACAAAACCGTAGCATGATGTATAAGGCGACAATAAACGCCACAAGTCTTCCTTTGTTTCATTTGCTACGAGTTACAGCAAACGTTCAGAGACACGTACGGACAACATATTTTCGAGCAGAAAATCTTTTTTTTTCACTATGGTGGCCCTCTTAAGGTTTGGGTGCTCATGTGGTAGCGGGTACACTTGTACTATGCACACAATGAAGGTAATATGTGTCTTGTTGCCGTAGATACCGTTTTGAAATGTTGACCAGTTCAAAATAATAATTCTAAACCAACTAAAAGATTACTGTAGCGTGCGCACTATTTTCGTGCCGAATGTTTCACCGGCGGAAGGGATCACCTAGAAAGGGCGCAATTTTCGCACCGCAAAACTTGATGGATTCTCGAAAAAACATCGCCGAGGCTTTGTTCCATCCATACATGTCCGAGTGTCCAGTTCAACTGCGGCAAAATTTGGGTTAAAAACCACGCTGTTGCCGCTTAACCACTGGTTACCCTGATAGACACAGGCGGGCCCTAGTCAAAATATTGTCATTCTTTAGCAGTAAATTATCCTGGGGAAAGGGGCCTTGCCACAAAATCTCTATCGAGCGCTCAGAGCGCAAAAAAATCCTGAATGTGGATCATCGGCATCTCCCATGCCTGACGGCAATTTCCCGTGTGACATCGACTAGTGTCTGTTCACCCTCACGGGATTTGCATAGCGCAGGCTCCAAGAAAGTTCACCCATATAGAACGCGGAATCTGGGACTTCCTACGCACTACTGAATAAGGAAACGAATGCTTGAAAGACATTTTTCTCACATTTAAAGGGGAATCGAACGTCGAGTACAGTATTCTGAACATTAACGGCATACATATACAGAAGTAATACATTATTAACAAATCCCGGTAACGACAGTTCTACATATGAAAGGTAAAAAAGAAACAGCAACTCCCCTAAATGCACCTGGCGTTCCTTTATTTTGTCCAAATGTTCTTGTGGATGTATTGCAGACATCATATGGCCTGGCAGAAAACGCATTTGCACGTACTCTAAAGATTCATTATAAATAGAGATCTTAATTTAACGAGAATTCTCAAGCTTCAGATTGCCATTGCATTGAACTAGAAGGATAATTTGAGCTTTCATTATTTAGCTGATAAAAAAAAATTCAGTTCGTACAGAACTCGTTTCGAGTGTATGTGCTATTTATTTACGGGGAACATTTTACCAGGAAATCAAATCTCACATATGTTTCAGAAATAATAATGACCGATTCTTTTCCTGAAAACGTGGTGCCCTTCATACTCACGAAACGTTATTTTTCAGACAGGGTGAAGCAGACTTTGCGGCTATTTCTGATTACGGACGCCTGAAGGTTGTTTTGACCATTCATGACCATGGTAAGAAATCATTTTGCTGTAGTCACAACTATGCACAAGAAAATTTATTATTTCATAGTTATTGTGTGCCCCATGGACAGCTGCATCTGGTACAGCGTTTCTAGGAATATTGCAGTGACCGGGCGGGCTATAAAGAAAAGCTATTCCAAACGTTTCTATTCTAGTTCTGAAATCAGCCATCTGCCACTGCTCGAAAACTTTTTTGAGCTACCCCACCTCGCCCGTCTGTCACGCAACGTAACGAAAACAGCGATGGCTCCCCATCTGATATGAGGCGTACGCACCTATTTGCATGATTGGACCTAACAAAAGAATTTTTGATTCGACGCCTTTCCGCCATTAGCTATCGACTATTGGTCAAAAGTTATCGGTCTGCACACACTTCACCTGCCTGTCACGTGATGTCACAAACCAGCGAAAACTCACTGCGTCAATGTTACGTGTACGCCTTAAAAATGCACTAATATTCTGAACAAAACAGTTTTTTTTTATGAATAGCCGCTGGCTGCCCCGTTCCAAAACGAATAAAATAATGCTGCCATCGATCGCTCAGGCACTGGCTACTCGCACGTTCCAAAGAGCATGGGTCTATTTGTGTAAAATGAATCTTTTTGCATGGCCGTGTAACGTTTTCGAGAACCTCGCTCTGCCGACCCATCTATGCTGAGGATCCATTTTAGCGGCATTCGTAACACTCCGTTTCATGCCACCGCGACTTTTGATCAGCCACCTCAAGCTTAGTAAAGGAAAGCGGACCAATTGCAGACCTCGGCACCACCCTCTTCATCTGGTTACCTATTTTCAGTCCACTTGTTCAGCCCCATCGAATCCCTCTCCACTAGAGCGTGCTCCTCGCCTCTTGTCAGACAATTAGTTAAGACAAGTCGCTCAGTGTAGGCAATGTTATTCGTTTTAAACCAAACAAAAGTGACCTCCAAAAAACGATGAGAGCGTTTGATTGGTCTTTTCAGACAACCCTCTGAACACGCGCCCACTACCCCCGAAACAACGCGAACTTCTAACCATAGCTCCACTGCCACGCCACATGAATCCAGAACGAGGCAAGGAGAGGCGACGACAGCGAGTTGCTTACTTCAAGAGGTACACGGCAAGACACCCTGACGGCATATACTTGTACGCTGATGCTAGCGTTGGTGCACGGGGCTCCGCTATAGCAGTCGTGAATAACAACCTCCAAACTCTACATACTGAGTTACTCCCAGAGACAGATCCGACCTTAGCGGAACTGACAGCCATCGCAACTGCGATCAAACACATGCCCCTTAGTAACTCAGCCTACCCAAGAATCATATTTACCGACTCCATGGCGGCTTGCAGGAAATTGTTGCACAACGATCTCCCTGCCCACACTTCGACATTTATTCAAGAGCACCTTCAGGGTCCTCTGGAAATCATCTGGATACCTGGTCATGACGGACTGCCGGGAAATGAAAGAGCTAATCAGCTCGCCTGCGAGACTTTGAACCAGGCACCCTGCATTCCGCGACCAGCCCAGACGAAAAGGTGGGCTCCCCTGCTTCTGCGGCCATATCAAGAGGCAAGACGCAAGTTCCCCAAGCTCAGCAAAGTGCTCACCCGTGAACAGGGCGTACTGATTCGTCAGGCCCAGACTGAAACACTCCCTACACCAGCGCGAATGCACCTCCTCCGCGGCCTCTTACCTGAAGATCCTCCACCCTGCCGATACTGTGGCGAACACCCGAACACATCCCATATCCTCTGGTCCTGTGGACCACCCCCACCTCCCCTTCCTGCCCCCACAAATCTTTTGCCCTCAACCCCATGCCGGGTGGCTGACAGAAGCAGCCAGCGCCGAGGACCAACGGTACCTTGCGGCGTTTATCAGTGCTGCACTGTAGAATGCCGCGAGCGAGGCTCTGGACTGAGGGCCTTTCCACGTTACCACCGAACATGAAAATAAAGTTTTTTCTCTCTCTCTCAGACAACCCTGCGGGTCACTGCCCGGTGCTTGCGTTGACGATTACGCAAATTTGACGTTAGGAGATTGGAATAAGAACATACTGGAATGGTTTTACGTTATAGTGTCCCTGATGTCTACTCATATGCTAAACGTGATCTTTTTGACTTGCTTTTGTGAGTTCTTTTATTTTTTCGTATTATAAATGTGTCTTATAAATTTCCCGCATATGCTTGTTAATGACGCGAGTGCGGCTAAGGAATAACTAAAGATACCTAAATATTGGGAATCATTTACTGATGCTATGAAGCACAGTGCCAGTAGTTTAAGGAAAAGTTAACGATGGCAGAAGATGTCACTGGTTGAGTGACATCTTGAGTGATGCCAAATCTGGTGGGACTAATTATGATTCAGATGAATTGTTATGGCACTATCCGAATGTATGCACGTACATAAAATGAGGATATAAGGCATTCATCTGGTAAAGTGCCAATTGCTGCGTGGCTGTCATTAAAATGGCTTTCATAGCTATTATTCCCTTAACCGATAGCTCTATTTTGGGTGTTCTCCGCATTTAAGGATACTAAGCAATATGTATTAATTTTGAAGATTTCTCAACAACCTTGCGGATTTTCGCTTTTGTTCCTTTTCTTTCAACAGGGCTTGTTTTCGTAGATGCTTCTGATTTTGGTGGTTCACTGCGTAGCACTGCCTGGTCTCTGTCGGCTTTCCGCTTCATGGGAGGTTGGCGTAGGCATCCCTCGTGGTCTCAGTTATTAACTACACGGATTTATACAACATGGCTCACAAGCACTTCCATGTGAGCGGTTTCCTTGACGTGACAGATGTGATCATGTACAATTTATCTGTCAGCGTTGGGTGCACTTTGCTCTAAAGACACGAGACCGCCACGGCCAAGCAAACTCTAAACGAAAACTTTTCGTTTTTATTCACCGCGCTACAAATCGCACTGCTCCCCCAGGCATCACATTAAGTGATGCCTTGAAATGTTTGACCACTCTGGGCTGTATAGCGCGCGCCTTAACCTGAGAGCGCTTGTGACTCCAGCACCCGTGTCTTTAAGCGCAAACGACGTTTTCGAAATCCCATGGTCAGGCGACAGGAGCCTCAGCTTTCTTCTGTTTTTCATGGCAGATTACTTGAATTGAAGTTCAACGCGTTTAGCAGCAGAAAACAGCATTTCTTTCTCCTGATTCTGCATAATGCATGCATGCATGCCTATGACAGCCCGCGCCTCTGGGTGTTACCTCAAGGTTGTAGCAGCAGCAGTTGCATTCTCAAGCACGCAACTAAGCAAACTTCCTTGGTTTCACAGGTCGGTTGCTTTTATCACTCTCGATATTTTTTTTACAATTTCTCAAGTCCTGCAACTGCTGCTGCTACAGTTGTTACTGCTATTGTTTTTCTCTGCTTCCGTACTCACATTGTGTTCGCTATTTAGCCATCCTCGTAATGCCGACAAATGCTGAACTTTGTAAGCGAATGGACGAGCTAGAAGCTATATTCAAACATCGGTTGAATGAATTAGTCGACCGGCTTGTTATTAGCATACAAACTAAGCTTCAGGACACAGGATTAGACGTCGGTGCGATGAGAACTGAAGTTGGTCGCATTGATGACAGCCTAAAGCTTCTAAACGAAGTAGTCGAGTCAACCCAATCTCAACAGCTTGAGTTATCTGCGGCAAACCGCGTTCTGAAAGCAGAAAACGAGGCCCTTCAAAGGAAAGTAGCTGACCTTGAGCAATACTCAAGATTAAATAACTTAGAAATAAAGGGGGTACCCTGTACCCAGGGAGAGGATTGTACCGCAATCCTGACTACCATCGCCGACAAAATCAACTGCCCAGTCTCAGCCACAGATGTCGACACAGTTCATCGCGTACCAGCAAAGTCTGGCCAAAAGAATATAATCGTGCGGTTTTGCTCTCGATCAAAAAAAACTGAATTCATGAAGAAGGCGCGAAAGGCCCGACTGACCCCGCAGGGGCGTCTGCGTCAGCAGGCGTTTGGTGTGTTGCGACACCACGTACCCGAGCACACGAGGGTTGGACCCTCCCGCGCGTAGCCGTGCGCGGCTTAGCCGTGTCCGGGGAAAGGGGGATCCTGGGGAGTGAGCCGATGCCGGGTGTTTGGACCTTTAAGGCCCCCCGGTGGAGGCAACACACCTCTTTGGCCTCTGCTTCACGCAGACGGCACCCCCGAACTGACCCACCCGGGGGAAATCGGCAGTCGCCTTTTCCTGTCCTTCTCTCCATCTTCGTCTTTCTCTCTCACCTTTTTTATCTTTCCTGTCTTCTCTTCACTTCTTATTACTTCCTTATTTCCTGGCGGCAAGGGTTAACCTGGTGTAGTTTATCCAACCTTGGGTGTATTATATTAGGTTATAGCGGCTATGTACAGCTGGCGTCTGCGTTTCCTTCGGGTCTTGTAGCGTCCCCTTGTTGGGCTCGATGGTGGGTGGCTGGCATGGCTGCCGAAATCAAATAAACATGTATGGATTTATCCTTCCCCCGTCTGTCTGATCGGCCTCTTAACAAAAGAGGACGCACCGAAGAAAAGTTGCTATTTTCTTGTCAACCTAAGCAAACGTTCGCACGATTTCACGTTATTCATAGTGAAAATCCTGAAAAGACAGTTAGAATGATATCGCCGTTCACGGTTGCGAAATGTCTCACTGACTCAGTTGGCCCAGGCTACAAAGTCACAAAAATGGCTAGCGGTGATCTCATGCTTGAGGTCCGTGACAAACAACAGCATGACAAGCTCCCAAATCTGGTCTCCTTCGGTAATGTAAACGTAACAGTGACTCCACATCGATCCATGAATTCAAGCAAAGGAGTAATTTCCGACGACGACCTGTTGTATCTGAGCGAGGAAAAACTTCTAGAAGGTTGGAAGGAACAGAACGTCACCACAGTAAAGAGAATCATAATCAAACGGGAAAACAAAGAAATTCCAACTAAATATCTGATCGTTACCTTTGCGCCCAGTGTGCTGCCAGAAACATTAGAAACGGTATACTAAAGTTCGAGTCCGACCATACATCCCGAACCCTCGGAGATGTTTCAAGTGCCAGAGGTATGGCCACGGCTCACAAAGTTGCCGGGGTCGACAAACCTGCGCAAAGTGCGGCGTCCAGGATCACCTTTCAGATAATTGTAATGGCGCACTCCACTGTCCCAACTGTGGCGGCGGACATGCAGCTTTCTCTAGGGCTTGCCCTACATGGCAGAAAGAAAAAGGAAATAATTACCCTCAAAGTAAAAGAGAACATTTCCTTCCAGGAAGCGCGAAAGCGCATTTCCTTTCTTCATACCGCAGGGTATGCTGCTGCGGCGCGTAAGGGGGCAACGCCGCAACAGACTCCGGCTTCGGCCCGGACCACAAAGAATGTGGCCGTGGCAGAGCCACCAGCCCCCCAGGCGACAGCAGCCGGCTCTGCTGCGCCATCTCTGAAGGAGGGTCCATCGACCTCTGGGTTGGTGGCCTCCAAGGCCCTGCTTTTCGAGGCAAGGCCTAAGGTGAAAACACCCCGCTTGTGTGAGCGGAAGTCCAGCGGCTCCCAAGGGTCGATGGACACAACCCCGAGCCAGAAGGCGCATCCAGCGCCTCGGGAGCGGCGCGAGTCTCGCGACCGCTCCAAAAAAGACAAAACCCGTACCATAATCACGGGGCCTGAAACGGCTCCGTGAGTCATTTCTCAAACTTGACTCCTCTTGACACACGGCACATAAACACAAACAATATGGATACACAAATATTACACTGGAACGTGAGAGGTCTGATCCACAACCTCGATGATGTCAAAGAACTCTTACACAAATACAATCCAAAGGTGCTGTGTGTTCAGGAGACACATCTTAAATCTACACAAACAAACTTTCTTAGGCAATACGCTATTTTCCGGAAGGACCGAGATGATGCTGTTGCATCGTCCGGCGGGGTAGCAATAATAGTAGGCAGAGGCGTTGCCTGTCGGCAACTGCAACTCCGAACTCCTCTTGAGGCAGTTGCTATCCAAGCAGTGCTATTCAATAAACTGGTTACTATCGCGTCCGTATACATCCCCCCAAGTTATCAACTCTCTAGCACAACATTTCAAACCTTTATTGATGAGCTGCATCGCCCTTACATAGTCGTCGGTGATGTAAACGCGCATAGCCCACTGTGGGGCGACTCTCGCTGTGATGCGAGAGGACGGCTTGTAGAAAACATTCTATTCTTTTCAAGTTCCTGCTTGCTGAACAAGAAAAAGCCAACATTTTACAGCTCTACACACAAAACATTTTCTTCGATAGATCTAAGCATAGCGTCTAGTACAATTGTGCCATATCTGGAGTGGGATGTCATTAATAACCCTTATGGAAGTGATCACTTCCCCGTCGTTCTAAACCTTAAAAAACAAAGTGATTGTCATGCACATCTTCCTCGATGGAATGTTGACTCAGCCGACTGGACAAAGTTTCGCGAACTAACACAGCTGCCATGGAATGATATCTCTGATCTTAGCTTAGACGACGCAGTAGCATACATAACCGCGTTCATTATTGAGGCTGCATCAGTATGCATTCCCCAAACAAATGGGTCGCCATCGAAGCGACGTATTCCATGGTGGAATGAGGAGTGTAGGGAAGCCAGGAAAAAGCAAAACAAGGCTTGGAACCTCCTTCGTAACTCCCCAACCACAGAGAATCTGATTAATTTCAAGGCGATCAAGTCGCAAGGTAGAAGAACGCACCGCCGCGCTAAACGCGAAAGTTGGAAAAACTACATAAGCAGCATCAATTCATACACAGACGAACGAAAAGCCTGGAACAGGGTGAATAAAATAAAAGGCCGCGAAACTCATCCCTTACCTTTATTAAATACACAAGGAGACACTCTTGAGGATCAGGCAGATTGTCTAGGATCACATTTTGAGCACATTTCCAGTACATCTCATTACACAGATACATTTCTAAAATACCAGCGACTAGCAGAAGAGATGAATTTGGGTCGGAACAGCTCATCTAAAGAAGTATACAATCGTCCATTTGAAATGGCTGAGTTCCAGGCCTCACTGAACTGTTGCAACAAGTCCGCCCCAGGAAGTGACAGAATAGTGTATGAGATGATCAGACACCTACACCCTGAAGCCCAAGAAACACTACTGTCACTCTTCAATTGTATGTTCTCCGCAGGCTACATTCCGTTGGCCTGGAAAGAAGCAATCGTAATCCCCATTCTCAAAGAGGGCAAGGACCCTTCCTCAGCCGACAGTTATAGGCCTATAGCTCCGACAAGTTGTCTATGCAAATTGTTTGAGAAAATGATTAATCGTCGCCTCATCCATTTTCTGGAAAGCAACAAGATGCTTGATCCCTTACAGTGCGGTTTTAGGGAAGGTAGATCCACAATAGATCACCTTGTACGCATCGAGACAATTATCCGTGATGCCTTTGTCCACAAACAGTTTTTTCTGTCAGTATGTTTAGATATGGAAAAGGCATACGACACAACCTGGCGCTTTGGAATCCTCCGTGACCTGTCTGAAATGGGAGTTCGAGGCAACTTGTTGAACGTGATTCAGAGTTACCTCGCCAATCGGACGTTCCGTGTTAGAGTTGGTAATGTTCTGTCTCGCCCATTTACACAAGAGGCCGGTGTTCCACAAGGTGGTGTGCTCAGCTGCACTCTCTTTATTGTCAAAATGAACTCGATCCAGACTGTCATTCCACGTACTATGTTTTATTCTGTATATGTGGATGACATCCAGATAGGTTTCAAATCATGCAATCTAAGTATGTGCGAGCGACAAGTACAGCTTTGCATAAATAAACTGTCTAAGTGGGCTGACGAAAATGGTTTTAAGCTAAACCCTCAAAAAAGTACACGCGTCCTGTTCTCTAACAAGAGAGGCATACTGGCGGACCCCGCAATAGATCTAAATGGAGAACGGCTATGTGTGAGCCACGAGCATAACTTTCTAGGTATCCTTTTAGACAGCAAGCTAACCTTTGTACCACACCTGAAGTATCTGAAATCAAAGTGCCTCAAGACTATGAATCTGCTGAAGCTCTTATCACGTACATCTTGGGGAAGTGACAGACGGTGCCTTCTAAAACTTTACAAAAGTCTCATATTAACACGGCTTGACCACGGAGCAATAGTCTATAATTCTGCCGCACCTAGCGCTTTGAAAATGCTAGATCCTATTCACCACCTAGGTATCCGCCTTGCTACAGGTGCCTTTAGGACTAGCCCTGTGCAAAGCCTCTACGTCGAATCAAACGAATGGTCATTGCACTACCAAAGGTCATACTTAACTTTCTCCTACGCCCTGAAAGTTAGCTGAGATGTTAAACATCCTTGTCATTCCACTATATGCGACTTTTCCACTGCAAGGCTGTTTCGTAACCGCCCGGCCACTAGGCCTCCTCTGTTCCTCCGGGTGGAAGCACTCTCAGAAAACACAGGGGTCCCTCTTTTACACAATGTCTTAATGGCTCCTACACGGCTTCCACCGCCTTGGGAGTGGCAGACCATAAGATGGGACATCTCTTTTTTAGAAATATCGAAACAAGCATCTGAGGCTCACATACAATCGCATTTTCTTGAACTTAAAGAAAAGTATTCCTGTGACGAATATTACACAGATGCTTCGAAGTCTCCTGCTGGTGTTGCTTATGCAGCTCTCGGACCCTCATTTTCAATAGCTGGGGCACTAAACCCACACACCAGTATCTTTACGGCAGAAGCATACGCTATACTTTCGGCTATTAAACACATAAGGCGTAGAAATGTCGCAAAGGCTGTCGTCTTTACAGACTCATTAAGTGTCGTGAGAGCGCTAATTAGCTTACGAAAGCATAAGAATCCCGTTCTGAATGAGCTGTATAGCTTGCTGTGCTCCGCATATATGTGCAACCAAGTGATTATACTATGCTGGGTACCTGGCCATAAAGGTATAAAAGGGAACGTAGCTGCTGACGAAAACGCTACGTCAGTGAGTTTTAGCGACACAGATGGAAATATCCCCATTCCTGCCATAGACCTAAAGCCCTTCCTGCGCCGTAAATTAAGAAATCACTGGCAAGCAGAGTGGGATACAGAAACATTGAATAACTTACACATTATAAAACCAAAGCTGCGGAATTGGATAAGTGAGAAAACAGCACGGTACAAGGAAGTACTTCTTTGCCGATTAAGAATAGGGCACACTTACAGTACTCACTGCTACCTGTTGACTGGCGGGGACTCTCCTACTTGTAGTAGGTGCGGCGGTAGTTTGACAGTCCTCCATGTTCTAATCCAGTGCCCTGCACTAGAAACAGAGAGGAAAAAGTATTTCCTTTCTGCATATCGGGAAAATATACCTCTTCATCCTGCATTTTTTCTCAGTGATGAACCGTTTTTTAAACTGCAAGTAGTCCTAGATTTCTTAGCCGAAACCGACACTCTGAAAATAATTTGGCCAGGAAATTCTAACACGTGATTACCAGCCCAGTGATTGAACAGTGATTACCAGGGCTGTCTTGATGCTCTAGTGTAACTGTTGTTTCATCTTCGTATGTTCTTTATATCAAAACACAATTGCCATCGTCCACGTCCATAACTAATCAGTGTCATTATTTTAGAAACTATATATTTACGCCATTTACAGCGAAAATCTTTAGGCCCTTATACAGCCATGCCACACCTACCATAATAAATTCACAGTCCACGCCATTCACAATAAATCCTTTAAATTACCATTTGTCATGGCGCTCTTTGGCCATAAGTGGCCCTTGCGCCATTAAAAACCACATATCATCAAAGGCCCGACTGAATACCCGAAATATAGGGTTTTCAGGAGAGCACTCGCAGGCGATATTCATCAATGAGCATCTATCGCCAGACAATAAGCGTTTGTTCTCCAGGACGCTTGCCTTAAAGAAGGAAAAAGGTTGGCAGTTCATCTGGAGAGAAAACTGTCAAATCAAAGTGCGGAAATCTCCCGATAGTCGGGTATTTCGCATCGCTTCTGATTCTGACCTATCTATCATTACCTAACTTTGCATAAGCCTCCCAACTTTCAATTTTTAAATTCGGTCCAATGGCTATGTACTTTTTACCTGAAGAACTTGAGGCTTATTTTTCATCGCACTGCCGTTCACTAATCCATTTCAATGCGCGAAGTCTGCAAAAAAACATGGATGGCATCACAAATTTTTTATCATCTACCCGTCATAATTTTTCTGTTATCTGCGTTAGTGAAACCTGGCTCTCCGCTTCTCACAATAAATTGTATTGCTTTCCTTCGTACTCAGCCGAATACTGCCACCGTGATAACAGTAATCATCGTGGTGCTGCTATTTTTGTGTCCTCAGAGTTGCGTTTTCACCGACGATCTGACTTGACACTCAACGTGGCGAACTGTGAATCTGTCTGGGTCGAATTTGATGATACATTCTTTTCACAAGATAAGAAAAACCTAATAGATGGCTGCATCTATCGTTCACCCTCATCATCTGGAAGCGCGTTTTGCTTAGCCCTAGGTAATTTGCTACATAATTTAACATTCGAACAGAAAAATGTCATTATCATGGGCGATATTAATATTAACCTTTTAGATACATCCAATACACTACTTAATGACTACGTTAGCTGCCTCAATGGGTTCGGATATGAAAACCTAATTGCTCTTCCGACTCGTTGTCCCACGGATAAACAGGGCACGCTTATCGACCACATAGTATCCAATCTTCTTACTAACCCTGACTGTGGCGTTGTCGAAGCTTCAATAACCGATGATTACCCAACATTCGTGCGCTTAACTTCTACTGCTCGCATTACCGATGCAAGCTTCACCAGAAAGTAGTTTAATTCGTCAATATTTATTGAATTAATTGCCGCTTCAGACTGGTCCCCAGTAATGGTATGTGATAACCCTGAAACTGCCTATAATACATTCGCACAAATAATTTCTAAAGCTATTTCAGATTCCACGGTACTAATGAATTGTAAAAAAACGTTTTCAGCTCCTCGTAACCCATGGTCTAACTTACTAGGAAAACTGCTCAAACAGGCTAAAACGGCGTATTATGAAAATGAAATTAAGTCTGCAGGTAATGATGTCAGAAAGCAATGGAAAGTATTAAACTCTTTTTTAGGTCGGTCGAATCATAATTCCGAAATAACTATGATACAATCGGGGGATCTTCTCCTTGATACTCCCTTAGATATTGCAAACTCCTTCATTAATTCCTTCTGTGCAGATAACGAAGAGTGCGAAGATTCATTGACCGAGACTTACCCCCGTGTGCCCCATAGCTTTTTCCTTCATCCCGCAACACCCGAACAAATAGTCACAGTCATTTCAAGTCTAAAATATACAGGACCTGCTCTCGATAACTTCAGCCCATCTCTCATAAAAACGATAGCTTACCTAATATCTGAAATATTCTGTCACATAGTGAACCTTATCTTTAAACCAGGAATCTGTCGAAGTTCATTGAAGAAAGCCAAAATAATCCCTTTTTTCAAGAAGGGAGATAAGCGTCTAACATCTAACTACCGCCCTATCGCTATACTTTCATTCTTCAGTAAAATTATCGAAAAACTAATCGTAACACGCTTATCAAGCTATTTATCAAAATTGCGCATCCTATCACTAAATCAATTTGGGTTTCGGGAAGGTTACTCAACTGATTTGGCATTAATGTTTCTAACAGACAAGATTCGGCAGGCAATTGACACTGGAAATTTCGCTGGTGCATTATTTATTGACCTCTCTAAAGCATTCGATTCACTTGTTCAAAACATCCTTCTTGCTAAATTAGACTCTATTGGTATAACTGTCCCGGCACTGCAATTAGTACGTAACTATGTATCAATCTCCAGCACTTACTCGCACCCTAAAACAACTAACATTGGTGTACTACAAGGATTTATATTAGGACCTCTCTTGTTTTTAATATACATCAATGACCTCCCAAAGTACCTAAAGTCCTCTGACTGTATCCTTTACGCTGACGACACTACTATCTTCTCCTCAGACAAAAGTATTGATTCATTGATGCGTAAGCTTAATCACGACGCGGCAAATATTGTAACCTGGTGCCAACTAAACAAACTACACATTAATACTGCCAAATCTAACTTCGTCATCTTCTCAGCTAAAAAAAAAACATATCTCAGTGTATCCATCGCTAACCTTTGCCTCCAGTGTACTTTATCCTACTGATAGTGCACTGTTTCTTGGCGTCATATTAGATAAACACCTAAAATTTGACGAGCATGTTTTATCCTTAACAAAGAAGGCAGCATTTGGAATTAGAATATTAATTAAAGTTCGCAATTTATTTAATATGAAGACACTCATCTCCCTCTACTACGCTTTTATTCACACGCATATTAACTATTGCATATCATCATGGGGAAACACGTATTCCACACATTTATCTCCACTACAGCATACCCAAAATCAAGCAATCCGCATCATTACACGTAGCAGCTACACATCGGAAGCATCTCCATTGCTCAGATCTAACGGCATTTTATCGTTACAGAAACTAAATAAATACTCACTTGGAATACTTGTTTATAAATCTGTTAACGGAAAGCTCCCGTTCCCTATAATTACTACCAGCCAGTATCCATATTCCACGTCTACCCGTATCGCTTCTACCAACTGCTATTTACTACCAAAACCTAGAACTAATTATGGTAAATTTACTACTAATTTTTCAGCCACATTACTTTGGAACTCATTACCGTGTCATATTAAGATATTCTCTCATTTTTACACATTCAAATCAAACCTTCGTAAATTTTTGCACTCAATATAACAATTTCATCGTTATCATTATATTAATAAGTGTTTTCTGTCGTTAAATATTTTACAGCGTAAGCTAGTGACTAACTTAATATGGTGTATTTTGTGTTTGCATATAGCTGCGTTGTATTTATATATCCTACTCATTTGTAATGGGAGGTCCCCTGTACAGTCTGTGGACTATGGGACCTCCCTCTGTATGTATGTATAATCCCCATTTGTAACCTGATTATTATGCAAATAAAGAACACACACTTGAAAAAATAAAATAAAGAACACACTTGTGTCAATGAGTGGCAATATATGCATACGTGCCGCTCTTCAACAGATCACTTTCACGCCGGCATGAGCCAATGTAGACGCAAGAGTTGGCAAATACTGCTCTTCTAAAATACTTTGTGACGCTTCTTGGAGTACCCGGCATGTGCCACTCGATCGGTGCTACTCTCTAATGAGCCACTGTGTTGCCAACTTAGCTTCACTTCACTATATTTCCTTAAAGATCCCACAAGGGGGCGTTGCATAGGGATGGGTTGTACAGAGATGTTACTAATGCCACAGGTTGTTAACAAGACAGGTACATGGGTACACTTTGAATGAAACGTGATGACAGGTGTTTTGAAACAATGTTGTGGGGATGACCATTCTATTCTGAAACTGTGCGGCAAAGAAAAATGACGCAGAAGAAGTTGTAATGCCAGAACGGGGTCGGGTGACTTGAAGTGTATGGCCCCTGCGCGGGGAAGCGAGCGCGGCGGGAGCGAGGTAAGGTGGATGGCTGAAAGAACTGTGACAAAACTTGTGGTAAAGTGATAGTGTGAGGATCCTGCGGTGAGACAAAATAGTGGGCAGACCAGATTTAATTTTAAGGGATGTCACGCTGATATCGTATGAATAAGAAGAATGAATGAAGCGAGCAGCACAATTTTGCACTGCGTCGATAGCGTTGATCAAATTACCGTGGAGAGGGCTCCACATTGGGGATACGTACTCAAGTTTGGGCCGAATTAGCGACTGGTAAACCAAAACGTCTTACGTGGTAGGGTGAGTGACACAGATGACATTTTAGAAATCCTAATCAACGGTTAGCCGATGAAATGATATTCGTGACATGGGTGCACCAGGAAAGATCAGGGGCAAGTGTTACACCCAGGTAGTAAGAGGATTCACTTTGTTTCAACTGGTATGTTAGCAATTTTCTGGAAAACTGTAGCGGATTCTTGAGGCGGTCCAAGGAAACTAATTTACATTTGCTAGGAGTAAGGGCCATTAGCCAGCGGTTAGACCAGTCGAACACATTATTACGATCATTCTGTAGGGCTATTTGGTCAGATTTGTTACTTATTTTGCGGTAGATAACACAGTCATCAGCGAACATGCGGATGTTACATAATAAATTGTTAGTCATTTCGTTGATATATATTAGACATAAAAGCGGGCCGAGGACAGATCCTTGCTGCACGCTGGACATTACAGGGCGCAAGTTAGACTTTACTTTGTGAAGGGAAACAAACAGAGAGCTGTTTGTCAGAAATTGGGCTATCCAGTTTAGAACGTTGGGTGGCAGATTTAGTTGAGGGAGCTTCATTACTGGGTAGGACCGAGTAGGTCTTCAATAAATGTATTTGACGCCGAGGTAGGCAACTAGGTGTGCACCACTGGAAATGTGCCACTCTGCCTCCCTTAATTTTCTTCATTGCTGAGCGGACTCGACGCCCACGTCACAAAGGTTGCTCAGTCACAGCAACACGACACATTTTTCATTAAAAAGCGGCCCCACTAACGCACTGCGTGTGTGCCGCTTTTCAGTGAACGCCTATAAACCTAACGCTTTAGTGACCGGCCCCATGAATTCACTAGGCATGAGTATGCCCCTTTTTAATAAACCTCTCGCCACCTTGGTACACTAAGCATGTGCCACTGAGTGCGTGACATGCGAGAAAACAATTCTTAGCAGTCGGCGCCACCGGCGGGCCATGGTTCTCGCCTTGAAGGTCAAACGCAGTTCCCGGCAGAGCCAACAGGTGGCGCACCGTGTTCAGAAAGCAGCACGTGAGATGAGCCCGGTTGCTGCGTGACGCGTTTCTGAGCGTTAGAACGTACCAAAGCGCCATGCATTTCGGATGCCAGCCCAGGTTTCGCAGCTGTGGCGGTAGGTGGCGCCGAGGTTTCCCAGAGAAGCGCAAAAGAGGAGTCTTGCTGCAGGGAATGCCTCACACGTAACTTGTTTGGACTGTGGCAATACGTACTGAGGCTGTATTCATGAAATCATACGGCAAGAAGAAAAAAAAGAGTACGACGTACGTAAATAAGCACAGTATATTGCACTGACATTTGGGCTGGTGGACGAGCCTTTGTCAGTCTTGTTCTTTGACTGCACTTTGACAAAGGCTGGTACACCAGCGGAAACGTCAGTGCAATATACTGTGCTTATTAACGTATGTCGTACTCTTTTTCTTCATTATATATATATTTGACACGTATGAAGACATTACATTTTTTCATGACGTTAATTCACGAGAAAGCCCAAGAAAGAGCCTTTAAGAGAGGTCGACGCACCTCTGCTTGACGGCGATTCTACTGAGTATGTGCGAGTGAGCTAGGATGAGGGGCATTTTGATGTACATTAGACCAAGTAAGTTCTGCTGAGTAGAATTCATGCGATTATTGACGCGAGACAGCGCGGGGCAATATAGTTCTTCTGTGAGTCTGTGTCCGAGTGAGCGCCCGGTTGAGTAGAATTCTGGGGAGTCGGATTTCGTGTGTTGGATGGCGGTTGAGTTTGTAAAGGCCCTCCAAATTTCCACAACTTTAGGTTAGCAACTTCGGGATGGTGCACCCTTCTAATAACATGTGTGTTTTCGGTGCCCATTTGTAACTTTCCTGCTGGGTTATAGAAGTGTCTTCAGACTGAGCAATATTCCAGCGTAACAAAGCAAAGAAGTTACGACGGGGCGCCGTAATTAGACATGCTAATAAAAGTACCTGCCTTGCCAGCATTGATTCGTGTTAGTAATAGCGCGTACCTTCTCAACGTTGCCCAGTGAAAATTGTTGAAATCCTAGTGGCCTTCGGAAATATCTACAATTGAGATATGGTCTGTTCATTCCCGCTGGCGCACCTCCGGTGAGTTTGACAGAGCGCCGAGGGGCCAACGCTCAAAATTTTCGTACATGTTACTATAACAGTGATGGTGTCGAAAAATTAATATTATTGCGTGTTCTCAAAGCAAGGTCAACTACGTCCCTTTTTTTCTAAGAGCCAGCATTTTGCCCTTGAAACGATCTTCATGTGGTTGCTGCACTGAAATGCAATTTCAACTTGTTTTTGTAAAGAATACTGAAATTAAACATAAATCTCTCATGCATTTCATAAGTCACTCATGCATGTCATACGGCATTGAGCCTTTTCGTATATATATGACTTAACGGTAGTGCTGGCATAACGATAGTATATTGGTTAAAATATATCGCTACCGGTAGGTTCTGTATATCGTGTAAGTTCTGTATATCGTGGCAACTAATTTTACCGATGACTTTACCTTCAGTAAGACACTCGTAAATGGTGAACTCAGAACCGTAAAACTAATGAAATGCTGAGATCGTGATGAGGACACCAAGTTAAAGCTTGTATTGTAATGTCATAGTTCGATAACCCAAGTGAGAAAAAAAATTGAAATAAATCCCAGTCGCATTTTTAACACATTACAAATTAATAATTAATATAAGTTCTACCCCATTAGCATGAAATTCAGTGGTTGGTTTATTAAAGCCCTTATGTGGCCTTAGAACAATACCGTCTTTACCTGGTTTTCAAAATTTTTTTCACAATGTATGTTTGATTCTGCTACCTTTCGCTTGAGTACTTTTTCGCCCGTTGTTGTGTTCTTCGCTTTACTGAATGCCTATGTTTTCTGGCAGATTTGTCAATCAGATGCAGTTCCTCTGTTTATATTTAATGCGTTTCTTTCGCATCGGCGCACGAGTCGTTTCTCATGTCCGTTAAAGTTTTGTTTTTCTAAAGGATCGACACCAGCGACAGCAATGCAAGGCAATCTACGAGCGCAAATTCATGTCCCTAATACAAAACGACGATAATACGTAATTTTTCTCAAAGGGTCCTTACCGATGCTATGCTTCTTTTTGTTTATATCTTACGCTTCTTACAATAATCTTACGACTTACATTTTTTTCTCTAAAGCAATTCAGCGCTCCAAACATTTCAACTTGTTTAGCCCAGATCAGCGCATACAACTGGGTACTTGGGTAGCCTGCTCGCGTTTTAGGAAGCAGGGCATAACTAATATCCCCGAGAAAGTCGCATATGTCTCTAACAAAAACAAGCTGCCTGTTCAAATTGTAGCCTGTAAATTTGAGCTTCCTTTCTAGAAAAACTATTTGGCTATGGAAATTTTTATCTTCCTGCGAGGCCCTTTTTATACAGTTAGAATTACCTATATGCCGCGAGTATGGGGTCTTCATTTATTTTAGTAGCTATTACCAAAACTGAACCACTTGATACTTGCAAAGCTCTAAAGATTGGCATGACGGCCTTTTCTGTGAAAAAAAACAAAACAAACAAACACGCATTACTTACATGCAGTGATAGATGAAACCTTGCATGTAAGAACGACTACAATAAACAGCAGCTTCCTCAGAAATGTCTCCTTCGTTGTCCACTCCATTGACTAAGGAGAAAAGACAAAGTCTTTTAACCTGTGCACCAGTGTGCTCGTCGCATAAATATCACAAATTTTTCTATGCTCCGCATTTATGTAAAAGTAACACTTATAACTTAGTTATCAGCAATAAGATTGTGTACAAGCTAATAAAGATTATCGTCAATGTAAACGAATAATCGAATCCTTCCGCAAAGCCATTTGCATTACGAGAAAAAAAACGGCCGTGGCTTAGCTTGGTTAAGCCTGATGATTCCGAAGCAATAGTGTGGTATTCTATGATCAGCTGGTAGTAATTGAGTAAATATACTCAGTAATGCCTGAGAGGAGCGTGAGTTACGCCGCCGTTGGTGGCTACCGCCTCGCCTCGCGACTGCGTGAGATGGGGCCCCGTTTTTACACAGCTGGTGTGACGCCACAACGACCGTAGCGCCCCTGGTGAGAGGAGCGGGAGTTAGGCCGCCGTTGGTGCCTACCGCCTCGCCTCGCGACGGCGTGAGATGGGGCCCCGTTTTTACACAGCTGGTGTGGCGTCACTCTAGGTCACGTGGTGTGACGTCACGCAGCGCGGTCACGCTAAAGGTCAATGGTGCCTACCACCGCCTCGCCACGCAACGGGCTGAAGTGCGACCTAAAGTATTATTGCTTCGCAATCAATAATAATGCCCTTGAAAATGTGTCTGTGTGCGTCATAGAGGACATTTTGCTAGCATTTCTCGAATCATGTCTTCTGAATATAACTGAGCTCTTCGTCGCTACCGTTGTAATGGTGCCCGAGCACTCCCCTGCAGCGTCACAGGGAGAAAGGGTGGCGGCATAAGGGGAGAGCTGTCCTTCCTGAGCGATCTATCGCGGTGTCTAAACTAAAACACTCTAAAGCTCTCACGCCAGAGCAGATGATTGTAGGCCTGACTATTCGGCTAGAGGCAGAAATCTGCTAGACGATGTCGCAGGTCGTCTCTAAAACGCCGCATAAGTCTACCTTCGCATTGTCTCACATTAGACTCATCTACACAGCTCTCAGCAAGAGCCCAACATGTTTGTGATATTTCAGAAAAATCTTTAGCTTCATTTACGAGCTTTAACGAGATCACCAAACCCTATAAATTCGGAAGGGCCCATTGACTCCCGGCACACTCTTCGCTAAGTAGACGGCAAGTGACGGCATGGCGAGTCTTACAAACAGATACATAGCCGAACGCGGTGGCCAGCACCGCTTCTACCCTGACCTTTACGCTGATAGATGTAGATTATGTGAAGAAAGGGCGGACCTGCGTCATATTGTTAGGGCTTGTCCACGAACACCCAACCCGAATAAAAGACACAAGACCAGAGAGCAATGGGAGACCGCGTTGCTCAGGTGTGCGCCAGAATACCAACTTAGGACAATCCAGTAGGCCAAAGATGCCACCAGAGCCCAAGGGCTTGAGGCCGACATCTAGGTAGAGAGCCCAAGGTCTTATCTGCTGTCCTAAAATAATGTTTATTCCTCCTCCTTTTGTTGCGAGTAGTATATCTGTCTCATGAGTTTGTGAGAACATTGTTTGCACCCATGGTTCTTAAATTGTATATGACACATTTAGTGCAGGCTTTTGGTGAAGGTCCTGACTTGGTTGCGCAAGAGGACGTACGTTTATATCCGCGCCAGGCAAACGAGCCAGGCAAACATATATGCTTGAAGATTTATTCTTAAGAAAAATAAAAATGAGTGACATCTAACATGCTGGGTCTTGCTACTTTGTGAAAATTAAAGATAATGCCTGTTCCTTACCAATAAACCAGAGCACAGCAGCAATCAATTATATGGTGATATCAATCATACAGACACACGAGATTTAGTCCTTCCGCACGTGGTGCATGTGGTCGTGGTATCGACGGCCTATGCGCGGCCGGCCTCGTGGAGGGTCTAAAAGCTCACTGCAGACGTGCAGTGGGGTTTGTTACAAAAATTAGGAGTACGCTTAAGTTTCGCCTTCAAAAGCGAAACGTGATAGCATTCAAAGATTCCTGATTGCGTGACAGGATTCCCGGCAAACGCAAGTCATGCAACTGTAATGTTTGCCCGGAAACGCTCGCACCGAACTCTATGCATGAAGGCGAGCTTTCTGGTAGAAACGTGGCCTCTTGCGTGAGCCACGATGAGGCGGAGGCGAGCGCCATCTAGAGGTGTTACAAGGAACACCGCACACCACTCTGTGGCCTCCAAAATTTGCGCAGCCAACTCAGGCAAATCGTGGACGCGGTGGCCGGTCTATGAAGGATAGCAACGTTGATAAAGAGGTTTGTTTGAGTTTCCACGTCAAAACATTTTGTTTTCTTTTCGTAAATTCAAAATACAATGCAACGCTATCATGTCTTTAGGTTGTGCGTAAGTTGTACTTTTTAATTTTTCTGCCTTAGCTTACTCGAGTATTTCAATGAGTTCAGTAACTTCTTTGCGCTACACGGAGGGTCTGCGTGGTTCGGTTTGCATTATTTGGAATTATTTTTGCCGAAAGAATGATCGACGACGAACGCGAATGGCCAAGGGTTGAAATATGGTGAGCTTGCAAGTTTAATAACGACAGAAATACGGAAAGAGAAACAGCATGTTCGTTAGAAAAAAAAGAAACCGAAAAACTGGAGGAACAGGAAGATACGAGAAGCGATCGCCGAACGACAGAAAGCATCCCGAGAGCACAGGCAGGCAAACAAGGCGCAGTTGCCACAGGATGAAACAGCCAGTAAATGGGAAATATATCGGGAGAAAAAGTGTATGGTTCAAATACTAGTGCAAGCAAAGATAAAAGTTGAAAGTGAAGTTGGTTGTCAGAAATACGTAAGAATAACAAGGCCGCACCTTGGATATTTTTAACCGCATAAAACTATTAATCAGAAAGTCAACAGCAATTGAACAACACATCCTAGACGACGATGGAAACAGACTGTAAGGGGAAGCGGCATTAAATTACATCCGAAAAATAACAGCCGAATTCTTCCAAGAATTTTTACAAGGTTGTATTTGAAGAAAGAAAAAAGAATGAAAGAGAACCACGTGGAAAAGGAGCTGGTGCTGCACACTTTCAACTGGAAGAAAGCGGAAGAGAAAATTCCTAAGCGCACAGCGACGGGGCTAGACGAGGTTCCCCTTAGGCTGATTAGTTAACAACAACTAAGAAGTAAGGAAGCTCTGGTGTAAACAGTGGAAAAAAATTAATATATAGACGAAGACCAGACAGTTGGCGACAAAGTAGAATTCATTTGTTCTATAACGGTAAGGCGGAGAAAGATTTAATTAACTCCTATAGACCATTGACTATTACATCGGTAATATACGGGCTAGCAATGCAGACCATCAAATTAATCTGCAAGCATGGGCAGAGAATGTTGGCACTTCGCGAAAAATTCAGAACGGTTTTAAAATACGTAGGCGTATGGTTGATAATTTATTTGTTCTAGCTCAGTGTGTTGAAGTATCAAGAGTAGAAAGCAGGCCGTTATGTGTGGCCTTTTTGGATATTACAGGAGCATATAACAACGTAGATTGCAACATTTTGAGGGATATTGTGGAAGCGGAAGGCTTAGGGGACGACTTTAGACAGCTTTTGAGAGAGATTTACCTATAAAATACTGTTTTCGTTAAATGGGAAGAGATAAGGAGCGACGAGAAAGTTGATATCAACAAGGGACTGAGGAAGGGGTGCCCTTTATCCCCACTGCGGTATACGATGTACATGGTGAATATGGAGAGGGCGCTAGAAGGAAGTCTCTCATACAAACAGGTGGGTGTAGTACTAGAGCAGCAGCTTCCAAGTTTATTTTATGCGGACCACATTGTGTTGCTAGCTATCAAGCAAAGCAATTTGCAACGTCTGACGAATATCTGTGGTCAGGAAGGCAAGAAGTTAGGTTTGAAATTTAGTGTTAGAAAATTTGGGGCTTATGGTATTGAATGACAACAGTGAACATAGTTGAAGAAAAAAAAACAGACACAAAACACAAAGGACAAAAAGAGAGGTTCACACCACAACGACAGTCGTTGTGGTGTGAAACTCTCTTCTTGTCCTTTGTGTTTTGTGACTGTTTTCTTTCCTTCAACTATGTGCCGACTGGCCCGAATTTCAACTCTTGTGCAAAACAGTGAACAGACAGTGGCAATACAGGGCCAGGAAATATCTCGGGTAATAGAATATAAATCCCTTATTATATGGATAAAGTAAAGCATAGATATTTGGAAACACAACAAAAACAATAACAGTAAAGAGGAAGAGAAATGCAGCCATAATGAAGCACAGAGCGCTATGGGGATACAATAGGTATACGGTGCTCCGGGGTATGTGGAAAGGTGTAATGGTTCCAGGACTTACTTTTGGAAATGGGGTTGTGTGCTTGAAATCAGGGGTACAAGCACGACTCGATGGGAAGCAAAGGTCTGTGGGACGCCTTACATTGGGCGCTCACGGGAAGACTACAAATGAAGCTGTGCTGGGTGACATGGACTGGACTAGTTTTGAAGTGAGGGAAGCTCGTAGTAAAATTGATGATGAAGAACGACTGAGGAATATGGAACAAAATAAATGGGCTGCGAGAGTGTTGAGGTACCTGTACAGGAAAAACATTGATTCACAGTGAAGGAAGCTTAGCAGCAAGTATGCGGTGTAAGGTGGGCAACACAGCAACGAGCAACGTCAAAGGAAAAGTCAGAGATGCTGAAATAATCTCATGGGCGACCTGCAATGGAAAAGAATCCAACAATATGTGACTACTTAAGAGGAAAAAAACGAAATCAGGAAAGAAACACTTTATGATAATTCAAACGGAAGCTCATTACTTTTCGAAGCGCGATCGCGATGCCTTAGAAAACGAACCTATAAAGCGAGATATAAGATGGAAGACGAAGCATATGCTTGATGCGGTAAATCTAGGGAAACGATGGAGCATGTTTTATTAGAATGTGAAGACATTTGCCCAGCGGACGAGTTAGTCACCACTGGCCTCCTTGAAGCCCTTGGATTCAGCGAGAGCAGGGAGAAAGTAAACATGTCCGCAATAGAGATCAGTAAGAGTTGATTGGAAGATTGGTGGAAGAAAAGTAGGGAAACGCCAAAAAACGGCGACGCACAAAACCAAAGTTCGCAATAGTTGGTCAGAAAGTTTGGTTGTGGGAGCTCATATTGGTTTTTGTCTCTGTTTGTTCTTTACCCTAGATAGGACATTAGACAGTTTAATAGCAAGAGCTTGGTACCTCAACCCTCCGCCCCATTCCAAAGGGGACCCTCATAAAATTCTTCCATCCATCCAACCATCGATGTGCGAGAAAGGAGCCCCGCTATCTGATGAAGCGTTTCTCAGCCTTCCCCCCTTCCGGCGCGCCATACATTGCAGAGGTCCCACGCAGGCTTCGCGGCGGTGATGCTACATGACGCCGTGTCTTACTAGCGATGGAACAGTGGCATCAATTCGGCGTCATTCCATCGAGTGATTCTGGCGGATGAGATGTGCCCATTGGAAGTAAGTGCTTTCTCAGTGAAGCAGAAACAGTACGCCAAATCGATATGTGTTTATTTTATTTTTTGCTGATTTGATTGTTAGAAGAGTCAGGTCAAAAGAGAAATCTCTGCATGGTGTTTCTCATGCTTTGAAACTGGTTTGCCATTTTGGATAATATTAAATATCTAATAGTATCTATTATTTTTGTACAACGAGGGTTACTACGACGCCTCGTTAGTACAAAATAGTGGTCCGCAGACCTGAGCCCGCGTCGCGTTAAACCTTGCCGGACGTACAAGAAAGTTGTATCCATCCATCCATCCATCCACTTCAAGGAAACAATGCATGCGTTGTTCTGAGCGCGCACGTTTCTACGTGGTCGTAGAAACGTGTTTTGAGTCTGTACGCCATGCAAATGTGCAGTTATCTATAGGATGTATGCGCTCGGGCCGCGACTAAACCGTCAAGTACAGGAGAAGGATGAGCTAGGTAAGCGGGTTCACAAGCTAGAAAAGGAACTCGAAAGCGACCAGAAGCTGCGGAAGGTAAGAGGTCAGCTAGCCAACGCACAAATGAAGCTGATGGCTGCCATGCCGACAATTAATCTTGAACGCTTCGATGCGAGAATCACGAAAAAGGACTGGCTTAGGACCGAGAGCCGATTAGGAGGCTGAGACCGCCAAGCCGCGAAAAGTGGCGGACGCGTCCACGATGGTCACGGTACCACTGACGTACCGGCGGCGGAAGAAGACAGAAATGCGAAGGGTGAGAATGAGACAGTGGCGAAGGGTATCGCGGCCTGAAATTTACCTTTCAGTGACTAGGAGGGGGAAATTCGAGAATTCTGTTGCAGACTGAAAAACCTAAAGCGAAACAGATTAGATAATTCATAGCGAAAGTCGAATCACATGTGTGGGTGACAACCAAGGAGAATTATCCAGCAGATATGATGGGCGGAGTGATTGGCGTACTTTCAGACGGGGATTGTGATGGCGAAGCTAATAACCGTTGGGATTACCAATCTGCGGCTTCAACGGTAGTGGAAATCGCATTGCTCATGGTGCCAGAGGCTGAAAGGCTGGGGTATGCAACTGAAAGGGCTATGCTTGCAATAAAGAATATTTCGATGCTAGCTAAGGCAATAAATTTTACTGTCGTGGCCATCAACCGAGAAGTGCGCCCATTAGACTATGAAGGTGCGTTTCTGCTTGACAGGGCCCATTTTAGCGACAGTCTACCAACACTAGTTGGCCGTCGACTAGCGGTATCGGAAATAGCATTTTTAGGAGGCACCAGGAAAACACAAAGGTGCATTAAGACATTAATGCAGGGGTAAAACAGCAAAGAACAGTAATAGAAGAGAAGGACTTAGGAAAGAAACACAAATTACAAGTATACAGAATTTAATGTTTCCTACATAAACATGCAGGGGCATGTTTTTGTCACAGGCAGGAAAATGGCTGGAAATTCAAATGCAGCTGACCAAGGAATATATAGGTTTGTACACCTTCACCGAAAAGCATTCACAATATTTGGAGCAGCGCCTACTTTTGAGAATTCCGTATGGGAGCGTTGCAACATAAAGATTCGCTCTAGGAAAGACGGAGGTGAAGGCATGGTAATTAGCCAAAGCATGAAATGCGAGCTCGTAAAAGAGACATGTAAGGAGTATTTGTGAATCAGAGGCACATTGTGAGCCGAAAACACGCGTCTTGGAGTAGATTTCGCATGGACAGGTACAGTCTCCATAGGTATGTGTTGGCAATCGACTTCGGGTCGAGAGGTAAAATCAATTAAATTGCGGGGTTTTACGTCCACAAATGACCTGATTATAAGGCACGCCGTAAGAAAGGACTCCGGAATAATTTCTACAACCTGCGGTTCTTTACCGTGCACCTACATCTATGTACCTACACGGGTGGAGCCAATAACGCTTGATCTGGAGAGCGTTATAGATTTGGACTTCAACGCAATGACTGCGCCGTGTTGGCCTACGAAATTTAGGTTTATAATTACTTCCCGTGAGCATTGGTGCACATCACCAAAGAGCATAACGTAAGTCTAGTCATGAACCGTAAATCTTGCCCTGAAGCTTCCGGTCGATCTTTCGAGGTGTTATCCAGCCCCTCTGATTTGAAGGCCTTTCATAGTAGTCTTTGGGCAACTTGGTGGCTAATGTTCCATTGACGAAAGGGTAGTCGCGTCCATTGCCGATTACAGCGGTGACGTCTTGAGTATCGATAACAACGCTGAGGTCTGTGGTTCTTGGCCTGGCGTTACAAAGTGTGGATTATTCCAACTGCTGTTACGTCGCGTTGCGGGACTTTCTTGCGGCGGTTCCAAAGCAGACGTTAATAAAGAGCTACTGCACCTCCATCGGTTGCTGCTTTTAGTTTTCTGGATCAGGCCTAATGTACACGGCTACGGGTAGGTATCGTGCAGGGTCGCCATTGTGACGATTGGTAGCACCCTGGTGACGGCAAGCAAAGCAGGAAAGTCATCGAAGCCTCTAATGAATTGTTACTATCTAGGCGGTGATGTCTCATGGTTCGCCTAGCTCTGTTTCCGGGGCGTTGATGCCGAACACTCGCAGTCCTATCTCTTGGTAAGGGTGCAGGCGGTACACGTGAACTTTGTAACCGCCGTGAGAGCACAGCGGACACTGGTTTGGCGCGTGCCAAACGTCCCCATTTCTTGGGATGCTTGGCACGGGTGGAGCCAGCGTCCTCTCTTTGCGTGCTGTGTAAAACGAAACTGCTGTGTTACGGGGTCCTGGCGTGGGCGCGGAGGACAACGTGAGGGCGGCCGACGGCTGCGCAACTCATTGCTTGTGGCTGAGAATGCGGTCGTTCCAGAACTGACAGTGACAGCTGAATCTCTCGGCGAACGATGCAGGAAATTGAATCCAGTTAGTGCGGGGTCGCATGGGACATCTTTCGCAGTCTGTCCCACGAGATGTTTCTCGTCTCCCGCAAGTTGTTCGAACAGAAGGCTTAAACATCTGTAGAGCCTGGTTTCGATAGAGGACCCAAATATGTCGAGGGAAGTTCTAGCGTCTTCTCAATCCTCCTGCCTTCTGATATAAATTTTGTATGCTCTTGAGCAGGTTGCAAATTTCTTGTGTTTTGTGAGGGCGGTGTCCTGAATCTCTCAAAAGATGTTTAACCGACTTTTACCCAGCGATTTAGAGACATCATCACTATGGCCCAATGGAAGTTCTATTACACCTACTCACTTAGCGATGCAGGATGCGCACACTTAGGTCTAATACTAAAGCAATCGTTACACCAAGCCTTTGAAAAACAGTGCACTTTATCACTGCATCTCATGTAGCACAATAAAATGCATCTAAGGTACTTCTATAGCATTACCGGCTGATAATGCCAGTTATATTTATTCATTTATTCGAGTTACACCTTAACGCACTATGGGTTTTGGGTATTACATAAGATTTTAGAACCTTTATTAGGCTGGTACCAATAAAATAAGATGAGTGTTATATCCTGCCTCGTCAGCCGCAGTGTACGTGTTGTGAACTATATTGGCCGTACATGTTTTTCACTCGATGAAGAGAACCAGCGTCTGTGAACAGCCAGCGTAAATTAAAAAATACTCTCACTATCTTCCAGCTTTGCTTGGGACCTGCAACTTAGAACAGCATGCTCGCGTATGGCCAACCCAATGCCACCCCGGAACATCAAATCGCCAATCATTATGAAATATTTGCGTCAGCAACCTGCATCGTCTCCCTGCATTTCAAGACTAGTAGACTTGGAGCCATGTTAAACACACGTGCCGAGGATTGCGAGGTGGCCTTTGACGAAGATAGGTCCTCCTATTGAAACGTTGGCCAGTCAATGTCAGGCACCTTATCCCTACCTATCACCTTTACGCGCCAGTACACTATCTGTATGTCAGCCGCCTGTATGACGCCAATGACGATGTTAAACAGAGAATTTGCTGCGCTTATTAAACCAACCTGATATATAAGCTTTCTGTTTCGTCATTGTATTTTCGGCCTCTAATGTAGTAATATCGGAAGCAGATCACACAAATACAATCCAGCGGCTATTTGGGATGACATAATTTCCGTAAGATGGGTGATTTCGTCATAGAGAACGGGGCGAACAAGACCAAAAACAAGATCAGATCCCATACTATACTTTTGCGAGAAAAAAAAGTTAAATAAAACGTGCTAAAGCCAGTAGAAGATCCCATGGCTATGCCACATGATCAAGAAATGCACTATATACAACAAACATATTTAAAACAATGCATCTACGACTGCTTCAGACGCTCGCACAGTGCACAGATGGTGATCCGACCTTCCTACAAGTGTTATTCACATTGTACGTTATGCTAGTATTACTAACCCACATGTATTTTATTAGTAGGCGAAATCCTCGTCCAACAAACCAGACACTCACGCAATGTATCTACAGAGAGCAATGTGAACGCCTGTTAAACAGCACTACTTATTGCGTTGTCGAACAATACCCACATTATTGAGATCGTGGTATGCATGGGCACAACTGATTGCTGGTAAATCACAGCTTAAAGGCGCAACACGAAGGCTGTAGTAAGTTGACACACCGCGACAACTCCGCTTTCTCATCTCTTTTTTTTTGTTTTCTCGTGGTATAGTTCTAAACTCTATAATACGTTTTATAGCTACGATGGTACCGATCGTTGAAGAATAAACTTTGTGCAGCTAGCGTTAAGACAGAAAATTAGGAAATGTTTCTGTTGGCGTTTAAGCGCTGTTCAGGGTGTTTTTGTGCTTCAAACACCAAAGTTTGTCGAAATAGTCTAGTTTGTCTGACCCTCTTCACGGTCGCGTGCTGTTGAAAACACCACTGCAGAACCGTTTGCAACTTTTTAAAGGATTCTTCTATCCTCTCTTCTACCACGCCCCTTGGCGCGACCAGAGACAGGAGAATAGCAGTCGCTTCAGAGGCAAATAAGCAATACTGCCCTACATGTCACGGTAAGGAGTGTTCCAATAGCTTTTCACTTCTCTATAGCATAAGTTCAGGACAACTTAGAAGTTCACACCAACAGATTGTTCCCAGACTAAGCGTATAGCTGGTTCGTTAATCACTTCCGCCCCCCTATTGAGGTCAACTATAGTTATTTTTGTGCATGTACGCAGCTCTGCGCGTGAATTCTGACCCTTATTGTGGCCTTGCACCACATAGGGTCCCCTAGCTGAACCATTTCGGAAGCTCGGTTGCTATAGTGAAAGGCTCAAATCATCATGCTTTATTTGTAACCTCGGCCTTCTAACTTGAAGATCGTATGTTCGAATCCTCCTTCAGTACACTACAGCTAGAGGCTTGAAGTGGCGCCTGACACCTGCATAAAATTCCAAGAGCCAGTGGCGTTACACCATTCCACGTGCAACGAAATGAGGAAGGCCTACTTAGCTTCAACAAAAGACATTCCACAAAACAGGATTTCACCTCCCAGGTGCAGTATTTGGCCACAACCTCTCTCATGACTCCTTCAATAAGCCCATGGCCCTCAGTCCCCCGCAACTCTCTGGACCGGTACACACCACCACTGGAAACTAAACCTGGCAACATTCCACACTCACAACCTCTCGAGTGAAGCTAGCTTAGCAGGACTCTTTGATGAACTATATGGTATTTATGGCATATTATTGGCCATAGTGAGGTTACAAGAACTGGTGAGGCTTTTACATTGCTGAATAATGGCCACGCCCTCTGTTACAGAGGACTCCCAGATGAAAAGCAATACTGGATAGGATCCATAATGGGAACAGCGCGAACAACACGACTACGGAGTGAAATGACCCAGGACGAGTGCTGACTCACAACTACGTTTACAGAAACACACGTCAGTTATACAAGCGGCACAAGCGATCACATGGTCAATCGAGGGACACACAACCGGGCCACGTGTATACAGGGCATCTCTTTCCGTATAGGGATATCTAGGTTCGTTAATTCCTGCTGAGAAAGCGTGATCGAAGGCTGGCTAATGCACCACGTGCCCTTTCGCTCAATGCGGGCTGCTTCCATGACTAATCTGGTGGATGCATCATTATGCTTCAACAAAACTGTTGTCTCTCTGAGCAGAGGCTTGCACTTACATTGCCGGCAATGGGCAGAGACATGCGCATAACCATTCTTGTCCAAGGACAATTCATGCTCGCTAAGTCTTACATTTAGGCATCGGCCGGTTTGCCCTATTTACACTCGCCTACAATTGAGCGGAAAAGAGCATACCACGTTGGTGGTGCAGCCTACATACTTGCACCACAAACTGTATGTTTCACTTTGCACCTCACTTTATCATTACGCTTTGCACCACTTTCTCGCCTTTCGACCGCCGGACGAATAGCACTCAATTTTCCAGGAGCCGAAAAGCAACCTGCATCCCATAATGACCTGCAACGTTTTTGAGGCCATGAGATAGGCGATGTACATAGTAGAACTACCAAGTTCTTCCTGCTATTTCCTGCGGCCTTCTGTCTACTCGAGTTTCTTACCCACTTATTCATTTTTTCATCGCTCACCCGCTATTAATCTATCCGGGTACCCAGCTTCCTCCAGCATGACTACCCGACGTGAAAGGTATCACTCATTGCATGCCCACTTGTTTTACCAGGACAGCGAGAAGTTCAGAGATCCGAATTGCCCAACAGACAAGATCGTCTAGGAAACGTATCTAAGGTCAAGTTATTGTAGTTCATCCTGTTTTGCTTGCTCCGAGGTGAACCTCAAACCCTGACCAAACTCACTAAAAATACCTCTTTTTTCGTCCGCCTTGTTGGAGAGTCGTCGCGGTAAATTAAAGCCAAAAAAACATCAACATATCTGAACATCTTCATGGCTATCCCTGAAATACGCCGGTCTAATGCCATATTCACCTGCGCCAAAAAAGAATGCTACTCAAGACGGAAGCCACTCTAGATCCTATACATCATCATCATCAGCCTGGTTACGCCCACTGCAGGGCAAAGGATTCTCCCATACTTCTCCAAAAACATCGGTCATGTAGTAATTGTGGCCATGTCGTCCCTGCAAACTTCTGAATCTCAGCCGCCCATCTAACTTTCTGCCGCCCCTGCTACGCTTCCCTCCCCTTGGAATCCAGTCCGTAACCCTTAATGACCATCAGTTATCATCCCTCCTCATTACATGTCCTGCCCATGCCCATTTCTTTTTCTTGATTTCAACTAAGATGTCGTTAACTCGCGTTTGTTCCCTCACCCAATCTGCTCTTTTCTTATCCCTTAACGTTACACCCATAATTCTTCTTTCTATAGCTCGTTGCGTCGTCCTCAATTTAAGTAGAACCCTTTTCGTAAGCCTCCAGGTTTCTGCCCCGTACGTGAGTACTTGTGAGTACACAGTTGTTATACAATTTTCTCTTGAGGGATGGATAATGGTAACCGGCTGTTCATGATCTGCGAATGCCTGCGAAACGCACCCCAGCCCATTCTTACTCGTCTGATTATTTCAGTCTCATGAATCGGATCCGCGGTCACTACCTGCCCTAAGTAGATGTACTCCCTTACCACTTCCAGAGCCTCGCTATCTATCGTAAACTGCTGTTCTCTTCCGAGACTGCTAAACATTACTTCCGATTTCTGCAGATCAATTTTTAGACCCACCCTTCTGTTTTGCCTTTCCGGGTCAGTGAGCATGCATTACAATTTGTCCCCTGAGTTACTAAGCAAGGTAATATTATCAGCGAATCGCAAGTTACTAAGATATTCTCCATTAACTCTTATCCCCGATTCTTCCCAATTCAGGTGTCTGAATGTCTCCTCTAAACACGCTGTGAATAGCATTGGAGATATGGTATCTCTCTGCCTGACGCCTTTCTTTATTGGGATTTTGTAGTTTTCTTTGTGGAGGACTACGGTGGTTGTGGAGACGCTATAGATATCTTTAAGTAGTTTTACATACGGCTCGTCTACACCCTGATTCTGTAATGCCTCCATGACTGTAAGGCTTCGACTGAATCAAACGCTTTCTCGTAATCAATGAAAGCTTTATGTAAGGTTTGGTTATATTCCGCACATTTCTCTATCTCCTGATTGATAGTGTGAACATGTTCAATTGTTGAGTAGCCTTTACGGAATCCTGCCTGGTCCTTTGGTTGAAAGTAGTCTAAGCTGTCTCTGATTCTATTAGCGATTACCTTAGTAAATACTTTGTAGGCAACGGACAGTAAGCTTATTGGTCTATAATTTTTGAAGTCTTCGGCGTCCCCTTTCTCATGGATGAGGATTATGTTAGTGTTTTTCCAAGATACCGGTACGGTCGAGGTCATGAAGCATTGCGTATACAAGGTGGCCAGTTCTTTAGAACAATCTGCCCACCATTCTTCAACAAATCTGCTGTTACATGATTCTTCCCAGCTGCCTTCCCCCTTTGCATAGGTCCCAAGGCTTTCTTTACTTCTTCCGGCGTCCCATTGGGGATTTTAAATTCCTCTAGACTATGCTCTCTTCCATGATCGTTGTGGGTGCCATTGTTCTTGCATAGCCAAGGATATCTACTGCGCTGTACATAAAACGAGAACGTGTGATGAGCCGCTTAGTCACTCTTGCCCTTTGCGCAACGGCGTCCTGGCGCGTATGCGTGAAATTAACATGGAAAGTAAATCGGGATCGCCGTCGTAAATGTATAAAAAAATGATTTGTTGCCCAAAGACCAGCAAACAACAATGAGCTCGGCGACAGAGGCGGCTGGAGTTTACCAGGGAAAAAAAGCGCTTTCGTACGATATTTCGCGATTACCGTAGCATCTTTTATGTTTTCTTTAAAACTGTTGCCCTTTCCTACCTCGTTGTCCTCCTTTTATTTATTTATTTATTTATTTATTTATTTACTTATTTATTTATTTATTTATTTATTCCTTTAACCCTCAGGGCTTGCAATGAAGAATTACAGGTGGAAAAATTTCAAGAAGGCGAATAAAACCTGGATTATATACAGAGATAAATTGTAAATGTATTGAATCCGACACCTGAAGACGTTAAAATCCACAAATGCATAATATACGGACATAGAAAAATTGAAGAGCACTCAAACAAAACGAAACAAACTACGTGTGGAACAAAAGCCATTAAAACAATAATAAAATGTTTTTGAAGTAGACCCGAGACAGCTTAAGAGGCGACAAATTTGCGCAGGTAATTTGTTGCCGTTTAATAATTTGCGCGGTTAAACTTTCGCAGTTAACAAGGCTTTGGTAAAAGATAGTGCACTTTCGCCTGAAAGAGGTAGCATTGATTGCGATAGCACATTTGTAGACACCTATACGAAGTAAGGATAGCAGCTTTATCACCGTGTAAATTCCGATACATTCGCATACTAAATAAATTTGTTTAACACAAATGGTGTCGCGCGGACAAAGGGGAACATTAACAGATCTCACTCGATAAGCACGGACACTCGCTGTCGAAACGCTGGCATGAGGAAGAGCGGCAGCAGCGTCGAGCGAAAGGGCCATCTTGCTTGCTCTCGCTGCAGCGCGAACTGAGCGTCTATAACATAATTCACACGAAGCTATGTGCCTATGGGGCACCTAGGCACTTACTCATCGCAGATGCCTTACAAGATAGTGCTCGCGAGGCCGCCCGTGGCCGCGCCGTTAGCGGCAGTGGTCGGAGTAGATCACTCTCTTCCCCGGTGTCCCGAGCGCCATGGAATATGGCACGTTTCCTCCTCGCTTTCCTTCCTTGGCGCGCGAGACTAGCCGTCTTCGTCAGCTTATCCTCGCACATAGAGCATATGGGGCGTGCAAACGATGTCATCGCTCTTGGACTTTATACACCACAGTACGGCTACGCTGATGGCAGTAATGAGCCTGGATTGTCCATATAATTCATATTGCAATAACACTGTAGTGGCTTTAGGTAAGTGTACGGTGTGTGCCGGACTGGAATCCTTATAACGATGTTCCACAAGGGAAGAGATACAAGTTTCCGGTGTTATCGGGTTCACACATAGCATCCAATTGTGGAAGTGGAGTTTAGATGACAGAGACACACGTGACATTGTTTCTGCCGTTGGCGAGAGCACTAACATTTAGGGTGGCTTTCATGGAACGGAAGCTCCCAGTTCAGTGACAAGTGCCGACGATGAAACGGACTTACTGGTTTTGTACTCTTCCTAAACCATTGGTTGGGTTACTTGACCAGAATGTCAGGAAAAAATCTGAATTAGTGTCTTATACCTTGTTTGACTTCTGTTTTTCTTTTGACCGCCTCGGTTAACCTGAGCTGGTTAACCCGATACATGTTCAGGATGAAGATACATCTTCCGGATGATGAAGATCTTCGTTTTGTTTTGTTGTCTTGCACAGTCCCGTCCTGATGCTGCTTGTGTGCTTCCGTGCTCCCGTATGCGAGCAAAATTTCGTAAATTGTTGCTTTTTTTGGCTTTGTCGGCGTTGTTGTGGTTTTTATTACGTTCTTCACTTCGCGTTCTCCTCTAATTTTCTTCCACCGTCCAGTGCCATCTGTCTTGCGCCTGCTGTCCTGACTGAACGACATCGCCGGCGCTTCCGCTTTCATTTCTATTTCTGTGATGGCGGATTTGCCTGTTTCCATGCTCTTTATAGGCTTTGGCGGAGTTTACTGGACAGATTACTAAGCTAGCTCGAACACCATTTCGACCAGTAGTAATATCAGGCCCGCTGGTGCGTTACGTACTCAAACTGGTTGGAGGTTAGAAAAAAATTTAAACTATATGAATAAAACAAAAAATAATAATTAATATGCAAGGCGAAGTATTATCGAATGATAGAATACTGCATAATATTCATACCATAATACACTCACACACACACACACACACACACACACATATATATATATATATATATATTACATGCGACACCTATAACTTAAGGCGGCCTTCTCTTGTATGGTGTCAACTCTGGTTGAAACGCCTTCTTTTTTGTTTCTGTATTTGTATAGCCGTGCAACTTTAATTGCGTCATTATAAAGTACAGGAATAGCGTTTTTGAACAGTCATGAGATATATTAACAAATAGCATTTTCATATGAAGGTATACTACGACTTCCTTTTTTGTATTAGAATGTTGGGCTAAATCTCTCCCTAACGTTATTGTATTAAAAGTGGTAGCGTCTTTGTCAAGCTAACGCCACACTTTCTAACTAAACACTTTTGGAAAATGTCATTCAAAGAACCCCCCACGTCTTTTCGTGCCCCTGCTATCATATGCGTTTAGACAGAAAACAAAGGTTACCGATCTAGCTATCTGTGAGAACAACTAGTAGGAATAAAATTATCTCACCTTCCAATACATATTTCGTACGTCATGCATGAGAATGAATAATCATAAAGTAGGCAATAAATGTCCGACCATATATGTATTTTTTCAGACCAATGTAATGCTTTCATACGAAGCGAACATAACTGCAAAATGCAGCAACCATTGCTAGATATTCCTGCGCAAGCTTTTCGAATATTACTTGTTGACTTAAGCATAAAAGATAGTACACAACATCTTTCTTTATTCATTTCTGACGCATACGTTTTAGGAAAGAGATTAAGACAGTAAACGCAGCATCGTAAGCTCAATATGCGGACGTGTTCTGAGGCGGCAAGCAACATGAGCTACTTCGTGGTCAATGATGGCTTAATAGAGTGTGCGTAACTAGACGGCACGGTTAGTGTTAGGGAGAGAGTATTACGGCTGAACTTCAGCGCCTTGTCTTCAAGTAAGATAGTGACGCGCGAGAATAGTTAGTGGATTAGCAATCTGCGTCTAGTGCCTTGCTTTATAGGTATCTAATTCATGTGAATCATTCAAAATGAATTTGGCTTTTTTCAATTTTGCACTGCGTGCCAACCGCAGACTGGGAGTGATTTGTTATATCTGCAAGCGAATGGCAAGAGTCACCGTAAAAGGCACCGCAAAAATTTACCGTGCGCTCCCTGATATACAATGAATATTGAAGTAAGTAAAAGCGGTAAAAACACGAAGAGCTATTTCCGCGTGCTAAATATTCTGAGTTAAAGTTATAAGATGATTGCATTAGTTAGCACGACAAGCCGATACAATAGGTTCGAAGTTATGATACATGTATTCTTTTTATGATCCGCATACATCTACGAAGGTTTCTCTGCACTTTGTACCATCTCTCAAACGAAATGCCGGATCCCACACTTGATGTCGACGGCTTCAGGGTAGGTGAATACGACTTCGAGAGTAAGCCGATGAAATATACCTATGAAAATTAAGAAAGACGTACATAATCAAGACGTCCGCTAACTGCTGACTTAAGACATCTTTGCGCAGCGCTAAAATGTCTTGCGAATAATAAAGTGCGCCAGAGCCCATCTTACGGCGACTGTCGACGGCATTGGGTCAGCAATAAATGAGTAAAGATACACAATGTATTTTCACTGTCAAAACAAGTTATGTATGAAGCGTGTACTGCACCGGAACACCTCTTTCGTGCTGCACGAAGTACACTCTGCGTCATTTCGTGTAGCCTCCGAAATGAACGGCGCGCTGGTACATGCGCATGCTCAGAAACGCCTGAATACAAATGAGCTCCTCTCTCGCGTTTATATTGAAATGCGCTGTGCCATCTAGTGGCACCGACGAGAAGTAAGCGCGTGGTCTCCGAGGCGAGAACCGAGGTGAGACGGCGCCTGCGAATGCTGAGCATTGCTCCCTCGCTCGCCACCTAGTCAGTGGCACACACTGCGGGACACACGTTGGCGAGATGGTCACTAAAGAGTGGCGGCACATGCCCAATAAATTTTCGGTCCAGCCAGCAAAGCTTTGGTGTGAAAGGCGTTCATTGAGAAGCAGTACATACACAGTTCATTTGTGGCCCAGAATGCAAATTTGTCTCGTTGCTGATCTTGGGGAACCCTTTAGGCGATGGTTAGATTCCACTCGACATCGACGAACATTGAGGGATCATATTCGTCGTTTGAGAGCGCCACATACCCACTAGCAAATACCTAATTACCCGCGTTGGCGACATAAATGTTCATTCAAAAGAGACACACTCCTACTCGTATATAAACAGTGACCTAAGTTGGTATCAGGGTTTCACTAAAGAAAATAATAGATCCAGTCGCCCCTACACAGTGCTGGACGTAGGCTTCAAAGGGTTTCTTCGAACAGCTTTGCCTACCAAGTTACGCTCCAACAGTGACACATGTCGACGTCAAAGATGTTCGTTGAAAAGTGGTATCATTGTACAAATTGCCGCACGCTCACTGACCGAAGTTAGTGCCTTGACCGACTAGGAACTGCGTTACCGCAGTACACAGCACAATGCACTACGCATTCCATAACTGTCTACCCATTAACCCACGTAGGCATGAAGACGGTTAGATACAAACATAAATAAAAACTTGAAAAGAAATATGAATAGCTTCAGAAAAGTGCGTGATATACCCAACACATACAGTACAGAAACATACGATGCGGCCTCCTTATCTCGATCCACATTTTTTTATCGCTAGGCAAATACGAGTAAAATATAAGTACGCGCCCATTAGTGAACCATTGTTGTACACCTTGAAAACCTTTCTTTGAAGTCACAAAATTTCTTTCCTGACACAGATGCCAAACCTCGCGGGAAATTATCGAGGCATTCCACATAAGAAGATTAGGAGACACTTTCGTCAGCCATGCTTCGTTGTCTCTGTTAGATTGCGAATTTCAGTACCTTCGCAATACGTGTACTAATCTGAAGTAATCAGTTTTTGTTCTTTGACTTCCATACCCCCTGATATGTTTAACTGATCTTTTTACCTTGTCATGTTCTTATGCTACGGTTTTTGCAATCACCTATATATATGTTGTTCGTTTTAATAAAAATTTAGTTCAGAGTTAGCGCTCGTTCTTTCTGCTCCTTTCTGTGTCCGTGTTCACTTCGCGCTAGAAGCCAAGATCATGAACCATTGCTCTTTTATCGTTTTTTTCGCCGCCGTAAGTGACACTAACGAGACTGACGCAGACTCACGAAGCGAGATCTGCTGTATGGCTCTCCAAATATCATTCATTAGTAAAACGACGCCACTTTGCCAGCTCTCACATTTGCTCATTATGAAATTGATAGGTGGAAGTTCAACCGCTGCAATCAAAATTATGTGCAGTAGAATGCCTACTTAGCTATGCAGGTGTTCTTTTATGATATGACTAGTAGTCCGTGAAGCCGCTTTGACATTGGGGGAGGAAAGTCGTTTTCGGTAATTTACCACATACGCCAGTGCAGAGAGAAATATGCGGGAAGAGTCTGCGATCAAAAAGTTCCCAACCCTATTGAGGGTGTCACATTCTCTGACCGCACCTCTAGACTCTGCAGACGTGCAAATGCCTTTATGACTGATAGCAATAGAGCACAATACCTAGCGCGACGTGTCAACTGACGTGACAATACCAGTTGTCATATGTGTAGCCTCATGTACACCTCCAAATGTTACTCGCGGACATTTTTTAGATGAATCACTCCCAATAAATAAGCTCTAGCATATTTTACCGGACAGTACAACCATGACTGTACAAAGCATTTCAGTCTGCTTTCCGGCTTTGCTTTAGGAAGTGGTATAAGCGCCTTATCAAAATTGCATGGGCTTCATTACAATAAAAATATCTAGAAGAAGAATGCCGCAAACATAGGTGTAGGGCGACCTTCGGTGTCGTAATTGGCGGGCAATGAGTTCCAACATGACACTAAATTTTTGGAACGCCATGGCACGCTATACAACCGACAGCAATTTAGGAACAATTATAAGAAACTTAGCGTACTTTACGGCAACGTACGTACAATGTAGCACACAAGACCCTCTGGCCAGGTCTCTTAAAAGTTTTTAGGTTCATTATATTTTATTTTTACCTTCCTAAACCACGACACGTTACGGTCTATATATCGCGGCATGGTAGGCGATACACTTTCGCACGAATAAAGCGGCGGAATTGCCTAAAGAGGTCCAAAACAGTCACGTATTTCACCTCTACCGGTGGAAATACGCCACGAACAAGTGTTTGCACAGTTCGCATGCCTGCTTTGCGCAAACACTTTCTTATTCCCCGGCTAGCTTGAAATAATTTTTTTTTTAGAAAAGACTCACACGGCTCTCTAGACAGGCCGCACATTTTCACGTTCACAGCAAAGATTTCCGCGACATCGCCACTGGAATCCTTGCGAACGATCAAAATAAAGTAATCGGCAGAAAGGGTTTTTCGGCTTCGAAGAGAACGCCTCGATTGTAAGCTACAAGCGAGAAACTTGAGCAAAGCACCAAGCAAAAGAGCTGCCGTGAATCTCAATTTCGCAGCTATCTCTCTCTGGAGAGCGCTACGAGCACAAGCAACATATTCTGGAGTCGTCAACAATTTGGGAAGTCATTGCGCGTTGTCCACTGCTGCAGCTCCACGTTCAGAAACTCTTTCTGAGGTGAAGGTGGTATAAGCACCATAAATCGAGCCCGCCTTGCCAAGCCCCAACGAAAACAGTCATTTGCGTTTAGTCGAACAACTTTATGCAACTGCCACAGCTAAAGATGCGAAGTGGTATTCTAAGCTTGCGGAATACGAGCGAGAATCTTTAAATCAGCGCTATATTCAAAAGGCCGTGCGGTCTATCACTTCAACGCAAGAGCGGCGAGAACCCTGCGCGCACAAAGGTATGTGCCACCCGCAAATCTGCAGCAACGACCACCAGCGAAGTATTGGCGGCAACACACGGTGATGCGAAAACTATTGTCTTCTACGGCATTAAAGTAGGTATGTATGTATGTATGTATGTATGTATGTATGTATGTATGTATGTATGTATGTATGTATGTATGTATGTATGTATGTATGTACGCATACATGCATGCATGCATGTATGTATGTCATTGCGCTCTTTGGCCAAACCTGGCCCTTGCGCCATAAAACACCACTCATCATCATCATCATCATCATGTATGTATGTATGTGTGTATGTATGTATGTATGTATGTATGTATGTATGTATGTATGTACGTATGCATGTATGTACGTCTGCGAACTATCAGCGTAAATTAAATGCGAGCAACCGAGCGCGTGGCCGAAACAAAGCTGATGCTACAGAGCGTGCCTTCCAGTGATCACCACTGACAGGCGCGCAAGTTCAGTTCGACCACACTGCGCGATATTGCAGCGACACTGCGACGGCAAGTCAAACATCTTCGCCCCCTTGTAGGCAAACTGAATAAATGAATCTATCTCTAATGATGACTGTTAGACGGCGCAAACTCCAAACGCATCAGTTCCTGCACTTGCGCTTCCTATAGAGAAAAACACAATATCTCGTGCTCAAGATGATTTTTATTCTTTTGTGTGGCCGTCCGACTGTCATCATGCTTTGCTATTTCAGGACCCTCAATATTGATTGAAAGGGTGCCATAGCTGAGAAAGCGTGGAGTTTCTTCGATAAATGGAATTTTGAATATCTTGTAACGCATAATAGACGTGCGTTTGTGTTGGATGTGTTATACGTACTATCGCAAGTGTGAATTTTCTGAAACACGACCACTTGCGCTCGGATCGACAAAAGTACTTACTATCTACACCTCACGGAACGCCATAAACATAACTAAATTTCGCACAATTTGCCTCTCGTGTATGTTTACCCGACACATGAACGATCGAGTAACGTTTTCTAATGTATACGCAATGATAGCAAAGGTGTAGCGCGATCTTAAGGATATAAGCAATATTATTTTTATATTTGTTCGTTACATGCGATTTCAGCAAGTGACCACCTACGCAAGTTGAAGCGAAAGACGTTCCACGGAAAAAATACACACAGAGAAGCATTTCGAACTCTTCTAGTCACAAAGCTTCACTGTAACAGTGCACTTTCAGATGCGCAGATGAGCAGTTTTTGTGCACATTCGTAGAACTACGCTTTCTCTTCGTCTTAGACAGAAATGTTGGTGAAATGTTGAAAAACGCCTTTGTTTTCACTATCACTGTTCTTAACAACTTTCCCTGTTTGGTAACACAATTGCGTCGCTTGAATAGGCCGGTCATTTGACATCAGTGAGAATATTTTCCAATTTTCGAGTACCTTTACTATTACCAGTACAGAACATTAGAAGTTCAGTTGCAACTCAGTGTCCCGACTGCGATATTTCCTACCGAAGCGTTTTAAGCAAATGCTGTACAATGCAATGTTTTCTTCAGTCGTTAATTACTGTATGTTGGTCTGGGGCACCACGTCATTTACTAATATCAAACGGCTGCACATGCTTCAGAAGGGAATTGTTCGAAATATTGTTAATGCTTGGAGATTTGAACATACCACACCGATCTATGCGTCACTTGGCATCACTCCCCTTCCCCAATTGTATGAAAACTTACTATTAAGGCGGTATAAAACAAGTATTAGAATAATACATTAAGTTTGACCTGGCAATGTTGAAATGCAAGGAACTTAAGTATGCTACGCGCACTGGCTTCACGGAGTTCGTGTCAAAAACGCGAACGAATTATGGTCGCCAAATGCTTTGCTACATTCTTCCACAGACGTTAAATAACGCGCTCTGAATTGATGTATACTTATGTACCGCTGAAACATTTGTCATAGCGATTTGTGCTTGTTTTTGTTTTGCCTGTAAAGTTCAAATGCCGCTTCATTTGTGCCAATGTTACTATTGTGAATGCTTTACACATGCTATATGATACACTGTGATAGTGTTGCCAAGTCATTGTAGGGTGCGTCGACCTCTGTCAAGCGTTTCTTCTGGTTTTTTGTCGACGCACCCAACATCCTCAAGACGTTGAATAAAGAATTGAGTTTAATTGAAATGTGTAACTGTAAATACAACGCCGGCGATATTTGAGTGTCATGCGAGAATTTAGTAACGCATGAAAAAGCATTTGTGCATTTTGCAGGTTTTATGCTTTTACTGCTAACTGTTCATTGCGGAATTCTTATCTGCATTTATTGCGGGTGGCAAGTCAAAAAAATAATGTGCTTTACGTGCCAGAAATACGATCTGATTATGAGGCATGCCATAGTGCACGAGCGATGTTTTCCATTTTCGATCCGATTGAAATGCTGCCATCATTACCGGGATTCGATACCGTGACCACGTTCTTAACAGCCCAACACCATAGCCATTAAACACTACGGCTGGTGCGGGTGGCCAGTTACGACGTTGCCAAAATAAGCCGAAGTCATTGACTTGAGCGCCTTAATTGTAATGGTTATCCGATGATGATATTGGCAATTCTCAATGTGCATAACCCTTAATTACTTCCATCGCTATAAGCGCTAAATGCAGTATCATATCAACGCTTTGCCCCGATTGTTCTTGACACAGGAGGTGAATCTGTGGCACTAATGGCAGTACTCCAACGCTCAGAGAAACGTTACTATTTCTATGGAAGGCCATTCACACTTGTCATGTCAGTGTCATGAAATAGCACATTTGCATGAGATGAATGTTAAGAGTTGAAACATTCATTGGTATTTCCAGAAAAAAAATGCCGATTCCTTTCAGTCTCTGTTGCAAAAGCAGAAACTTCTGATCAAGGATAAAAATACATTAAAAATAGTGATTGTTTATATTTCAGGGTTTCTTCTTAAGCAAACTAAATTCTTTTCCCAAACTATTCATTATTGCAGCGAACACACACGATATATCCTTTCCCAGCGAATGCTAGTGGCCAACTTTGGGCCGGTAATTGCAGCTAAAGGGCATAGTATGCTTATATATTGAAGAAGTTGTGAGCACGTGACAGAAAATCACCGCTTCAATTTATGGAGGACAACGCAAAAATGTCTGAGGCAAGTGATATGAAAAAAAAGCATCACCAGCTGTGTAATCCTGCAATAAATAAACATTTGTGCGTTTGCAGCGTATGCTCATGCAGCAAATTTAATGTGGAGAAAGGCGGGCGGAGAACGTGCAAAAGACGATTCACAGAAAGCAGGACACCTGTAAAAAAATGCTGTGCGAGGAAGTATGACCAGCGAAGCTATGTATGTGAGCACCTTAATAGCGATCTGCACCTCCGTCGCGGGTTGGCCCGGAATTTCACTATCTTCCGGATCGGCCCACGTATCGGGAGTGCTAACGCTTGCTTCACCTTCAGCGCGGGTCAGGCCGGTATTGCACTATTTTCGGTATCAGCCCACGTATGGGGAGTGCTCAATGCCTGCTTCATCTCCGCCGCGGGTCGGGCCGGCATTGCACTATCTTCGGTATCGGCCCAGGTATGGGGAGTACTTAACGTCTGCTCCATCTCCGCCGCGGTTCGGCCCGGCCCAGAATTGCACTATCTTCCGGATCGGCCCACGTATGGGGAGTGCTTAACGCCTGCTTCATCTCCGCCGCGGGTCGGGCCGGCATTGCACTATCTTCGGTTTCGGCCGAGGTATGGGGAGTACTTAACGCCTGCTTCATCTCTGCCGCGGTTCGGCCCGGACCGGAATCGGACTATCTTCCGGATCGGTCCACGTATGGGGAGTGCTTAACGCCTGCTTCACCTTCACCGCGGGTCGGGTCGGTATTGTACTATCTTCGGGATTGGCTCACGTATGGGGAGCATTTAAGAACTGCTTCATCTCCGCCGTGGGTCGGCTCGGCATTGCACTACATTCCGGATCGGCCCACGTATGGGGAGTGCTTAAGGCCTGCTTCACCTTCACCGCGGGTCAGGCCGGTATTGCACTATCTACCGGATCGGGCCACGTACGGCGAGTGTTTAACGCCTGCTTCACCTGCGCCACGGATCGGGCGGGCATTTCACAATCTTCGGTATTGGCCCACGTATGGGGAGTGCTTGGCGCCTGCTTGACTTCGGCCTCGGGTCGGCCTGGTATTAAACTATCTCCAGGATCGGCACACGTATAGGGAGCTTTTTTTGCTTCCCATACCAACGACACGAAAATTTCCTTGAAGGGTGGAGATATACAGCTTCGCTGTAAAAAGGTGGGATACTACTCACTGCTATTGGTTGTGATGGCTCCGCGTAGAACGCTTTACTCCAGCTGAAGTTTTCGTGCCGTTTCCTCGGAACCGGTTCAAAGTAGCTCACTGGCTCGCGACCGGCGTTAGGGCAGATCTTGATTAATGTGGCTTTTTAGCAAATCTGCAACTTCCAAAAAATAATCACTCCTGGTGTTTAAATCCCTCACTTTAGCATAAAGCCAGAGTACCCGGGGCAGCAGTTCAGTGGCTGTGGCGCTAGGCGGCTCAGATCGAAGTCACGTGTTCAGTGCCACCAGCGGCAGTCGCATTTCAGTGGCAGCGAATTCCAAAACGTTTATGCACTTGCATTACATTACATTATATATGCACTGCGCCATGACTTATGGACAAATTATGGACAATAGATTACGCGAGGAAGAACTTTACGTTATGTTTTAGCTCGACCACGTTGTTGTCTTCTTCGCACATTCTATGTCCTAAGAAGTAGTAACACGCGCGGAAATACTGGCTTAAGAACGAACCTGAAAATTGCCAGTTCGCCGCACGCAATCTCACTCATTCACCAGCTACTTCGTATGCCAAAATGAGCTACGTCTTAACCGATTGAAAACTTCGAACGCATTGTTCGAAATTTGGTCAATTCCATAAACTTTTGTCAAACTGCTATTCGCGCAAAATATTTATCTTCACGTGCACACACCTTTAAAACTGCGTTTATCACCCAACGCCGTTTTGTAAGACCTCCGTATTATTGCTGCACGTTTTACTTCCTACTGGTTCTTTGTCTAACATTCACTTTGCTCTAGTAATACCAGATTCAAAGGAAAGGAAAAAAAGCAGCAACTATGCTATTACGAATTTTCTCCCACATACATGTTACTACTTCTTTTTGTGAGTTACTAAGGACGCGAATATTTCATTTTCGAAGATGCACGGATTTTTCATTTTGGGAAGTTCGGCAGATACAGTGGTTGGCTCACATGCAGTAACCTTTCTCAGTGGCGTTGACATATATGCGTAGAGGCACCAGTGTTCTAGGGCTTTCGGGGGTAAGGCTCATTTTTCCTAATAAGTTCCAAGCGGCGCAAATGGCATTGCAAATAAGGATGTTTTCGAAATTCCCAGTAGAAGGTCATTAAATTATCGCAGGCCTATTATAATGTTTCTACAGTGAACATGTGCCTAGAATGATGACATCCCTTAAGAAAATATGAGATGAGTTTCACAGGAAAGGCTGATGAGTTTTGACATCACAGCCATTAGCCTTTCTGATGAGTTTTTTTTTTTTAATTTTCCTATGTATTCCTAATGTCATTCTAAAACATATTGGCCACAGTCTTTCTGTTGAATTCTTGATGAGCGTTTTTCTTGTGAGCGTGAAATGTCTTCCTAATGTGCGCTCCAAAGCAGTTTTCTTGTGACTTTCTCATGCCTTCCAAATGAATCTCCAATGAGCTTATACATTAGACTGCTGGTGCTCATAGCACTCCTATAACAAAATTGGCCACCACGAGTGGTAATATTTTCTCATGTCTCCCAATGGCAGCCAGTCCTTATTTAAAGCTGTTACCTGTACGTGACTGTCTTTGGTGCTTGATATATGTAGCCTGTATGCATGTATGAATGTCCAGCGAAGATGCCGCACTTTTGACATGTACATGGGGTCGTACATATGCTGCATGTTAGACATTACAAAAACATTTATTGGGCATATCAATAATTCCTTAAATGCAGAAGGAGGTTAAATGAAAGGAAACGCATTATCAGTCTGGTTAAGGATGTGATATTTTCCTTTCATTTAATCTCACTACTTATCATTGAGGAGAGGTTGTTCTTGAGGCGGAGTGTTGTCTTGAAGTGAGTGCATGTGTACCCTGCATGGTAGAAAGGACAGAAAATTAACAAAACTTGGCAATGAACCACAGAAATACACGCTGTATCACTTGCTGCAGAATGATCTGGAGATGTTATAGCTAGTTCTGCGAAAAATTTCTGTGGTGTCGGTTCACACAAATTTGTTGAGGAAGCACTGTGTGGCCTTTGGGTGCAGCAGTAACTACAGTAAGCAGAAATTGCTCTTGGCTGTACAAATGTGCAACGTGGATCAGCTGTGGCGTGTGTACATGTTGTGAACTACTTCAGCTATATCAGTTTCTTCTTGACAAAGGGCAGCAGTGTCTGTGGATTGCTAGCGTGAATTAAAGAATTAGAAAATTGGCATGGAAATGAGCATGGGAGACTTTGTGTACGGGCAGCCAAATGCATTCCCGAGACATCCAAGTGCCAGTCGTTATAGAATATTTGTATCAGCTACCACACAGTTCTCATACATTCCAAGCCTACTATGTCATGCCTGTGTTGGCCTCCTGGATGATGGCCAATATCCCATTCAAGAAATACACCACACCATGTCTGGGGTTTTTTATCGTTTACACGCGAGCGCTGCTTTCAGAGGGAAGGCACAAGTTGATAAACAAATGCGTAGAAGCATGATAAACAAGCTTGCATAAAAAGAATTTAATAAATAAGCATGGTGATTGCTATCCCATGTGATTAGAGAGTATTCCTCTTTGTCATGAAATCATAATGAGCGTTGACTGACACACGTCCCATTTTCGGATGTGCTACTCTTCACTGATTTTGTTGTATCAATCGGTTGCCATAGGCGAACAAAACAGATAAACAATCTAAATCCAGTGCACAGCATGTCATGTCAATGCAAGGTCAAATGGGACGATCGCACTGGTCCTTTGAGTGAACTGCAGAAGGGCAGCGGATTGGGTGAGTTGGTGTTCCATGGTAACAATAAAATTCAAACAGCGCTAGACGACAGGACGAGAAAGAGTAGGAGACAAACACAGAGACAAATTATGGTGCTCTCCTAGGCGCATGCTGAGGCACCGGCTAGTCAGCATGCCCGATGTACATTGGGCCAAATATGCACGGGATCAAAAGAATAGCCTACACTACCACTGACAGATACGAGACAAATTTTGTGTATCTTTAACTAAGCAAGCCTCCAATGCCTGGGTACCTTTGTCAATTCATTTGTGGACTGCAATGCACACATATTTCAAGCAAAAATAAATTAAGCAGCATATGCCCAACAGTTCAAAATTGATTTCAGAGATGCAAGGAGGCAAGCGAGGCTTCCTTGGTTAAAAGTAGCACCAAATTTGTCCAGTACGTGTCAGAGGCACTGTACTGTATTCCTTTCACATGTGGTCAAATGTACCTAACGCGGACTGGCTGGTGCCTAAATATGTACCTATGAGACCACCATATTTCACTGAAAGAACAGTATGCTCGTCCGACTTGGCCCCACATATCCGCAATGGGGCTTCAGGCCGGATTAGGATTGTTTATCTGTTTTCACCCATGGCTGAAAATTGGCAAGAGAAATCAGTCAGGCACACCACATAAATAACAATAAGTGTGAGCCAACCCCCATTATCAATGCATGAAAAAAGGCGTCCTTTGTAGATTACAAGGGATAGAAATGAGTCTGGGCCTATTTACTTCTTTTTATGCGAACACCGTTTATCATGATTTTATGCCTTTGTATTACAACTGCTGGCATCCCTCTCAAATTAACTGGTGCACAACACAAGCGCACATCCAGTGCTATTTTTCTTAATCCTTCGATCAACATAAACAGTCAGTTGTTAGCCAAGGTCATGTTGTATGGTCTCCCTTCCCTCACTGCGTAAATTTTGTCCTGAAAAGTTACATGAACTGATTAGCAAATTCAAATGGACACTACAAGTTTCGCCGAGTGGACACGGCTGGTTCTCATAAACGCACAAAAACAGTGATGGGTATCTGTTGGCATGCTGTAGTGTGTGCAAACTAGCTGTGACATTGCTGCAGTAGACATACTCACAACTGCTACAATGCCTACCAGCATGAATAGGGGCAGCTTGCAAAGAAACCAATATGAAGAAAGTGAGAGAAAAAATAGCAAGCTTACCAGAAAACGCCTCACTACTTAAGTGACTGCAGCACAATAAATACTGGCCTTCCTATTCCATTTCAAAAAATTTGAGTTCATGAAATGTGTATTTGCCAGTGGCAGTTATCCTGAGAACAAGACAGGCATGATTGTAACTATCAATGTAAAACAATGGTATGCACACTGCGTGCTTTGGCCTGTGACAAATATGGCACACTACACTTCGAATTTTTACATGGACCAAAACAGCACATGTGTGTATCATAAGCAGAAAGGAAAATAGCGAAATATGCTACAGCAGAGAAAACAGTTCTATACTAATAAAACCAAAGTAAAAAAAAACATACTGTGTAATGTGCAAAAATAGAAAGGACTTGCAGCCAAGCGATTGATGCGAGAAAAATACTAAACGTTAGGACATGCGAGGTGTAGTTTTAACAGAATAAGATGACGTGTGCATAATGTCTACAAACTCAAATAAGCAGCAAGTGGAATAAAGCTGTATACATATTTAGATTATTGAGCAAGCTGCATTAATTATTATGTCGATAAACTTACCCACTAATGATACCGAGATCCTACTTTTGTGAACACGTACACTTAAAGCATACCTGACATGTCCATCCAGATTACACGCCGTGCTGCTGCAGCCATGGTCACGGCTTATGTGGGCACTGTTGTGGGTCACGGCTTCACCACTACAAAGACAATTCTGTGTTAACTTATAGCTGGGGCACAAAAAGACTATCACATTGTGAACACATGCAAGGAGCATGTAAGAACAGTCACGAAAACAATGCCTGCACTGGTGCAGGGTGGCAATAGAGCACAAAGTCGAAGTCACTGATGAATGTCACGATAACAGGGACCCCTTCAACAAAGCAAAATTTCACACGCAGCAGCAGCAGCGCATTACATGAATGTTTGTTTACATAACAATTCTAGAGTTTCTTTCATGAGTTTAAGTAACTATCCTTTGTAATCTTTAGTTACGTAAAAGTTATGGCAACGCCTCTTCAAAACAAACCTGTAGCAGTAGCACGCTGTGATTGCTTACATTTTTTCCCTAGTACCGCTCGTAAATCGAAAACCTCGTAAGCAGAGATTATCAGCAACGTCGAATCACTTATAAGCGAGGAAACGTCATTCTAGTACGAATTGGTCAACAGGTAGATGAGTCGTTATCACGCGACTTCTGCAGAAAAGCCGGAGCTCACGCACAAGCGCGCATGATGAACACGATTATTTCCGAACGTAATCTCTGTCATCAGAAGAAAACGCTTATCAATGTTTTCAATTCCGCATTATGGCAATAAATTCTCGCAACTAAACTCTGACACCCAGCAAGCATCGGCATAGGTTTCAGCCCGTTGCAACAGTGTCAGACGGAAAGCAACAAATCTGCTCATGTGGCGCAGCTTACACCGCTGTCGTCTGTATCTTGCTTTCGCGTTAGTGTGTTTAATGTGCGCGGGTTGCACTCCTGTCGCTCGTACCTTCTGTATTGATCGTGCTACCCACGAAGATTCCTCGAAAAACCCACATGTCTCGGCAGCGTGCATTTGTCCTATGTGGTATATGCCAGAAATGTGCGCTGGCGTACGATGTGCTTGCAACCAAGTACTGCAGTGCGTTCCAGCAAATAGACACTGCCGCTTACACGCAGTTTTCCATGTCATGATCATTTCAATCTGCACAATTGTCGGTTTGCCACTTAAAGACAAGTAACACATCCGAGAAATCGAACTGCGCAGAACAAGGCATACGCTATAGGTTCGCACTGTTTACCAAATGTGATAACTAGGTAGCACGAACTTACAGTGCTCGTTAAAAAGACAACAAAATGACGTCGCTGTTTAGCGCCTAGCCCTGATAAATCGGAAGCGTTTCCAGACTACTCGGCGCGCACGCTGTGTTATATCGTTTTCTTCATTTTTTTCTCTTAGACAATCCCCAACGATGAATCTGAACCGCTCCCACCAAAGGAGGGGTCCGAGTGTCTTAATTAACTATACCCTAAATAACGGTACCTTAATTAACATCGTCTTCATTAACACCAATGGTCATGGGTTCGACTCCCACCAATGTTCATGCGCCCGAGTGCTTTCATTAACTATATCTTAAAAAACTGTACCTTAATTAGCATCGCTTACATTAACGACAAAGTTGGTGGGCACGACTCCCACACAAGATCATGGGTTCGAGTGCTTTCATTAATTATATATTAATTAAATATGCCTAAATTAACATAACCTTTAACAACAAAGGCCGTGAGCTCGAGTGCCTTAACTGACCATATATTAATCAACAGTACCTTAACATCGCCTTCATTAACAACATAGGTCGTGGGTTCGATTCCCACAGAAGATACTGGGTGCGAGTGACTTATTTGCTAGATCCTAATTAACTATGCAATAATTAGCACCGTCTTCATTACCAAAGGTCGTGGTTCGAGTGCCTCAAATAACTATCTTAACGGTGCCTTAATTAACATCGCCTCCATTAACACCAGAAGTCGTGGATTCGAGTACTTTAATTACCCACATAATAATTAACTTCGCCTTCATTCTATTGTTCGCATTAATTAACTATATCTTAAATAACTGCCTTAATTAACGGTGCCTTAATCAGCACGAAAGGTCGTGGGTTCGTACCCTTAATTACAGCCACAGGCAGCTGTTTCGACTCCAATGAATGTTTGAGAGTTTGTAACCTCTTTGTACATTGAGTGCTCACGCCGACAATGCCGGATTTTCCGCCTCATGAGCCATTTAATGCTATCGCATTACAAAGAATTTCTCACGACTTGACATCGTACATATTCATATATGATGTACTTTGACATAGGCAATAACACAAGAAAGCTGTATACTCCTCTCATGAGAAATCATAAGGTGTATTGTCATTTGAGTCTCTGATGTACTTGTGATGCCAAAAAACATTAGACGATGCATTTCTTATGAATGTCTGACGTCACATTAGGAACACATAACGTCCTCTGCAGAAACTCATGGTTCATTTTCATAAGGGATGGGTGCCTAGGTGGAATTGGTATTGCAAATTAGGATGTTTTTGAAATCCCCAGTATAAGGGCATTAACTTCTCGCCGGCGTAAGATAATCTTTCTACAATGAACATGTACCTACAATTAGGAAATAAGTGCTTCAGTAATTTCTTTCGCAAATCATTTTTACAAACTTTAAGGATAAATGTTTAATTTTGACTTTGGTTGACTCGGACGAAAAATAAGGGGTGCAACTGAAACTCTCCATGACGTGTATGAATAAGAAGAAAATAAACTCTATTAAAAAGAATTGTCTGGCAGTTTTGGTTGTGCTGGCATCAGGTGGCGGCTCGAAGTCTTTGGACTCGGGCGGCATATTCCATCTTCGGCTTCCCGGATGGCTCAGAGCTGGTCTTCCAACTCCGAAATATTGAGAGCCGCGTCACAGCAGCCGCGATGTCGACGGAGCCCGGCGTTTCCCGTAGCTGGAGTGGCGTCGGGAAAACGCGAGCTGGAGGCTTCATGAACGTTGGTAACGGCAGCTGTGATGGACGCCTTGGGTATTACGTGCATGAATAATTTTTGTCTCTCGGAAGAGCATTCACATCTGTCGTCAAACATTAGTGACTAACAACCACATGCGCACGGAGCAATTGTTATTATATATTTAGTGAGCTCATCAAGATTGCGGCAAATTTTAGAACTCTAGTTCCTTTTTAAATACCTTTTCGTAGGGCGAAGTGGAAAAAGAGCAGGGCGAACTTGTCCTCCTCCTTCGCTTCTCCTTGCCGCCGTGGAACTGCCTGATTGTCCTGCTGTCGCGAGCCGCGGAACAATTTGGAGATGGCAGACTAGTTCTGTGGAAGACGGCAAGGTGGAGGAAAGTTCACGAAATGGCAAAATTGTAATTCATCCGAACTTTAACCGGAATATTCTAAGGAAACCTATACACCTTTGTCAGGAATGAAAGCCTCGCAGTTGCGGAAACATTCGTCCTGGTTTGGGACTCGAACCCAGGACCAACGTCTTCACCGGGTCTACCGTCTCAGTTGACTAGAGGGCTAGCCGACCACAGGGCGAGGGCTAATTATTCGGCCACATGACGCACTGGGACACTGAAAGTGGTAAACCAGTTCTGCGGAAGCACCAAGGTGCAGCAAAATGCATGAAAGAATATGATTTCAAGCTGTTTAGCTCCCTCATTGTAAAATTTCTGTGATGTCAGTTTAAACAAGGTCGTCAGAAAACTACCGCATAGGCATTCGGTGCTGCGGTCACTACAACTTGCTGAAATTTGTTTTGGGTGCATAAACAAGCGACCTACATCATCGTCAAAGGCGTTCGTGTTGTGAACTATTTTGGCTGTATCAGTTTCCGCTCGAAGAAGACAACCAGGGCCTCTGAATATCCATCGTTATTAGAAAAAATTCAATGTCTGATTGCTTAGCGTTGAAACTAAAACATAAAATTGCGTGCTCGCGTTTGGCAAACGAATTGCCACAACGAAACATCAAGCCCCAATCGTTATAAAATATTTCCGTCAGCCATCTGCACAGTTCAGACGCGTTTCGAGACTAGTCGACTTGAAATCACTACGCTATGCCTATGTTAGCCGCCTGTACCACGCCGATCACGTTGCTTATATGATCGATCACTGCGCTTGGCAAACGAGCATGATATATAAGCTTTGTAATTCAACAGAGTATTTTTGGCCCGTAATGTGGTGGTATTCGAAGGCACTCACGAAAGGAACCCAACGGCTATTTGTGATCATAGGATTTTCGTAATATGGGGTGATCCCCGGATAGCTTTAAATTTTCTTTTTGTTTAGAAAATAATTCGGCGGCTCACTAGACATGCCTCACATCTGCATACGCGTAGCAACGGTTTCCGCGTCTTCGTCATGGAATCGTTGAGGCCGATCACAATCAGGTAATCGGCAGCAAGGGCTCTTTCGACTTCGACGAAACAACTCTATTCTACACTACAAGCGAGCCACTTGACCAAAACGCAAAGTGAAAGTGCTAGCGCGAACCAGAGTTTCGTAGCTTTCTCTAGACAGCGTTACCAGCACAAGTAACAGATTCTGGAGTTGCCAATGATTTGGGAATCCATTGCGCGTTATCCACTGCAGCAGCCCCTCTTTCAGAAAATGTCTCGGGGATGAAGGTGGTATAAGCACCAATAAATCGAGCCTGCCTTGCCAGGCGATATGGAAAACCGTTCTTTACGTTTATTTAAAAGAACTTTAGTGTACTGCCACAGTTACAGCAGCGAAATGATATTTTAAGCTTCCCGAAACCGAGCGAGAATCTTTAAAGGGACACTAAATGCAAATGTCAAGTCGACATCGAGTGTTTAAACACTATCCCAGGAACCCCGGAACGCTTGTTTCATGCCAATAAAATACCTCGTTTATTAGAAAATTGTGTCTGTAGGAGTTCGAATACTTTTCATCGCAATTCGAATCTCCCGCCGTAAAACCGGCGAGTGGCGACTTTGTGTAAGCCATCACCGCCTTTTGCTAGGTCGGTGAGTAAAACGGTGCCCGCCAGACGGCGGCAATGTTTATTGCAGAAAACGAAAACGCGGGGCCATATAGAAACCCAGCCAAGAAAGAGCGACCGATTCGCTGCTGCAGCTGCTTATAGTCAAGTGACGTGGACCGTTCTGGTGTCCCGCGACCTCATATGGAAATAGAATTCTATGCTGCTTGCTGTTTGTGGAAGTTTCGAGAACCGCCATAACCAGAGCAGTATTACGCGATAACGAAGCAACTGAAACGCGAAAGCGTGGGTGCGCAGGATTGAGCGTATTCAATTGTGTATTCATTTTGCTGAGATGGCAGCACGTAGATGGATGATGCGACCAAGAAAAATGAGTGTACAATTAGCCTTGTTAACACACCATGCTACACAAGCTTTCTCACGATAGCTTCAAAATTTTTGAAGGACGAGGTGCTGACAGTGGTCGACGAAATCTAGTGCACTTAAATATTATTATAACTGTAACAACTGGACTCGGCAATAAGTAAAGGTGGCCACACGGGAATATTGATATTACTTTACAGTTTGTTAGAGCACCTGCTGCATCACAGCAAAATGTTTTTAGAGGTCAGAATATGCGACACAAATGTCAGCGCGATAAAATTTTCCAACCACGGCGCAGCTATGAAAAGACAACCTTATAATTGGGCAAACACAGCCAGGGGCGTCATTAATATCCAGAAAGCAGAGGCCCTCAGTTTATTGTATTTGCTGTGTCTGTGTTTTTTTTTTCCTTTTTCTCTGCTGTTTCGCGCTCCCCACGTCAAGATATATAACTAGCTCGCCCACCAAACCACCCTTGTGAAGAAACAGAGTCACAGAGGGACGCCAGGCGTTGCAAGAAAAGGTTTGAATCTGTGCATCTTCCTCTAATGTACTAGAGAAAGATCAGTAGATTTAGACAAGTATAGTTTTGTGTGGTGTTATACGGTGTCTGATGTCTTAACAAAATCATGTGAGACGCTAGCAATCACTGGCGATTGGTCTAAAGATGAAATTAGGTTTTATGTAAAGGCTACTAATTGCGTTGAACAAAAATGTAGTTGTCGAAATCTATGCTGCCAACTAGTAAAGAAAATCACCGTGGATTAGGATATTCCTAATTTTGAAATTGGACCGCAGCTCTATACGTGCTTTTATTCGGCGATATATTGGCTGGCGCGGCTAACCTTTCTCGTGAGGCACATATGTGGTATAGATTCGACGGGGCGTCCTACGTGAAACTTACGACGTGAGGCCGGATGGCCGGGACGCGAAGCACCGCAAGAGCCGGACTGACCTAATCGGGAACCAGACAAAGAATGCGTTTTTTTTTTATTGAGCGGACACACGGCAGGGTACACTTAAAGCATTGGGCACGCAGTGGCACTTACGCACATAATCATTCGAAACCGAAACTGGGTTTCTAAACAGAATATTACATGACATTTCCCTGAAAATTGAGGAGCCATGACTTACAGAAGAACATAGAGTTATAAACAGTTATACAATGAATCGTGGATGACATCTTTATACAGGAGAAAATTCAGGCGCGTGTACCTGTGACATCTTTGGTTGTCTCCATTTTTATTCCAGAAAGAGAGCATAAATATGAACACAATCAAACTGAACATAGGTTGATGGAGACAATCGCGTTCGTAAAAGTTCGTAAAAGTTCTCGGATGGACAACGAAGACATGATAATATTTCAATGAATACAAGAAAAAACAAACAATGCAATTACTCATGTAGCTACTTGGACAACGCGAATGGGTGGCTAAATCGCTCTGAGCCAAAGTCTAGACAGCGTTGAGGCCATCATGAATTCAAAAGGTGCGTAGGGGACGTTTACGCTGCCAGAAATTCCCCCTTTTAAGGATACTACTTGTATACTCTTAACCTAACATGTAAGCAAAAACATTTTTAGCGTAAGAGCCGAATTCTTATAGGAGAATTGAAACCTCTGTAGAAAATAAATCAAGGCAGTAAATCTACTTGGAAACGTAATCCTTAAACTATACCGGGTTTTGACTGTGACTTTTAGACCTACAGAGAAGTGATTGTGGTTGTGGAGTGTGGGACCAGAGGGATTATTATTCGGGAATGAACTGAAATGTGTTTTTCGTGTTCTGAGTGCCTTCATGTGAGCTTAGGACATTCTTCTGCAAAGGATGAACCCGGTCGTCGAGGATTAGGATGAATTGGAGACATCGTTGCCACGTCAAATCGAGTCCACAATTGACGACTGCGAAGCAGCATAGCTGGTGACACACCCGTAGTCATATGTGGCTTAAACCTCTAAATTTCCAAATATTCTAAGATCGAAAACCTGAGGTCTCATCGTTCCAAATATACAATCTGTATGAATTCTTTGAGGACATGGTTGAATATTTCTACCTGGCCATTGGCCTGTGGGTAGAAAGGGAAGAGAAGAAATGCTTAATGCCTCTCTACTTCAGGAAGTTCTGATTTTAATCAGAAACAACTTGTGGTCCATTGTCGGGCACTATCGCATCTAGAAATATTTCTCTGCTGAATATGGAAATAAGACTGCGCATGGTGGCTTCAGATGTGACTGAAGGCATAAAAGCAACTATGGGTCACTTAGAATAATAGTCAACAATGACTAAAGCAAAACGTGCACACTGTGGAGCTCGATCAAGAGGACCTTTTATGGTAATGGCTAATTTTCCCCATGATCTTAACTGCCATTCGACACGTTTTAGTGAGGCAGAAGAAGGTTTGGCCGATATATCTGGTTGTTGACACACAAAGCAGTTTACCACAACTTCCTCTGCTTGTCCATACATGTGAGGCCACCAGCAGATGCCTCTCATTCTGACCTTTCTTTTAGTGATGCCTAAATGATCCTCACGATCAATAGACAGGAGTTTCTGACGCAAGCACGCAGGATGAACGATGCGTTGGCCGTGGAGAAGGAGATTATCTATGTAGGGTAATTGAGAGTATACGGAAGCATATACCTGTAAGGTGGAAGATCCGCAGCATTTCTCCATCCTTTGACTACTGTTTGCTTTAACGCTTGTAAAACTGGATCAGCCTGCGTGGCAGCTTGGAGCTCTGCCTTTGTGATGCAGGCTGAAACCAAAAACACTACTTCCTCATCTAGTGCTGGTTCAGATACGGGAGGAACAGGTAGGCGCCACAATTAATTAGCTCTGACAATTTCGTCCCGTTTGCTGTACTCAATGGTGAAATTGTGAAAATGTAATCGTGCACTCCACCTTTATATTCTTAATCGACGCTCTCCAGACCACTATGAAAACAGTAATGTAAGAAAGGCTTGGTGATCAGTTTGTAGTGTGAGCTGTCTACCCCACAAGTAAGTATGCTAATGTTCACAAGCAAAAAGACATGCCAATGCTTCTCGTTCGCCCACGGAATACCGTCGTTCTGTGGAAGATAACATTGGAGATGCAAAGGCCACTGTAAAGAGCTCATTTCCACATTTTTGCTGAAGGACGGCTTCTACGCCAACGTCAGAAGCAGCAACAGTTACAACAATAGGAAGATGCCGTTGGAACATGCCTACCACCTGACGTGATGCAAGTACGCATTTAATCGCTTGAACGTTGTATTCAGTATCCCGATCCCAGACAAAGGCTTGGCTTTGCCTTAGATGTTTCCATAGCAGTTCCACCAAGTCAGCATGCTGAGGAATAAATTTTGCATAATATGCCGGGAGGCCAAGAAATGAATGTAGAACGTTTTGTCTTAGTCCGTGGTGTCTCTACAATTGCCTGGATTTTCCTATGCATCGGAGGAATGCCGATCGCAGAAATTTCATCTCGTAGTAAAGTTAATTGTGGGACACTGCATATGCGCTTGTGCTTAAGCTGCATGCCTGCATTACTTATTCTGGACAGGACAGTTTGCAAGCTTCTATTGTGGTCACGTTTAGTGGGACCCCACACAAGAACATCATCAAGGCAGCACAAATTACCTGGACAGTCTTTTAAAACAGATGAGATTATCTGCTGAAAAGCGGAAGGCGTGGATGCGAATCCGAAACACGCACGCATAAAGCGAATGAGACCGTCGTGAGTGATGAATGCAGAGTGCTCACGGCTTTTTTTAGAAAATAAAACTTGACGATAGGCATAGTGTATGTCCAATTTACTGAAGGCAGTAGCACCAGCGAGTAGGTACAAAAGTTCGTCAGCCCTCGGTACTGAAAAGCCGTTGATCACGATAGCCTTGTTGGATTGCCAGAGATCGTTGCAGAGTGGAATGAAATTCGCTTTCCTCCGAACCCCAACAAGCGAAAAAATCCACTCGGACGCTGACACTCGTTCGATGATACAAGCTGATTGCAACCATTGCAATTCGGCGGAGACTTGCTCACGGAGAACCAAAGGTAGAGGACATAGTTTCGATGAGACTGGTTGCGCAGTAGCTCGAAGACGAACGTCTCGGATGTAGCCCTATACAAGTTCCAATTGTCCTGGGAACATGTGGTCAAACTCTGCTGGAGCGTTGTGCCGTAGAGACGCAAGCTTAACGCTTGGGTCAGCTGGAACTCTTTATACTTGTTCAGATGTGACTGAAGAGCCTTAAATGTCAATGCCCAAAGCTTGAGTGGCGTCTAGGCCCAGATGAGAATTGGTTTGATTCGTGACGTGAAATGTCACAAATGCAGCCTTGTTGCAGTACTTGACGAGCACGAAGAAATGTCCGCAATGCAAAATATTTTGCTGCGAATAATTCTTGAGTCGAAGACTCGAAGGAGACATGGCAAAACCCTTGAGGACTTCGCAATGAGGACTTCGGCGGAAATTACTGCCGGACGGGATTCGGTGCTTGAATTGTATGCAGAGACGAGACTGAAGTGGCTGATTCTGTCTCAGCAGTAGAAGAAACAAGATAAGCTGAAGCAGGGGACTGGCGAAGAGTTTGGTTCCTCGAACGGCAAACTGTAGCATTATGTCCCACTTTTCTAAGCACACGTCATTTAACGTTCTTGGTCGGACATCCTGGATCGGATGGCATGTGGGGAGGTGAACCACATCGGTAGCAATCGACTGTGATGTCTGGACTGGCGTCGCTAAGTTCGGGCTGGGCGCCACGTAGGCACTGCATCGAGACGTAATGAACAGGCGAGCGGTTGAAAATTTAATTCCTTGAGAACGTGCTCCACGCTTCGTCCAAATTCCTCGGCCTTCTTGAGCGTGAGGGACGGTCCTGCGTGGTCTTTCTTGTATTCTTGATAATGCGACGCCTTGCATAATTTGGTCACGAAGGGACTCGTCGTGCCAAGCGCCGAACCCACAATCAGGCGCTAGCCTTTGAAATACGGTGGCGAAGTCCTAGAAGGTTTTCCCGGGTCGCTGTTTTCTGTCCCTTAAGATAATACGATGTATGAGGGAAGCTGTGCCTTCCTCAATATGTCGGCCGAATATTCGAAGAATATCTTCAAATATTGCAGCTGTCCAGTCAATTTGCGACGCGTAGTCGTAGTAGAGACGCTGCCCCTCACAGCTTAATTACTCAGTAAAGTGGGCTTCCTCCTCTCGTCTCGTAATGCCTCGCATCCGGTACCCTGGAGAAACGTTGAAAAAGAACGTTTCCACGAATCGGTAGGAGTACGAATTCGAATCCGTAGGAGTACCGGGTAATGCAAGTAAAGGCGACATGGCGGTGCGAACGCCATGCTGGGCACCTGAAACGAAGACGGGGAAGTTGGGGTTGACGGAGCTGAAGTGGTTGTAGCATCTTGGCATGCCAGAAGCTGTATAGGAAGCAATAGTAGAAATGCAGAGGCAAGCAGCAAGAACAACAAACGGTTTACCTCGTCGCCAGTTTGTGGTATTGCTTCGACGGGGCGCCCGTACTGGAGACCTATGGCGTGAGGCGTAACGGCCGGGGTGTGAAGCACCGCAAGAGATGAGCCGGACTGCTCTAGTCGCGGATCAGACAGAAATGCGTTTATTCAGTGAGGCTAAAGGGAACAAGGCAGGGTACACTTACAGCGTTAGGCACGGAGTGGCACTAGTGGTCATAATCATTCAAAAGCAAAACTGGGTATCGACACAGGATACCACAACATGGAAAACAAATTGAAGTGTGTCGTGACTGCTTTCCTAACAGCGAGATCACGCGACGCATCGTGTGAGTGATGCGCGGGTGCGATTTACAGCAACTGCCGCAGACACACCACCGTTCAGGCAGCGCTTTGCTTCCATATATGGTATCAGTGGACGCTCTCGCCGCATACACAAGGCGGCACGCTACTCTGGTGCCATCTCATAGCGGTCGCTGCCGCAGAGCCCGTCTTGCGTGGCACAACGCTTTTCTACTGATGCTTTCGCCATAGCCTTCTTCATTTTCGCCTCACTGTAGCGGTGCACCCTCCGCCTGCGCTTTCCTCCTCTCAAACGCTACGCTATCACCTTCTTATATCTTTCGCACGTTCGCTCTTAGTTCTTCGCTGTGCCCCTTCACCCGGGTAGGGCGAAGAGTGACATCGACGGGAAACGCAAGAACGAGCGCCGAAGAGCGGCGCTTTAATACGTAATGTTCCAGTAAGCCACACAAGTTGTAATGGGGTATTGTAGACGTCGAACACATGCGAGAAGGCTAAGAAAACCTTTCACGTTAAAATTTAGTAACATGTAACGGGTGATTGAAGGGTTAAGAGATCAAATTTGTAATCTGAAATTCCATGGAGCTCTCTGCAGTAAGCACATAACAGCTAACGCACAAACCACGAGTGCTTATTGAAGAATTTCGAAAAACATGAGAACACTTCTGTGCTCTTACGACATTATGCATATTGCAAACAGTACCCGCTAAAAACAAATCCCTGCTTGTCAACTGAGATTTTGAAGGACATAAAATTACGAGTGCAAAGAAAAGTGGCGTATTGAGCGTCTGGAGAAGATAGCAAGCCGATGTCGTTATAATCTTTCGAGCCATAGTATAGGCATGTTTAAATCCAGGGCCTCTTTTAAGAGCTACATTTCAGTTTGTGTATATTAATGACATTCCAAAACTTATTCACCAGAAATAATCGACAATGAAATATATTTAGGAACTATCTCAAACAAGATGCACAAAAGACGTGGCTAAATGTTGAACACTGACAATGATAAAGTCATTTATAGATACTCAGCAGCCCCAGGTAATGACAGAAAATTAACCCTTTCGGCCCTAGAATCCCATAAAACGGACAGGAAGAAAAATTGTTCTATATTGCGGCGGAAACGCTTACCTATCTCCAAAAAGTAATTTGAGCTACTATCCATGCATATCTGCTTGCATAGGAAACAATTTCTTCGTCCTTGTCTTCCTCGGAAAGCCCTAGTGGTGAAAATGACATGGCGGAAGGCAAGAAAGACGGCAACTGCAGTATCCGCGAATTTTGATATATTTTGCTCAATACCTACTGTCTCGATAGGAATCATCATTTTATTTGTTGTTTCTGATATGTTCCGGGGCGTATTTATATCAGAAGCTATGCCCTTAATTTGCGCATAGCCCACAGCATGCCGCAAACTACGTGTTCTAAATATAGGACACCAGGGATTAGTGGTTGTGAATGCTGCACCATGAGTTAAATGTAGAGTGCTGGCGTTGTTTCTGTGACACCTACCGATTTCTTGTTTTATTATTTCAGAGACGATAAGCAAGCCTGAACTGCTGTACTCAGTGGCAAGTGCCTCAGATATGGTCATTCCATTCGAAAAGTCCCAGACACCAAAGTCCCCATCAGTGATGTTCTTGAAAAAAAAATGGGCCAAATGGCTATTGTGGTAATAAGGTTTTATCAAAGTATTTTTGTTGCAAAAATTGTTTGATCACGTGATCGCTTATAGAGATTTCCGCAAGGAAGCAGATATTGGTTGGAGGTACATATTTTTAAATCAGGTCTGAAACGAGGTGCAAAACAAATTTTATTTTAGACCATCATAGTGGTAGTCTTCTTTCATACGACGTCTTAGTTGAATGAATTTGACAATTTTCCGTGTTTATTTGGCTCAGTAAAAAAGGTATAAAAGTAACGTTTTCAGAGCTTTTTTCCATAAACTGCGTTATTTTTTGAGCTACCACAATTTTTCTCCCTTTTTGTCTGTTGCTATAGTGTAGCCTAAAACAATTTGCAATCATAATAAATATAGTTTTTGAGAAAAATACCGGCAAAATGGGTTAGAAATAAATTTCTTGTGATATTCAGTTCTAATTTACGCATTAAGGCCATCCAGATAAATATATCTCAGGTAGCTGAATATACGCCGCGACCTCTTGACTTGTGATTCAAAAATTTTCGTTTGGTTCAATTTTGTCTCAATTGACAAAACAATTTTTGAAGTCAACAACCGATATCACCAGCAGGCATATGCCACCGCTATCGTCGTCTACGCGTTGTCGTCTGCGCTTCTCCTAGTCACCTGCCGCCCAGCAGACGACGGGTAGTATACGGGGTGATCATTTTTCAGTTTTATGGGATTTTTAAAGATCGCCGGTTGCAGATACTGCACTTCTAGTCCTTGAGCGGGATTATTGAGAGAGGCAAACATTACTTGCACCAAAAATCGAAACAGATATCCAAAGAAATAACTAGCGTTCACTAATTAACTTCCAAATGAATCTGTTGCGACACCACGTACCCGAGCACACGAGGGTTGGACCCTCCCGCGTGTAGCCGTGCGCGGCTTAGCCGTGTCTGGGGAAAGGGGGATCCGGGGGGTTGAGCTGATGCTGGGTGTTTGGACCTTTAAGGCCCCCCGGCGGAGGCAACACACCCTTTTGGCCTCTGCTTCGCATAGACGGCACCCCCGGACTGACCCACCCGGGGGAAATCGGTAGCTGCCTTTTCCTGTCTCTCTCTCCCTACAACCTTCGTCTTTTCCTTACTTTCCACCTTTCCTGTCTCCTTCTCATTTATTTATTACTTCCGACCTTCCTGGCAGCAAGGGTTAACCTTGTGTGAGTAGCCAACCTTGGTTATATCATATTTGGTTATAGCGGTAGCGTACAGCTGGCGCTTGTAGGCCCTGTTTTACAGGCCCTGCAGCGTCCCCTTGTTGGGCTCCATGGTGGGTGGCTGGCGCTACTGCCGAAAAATGCACTCCCACTTATCGCTAGTTCTTTCCCTCCACTCTCTGATCGCTCCCTGAAAAGGGGGCGCACCGAAGAAATCTTTGAATTTTTTTGGACGCCAAAAAGAAACTTTCCCGCGATTCCATGTAATTCATTCTGAAAAACAAGGAAAACAAGCAGGAACAATCTCAGCTTTTGTTGTTTCAAAAACTCTAACTCAGGCATTTGGACCAGGATATAAGCATCAAAGATGGCTAGCGGTGATCTCCTTTTGGAGCTCCGCGACAAAAAACAACACGAGAAACTGCCTAACCTACTATCATTTGGAGATGTCCCAGTCACAGTTACCCCGCACCGCACGATGAACACCACCCGTGGTGTAGTTTCGGATGATGACCTGATGGAACTTACGGACGCTGAACTATTAGAAGGCTGGAGCGATCAAAAGGTAATCAATGTTAAGAGAATTCTGCTAAGGCGCGATGGACAAGAGATCAAAACAAAACATCTAATTCTCACCTTTGGTTCAAGTGTGCTCCCTGAGAGTATTGAGACAGGATATGTGAAGCTCCGGGTCAGACCATATGTCCCAAACCCTCTGAGATGTTTTAAATGCCAGCGATTTGGCCACAGCTCATCGAACTGCCGCGGCGCGCCAAACCTGTGCAAAATGCAGTGCGCTCATAAGCACTCCGCTAAATCGTGTGAAAACACTCTCCACTGTGTGAACTGTGATGGGGAGCACGCCGCGTACTCGCTGTCGTGCCCATCTTGGAAAAAAGAGAAAGAGATTGTAACGATCAAAGTAAAAGAAAACATAAGTTTCAAAGAAGCACGCAGGCGGGTATCCTTCCTGCCAAAGCACACCTTTGCCGATGTGGCACGTCAGGGGGCAGCGCCACAACGGTCTCCGGCGGCTGTCCGACCCACACCCAGTGAGGCGGCAGTGACGCCATCCGCCCCCCCCCCCCCCCCGGCGGCTGCAGCTGACGCTGCTACGCCAACACAGCAGACGGGGCTATCGACCCCGAAGGTGGGCGCAGCCGAAGGCCCCTTCCAGCGCTGGCAACAGCCGGCGCAGCCAAATCCTTCAGGGAGCCCCATCGACCTCCGGGCTGGTGGGCGCAGGGGTCTCGCCTTCCAAGGTGCGACTCTCTCGAAAAACTTCTCGCTCTCAAGTGCGCGTGTCCGGCGCCTCACAAGAGGCAATGGACACAACACCTATCCCCACGGCGCTCCAAGCGCCTAAGGAGCGGCGAGGCTCCCTCGAACGCTCCAAAAAAGGCAGAACCCCGGTTACAGGGCCTCGTAAGAGCTCTGTAATGTAAGACATAACTTCCGTTTCCGTAAACACAGCACCAATTCACTTTAAATATGGATACACAAATCATACAATGGCATGTCAGAGGTCTTCTGAGAAACCTTGATGATGTACAAGAACTCATCCACCAACACAATCCAAAAGTGCTGTGTTTACAGGAAACACACATAAAATCAAAACACACAAGCTTTCTCCGACAGTATATAACTTTTCGCAAAGATCGCGATGACGGTGTCGCATCATCGGGCGGTGTTGCCATTGTCATCCATAAAAGCATTGCGTGTCAACCTTTACAGCTACAAACGCCTCTTGAAGCAGTGGCGGTTCGAGCTGTTCTTCTAAACAAACTAATCACTGTTAGCTCTCTTTACATCCCCCCACATTACAAATTAACGAAGCATGAATTCCAATCCTTTATTGATCAATTGCCAGAACCTTACATTGTTCTTGGCGATTTCAATGCGCACAGCTCCCTGTGGGGCGACTCTCGTATAGGTGCGCGAGGTCGTCTTGTTGAACAGTTCCTTTTCTCTTCTGGTACGTGCCTTCTGAATAAGAAAAAACCCACATATTACTGTCTTGCAAACAATACCTTTTCTTCAATTGATCTGAGCATAGTTTCTCCGTCCATACTGCCTGAACTAGAATGGGAAGTTACGAACGATCCTTACGGAAGGGACCACTTCCCCGTACTATTAAGAACACTTAAAGAAGACGAATATCCACCACAGGCTCCTAGGTGGAAGACTGAGACAGCAGACTGGGAGAAATTCCGAAACACAACTAGTATATCATGGGATGACATGTCCTCGTTAGGAATTGATGCTGCCATGGAATATTTTACAGCCTTCATAATAGATGCCGCAACTAAATGCATATCACAAGTAAATGGATTGGCATGCAAACGGCGTGTCCCGTGGTGGAACGACGATTGTAGGATCGCTCGTAAGAAACAAAACAAAGCGTGCGGATTGCTACGCGCCTCCCCCACTGCGGAGAATCTTATCAATTTTAAAAAAGTAAAATCCCAAGGCAGGCGAACCCGCCGACAAGCCAGAAGAGAAAGTTGGCAGAAGTTTTTATCTGCTATGAACTCCTATACAGATGAGGCCAAAGTCTGGAACAGGGTTAACAGGATAAAAGGGCGACAAACATATTCACTTCCTTTGGTAAACACACAAGGTGAAACACCGAAAGATCAGGCAGATACACTTGGAGAGCATTTTGAGAGCGTGTCGAGTTCAAACCATTATTCGCAATCCTTTTTCAAATACAAACAAATAGAAGAATGTAAGCCAATAATACGAAAATCCAGACAGAATGAACCTTATAACCGGCCGTTCAGTATTGCAGAGTTGAGAGCTGCTTTGACCACATGCAAAAGCTGTGCACCGGGACCTGATAGAGTCATGTACGAAATGATCAGAAACTTACACACTGACACCAAACTTACACTACTCGCGCTTTTCAACGCTATTTGGGCTGCGGGAAACCTCCCATCCACATGGAAAGAAGCGATTGTGGTCCCTGTCCTTAAACAGAGCAAGGACCATTCCTTGGCGGCAAGTTACCGTCCGATAGCTCTTACAAATTGCCTTTGTAAGCTTTTTGAAAAAATGGTTAACCGCAGACTTGTACATTTCCTTGAACTCAACAATATCCTCGATCCCTTTCAGTGTGGCTTCAGAGAAGGGCGGTCCACAGCCGATCACCGTGTGCGCATTGAGGGAAACATTCGCGATGCCTTTCTACATAAACAATATTTCCTATCCGTATTCCTCGATATGGTGAAGGCGTACGACACTACGTGGTTCTATGGAATCTTGAGAGACTTGGCGGGAATTGGCATACGTGGCAATATGCTCGTCCATATAGAAAGCTATTTGTCGAACCGTACATTCCGCGTGAAAGTCGGCAATGTCTTTTCGCGACCTTATATACAGGAAACTGGTGTACCTCAATGAGGTTTACTTAGCTGCACGCTCTTCATCGTGAAAATGAACACCCTTCGTGCTTCATTACCGCCAGCCATTTTTTATTCTGTTTACGTAGACGACATACAGATAGGTTTCAAATCCTGTCACCTTACTGTATGTGAGAGGCAAGTTCAACAGGGCTTGAACAAAGTGTCCAAATGGGCAGAAGAAAACGGATTTAAAGTGAACCCCAACAAAAGTTCTTGTGTGCTTTTCACAAGAAAGAGAGGGCTCATTGCAGAACCCAGTATCGAAATGTATGGTCAGCGAATTCCTGTGAACAAAGAACACAAGTTCTTAGGCATCATACTTGATTCGAAATTAACGTTTATTCCACACATAAAGTACCTCAAGGTCAAATGCTGAAAAACAATGGACTTACTTAAAGTGTTATACCACACAACATGGGGCAGCGACAGGAAATGTTTAATGAATCTTTACAAGAGCCTCATCCGATCACGGTTGGACTACGGTGCCGTGATCTATCATTCTGCAGCCCCGAGCGCGCTAAAGATGCTAGATCCGGTCCACCATCTAGGAATCCGACTGGCCAGTGGAGCTTTCAGAACAAGTCCTAATGAAAGCTTATCTGCAGAATCAAATGAGTGGTCACTTCATCTGCAGAGAATATACATCAGCCAAGCATATTTTTTGAAAGTCCACTCTAATCCTCAACATCCGTGTTTTAATACCATTAACGATACGACATATGCTACAGTTTTTCATAATCGTCCCTCCGCAAGACAGCCTTTCTCGCTGCGTGTGAGGGAGCTTAGTGACGAAATGCGTGTCCCAATCCTCGAGCTTCGCCCAATGCATCCAGCCAAGCTGCTACCTCCTTGGGAGTGACAGCTGATACCATGCGATATATCCTTCATGCAAGTTACAAAACATGCTCCAGAGATTGAAATCCAAATGCATTTCCGGGAACTCCAGCACAAATACTCCTGCACGGAGTTCTACACAGACGCATCGAAGTCACACGACGGGGTGTCCTATGCAGCCGTCGGCCCATCCTTCTCTGAAACCGATGTACTGCATCCGGAAACTAGTATCTTTACGGCTGAGGCTTATGCACTGCTGTCGGTCGCAAAGCATATAAATAAGTCAAAACTCCAGAAATCAGTTATATATACGGACTCCCTTAGTGTTGTGAAGGCCTTGATGTCTTTCTGTAGCCACAAAAATCCGGTAATTAATCAACTCTACTCCGCACTGTGTAAAGCATATATGTCTAACCAACATGTGATTATATGCTGGGTACCTGGTCATAGGGGCATTGAGGGAAACGTACTAGCGGACCAGATGGCCACATCCATTTCATTGCATGGAGTTAGTCCTACTGCTTCGGTCCCTGTCACAGATCTGAAGCCTTTATTAAGAAGAAAACTGCGAAACCACTCGCAATGTATGTGGGACGCAGAAGTAAATAATAAACTGCACGTAATAAAGCCACAGTTAGGTTCTTGGCCCTCCGTAACAAAATCACGGCGAACAGATGTCCTATTCTGTCGCCTCAGAACAGGACACACGTTTGGCACGCATAACTTTCTACTCACTGGAAATGATCCTCCAACCTGTGGTAGATGCGGGGAGAGGCTGACCGTCCTCCACGTCCTCCTGGAGTGTCGGGCAGCCGAATCTGAAAGAAGAAAACATTTTTCCCTAGCATACCGGCAGCACATCCCCCTACATCCCGTAATTCTACTCGGCCCAGAACCTTTATTTGACACCAACGCAGTCCTAAGTTTTCTGAAAGATGTTGTCTTACATGTTTTTAGCCCCACATGTTCGTAGCGGGTCCTCTCTTCAGAGGATGCCGCTGCGATAGCTCTTTGTATAACACATGACTCTAGGCCCTTGTGTTTCAAAGGCTCTGGCGAGGCAGCAGTGCTCCAAGTAATTTTACCATCCTATATATTTTCATGTTGCATCATTCTTCTACGATGGATTTTAATGTTCATAGTATTCGTCATTAGTCATCGCCATAATTTTATAGCATATAGATTTTACGCATTTACAGCGACTATTTTTAGGCCACTTTACAGCCAAGTCACATCTTCCATAATACATCGTTAACACTACCACCTCTCATGGCGCTCTTTGGTCAAACCTAGCCCTTGCGCCACAAAACACCACACATCATCATCATCCTAATGAATTATTGTATGTCATATATTGAAACTTACGATTTGAAGCCGGTGAGAGTGTCAGGTGTACCCTCTTTGAATGGGTTTCCAGAACTGAAGAAACTGAGGACGAAGTGCGCTTGTCTCTGAAGCTGCTCGATGTCGGCGCGGCAACCGTTCTCCTCTTTTCATCGATTCATCATTTAAACAAAGGCACTCCATCGTAACAATACATAAAGAATATTGTAACGAACAGTTAAGGAAGTTCAGACGCAACAATTTATTGTGGGCTAACTTGTGCCCTGGGGTAAATAAAGCAAGACTGCCGCGTTCTAAACAGTGGACAAGGAATGCCTTCTTCATCTTCGGTCGAGCGTCATTTAACCTCTTCTTCTTGTTGTACAAGCCCACAAGGGCCACCTGCAATGCGAGTGCGTGCGGCGAAAACACGTGCCATGATTTCGTCGTCTTTTTCTCCAATACGCCGCTGTCCTCTGGGGCGGGGGGCGCACTAACCTGCGCGCGTTGTTTAAAAATGGTTCTGCTTTGCATCATTATCCTCCCTCCAAAGCGCATCGTCCCGATCCGTAAAGCGACGAAATTGCTCACAAGCTGTTATCTATACTAAAGTGGTATATGACAAAGAATAGATCTTTGGTAGAATATTCACTACCTGTCATATATGGCTTCAGTCTGACTACACCTACAGTTTTTTTGAAACGCCTGTATCGTGGTGACCTCTCTTGTCCTTCTGGCGTAACATTGTAGTTCACTATCTGATGCAGCGAAGCACTCGGTAAGGGCCGAAATAACGGCGCAAAACTTTACCGACAGGCCGTGCGTCCGCACGGGAGTGCACACCCATATGCTGTCGCCGTGTGCATACCCGACTTCTCTTCGCCGCAAGTTGTATCGGTCCGCGTAGATGCGCTGACTTTGTTGAATGCGATGTCGCGCCAGCTGACGTGCTTCTGCGGCCCTCTGTGTAAAGTCCCTGATGTAAGGGTTCTGTTCTCTACTGGCGTTGACAGGCAGCATTGCATCCAAGGGTGTGGTAACTGTTCGACCAAAAACAAGATGGAATGGCGTTACATGAGCGGTCTCTTGCAATCCGGTATTGTAGGCAAATGTTGCATAGGGTAGTATCTTGTCCTATGTACGGTGCTCTAAGTCTACGTATATTGCAAAATATGGAGCAGCATCCTGCTCAATCGCTCGGTTAGCCCATTTGTTTGAGGGTGATCGGCAGTTGTTTTCCTCTGGCTGGTATGAGTCAGTTTCATAATGGATTGAGTCAAATAGGCTGTGAACGAATTTCAACGGTCCGTCATAATAATTGTAGGGGCACAGTGGCGTAATACTACCTTGGTGACAAAGAATTTAGCCAAAGTCAGCCACTTCAACGGCCGTTGCACTGATTAGAGATGGTGTCTCGGCAAATCGGTTTAGGTAATCCGTCGCTACTGCAATCCATCGTTTCCCTGATGACGATGTCGGAAAGGGGCCGACCAAGTCCATTCCTACTTGTTCGAACGGGGCTCATGGGGGTTCCATTGGTTAAAGGAGGTCCGTGGGGTTTAATAGAGGTGTTCTGCGTCTTTGGATACCCCGACATGTTCGTACATAATGCTGTACTGAATTCAATAGCTTCGGCCAGTAGTACTTAGATTGAATTCGGCGACCATTCTGCTCACTCCGAGGTGTTCTGCCGATGGGTCGTCGTGACAGACTTCCAAGATTTAGGATCGTAAAGCTGAAGGAACGACGAGGAGAAATTTCTGTGTGCTGTGCCCAAATTTATTTGTACAGGACGCCTTTTTTCATCACATACGATGACAATCACCGGCAGAAAACTCGCGGAACACGGACCGGGTGTCCTTCAAGGTGCCTGATGAGTAGGAGCAACTCGGCGTCAGACTGTTTGTGTTTGGCCATCTCAGATGTGGTCACGGCTTCAAGAAACGGAAAGCCGTGTCCATCCTTCACAGGAGCAGATTCGACCGGCACAAGTGATAGACAATCAGCGTCACTGTGCTTGTGACCTGACTTGTACACGACCGTTATGTCGTATTCCCGCAGCTTCAGACTCCATCTAGGAAGTCGTCCAGAAGGATATTTCAGATTCGCAAGCCAGCACAATGAGTGATGGTCGCTGATTGCTTGGAATGGTCTACCATATAAGCGTGGTCAGAATTTTCCTAAGGGCCATATTACTGCGAGGCATTCTATTTCTGTAGCTGAATAGTTGGTTTGAACACTCCAATGAGTGCGGCTAGCGTTGCAATCACTCTTTCCTCTCCGTTTTGCCATCGAATGAGCATGACACCAAGTCCTAAATTGCGGGCGCCTGTGTAGAAGCCTGTTTCCGCTTCCTCGTAAAACTGCGCAAGGACCGGGTGGTTTTGAAGCCGCCATCGTAGCTCATTGAATGGATCTTCTTGTTCACTTAGCCCCGACGAAAGACATTTCTTCTTTCGTAAATCACGTTAATGGCTCAGCAATCTTCGAAAAAAATTTGACGAAACGTTTGCAGTAGTAGAAACGGCAGCCGCATTTCGATGGGGACTAAATACGAAAACGCCCGTGTTCTTGGATTTGGGTGCACGTTAAAGAGCCCCAGGTGGTCGAAATTTCCGGAGTCCTCCACTACCGCGTGCCTCATAGTCAGAAAGTGGTTTTGGCAAGTAAAACCCCATAATTTATTTTTTGTTCGTGGGCTGCTTGTCTACTTCTTCGCAAACCACTTCTGGTAACGAAGAGGCTGCTGTAGGGCCCTTGTTCAGCTGTTGCCTCTGGAGCTCTTCTCGAACCACACATCTTGCGAGTTCTCGGAAGAAATCGACGCTGTTTCTGAACATTGCCGACATCGCATCCATAGAGGCGACGTTCATATCGTGGTTGTAGAGTCTCTCTGGCTGTTGTAGTGTCCTTTCCACTGTTATCGCCTCGGAGCGGAATTCGGCGACGGTGCCTAGAGGGCAGCGAATCAAACCGGCAAAAAAGCTCCTGATTCACACCGCGCATCGGGTGCCGAAGCTTCTTGTCCTTGCTCATGCTCGGATCGGCCCGGCGGAATAAACGGAACATATCTTCGAGATACATTGCCACGCTTTCGGTGTTTCGTTGGCTTCTTGCTTGCAAAACGGCTCTTTCCCGGCGGTCTGTGCTCGGATACGTAGCCAACAAGACCCGTCGGACGTCATCCCATGACCGGATGACAGCTTTATGGTTTTCAAATCACGTTCGCGCACAGTCTTGCAACGCGAAGTAAACGTTGAGGAGCTTCCGGTTTTCGTCCGATCTATTGCAGTCCGTCACACGCTCGAAGCCTTCCAACCAGTCCTCGGCGTCTTCGAAGGTGTCGCTGTGAAAAGACTCGGGCGTCCATGGCTGATCAACGACGACGCGGGTTGAGGCTGTCTGGGATGTCATTTCTGTATTGTCTGCTGCTGCTACTATAGTTCGCTCCGGCAAAACCGGAAACTCGGGTGGCTCACCACGTAGGCGACGACTCGTGCACTGGGGGCAGGCGTGAGCTCGTTGGTCTGAAGTGGCGTGGCTCCGGGCCCCTTTCTCCAACTCGAATCGGGCTGGAAATTATTACCCCCCCTCCACAAGAATTAAAACGAATAGTTAAGGGAGTTCACACGCAACTATATGCCTTCTTCTCTCGAGCTTCGCCTGACCTCTTCCTCTTATACACCCCAACAACGGCCATCTGCGATGCGAGTGCGCGCGGCGAGAACACGGGCCAATATTTCGTTCCATTTTTCTCCAATACGCCGTTGTCCTCGGGGGGGGGGGGGGGGGGGGGGGCACGAACCTGCGTGCGTTGTTTACAGATGTTTCCGCCTTGTATCAATATTGGTGAAAAAATTGGCTCTCCCGTAATCGAGAGTGGAATGAAAGCATGAAAGGGCAACCAGCCAAGTAGATTCGTTTGAGATCAAATTAGCGACGATGTTAAAATGAATGTAGTGCAGGTTCGCAATGGCCCACCCCACCACACCACACTTCACTATGCTTGACTGTGCATTGGTCCATACGGACGCTTTCCAGCTAAAAGAAGAAGAGTTGATGAACGTCGCAGGACAGTCAGCAAAATACGTCAAGGAGCTAGCTAGATCAATATTAAATTGAATTCTGGTGTTTACGCGCCAAACGTGGTTTTGATTATGAAGCACGCCGTAGTGGGTTACTGTGGATTAAGTTTGACTACAAGGGGACCTTTAACGTGCTGGGGGCCCCAATGTACGGCATACCGGGGCTGTTGCATTTCGTGTCAATCGAACTGTGGTCACCGCGGCCGGGATTTGATCCCGCGTCCTAGTGCTCAGCAGCGCGACAGTATAACCGCTAAGCCACCGCGGCGTAAGAAACGCCTGAAGGAAGTGCCACGCTGCGTGGCGCCATCTCTCGAGGTGATGCGAAACCCGCCCCACGGACTTGGGTGCAGCTGGCGTTCAGCGCTCAGCGCCAAAAGATGACAAGGAAGGGCATAGTGCCCTGAATGTTCTTTTTGAACGTCATTACGGCAGAGGAAAAAAGGTTCAGCTTACTAGAAGTTACGGCTTCAGTGATATAGTAAATAAACATTAGGAAGAAATTGGAAGCAATACCTTTGTAACGTGTTTGCGTTATAACTAACTAGGATGTGTAATGCGGTCCTCCATAAAGGGTTAGGGGCCAGAGACCCCACTTGTGAAGCTTTCATTGGTTACCCGGAGTTTCTGCTGACGTCCTGGCGAGTTTCACATCAGGGATGTCCACCTCTCGCGGCATGGCATCTACAACGTCGTGGACTCCCTCGAAGGCCAAAGTCTTCGATATTGTTGTTCCTGTGGGGAATGGTCTCGAGACCGTCGTCGATGCGACGGCCTCAATAGTGGGCCTCTATGAGGCCACATGCGTTCAGCACAAGGGAGGTTTCAACTTCCAAGACACTGTCAAAAGCATGGCTTCCATTACTCTAAATTTTGATGCTGTGTGCCTTGCCATTAGTGGCGCGTGTTTTCCTGTCGTTTCCCTTTTCCCGCAGTTCTTGACGCTATTTCTTCCAAGGAAGGCCTCGCGCAAGCACTATGACCACGAGGCAACGTTCCGTCTGTCAACGCTGGTCTTATGAGCGGACGACGTGGCATGCTCACGGGCACCCACACTTCCTTCGGATAGAAATGAGGACCAGAAACCCGGTCCCCAATTACCTGCGAGTGTCTGGTCATGATGTGACGTTTGGCTACCGCGGCTTGCAACGCGTGTCTTCGATGCGGCCCCAGTCACATTGCACCATTCAAAGTGCACCCACTCACAGTTCACCCCAGCGTCGTGTGGCCGTTGTGGTATCCATGGCCATGAAAGTGACTGATGTGACCGTCGTTGTCGGCGTACGATTGCGTGCCCTGTGCAGCGTGCATAGTTGGACGCTGATGCTGGAGTATTTCCTCCTTTACCGCCTGCGTCAGCTGTGGTCGCCACTGCGCGTGACGCCGTGACAAAAAAAATGCTTTGACACCGCAACAGGTAGCGTCGGCAAATAATGAAGAAGCATGCAGCTCGGGTAATCACAATACACCATATTCGCCTGCCTCTTTGACCGAAAGAGAAAGCAGAGTTATTGATGACCTGGCGGATCGCACCAAGCCACGCTCGCTCGCCTCCCTAGCAGCGAAGAACACGCATGCTGTTGCCGAGAGCCACCGAGAGCAATTCGGCTGCTACCATCATCCTTCCTGAACACACATACGTTTTAAACATGGCTAGAACACCTAACCCTGCTATTTCTACAATCGATGCACCTACAAAATCTGCTGTGGCTTCACCCGCCAGAATTGCGTCGCCTACTATGCTGCATACGATTTGAGGCTTTTCTGCAAAAACCACTGGAAAATTGCATCTTAATGAGCCCCCTGCTGCTGAAATTGTCGGTGATGATGAAATCGATGCCGCAGCTGAACCACTGCCGATATCATGGTCATCAGTAAACAGCTTCATCCTCGCAGTTGATAGTACCGTTGGACTGTCGCCAAGCCTGGACAGACTCGACGGATAAATAGTGGTTCCACGAGAGGTAACGTGTGCCCACGTAGAGGTAACGAGAGGTAACGGTTCCACGAGAGGTAACGTGGGCCCTGGCTCGCACGGCGCTCCGGATCACCGCGCCGGATTATCGCGGCCACAGAAGCCTCTTTCAGAAAAGAACTTTCTGTGACTGGCCGAACTTGTTCGCTGTCGCATATATTGTCGGCCCCTACAGCATCCCCACTGTCTGATTGCTGCTACTCCTCAATTGACGTGGGATTAGTTGCGCGCGCCTCCATAGCTTGTGCACCCTCTTCTATCTCTTCTTCACCTTCTAATGAGGTGTTTGCGCCACTCTCAGTCTCACTCACCCAGCGCTCATTGCTCAATCGTTACTCAAATGCGCGCTGCACGGCAATATCACTACAGCTAGTGCATCTAGTCACCTGTTCTTGCTCTACAATCAGGGAATACTGCTCTGGTCCCGATTCCTTTGCTTTAAAGTCTACACCCTAATCACATTCCTGCATTTCATTCAGTAGTTCTTGGCGGCCGTGATGAAGGCATTCGTAATCTTCCGGAGTGAGAAAAACTGGCGCACTGATACTGAACTGATCAGTTACTGTGCAAAGCAATGGCACACGCGAAGTAGCGCACCCCGACAAGCATGGAAGAGCGAGAGGCACATACATTAAGTGCGTGGTGACACCCAGTCCACAAGCACCAGTAAACTTTATTCTGCCGCTGCTCTAACCCAAACTCTCAGCCGAAACCTCATCCGCTCGTATCACCGTGATATCTGCACCTGAATCAACGCGCGCGACGCAGCGTTTGTCTCCCACTAAGGTCTCGATTCTCGGGTCACCCGTCAATGGCTTGTTTCTAAAGGCAATGTGTCGCGGTGTTGTGGCAGGGCTCTTAACTGACCTCTCATTCCGGGGAGCTACGCGCGAAACTTCACCTTTATTGGCCATAGTGTCATGTGAAGAGTCACAACCTCTTTTAAAATGACCCCGTTGTCCACATCCAAAACACACCACAGAATTAAGGCTCAAGCTCGACCCAGCGGCCTGCATAGCTTGCGGCCTAGAATTATGATTTCCTGATGCAGTACCTCGGTAACTGCCTTGCCTGCTAATGTCCAGGCTTTCCTCTAAATTTGCGGCTAACTCTGCCATGTCCTTGGTTTTCAACCAGCCCTTTACTTCCTGCTGGGTGACCAGTGAGCGGGGATCACTTGGCATTAACTGCTTTATCCTATCAGCTATCAGCGATTCCTGCAACCTCTCAAACGACAGCACCTCTATACTTCTGAGGTAGTACGTCAACATTGTCTCCAGGCCTGCCGCAACTTGGCTCCAAGACTCGTCTGCTTCCCTCTTGATTTAGAGGAATATTCTGCGGTACTCACTTGAGTCATCCACAGTTCCTTCAACAATCTAGATTTGAGATCTGAGTAACGCATTACACCAGCGTCCGATTGAGTGGCAACGAATGTTCGCATGTTGTAATTTAGCAAAGGTAATATATACATGCCGTGTAATTCCTCAGGTACACTCAATTCCGTAAAAAGAGCACCCACGTTCTTGAACCAGGCGGGAATCATTGGCTCGTTATTGGGCATGGGGGCAAGGAGTGTTTTCAAGTATTTCGCGTATCGTGCCATTGCCGTGTGCTGATTCCTGCTCTCCGGTTCCTCTGACAAGGCACGCGACGACCCTATCTTCTCCAGCTCTAGCTTGAGTTTTAACGCCTCCATCTCAAGCATCAATTCGCGGGTGCAATGCGATTCGTTCACACTGTCACCTTCCATCGCGTTTCCGTCTGAATCTGCCACCTCCCAGTGTGTGCCCGAACGCAAATGCATTCAGTAAAAGAGACCTCGAGAGAGCACAAAATGAGCCTCACCTTGTCGTGATGCGTCGCCCGGTGCTGCTGTGAGCTGCGTCAGTCTGTGACGATGAGGCTCGTCATGACGTTGTCTTTCGGTACTCGAAATGATCCACCGGACCACCCCTGGCGTTGTCTTGCTGAGTCGCGTCGACGTTCCTTGCTGCGTTGCTCTTAATGCAGAACACCAGAGCACCTCCTTTGACGCTCAACGAAGACCGTGAGGTCTGCCTTCGTTCCTTGACGCGCAGCTGCTCTCGTCCCGCTCAGCTCCTGTCCCGCATATATAGTCTGGCAGGCTCATACGGGATGTCAGCACTGCTTCTCACAGCGTACCAGCAGGTCCAAGTTGCAGCGAGCGTCCAGTCAGCTTCACTGGACTTAATTGCCTTCCTCGCTGCGCGCTGTCCGAACCTTGGGTCGACTGCGCCAGTTACTTTCATTTCCCTTTGTCCTCTGGTAGCTTCAACACCAGTTAAGAAGGGAAGGTGTTTAAGGTCCGAAGTCGCTGCCCCTCGATGAATCGAGTACACGGTGGCAGCGCGAAGGAAGAGCCGTTGTCCCATAAAGTGACACTTTATTGTAACGCCTAGGTGTCTATCCGTGTCCGAGCCCGACAGTCTCCGAGTGCTCCCCTTCAGCTCGGGCCGTCTACCCTTTTGTTCCGAGCGACGGTGCACACCTAGTGCCTTCTCTACGGCGCAGCCACAAATCAGTTTCCTCTCCATACGTGGGTGTTTCCCGCGTCTCCTCTTCGTGGAACCCACCTGCGTCCTTCGTTTCCGGTTATTGGCCGATACAGCAGCGTGTGAACTCGTCCTGTGCTTTGCTGTAGTCGCTTAAACTGGGACAAAACAAAACAACAGCAAGGTCAACTCCCTAACCTGGAACTGACTAGCTGTAAAATACAGAACCGGCCGTAGTGTCGTAGTGGCTGTGGATTTGCGTTGATAAACACGTGGGTGTGGTATCAAAATCCGACTTCGGCGGTAGAGCAGTGGACCGCTCCCAGTAAGCCGAGCGTCACTGGTAGACCGAACCTCACCGCCGCCTCGCGGGCTCTCTGAACGGCCCTGAGTAGATGTAGAAGATCTGAGCTCCTGAGCATGGAGCTTCATTCCTCTTGGGCAGTGCGTTGAAGAGCCTGTAATGAGGGGCACTGCCAGAGCACGTGATCTAACGTACAAGCGGCGTCACAGTCTGGGCATGTTAGTTCAAGGCCTCCGATAATGTGGCTGTGGGAATAAAGACTAGGGTATGACCTGGTACGAAGCATGCGGAGGGTAGATGCCTGAGCTCTAGAGAGCTTCTCATGACGAAGGAGGATGGCCCTCCTACCCAACTGTTAATGTTTGATGATCTCAATAAAAGTGAGGAGTACGTACCTAAAGACGGCTAGATTGGAGTAAGAAGGTCCCCCAGGCTGCCCAGCGTGGTGAATTAGTTCGCGCACTCGGGCATAGGCGATCTCGTTCAGGTTAGCCATGGAGGCCAGATGCGATCCAAGCTGAGCCGGAAACCCCATGATTGTGTGAGGAGGAATATCCCTATGACCTAAAATGCGACTTCAGCTGATACCGATCCGGATGCAAAGGCCACGACACCCGCTCGTAGGTCTGTGTCTGTATGTTGCTTAGAATTGTCAAGGAGAGCGAGGGCGATAGCAGACTGCTCAGCCTTAGCGCGAGAGGCGTTCCTGATAGAAGTGGAGTGGGGAACAGAACCTGTGTGGTCAACCGTGACGGCTCAGAAATTGGCCGATGGTCCGTGCTGCGAGGCGTCAACGAAGCATGCAGACTCCGGGTTTTCGCGAACGTCTTCGAGCGGGACTTCACCCCTGGCCCTTCGCCTCCCCGCATTGTGCAGCGGGTGCACTTTGCGGGGGAAAGGAAGACCACAATGTAAGGCTTCTGCTTATTATTGAGGTTAGGGTTGCCTTCATCTTCGAGAGCTTGACTGCACCCTTGGACGGCCAGGATGCTCCTGCCTGTGACCGAGCTGCATAGCCTAACCATCTGAGCCGTATGGTGGGCCTCGATTATATCTTCCAACGTGTTGTGAAGACCCAGTTGCATGAGCCGGTCCATGCCAGTACACAGACCACTAGCGCTCTTTGGATAGTGAGATTGAGCTTAGCTTTTTTATGACTCTGCCAGCACTATATGGCAGTATCGTAGGTAATGTGGCTCATTAAAAAAACGTGGAACAACCTGAAGTCTGCTCCCTTAGGCCACCTGGAGAGTTGGAGACCCTAGAGATAAGCTGGACCACGCTTTCTGTTTTAGCTGAGATCTTGTTGATGGTCTGCCCACTAGTGCCGTTAGCCTCCATAAGTATGTCAAGAGCTCTGACGACCTCTGCCCTAGGAATGAGATGACCAGAGGTGGTGCGAAGCTTTCAATTGACGTTCGAGAGAAGGACCCAGCCCTCAAGTTTGACAACCTTTGTCTTGCGTCTCTACAGCAAAGGTTCCGAGTTGCTTGGAAAGAGTTGGAGTGCGTTTTCGCTAAGGAACGCTTCGGTGTAACCCACATCCTATTGGAGTACCTTATCTACTCTACCCTTGCTGCCACCCGATACAAGACGGTGATGTCTGCGTAAAGAGTATGTGTATGCCCTCGACTAGCGGGAGCCTCTTGGAAAGTCCACAGAGAGCAATGTTTAATAAAAGGGGTGAAATACAGAACCTTGTGGCGTACCTTTAGAGTCAATAACGAGGGGTTCTGATTTGAGATCGTCTATAATAATCGTGGCCCTTCTGCTTTTGAGGAAGGAGCTCATGAATGTGTGGACCTACGCCGCAATCCAAAGCTAGAGATGGATTTACGAATATGTATGTGCGAGAGATCCTCAAAGGCTTTCTCCATGTCAAGTACCAGGATTGCCCTGACATCTCTCGTCTAAACGTCGATAATCTGATGTTTGATCAACTTCATGGTGTCCTAGGTCGAGAGCGCCGGCCGGAAGCCAATCATGATGTGCGAAAAGAGACCGTGTTCTTCACTGTGTTTAGAAATGGGGGTGTTAATGACGTGTTCGGCCACCTTGCCTATACAGGATGTAAGCGATATGGGCCTGAGACAGACCCAGAGGGCGTCCCAGTTTACACGATTCCGGGGCGGCGCGCTGTTCCCAGACCTTTTTAATCTCGTCCGCGAGCGTTTGCATGGAATCATTGTCCAGATTACGAGGGAGGTTATTAAAGATCCCGTCCATGCCTGCAGCCGAGTGCCCCTTCCGTCCCATGAGGGCCTCCCTGACTTCATCCGTGCTGAAAGGTTCGTCTAAACAGTCCACGTGGGAATCTTCTTAAGGAGGATAGTCGGCGTCATACGAGAAATGAACCGGAAGATACTTTTGCGCAAGGATTTCGAGTATTTCCTGGTTTGAGTTTTCCGCTTTGACCACTTGAAGGATTTTGTTGATGCCCCCATGTGGTTGGATTTCTTGTTCGATTTATTGAGAAGGTGCTTGAGTAAGTTCCACTTGCCCCCCATTAACATCTGGCCATCAACTGAGCTACAAATCTCGTCCCACTGTTGCCTACAGAGCGTCTGACAGTGTCCCTCAATCTCGTGATTCAGCTCAGCAATCTTTTTGCAGAGCCTACTATTGAGCTTTTCTCCCTTCCACTTGACTAGACGGCGTTTTTAACTTCGAGCAAATGCGCTACTGTCCATCCTGTCGACCTTAAGATGAGTAACTTGGTGGCGACAGCCACGTGCTCTTTAATTGCGCTACCCAGCGGCCGAAAGATTACATTGACTGGCGGTCGTCAGCACCTTGCTTCCTGAATTTGCGGAAAAGGTCCCAATCGGTGAACTGGAATCACCTTGGGCGCCTGCTCTGTACTTCCATCGAGGTGGCGAGAATTTGGCGATCGCTACCGAGACTTTCATTACGGTTCTGCCAGGTAAGCGACCCCGAGTTGGCCACAAAGGTGAGTTCCAGAGCATTGTCTGTGGAGCATGAACTGGCGATTCTGGTCGGGAAGGAGGAATCAGTTACTAAAGTGAGGTTGTTGTCCGAAGCCGCCAGCCATAGGTCTCTACCCTTTGCGTTAGTGTGGTGCTATCCCGACTCCTGATGCGGGACATTAAAGTCTCCGGCAATTATGAATGGAGCTCTGCCCACCTTTCCTGCAGCCTTGGATATAGGCGACGTGAGGCGTTGTCACATGTCCCTAGGAGTACGGTAGATATTGCGGAAGAAGAGACTGTTCTTAAGCTGCCCGTTCGGTATGACCTCGGTTAAAAAATGCTCAGTTGTATGATGGTTCAAAGAAAGATCGGGAACTATGGTGGTGAACTTATTCGAGAAAAAGGTGCAGAGGCCCCTTTTATCCTGCCCGAAAAGATAGTGACACCTATAGCTCGATAGGGTGAATGAGTCCGTCAACGTTTCCCGGAGTAGGATAATGTGTGGCTTGTTAGGAAGAGATCTAATGAATTGAGGAAGGGCCACTTTCTTACGCTGCGATCCACAGCAGTTTCACTGCCAAATTACGATGGTACTAGGCCGGCCCTCAACGACTCATAATTTCAATGTATTTTCCCCTGCGGCGGATCTCTAACCGCCGAACCCGACGACCCAATGTCGACGGCGGATTCGAGTGCTCCGACCCTCACGCTCATAGGGGAGAACGCCTCGCCAAAGGACTTGAGCGTGTTCCTCAATTCGGTCTGAAACTCTTTCATGTCAGTCTGACATTCCTTAAACTCAGATTTGAGTACTTTCTGCCCCTCATCTCGTAATGGCTTTGAAAGGGCTCTCTTAGCAGGGCGCCAGGCTACAGGCGTCTCCAACGGGACCTCAGTGGCCGTATCCACCATCCCCGATGGAGGAGCCGAATGCGAATGCGACGATGTGGCGGCTAATTTTAGATCGTCTACATCTGCTTTAACACGCTCAAAGGCGCTCCTTAGTAACGAGTTTCCGCGCTCAAGTTATGCGATCCTAGCCGCGCCATGCTATGTGAGCGGTGATACTTTCCTCATTACCGTGGGTGACGTTCTCTTGGCACAGTGCTTGACACAGTCGGTCCAGCGAGTCTCCCTAGCGGGTGGTAGCCTAGGTAGAAAAAGTTATTCCTGACAATTATATTTTGTGTTTGGGCGCAAAGGTCCAGAATAATTTTTCGTACCATACAGAGAAAAAAGCTGTCATTGAAGAGATTAAAGATCATGGAGACTTAGGCAACTTCCTAAGTGGCTATGCAAGTAAATAATAGCTTATTACACCCATTCGGCAAAGTGAATAATTGTCGCCACCCTCATTCAAGAGGTATGCCAATACGAACGATCATCATTATCATCGTCATCCTAAAAGGTGGTGGAATTTATCGACTGTGCTCGCAGTATCGCCAAAAAGTTTCTTGGCCCAGTCGCGCATCGCATTACCCTTTGTGAGCCAACAGTAATGTGTGTGATTGCCCCCGCATCCCTTCAACCAGATGGTGCTTACCATCACGTCGTGTTTACCATTAGTCCGGATCGCTGGTGGCCGTAGCTGGCAATGGCACAGCCAGCTGGGCTAATGTGTGCTTACAAGGCTGTTCAACTCTCGACCATCAGATAACAGCGTAGTAGTTGAAACAAGAACGCCAAAAGGTAAATTTTACGCTGAAATGTCAAGACGGACGAACACGTTGTTGAGCCGCGTTGAAACAGAGTAGTGTGTGTTTGTGTGTTTTCCTTTGATAAAAGAATGAACACGTCCCGTCGACGCGCCTGCATGTGTCAGAAGTTTCTCGAATGTTATAGATAGTTCGATTCGTTGATAATAGTCCCCGAAGCTTTTTGTAGTGTAAAGCTATACTAGGCGGGTTGGAGCCGAGCTTCGCGTGCTTCTGCGTTTGCCATACTGCGTATGCGCGAGAGCCACGTGCCGTCAGGAGAGGCACAGCTGCGTCGCCAACGCCGCCGCCGCGGCCTCAGCCAGCGCGCGCTCCTGGCCGCCGCCGACTGCGGCGCATTCCAGAAGTGTGACCTCGCAGTTACCGCAGACGGGCCGGCGCCGTCTGCGCCCGCTGCTGCATTTACGATTGCGGCGCCGCGCGGCACTGCACATGCGCAAGGAGGGCGCACCGTGCGTATAAATGCGCGAGAGAGACGGTTGACGCAGCGCGCTCGACATGGACGTTAAGGAGAGTCGAGCCGCTGCCAGTCGGCGCTAGACTGGAAAACCTAAATACTTCAGACCCTGGGGTTGTCGCTTGGCAGTTGACCGTCGAGCGTCGAAAGAACGAGCGTGCCAAGGCAAAACGTGCGGTCGAGAGACCGGAGCAACGCGAAGAACGCCTAGCGAAAAGACGTCGCTACGAAGCTCAATGCCGTTCTATGGCCTCCCAACAATAGGGGCAGTATCAACAGAGTGTCAGAGACGATCCCAAGGCTCGTCGGTGTACTGAACATGCTATGAAACTCTGTGAAAGTGCGAATGCGTCTACACCCTTCGTCTCAGACTTTGTGAACTATGTGCTTGGAAACATGTCTGAACAAGGCCATAGCCGCACAAGCTAAGGTTAGCAAGCAAGAGATTAACCAAGCGTAACCATACCTTTACACTACGTATATCCTGGCATAGCTGAGCTAAGCCACTGCCATTTTTGTCTTCTAATTGCGTGCGCGACTCGAATTGTGCAGTACTTTCTGGAAACATCGCGGGCACAAGCAATTACGCTGGAACCCTCGGGGAGTCACGTATAAAAGCCGACGCGCTTGATCCGCAGACCAGGTTTCCAACGATTACGGACTCTGCTCCGCGCTATAGTTGTGCTTGTGTTACTTGACTGGCCCCACTTGCCTCCATTAGCAATGTGCCGCACGAGACAGATTGTCCGCGCCAGCCAATAAGTCATGAAATGAAAACACGTATTGAGCTGTGCTCAAATTTCGCAGTAGGGAGTGTCGTAATCGTCGGTGAATTTTTTTTGCAGTTCAGGTATGCGCAAACACGTGGCTGATATATAAGGAATGCTGAGATGAACCTACAGTGAGTGATATTCTCGGCTTACCAGAACGAAATTGTTATACAAGGAGAATAGTTTAAAACTTATTTTCCTCATACACAAGTCATTTGACCATTTCTATGAAGCTGCGACCAAAGTTTCAATCTGGATATAATAAATTATGGTACTCTATTCTACCACATTCTAATCCCTTGTTTAACTACAACCCACCTTTTTCAGAACTCATTTATCAATCATAATAAATATGAGATTGTTGCTGCTACTTATAATTCCTGCTGGCCTGGTAGCACCCATCACATCATGTAAGTAGTGCGCGGAAGATAAAACATTCATGGCAAGAGCTATTTGGAATACCGTATATTGTTTTTTTGTAATGTGCTTACTTGCCTCTATTGTTTAACTAGGAGGGGCTGCTAAAGATTTGTATTTCTTTCCTGACAGGATTGATCGAGGCATATGTGCATAAATTATCATTTCCTATATAATTTGGGCCCTAAAGACACCACCAGGACGATTACATAAGATGGGGGTGTAGAAAAAAAAATTGACTGATCTGTCTTACCGGCGAATCAGTCAAAGCACGAAATTGAAACAGCATTCGCCCGAGTCACTGCATTGCACGCACCGGAGCACTGAGCAAATCCACCAGAAACCACAAGCGCTTGCAAAGTGTGCAACCGAATTCAAAGTAGGTGTCCATACATCGCTTCGCGAACTTGCGGCCCACTACCACTACCACTACCACCATTTGTTTACGCGTCAACGGCTTTCTTGCGACTTCGCATGAAACGCATCGTCCTGTAGGCACCGGGCTGCCATCGGAAGACGCCATCGGCGCGTCAGCGACGTGCTGATGAACAGGGCCGAGAATGGTTCAAATCGGAACACTGGCATGCGATGCAGACAACGGGACAAAGGCTCTTACAGAGATTCCAGTGATATTGCACTGCGGGTTTTAAGGCCTGACGTACTAGATAGTACATGTACCATGTGTTTGCTTTTCAGAAAGGTCGCCACTTGTACGAGGCAGGCGACATTCACGGCACCAGGCAATATATAAAGTAGGGAACTAGTAGAAATTGCGTTGCAAATGCACCCCACCGACAGAGCTTACCGCGGTAACCTGAGGCGTGGGGCACCAGCATTTATATTCCAGAGGTATTTTTCTGTGCCAGATAACATTGCCGCGTACTTGATCACGTAAATAGGGGAAGAGCAAAAACATATCGCAGTCGACGTGTAACAATTGTATAAAATACACGGCACATGGTATGTATCTATGGGGCGGCTTGGTGTGAGCCACTGGGTATATACCGCAGGGGCCAACGGGCAACTTTCGCTCTTCATTGAACCTTTTTTGACGTCAATTTTGGGCACTGCAAGTATCACAACGGCATCACACTTACACGGTCACACTCACGTAAGGCGATTTTTTTTTTTTTTCAAATGAGGGTTGGCATCAACGCTGTCGCTTTGTCGGGTCTCAAAAAGTGCGTACTTGCGAAATATGACCTGCAACGCCGCGCTTGCGCTCTTTAAGGGCTTATCATGGGAGATATTGAGCTAAGGGGCTTTCGCAGCTACGGAAGCGAATCTCGAAGACTGTCTGATTGTCTCGTTAGTCATAAGACGAAGTGAATGTCACAAGAGTACAACGATTACCAGAGTGACTGCAGTAGCTGTGAGTGATAACATGTAGTGTTGTGCCAGTGTTGTTACGTTGCAATAGCGGTGCCGCTGTCGACCGACATTTTCGCATACTCCTGACGCCGCAAACTGACGCAAACAGCAGTCGAGCACCTCTACAACGAACGTCACAAGAACGGCATGACCTGCATAAGGAACAAATAACTCTTTCCCTGTTCTTGTGTGAGCTGCGAGCTGCGTGGCCTTTAGAATAAAGTGACTTGTATAATAAGGGATGTCGGACGCCCCAAGCACTTCGTTATCAAGCCGTTTGACTAGATTCTACTTCTTTGACACGACTTGAACATTAACGTCACGTTCTCATAGCCCGAGTTATAACACTTGTCTGCCCTCTAGCTTCCGTTTGGCCACTGCAACTATTGACTTTCTTGCGTGATGACCGGGAGCGTGTCAGTTTGTCCATTTCGCCTCGTTACAGCTTGCGCTTTGGGACGCTGTGTTAAACTGCACCCCCGTCTTCGAGGTCCGCTCTCATTCCCCAGTCCTTTTCGCGTATAGTTGAACGCTGCGAAAACGCTGCGAAACATCACACTGTTTTCGTGTTCGCCCAGGTCGTGCCGTTTCTTTCTGGAATAAGTAATGTACCGACGATTACGCTACTCCCTAATGCGAAAGCTATACTTGTTTTCATTTCGCGATATAATGGTTGGCGCGGACTACCTGTCTCGTGCAGCATGTTGCAAACGGAGCGAAGTGCCACGCGACTGCCTCTCTAGTCAGGACACAACGAGAGACAGCGTGGGTCACGCGTGGGCGCGATTCACAGCAGCCGTCTCTGACATTTACGGTATAGGTGTATCGCTCATATACTGATACCGTAAATAGTGGACACGACACGATCAGTCTATCGTAACGGCGGTACTACTTCATAGACCCTCCCAAAGCGCTTGCAGCCAGAGAGAAGGACGACGAAATTTGAAACGCTTCAACTGTATCATGAAATCAATATGTGTGGTGCTAGGCACGTCTAAATCATTAAACCATAAACTGCAGGAGCAAAGGAGTTGTAAGGTTCTTCTTCTATCAGTCGGTGCATGCGTCTGCGGCCTACTGAGTAGATTGCTGTAGCAACAAAAAACTTATGTTAGACGCCCTACCGCCTGGCATGTAATTTTTCTTAGGGAAGTTGCAGGCTTGCCGGGATTACTCTACTTGCATATGGATCAATGAAAAATAGGTAATGAAACGGGAAGAATCATTTTAGTAACTAAATAAATCTGGCCACATCGCAGAACGCTAAGCTAGAAGTGCAATATATTGTATACTATTGAAAGCGTAGGAACAACCAATGGAATGCATAACGAGAACACTAACGATTGCGTTACGGAGCGTACACCTAAGAAGATATAAAAAAACTGATAGGATGCATTAAAAAAAAAGAGGCTACGATAAATACGTCCATGAAAGTCTCACAACTAATAGTGCTATTCAAGTCATTTGTTCACATTTATTTTACAAAGCAAGCAAGCTAGTGGCACAATTGATGATGTTGACTTTCTCGAGGGATCACAAGAGGATACTTCCATTTAGCGTTGATTTTTAAACGTTGCTTAATCCAAGTGTTACCAGACTGCAATAAAAGTTGTACACGTGCTTCCAGCAAGCTTATTGCACCACAGCTCTACTGGATGTAGCGTAATCTAGCGCTTACAGGTAGTAAGTGATATGATTTCTCGTCATGTGTAGCACCTTTGACCAGGGTACACCTGGGAAGTATCTCTTGGGTACATTTCGAACTTACAAGGACTTAAACTGAATGCAGCTTGACAAAATTTGATCACATAAATATTTTTATGTCGATGATTGTCCGATTTTACAAGGCTAGCTCTTCTTCCCGTTGCAGTGTTAAAAACTGTTTACGGGTTACTAAATATTTCTTTTTTTTTTCAACACTCAGCATGCCCGGATGATCAAGAACCAAGTTTCTGTCAAAGTAATTCTTTCATTCCCCAACCGTATTGCCACGGTGTTGAGCAACAAGACAAGTGGGTTTGTAAAAAGAGAAGTGATGCAAGGTGTGTATGCAAATATCCTCTATTCAGAAGAGCGGATGGAAAATGCGTGGAAAAGGAACAGTGTGGTAAGCAAGCATATCAGTTTATATCGCTACCATTCAGAAAAAGGTGCTCGATTTAGATAAAAGTGGTGAATAGGCTGATCGTGTAAAAAAATTAATTGCGCTTTTTAACATAACATTAAGTATCGAAGATTAAACCAAATTTCTACAAATAAAGGTGTCGAAGTGAGGATGCCATTCCAGCGCCTATATCTATTAACAGAAACCCTAAAAAAACCAGCTTGGCAGGTACATATTAATGTACATAGCGTACATAGCGCTGCGCGATGGACTATGATCTTAGTATGTTTAGACGCAAAGGTGACTGAAGGGGCACTTTCGCGGCGTTGGATGAGCTTGCAGCTGAGAAGGACGTTAATACTGAAAGTGTACACGTGAGTATTTACTAACACCTTGCGAGTATGCACGGCACATGTGTATGAGACGATGACGCCTGATGGCTTTGTTCTCATCATTTTCCCCAATTAAGATGTACGCGGGCATTGCGAGTAACATTGAGGATTTTCAAACCGCTAAACGTTCGCGGAATATTAGGGCAATCAATATAACAGCGTGGACAATGGAGTAGCGGAACGTTCATCTCTTACCAGGTATCTTGCGCATAGTATACGATTTGTTGCCCGTGTGCACTTGGTGGCTTAGGCAAGGGAAGCGGAAACCTGCATCTGAGCGGTCGGTTGCGGAGATGCGGAAACGTCTCTGTCACGGCGGGCGCTCCAGCTGGTGCATTTGGAAACAATGCCTCGCACTGCAGGAGGCGTTGCTGAGCGAGAAGAGCTTGCGCTTTGCGAGTAGCGGACTGAAGTTGTATATGAAGTTGTGTAGAGCATTCGGTGCGGTGTGAGTGGCGTGTCGTTACGGCTGGACTTCGACGGCAGCGTCTGGAGGGGTCAATGGGATTAATGCGGGAATGGAGGAATAAGAAGATAAATGGACAAGGCTGTAGCGGCTTGAGGCAGTTCATAGCGCGGTTCACAGACACGATACCGAGTAATCAATACCGAAGTGGGCCAAGACTTCAGTCAGTTGAACATGATCTTATGGCATTTCCCTTAGTGACTGGGAGGGCATGTCTAATGCAACGTGTAGCGGCAGGACGTGCTTCCGAGCCTCAAACTTGAATTACTGCATGGTGATGAGGCCTCCAGGACGACTAACCAGCCCTAGATGTCGAAAGGCACAAGCTGGGATGCGGTTGATGGAGCTGAGTAACTGATAGCTATTATATTGAAAAGCTGCAGGGCGGTGGCTCTGCTTCGAAATGGACCGAAGCGGTCGCAGTACTTAGGTCGCAGTACATTTTGAGGGAGCACATACCTCGGAACCTCGTATCAAGGGATAAATTGCAGCTACTCCTCCGACAGGCCGGCCACATCTGGAGACGACCAAGATTTGGAGCTCGTGGTAGGGCCAATCATGTGGCTATGGTAGCTACTTGCGCATAATGATGAATATGACCTAGCCATCGAAACAGTCCTTGTTTTGCTGTAAGTGGACCCAGCAGTGGAATAAATGGTCCTCCTGCTGCAAGACCCACAGACTGCCAGGGATCTTTCGTACAAAGACAGTGGAAGCGCAGGTATAAGGTTGTGTTCATTTGGAGCCCAGCCTATAGCTGTAGTTAACGTTCGTATGAAGAATATCTGATCCTCGCCACTGAACGCGACATTTGCCACATTATTTTGTAGTACATCGTGGTGACATGGCTCAGCGGACAATTTGTCACTCGCCGCCAACTAGCTAGCTTTTGTTTCAGCATGTAACACCATTCTTCTTCATTGACTCTCGGGGGCACTCTGCACTGCGGCGGGTAGTGCCGGCGTTGCAATCTATTAGAACGTTGTCGCAGAAATCGTAATGAAACGAGATACTCGGACCACGTGGCTGTTGGATCTTTTTGTGGCAACGGTGGGCGCTGGGGGCACCGATCTGACGTATTTTTTCTTCAAGTCAAATTTATTGCAACAGTCATGTTGGAGTTACATTGTATACTTCTTTTTGTACCAAATGACAGTAAGTGCGTTTGTAATCCAACCCAGCGGTGACCAGCGGCGCAAGAAGGGCTAGCCGCCACGCGCTCAGAGTATCGCGTTTCAATCACTTAGCGCTACGTTTATGAGAGTGGTCAAGTGATAAAGAAAAAAACTTTACAAGATCAAAAAAGTGTAACTGCTAGAACAAATTGAGAATTATTGTTTTTTTTATTACAAGAAATACACTTCATATGAGCCGGAAAACCAGAAATACTTATGTAGGACATAACCATGCGGAATAGAAGTTTAAAAGGGAAAATTTCTGTGCAGGTAATTTCGACGGAATCCAGGAAGCAGGAAATGAACCGCTGCAATAGAGCTTGCGAAGACACGGCGGCCACATTTTGATGGGGGCGAAACGCGGAAACACCCGTGTACATAGATTTAAGTGCACGGTAAAAAACATCAGGTGGTCCGAATTTCTTGAGTCCTCCATTACGGCGTGCCTCATAATCAGAAAGTGGTTTTCGCACGTAAAACTCCATACTTTATGACCTCGTAATTACAGAATCTGTCACAGGATAGAAGTCATTGACCGCATTTCAATACACCTACTTACTAGATCTAGCTGCGGAACACCAATAATGCTGCTTGGATCCTACAACGTCAGCGTGTAGCTCCCTGGCTCTGAGTCTTGCTTGCTCTCCTATGAGCTTGCATTCTCAACTGTGATGTACTTAGCACTCATTACGGGTGCTATATTTTCTATGTAGTTGTATTTGCTTTAACACTGGCGGGCTTGCACGATGACCCTGGGGATTAGAACAAACTTTTACATGGACTGATGCCATTGTCAATCTAGACGCTCTTGCAGCTAGAATAAGCTTCAGATTTCATATGTCACAGCCTCTAGAGCTGGCACAGTCTCTCATGGAGCGCGTAGTCCTTCTTGGAGTCATTTATTCAATATTAAACGAGCTTTCGTTTTGTTCTTTGGTGTCAGCACGTCTGGCAAATCACTCGCGCAACACCATCCCAACCTCTCCTCTTTAACTAAGAAAAGGGTAACCGAAGAACGCGGGGCCAACATTCTAAAAAGGGACGTCGTATGTCGCTCCGCCCCTTAGTGGTCACCACTCGTCATTTTAGCGCACAAGAAAAAATGAGTAAGTGCAATTTGGCGTGCTTCACCAAGCAATAAATGACATCACCCGCGAATGTTAATGTATGATGTTTGGCATCAACGTAGATCGTTGTTCTTTAAATGAGAGTAATGATCCTCCAGACTTCGCCAACTTATCGCTTACGAGGAACCTTTAGTGCCTGTAGCCAACAAAGGAAAGGGCATCATGACTACCCTGAATGCCTTTTGCGGATTCAGTGCTATACCTTTCTGTCTACGAAGCAACCCCGCCACGAAAGATGGAGTGATTGACTCTGTTCTTGGAGGCTTAATTCGTAAAACCTGACAATCTAATCTATATAGCTCCACCGCGTATTCTTTGATTCTATACGATTATTTGCAATGCCTGACAATGTTCTCGTGCACCCTTTCTTAAGGTGGCGTTTAAGTTATCTCGAAATACAGCTTAGCTTGAACAGAATAAATGCTCGGTTATCTTGGTTTTCAATATGGCATCCAACCAGAAAACCAGGTGAACCTGACTCAGTTCAGACAAAACAATTGTTTAGCATACTGATTCTTGCTTTCTGCGTCCAGCACACAATCCGCACCATTGCCACGCCCCTCCACAATCTTCTCCAAATCAAACGCCGATTTGTTATAACGTAAGCTACGTAGGTTTTGTTATATACGAAAGCTACGTAGAAGGGTTGGCAACATTCTGCTAATTGCCTACTTACGCTATTGATGAAACAGGTATGTTCCATTATACAACATGTCTTCTTGAAGCTAGCTTTCTCTTTGGGGCTATTGAACTCAAGTCTAGGTGTGATTCTACGTAAAACTACATTAATAGATATTTCGTTTAATATGAGTGCAAGCTAAGCCGCCTCTAATTGGTCCTAATTCATCAACTGTTCATGAACTTGTGGACGCACCTGGTTTACTTGTTTACCTTGGTTTCCTTTCCGAGACATCAATACAACACCTAAACATTTGCTCCACCCGTATCCAGTTATTTGCCTTATGTGTTTATTGCGATTAACTTTTTAGGGTACTTGACGTGTGTCGCTTGGTATGTGTCACTCTTCAACGAACCTCTCCGATGCCTACTTTGCTCACCTGATATGAACGACTTGGCATGCGCCACTCTTCTTAAATGTTCTGTGAACATATAAACCGCATTCTCACATATTACACCACCTCACTGATTGCTAGTCACTATAATTTCGCCAGTCATCTCCAAAGTATGAATGCACCAACATTTTTCACGTCAGATGTATTTCATTTCTGCCATAATTGGGGTGGCTTGTAGCACTGCATATAGCGTGACATGCGTAACCGCGACATGTAAGGCCACTTGTAGCAATATGTAATGAAAACAAGTAATAAAAAAGTTCGTAAGCATGTTAAACTCCTCTAACACGCGAAGGCGGAAGCCTCAGGCACACCTGGGGCATTATATTGTAAAACTATTCCAATATGTTTTTATTCCAATCTCTTGGCGTCAAATTTGCGCAACCGCCGACGCAACCATTGGGCGGTCACCCGCAGGGGTTTCTCAACAGACCAATCAAACGATCTCCTCGTTTATAAGAGGTCCCTTTGTTTGCTTGAAAAACGAATGACATTGTCTACGCTAAGCGGCTTCTCTGATCTAATTGGCTCACAAGAGGCGATAGCATGCTCAAGTGGAGAGGGATTTGATGGTACCGAGCCACTGCACTGAAAACCAATAACCGGATGAAGAAGGTGGTGCCGGCGTCCGCGATTGGACCGCTTTCCCTCGCATAGCTTGCAGGGACCCGGGACTCGTCGACAATCGCGGCGGCATGCATCGGATGCTTAAGTATGACGCTAAAACGGATCCTCAGCACAGAAGAGTTGGCAGAATGAGGACGTAAACGTGCCGAAAGCGCTCGGAAACGTTACGCCATGCAAAAAGTTTTATTCGACGCAAAGAAACCCATGCTCTCCAGTAAGTGCGAGTAGCCAGTGCCTGAGCGATCGGCGGCAGCCATATTTTAACCTTTCGGAACGGAGCAGCCAGTGGCTATTCAGAAAAAAATATGGTTTTCTTCAGAATATTAATGCATCTTTAACGCGTACACGTCACTCAGACGCGGTCAGTTTTTGTGGTTTTGTGACGTCCCGTGATAGTCAATTGAAGTGGGCGCAGCCAGAAAATTATGACCAATAGCCAAGGGCTAATGACGAAAAGGCGTCGAATCGGAAATAACTATCTTTCTTTAGTTCGGTAAACCATGCGTAATCAATGTGTACATGTCATATCAGATGCGGAGCTATCGCGGTTTTCGTGACGGCGCGTGACACACAGTGAAGTGGGGGTGGTCCAGAAAAGCTTTTGACCAATCGCGGAGGCCTCATTGCAGATTTGGGATAGAAAAGTTTCGAATAGTTTTACGTTATAGCCCCCCTGGTAATGTGCCGTTTCACATCGTCGTCTTGCTGCTTTCGCTGTTCGTCTTCGGCTCGTTTTCGACGCTTAGCTATGGCTTCGCGCGCTGGTATAGCGGGGTCAGACTCCCGCCAATGGCGTTTCTGTTCGGCTTTCCATTGAATCCTTTGAGCAGGCGATTTATACGTATGCTGTTTTTGTGTCGCATGGGTGATTTAAATGAATTTATGCACTGTTCGCGTCGCTTTGGTGAACAATTGTACTCTCAGCCCTAAGGGAGTATGAGCCACTGCAATTCTCACTTGCTTGCGGGGAGTATGAGCCATTGCTTACCGGGTATAAGTCATTCAGAAGGCCACGCGCTTTCTTTTTTGAATCACTAGACTAGATGCCGCGTTTCTGTACGTTGTATGCGTGATTCCCATGAATGTATACACTGTACACTTTGCTTGTCTGAGTGCTTGTAGCATCTGCATTGCGACAGAGATAAGCCATTGCATTTTTTCTTGCTTAGCGGGGCACAAACTAATGTTGCTAATGATAGTCTTTGTACCATTGAACCGGGCGACGCGTTTTCTTACAAGGCCATCGGGGGTACGAGTCCTTTAATCAGTTAGTCAGTTTTGCCCTAACATCATTGGTCTTATTTGTTCCAACCTTAATAGCAGCACGCCTCGCTGCGGTATGATTGTGTCGACCAAAAACTATTTGACTCAATAATGCATCTGTGGCGATTGCGGAGGGCACCGTTGTCGCTCCACATATGACGCGATCGGAGCTAAGTGTAGCCTCTTGCTCGGTGTTCAGAGAGACGTAGAGCTCGGCGACAGGTTTGTCGATCTGAATTAAAGCTCTCGCGCTTGGTATTGTTCACTCATCTACAGTAGGAATAATCCGTCAAACTGAAACTTATGCTCACTGGAAGGTACGGGGTTTACAAGTGACAATCTCTTTCAGAAATTTAATGGTTTCTCTACCATGACGTGCCGCAGTCGAGAATTCATCATGATCATCATCAGCAGCAGCAGCCTGTTTTATGTCCACTGCAGGACGAAGATTTCTCTCTGCGATTTCCAATTACCCCTGTCCGCGCCAACTGTTTCCAACTAGCGCCAGCGAATTTCCTAATTTCATCACTCCAACTAGTCTTCTGCCGTCCTCGACGGCGCTTCCCTTCTTTTGGAACCCATTCTGTAACCCATTCTGTAATGGTCCAACGGTTATCTAGCCGGTGCATTACATGACCTGCCAAGCTCCATTTTTTTTCTCTTGATGTCAATCACAATATCGTCTATACCCGATTGCACTCTGGTCCAAACCGCTCTCTTTCTGTCTTTTAAATGTGTGCCTAGCAATCTCCGTTCCATCACTCCTTGCGAGGTCCTTTATTTGTTCTCAAGCTTCTTTGTCAGTCTCCAAGTCTCTGCCCCATATGTAAGCACTGGTAAAATACACTTATTGTACACCTGCCTTTTCAGTGATAATGGTAAGCTTCCAGTGAGGAGCTGACAATTTCTGCCGTATGCGATGCCACCCAGTCTTATTCTTCTATGAATTTGCTTCTCATAATCAGGGTTCCCTACGACTAGTTGACCTAAGTAAACGTACTCCTTCACACGCTCTAGAGTCTGACTGGCTATCCTGAACTCTTGTTCCCTTGCACGGCTATTCATCATTGTCTTCAGCGTAATAATCTAGAAGCCCATTCTTATGCGCTCTTTGTTTAGGTCCTCAATCATTTGTTGTAACTCGTATGCATTGTTTCTGAACAAAACGATGTCATCGACAAATCGAAGGTTGCTGAGATATTGGCCGTCGATCTTTACTAGTGAAGTTGTGCCCTAATCTAGTCGTTCCTTCTGTATCCGTGTTCTATAAGTTCTGCTGTTGCAATCCTCGAAACTCTGCTAGCTTCTGTGCAGAATAATAACGCCTTCATAAGATCACTCGCAAAGATGTCGATGCCCTACAGCCAACAGATGACGCCATCGACTGTCGGCAAGATGCGCGATTTTTGTCTTCCTTAGATTTGCGGTCGCATATTGGCCAGTGCCAGCTGCAAAAATCGACTGGCGCAAGAGAAAATTTGTTACGCCTGATGCTTTAAACGAGTTTAATGTAATGGCATTGGCAATTTGTATTGGGCCGGCAAAATTTGAGCGCATCATGGACACAGTTCTGCTTGGCTTGAAGTGGCAGACATGCCTGCGCTATCTCGGACTTCACCATGCACCTTCAACGGCTTACAACTTGCATGCTTAACGAATGCCGGCCTAAAGCTCAACTTAAGAAAGTGCCGCTTTCTAGCAAGACACCTTAGAATAGTCGGTCATGTTATATCCGAGGACGACATCCTCCCCGATCCGATCAGACGTCGCACCGTTACGGAATTGCTTAAATCAACGTCGATAAAAGAATTACGTAGTTTCGTTGGAATCTGCACCTACTTCAGATGTTTCGTCCAAAATAGAGACGCCATCATATAACCTCTGACGAAGGTCCTCGAAAGCAATGGTACTCTCTCGTCATGGTCATCGGAGTACGAGGACACTTTCATGACTCTGCGCCCATCTTCTTACTTCACCCCCAATATTGCGTCACTACGACCGAAAGCCGCCTACAAAGCACGCACGGGCGCCAGTGGTTTCGGCCTCGGCGCAATTCTTGTGCAACGCAGCGCCGCATTTGGTGAATACGTCTTTGCATACTTAAGTCGAACACCGTGAAAAGCCGAGACTAAATACAGCGACGAAGAAAGAATATTTTACCATCATCTGGGTCATTACTAAGTTCCGTCCATATATTTATGAGCGCTGATTAGATGTGAAAGATCATCATGCACTCTGTTGGCTCTCATTATTGAGAGCTACCTCAGGCAGTTTTGCTCACTTGTAACTTCGGCTACAAGAGTTTGAAATCCGCGTCGTGTACCGAAATGGACTCTAGCATTCTGACGCCGACGCCCTGTCACGCTCTCCCTTGCCCTACAACATTTCATATTCCTCAGTGTTTCAGTCTACCGTTTCATCTATTAACATTAGAACAATCGATTCTGAGCACCGCAGGGACCACTGAATCGTCTCCTTTATAGAATTTCACTCCTAGTCGTCAAATAAACTGACAACTCGCATGTAGCGTCGTCAAGCTCACCATTTGGCCATTCGCGATGACCCGCTTCGCCGATGTAATTATTTCTCAGACGGCCGCCAGTGGACATTGGTAACACCTCAAAGCGTGCACTCCAATATTTGTGCAACGTTCCATGCTGATCCGTAGTGGGGCAACTCAGCAATACTCAAAACTCGCCAATGTCTTCGACAGTGGCACTACTGGCGAGGGATGTCCAGCTACGTCCTAAAGTTTGTTCGCTCTTGTCCCGACTGCCAATGCCGAAAATTTTGTGCAACCCAGTTGTGCTGCACAGCTTGTACTTTGCCCTGCGCGGCCATTTGTGCGCATCAAAACTGATTTGTATGGGCCTCTTGCCTAATAACTACCGGTAACAGCTAGGCCATCGTGTAGTTGATTATCTCACGCCATATGCCAAAATCACTACCCTCCAGGCAGCTGCAACGTGCGACGTTACGTCGTTCTCTTTAAGTTTTTCATCCTCTACCATGGTCAACTCCAGGAACGGTTGCGCCCTTTTGTCCGAAATCGTTGAGGCCATCCTCCATCCTCAATCCCTGTCGCGTTGTTCATCGGATAACTACCACCTGTCACTGTGAAACCAACCGGCTCACTGAACGCTTCAACCGTAAGGTTAGCGGCATGCTTGCAATGTATGTCGCGTTTCACCACGCATATTGGGACGCGATTCTACCCTTTGTCACCTACGCATGCAACATCGCGACGCAAAGCACCACTAGTTTTTAGCCATTTTTCCTATTGCACGGCCACCATCCGTCGCACACTTTGGACACAATACTCCCGTACAGGCCTGATGCATCCGAGCGTACGTCCGCTTCTGCCGCGCTGAGACGTGTTCAGAAGTGGCACAAACTCGCACGGGTGTTAACTTCATGCGACTAGGAACGCCAGAAGATCAGCCTCACCGACCACTCAGGCGCGCCCACTTCCTTTACTGGTACGCTTGTGTGGCTGTCTGTTCCTGCCAGTACGGGTGGATTCTCGTCGGAACTTCTGCCCAAGTAAGGAGGCCCTACCGCATTATCGAGCTCACACCTCCTGCTAATTACGTCATCGTACCACTCATGTCTTCGGACTTGCGTTGCCGGTGACGATATTGTCCATGCACTGCGCCTGAAGACCTACTGCGACCCGTTCACCGTGGTAAACTCTTAACATCTGTCTCCAAGACGATTCCTCTTTGTTCGCGCGATAATTGTAGTGAAGACGATGAACGTTAGCCAATCATCATCACTTATTTAACTAGCACGTGGTTCGCCGCTCGTGCTGGGACTCTTGCTTCTGCATAACATCCGTGTTAGCCGCTCTCAGTTCGCAGCCACTAAACCTCTTCACAATACCATAATCTAACCAAAGGAGGCGAATCAAATGACCTTAGCAAACCATTGGCTCCAGCTTCATATTTCCACGTCTATTCATTATCACATTCGCTCCTCGTTTTGTGTAAATAATTTGCCTTGTTTAATTACCAGTCAAGCATGCATTTTTTGAACACATGTATTTTCTACAGCAGGTGATAAAAAGGAACCAGAGCCGCCAAAGCCACCTCAAGTAGAAGAACCTGAAGAAAAACCAGCACATTTCAACGAGGTTTTGCAGGTAACCTATTTATTGGACCAGTCCAGTCATCTGCCTGTTTAAATGAGAGCACAGACACCACTGAGCACTTGGAAATTATAAACACCACAAATCAGGAAAACTAGACAAACGCCAAGTTAATCCCATAGTGACGATGACAATGAGCTCTTGTGCGAGCTATCAGTTTGGTTCTCCAGCACAGTGCGCACCAACATCAGCAGCAATACTTATTTTATTGCTTCGAAACAACAAAAAACGCATGCGCCACACTGGTACACAGCGCGGCTGCAGTTACCTTAAAAACGTAAAAGCCCCTACTCTTTACGTGGCCGTTCTACTAAAGCCAGTTGCACCATAAATGCACAGCATTTCTTTTACAAAGTGGCTGATGCAAAATTTGATATTGAGCTATTCGTGGTCGCGAATCGCATGGCCCTAATTGTGCGGGAAAGTTGTAAGCTGAATTTTCTTTTAGCTGAAAGTTTATCTCGATATGTCGCTAGTTTACTTGAAGAGCTTGTATAAATCGAAGAGCACACTCTTGTACATCACTCAAGGTAAACATTCTTGCCCCAAAGTGACCGTATAGCAAGGAAAGTCAAAACGACGTACATTATAATGGCCATACTCCAGCATTTATTTCTTAGAATAAAATTCGTGTCCGATTTTTATAGCTCAAATCTGGCGTTGACGCAACTGGCACTCCAGTTGTGTGCTCTGACAGTGAGTTGTCTAAACACGGCTCGCGGTGACCACCGCCCATCACGAAGAACTCTGAAAGCGTGAGGCACATGCCGCTGTTCTCATAGACAAGCTGAAGCAAACTCTCGTTTTACGAAGTTCTTCGGGCACACCCTATAATCAGCAGCATAGGTGAGATCGCCCCACGTTATCGTAGGCTATGGTAAATTTATTTTATGCGCAGCAAAGAGATTGCTACAGGAAGAAAATGAGACTTGTTTTTACCTATAACCATTGTTCTTAAATTCTGGTGCTAACCCCTTTCCGGGAATGGCGTGTAAGGAATGTCCAACTCACATGCTGGCGTGTTGTACCATTTGCTATACCCAGTGCTGGACCAGTGCTGGACAAATGTTCAGTGCTGGACGAAAATTTATCGAGTGAACAGCCGGTAATGCTGATACAGTAATGACCCAACACTGCGCTTACAATGCGCAAGCATTTAGCGGCGTATCTATGTAGTTGTGGTACACTTATAGCCACTCATTTTTGTGCTGTAGGTCCAACTCACAAGAAATGCACCTTCCGAATTTAAAGAAGTAAATGCCGCTTAACATAGATACTTATGTCCAAGTCAGTTGTATATGCCCCCTACTACTCAATTTGATCCCGAAACTATTTTCTTAAAAAGCAAGGAAGCAAGGTACTGAATAAAGACGTTTTGTAAGTGGTATTTTGCTTATATTGTTAAGAAAAAATACAACCTTGAAATATTAGCCTACACTAGAAGCGGAGTCAGGAAGAAAATAGAGACCTAATTCCAACAAAAGTGAGTGATAGATTATTCTCGGCGATTCCTGCGCGTGAATATGGCTCTTTCAGCTACAACTGAGTCATGCACAATATACATCTGCTTCCAACCTCTCCTTTAGACTTTTTCTTGCCATTGGTTGAAAATTAGATCATTGCCATCTATTGAGGCCGTCTTCATTGCGAAAGTCATATCATGTCAAAGTACTCGTGGTTGCCGTAATGTAGAACACACGGTCTATATCAGTATAAATGAATGGTCCGTGCAGGTCTCAGCATTCGTAAGCAGTAGAAATTATTAATTACGCGCCATCAACACAGAATGAAAAGTAGATACCGGTAAGCGAAAGTATCTTGAGGCCAGTGGTTTGTTTTATGCTAAGTATATTTTGTTGTACTGTAATATTTTTGGCAAGAGGTTATTGCCCACTCGTGCAAATAAGTATCTGAAGCTCTGAAAACTCCACCACGAAATTTAGCGCTTTATTCAATACGGAAGTCGTCTTCATTGCTACCAAAGAAACCCATGTTCATGGTTCTGGAGTGCTTTAACATTAAACGGCATCTTCTTCGACCGTTAAAACTAGGACACTGCAGCAGTGAAGATTGGTATACTATGAGTCATAGGAACGGGGACAGCACGAGGCTCGCGCTAGGGCCAGGATCACAAAGCACAGAGGCTAGCACGTGAATGGGGCTAGAGCTGTAGTACTAGGTGCCAACTCATTCGCACCAGTGTACCTGTTCTAAAGCTTTTTCATCTTTCTTGGCAGTTTGTTCGACAAAACAAAACTGTTTACGCGCTAATGCTAATTAAAGATGCGCTGCCTCATACCTTTGAATCTATATGCACATGCTTGAAGTCAAAATACATTCAAAATACCGAGAGCGGAGCTATGCGTTCATTACAATGTTACAAGGAGCAGCCAAGAATGTAAGTGTCACTCCTTTCTTTGAAAATTATTCCGACTACTATAGGAATTGCAGGCATTCAGTGCTATTGTGTACGAGTACCACACTTGGTACTCGTACCTACGTACGTATACTCCTACGCACTTGGTACTTGTACCACTACGTACATTAACAAAAATCTGTCTAAGCTTAAAGCGGCAGACCCTTTCCTGCTTCATTATCTGGGGGAGAAGGCTAAGCTCCTAGTGAAGCATAACCCAAGAGTGTGTTCCTGTTGCAACGTGGACCTAGAAGATTTGTTCTTGGCCCTCCCGCATTACACGTTCCTGCAACACGTTCCTGCAGTACGTTCAGGAATGTATGGAGGAGGAAAATAATGAGTGTGTATTTCAAAGTTAATCGGGAATCAACACAGGGTCTTTTGTAGAACTCCTGTCTTTCAAACTCAACAATACATACGTTGTTTGGGAAAACCAAACATTCATTCAAAAGTGTGTATGGGTGGAAAATGTAGCCGCAGTTTTATGTAACATTTTTCGTCGTCGCGTTAGCTATAAAGGGGATAATGATTTGGCCGGTGATTCTATACGCCTTTTTAGGTGCGTAGATGATTTTCTTGTGCTTGTCGAATCCTTCGAGCCTGAAAGTATGGGCCGTATAACGTAAAACTATTCCAAGTTGTTTTTATTGCAATCTCCTGACGTCAAATTTGCGTAACCGCCGACTCGAGCATCGGGTGGTCACCCGCAGGGTTGTCTAAAAAGATCAATCAAAGTCTGCCTCGTTCATAGGAGGTCACTTCTGTTTGCTTGAAACACGAATAACATTGCCTGCACTGAGCGGCTTGTCTTATCTAATTGGTTCACAAGACGCGAGGAGCATGCTCAAGTGGCGACGGATTCGATGGGGCAGAACCACTGCACTGAATATCGATAACCGCATGAAGGGGGTGGTGCCGTCGTCTGCGATTGGTCTGCTTTCTTTTACTTAGCTTGCGGTGGCTCGACAAGAATCGCGGCGCCATGCAACGGAAGCTTAAGATTGACGCTTAAACGGATCCTCAGCAAAGAAAAGTTGACAGAATGAGGTCGTAAACATGCCGAAAGTTCACGAAAACGTTACACAGCCACGCAAAAAGTTTCATAACATGCAAATAAAGCCATGCTCTCCGGTAGGGGCGAGTAGCCAGTGCCGGAGCGATCAGCGGCCGCCATCTTTTATTCCTTTCGGAACGGGGCAGCCAGCGGCTATTCAGAAGAAAATGCAGTTTTGTTCGGAATATTAATGCATCTTTAACGCGTACGCGTCACTTTGACGTGGTAAGTTTTTGTGGTTTTGTGACGTCGCGTGAGAGGCACGTGAAGTGGTTTCAGCGAGAAAACGTTTGACCAATAATCGAGGGCTAATGGGAAAAAGGCGTCGAATCGGAAATATCTATTTTTCTTTTTTCGGTCAAACTATGCATAATCAGTGTGTACGCGTCATATCAGATGGGGAGCTATCGCGGTTTTCGTGACGTCGCGTGACCGACAAGGGAACTGGGAGTGGTCAAAAAAAGTTTTTGATCAATCGCGGTGGGCTAATTGCAGCACTGGAATAGAAAAGTTTGGAATAGTCTTACGTTATAGCGCCCTATGCCACATGCTCATGATATTTTTAAGCAAGACGGTTCCAGACTGAAATTCACACAATAAATTCCAATACATAGCATACTTCAATAGGCTGGTAGAACAAAAAGGCTACGTAACGTTTTTATTGCGTTTATCCGAGAGGATAAAAACGGCTTACACATGCGCGCAAAAAGCTTCGTTGTTGAAACGTCGTATATTTCTGCTAATGTCCGGCTTAAATACTTCTGTCAACAGCTCTTCAACAGCTCTTCAAAACGTGTTCGAAAAGCTGGCCGCGCAACATGATTAGGAAAGACACAAATAATCGACTTGCAAGTGCATCTAATTTTTAAATGCTTTTAATACGTTATCAGAAAGCTGGTCTCAAAGTAGTGTGAAAAAGTTTACGATAATCTGGGACTCAGTTTCGCGGGTTCCAGATTAGTGTAAGCGTCGATGTGTAGTGCTACTCAGGGCAAGAGTACCAAGTACTCTTGCCTATAGCCGCTGACACACATTCTCGATCAAATCACATGACAAGGAACATGTTCACGAGAAGGAATTTGGAATACAGCCTTTGTACACAGCACCAATGTTTGCAGCCAAAATGGGAATGACGTCCCGCTAAGAGACGGGTGCGTCTTGACAATCGGCCAGGCCGGGTTTTTGTGCCAAGTGCAGATGAGATGAAAATATGCTTAAACAAAGTTTGAGCAAAATATATTCGAAATACAAAGCGGTTTGAATTAAAACCACGTAAAGAATGACCCAAACGCCCAGGAACAATTCTTAATGAACTAAAAATTGATCAGCGATCACTAGAACCTACATAAACGAAATTCTAAGTACGCATACAATGACGAATGTCGAGAACGGGGAGCAAGAACATGACATTGAATCGCACGATAGCTGCCTCCAAGCCACGTTACGAAGATCTGGAAGCTTGAAAAGAACACAAGAAAGTACGACACATGCCATCGAAAATCAATGCTTCGATAAAAACCAAACAATAGAAATATTTCAGCATTGAAAATATTGCCTTCATCATACATCAAATATCGTAATGGTGTGAGAGTTAAAAGAACCATAAAACCAAAAACAACAAGCAAGTGAAAATAGCGTAGGATTCTCAAACAGGTGAATTTCTGTAAGAAGTTAGTACCAGTGTAATGCAGAGTACGATGAGATTGAGTAATTCTACGTAACTAAAATAATCTTCATACTCTAGTACACGAGAAATCAACGTGCAAGCCTCTTATATATTATCTCGAATATATAAGAACCATTTTCCTGTAAAAAAGCTCAGGTTTGGTAAAAAATTGCGGAAGCCGTGGATAACCGCCGAATTGCTAAAACGAATTCATTATGAAAATGTGCTCTGTCGCAAGTTCGTCAAGACTAAGGATCCATGTGCATGAATGCAATGCAATTCATATAGAAATAAGCTAAATAAGGAACTAGAATTTCATAGGGCGTCCTATTTCCATGCAGAATTTGAGGGTTGTTTGAACATACCTGATATCTTACGGAAAAAGCCAAATGATATCTTAAATCGTCGAAAGTCGCTCGGCGAATACAAACTCTATAACTTGGTGGAAACGAAGTATCGGGAAGTGCTCTTGCAAATGTTTTTGATGATTACCTTGCAAACCTTTCTGGTGGTAGTGCGTCGTCTGATATTAGTGAATTTATGCCAAACACGAAATTCATCTTCACTCTTTCTTAACCACTTTACTGAGCACGAGGTGACATCAGGTTTCCTTTTACTAAAGATAGTTCAAGTTGCGATGCAGAAGGCATGCAGCTACGCCTTATCAAGCACGTGCTTCATATCTTATCCCCGTACATTACTTATATTTTTATTTTGTCTTTGTCAAGCGCTATCTTTCGTCAACCCATGCCAATAGCCAGAGTGTCTGTATTGTTCGAGAAAGGTGACGTTAATGATACTAAAAAACACACCCATTTCTGTATTAGCTGTTTTTTCGAAAAGGCTAGAAAAACAAATACTAATGCAGGTTTCAAAGTTTCTTGACAACCACAGCCTAATTTCTCCATCCCAGTTTGGATTTAGGAAACGACGGTCTACGGAATTAGCACTACCCTATCAAAAGGGATTTATTTTATGACAATTTCAAATGAAGAACATTGTCCTTGGTATTTATATTGACTTTACTAAAGCATTTTATCGCATCCTTCACTCTGTTTTTGTTGATAAGCTTGAAATCTACGGTATTCGAGGACACTGTGTAAGCCTTCTAAAATCTTATTTGTATAATCGCTATCAATTTGCTGAAATAAACAATAGCCGCTCAAATTTGAAACATATTACCAAAGGCGTTCTTGAGGGTAGTATTCTTGGCCCATTCCTGTTTATTGTATTTATATAAATGACTTAGTAAATATCTATAAAGAGGCGAAATACGTAATGTACGCAGACGATGCTAGTATATCTTTTTTTCATCACCTGACTCTAGTAGTCTTCAAAATAAAGCTAACACTGCTCTGAATACTCTTCATGTATGGTCGAAACAAAACTGTCTACAAATCAATATAAACAAAACAAAAGCAGTAACCTTTAGGCCCAAATGTAAGCAAATAATCAGTTCCATCAACCTCGTTTATGACGATGTAAACATAGAAATTGTAGAATGTTCTCAAATACTTCAAGTTATTTTCACACAAAATATTCTTTGGGATATGTACATAGGACCGATATTGGGCAAATTATCTCATGTATAATGCAAAAAAGATGATAGTCAACGTTCGTGCTGTCAACTTGTCTTTTCTTGCGTCCTGTATGCATTCCTCACCTTTTTTGCATAATTTATCGTTACCAACTAGCTCAGCTTTCTGTCGTTCTAAGCTTCATATTTCGTGTAGTTGGCATGATGGTGAGGCTGAGACCTTTGTTACCTTACAGAATCAAGGTTCCTGTTCATAACACCCTATTTTTTTCTACACTTTATTACTGTCTACTCCTGCTGAGTACCACATCACGTATGAATCTGGAGAAGATACATATACTTCAGAAAAAAGTTTGTGCGAGCACTGTTTAACTTACCTTACAATGCCCACACATCAGACATTTCCGAAAGCAAATATACACGTGTTTTACATTTATAATTACAAGTTAAGTCAAGCTTTCAAACGGGAGGTAAAAGAGAATTTAGTTTCTTCATGAGTTATCTAATCTGACTAGGAACACACATTCTTACATCACAAGGTGTACGGAACAGTGGCAGGTGTTCACTCCGCGAGCTAATTATTCTTACACAAAAGATATCACACACTACCAACACTGTTAAATTTGTTTCTGAAATCAGGTCTTGATATTTTTATAACTAATGTACGAACTTTACGTGAAGATTTTATGTGAAGAGCTTTACGTAGAGGAAGCTGCGGGCTCTAGTCAAGTCGCTTGCCTCTAAAGCGACTTTTACCTGCTGTCTCCTCCATCACTGATGGAAATTAAGAAGTTATTATTATTATTAATATTATTATTATTAGAAAATTGTAAAAATCACGAAATGAATTGGAAATCACAGGCAGCTGCGTTTGAGTAACTAAGGAAGCAATGATGATAATAAATATCGATCAGTTTATCTAAAAAGCATTGTACAAGAAGGCACCTATGTACCACTCTTACAAAAAAATGAATAATTTGCAAACCCATGAATGCAATAGTGCACTTTCCACAAATTTACGGTCTTCTAAAGCAGCAAAAAAATATTGTTGTCAAATTATTTGTTTTCTTTCAAAATGAATAACATTGCCTACGCTGAGCAGCTTGTCTTATCTAATTAGCTGACAAGAGGCGAGGAGCACGCTTAAGTGGAGAGGGATTCGATGGGGCCGACCTATTGATGTGAAATTCCATGACCGCATGATGAGGGTGATGCCGGCGTCTGCGATTGGTCCACTTTCCATTACTTGGATTAACGTGGCTGGTAAAAAATCGTGGCGGCATGGAACGGAAGGTTAAGAATGCTGCTAAAACATATCCTCAGCAAAAAAGAGTTGGCAAAGCGAGGTCCTAAACATGCTGAAAGTGCTCGATAACATTGCACTGCCATGCAAGAAGTTTTATTGTACGCAAATAAACCCATGCTCTCCGGCAGGTGCGAGTAGCCAGTGCCCAAGCGATCGGTGGTAGCCATCTTTTATTCGTTTTGTAACGCTGCAGCCTGCGGCTATTCAGAAAAAAAATCCGGTTTTCCTCGGCATATTAATGCATCTCTAACGCGTACATGTCACTCTGATGCGTTGAGTTCGCATGACATGACGGTGACGTCGCCTGAAAGGCAGGTGAAGTGGGTGTAGCCTGAAACCTTTTGTTCGGGCTACACCCACTACACTGGTCGGGTACTTGTGATTGCAGAATGTCCGGCGAATCATCTCGATGATGTGACCATGCAGAGGCGGTGACGTCATAGTGTTAGGTGCAATTTATGAAATGACGGAAGACGGATCAGGTGAGAGGGATGATGGCGCTAGTGCGGCGAAGAATATGCCTTGTGGAAGTACTAGCAGAGTCTAGATTGAAGCAGCAGAAAATAAGTTTTGTTGGGCACAACAGTCACAACAGAGTGGGGAGAAGACAGAGTATGCGACAATATGCACTAGCAGAGGGAATGACTACATAGTCGCCATCGGTGCACATAGGCTGGCCGAAGTAGGAATAGATGTCGGTACATGCGATGCCAGACGAAGAAAGTCAGCTTAACAGGGGTTCGTCTCTAATGTTCGGCAGGGTCGATAGCGTTAATCAAGCAAACTTGGACCGCACCAGCGAAGGAGTGGGCGGTCAAGAAATCGAGGCTGAGGATGATGTCTTGAGGGCAATGGTCATTGGTCGTGTACGTGAAAAAAACAGAGGTGGGGCGGCCGTGGACGGTCATACAGATGGCACACATTCCCACCACAGCGGTACTCCCACAGATGGTGACCCCTCCGACGCAGGACTCGCCAAGCGCGAGCACATTCTTGGCCGTATTCCAATATCGGCGCTCATGACGGTGATGTGTGCACCAGTGTCAATCAGGGCAGTAATTGGTAGGACATCTATTTCGACGGCAGGCATGTAATCGAGCGTCGGTGGGTTAAAGAGTGGATTTGCAAGCCCGGAATAAAATTAAGCGTCCCCTTGGGGAACTAAATCATTCCCTGTTCCAGTATTAAAAAACCTAGAGCGCTACAAGAAAAGAGGACGTAGAAAAGGAACACAAACCTCATGTGCTGCGGTGGTGTGTGTTCCTTTTCTACGTCCTGTGTGCTTATAGCACTTTAAGGTTTTGTGGCAGAAAATATACCAACTAGCCAACATATTAATCCGTTTGCAAAGCGGTCAAGGGTTGAGCGCCCAGAAAGATGCGGCGGGGCGAACGCCATCGACGATCGTGCGGCGATGGCTAAAGGCGGGAGCGCCTCGTCGATGCGGGAGCGCCACCGTACGCGAGGTAATTTCGAGTGGCGAATGGCGAAGGTGAACTTTGGTCGCGGTAGTCCCAGGTGACAAGGGCTCACGGTAACGAGATTAACGGGAAATGTGTGCCACGTGGTAACAGTGAAGCCAGATCGGCTTATTGTCGGCCGGATCGCGAAAGCGCCGCATTAATCCTTATCCTGAAAGTGCTCAAATAACGATGGTCATTGAGGAGAGGGAATAGTAGGGTTAATACAAGACCGGCTTAGGGAACACAGTGGTGGTATGCCCACATTTGCCAATCAAATAGATAGTCAGTCGAGAACCTTGAGCAGGGCTGAGGAAAAAGTAAGGTGGCAATGCCACCTCGATTTTGGGACGCATAATCCGCGCAAGGCTGAATCCATGGATGGCTGAAGGGACTAACGAAAGTATTCGCATGATGATGTAGCGGCAGTGTTGGGCAGTCGTTCAAACTATTGGACACGAGACGGCTCTCCACGTCTTCGAAGCGTCGATTCTGTCGGACAATTTCTGTCATAGTCCAGCAACATTATAATACCGGTAAGTTAGATGCATCATCTGTTATCCCTTTTGGGATGTAGCTTACTTCGTCAGCCTCGAGCATATTGGCGTCAACCCAGCGGAAGATAGCTAAAACGCCAAGAATATACGTGACATACAATTCGGTAGCTATTTGAGTTTAACGGAAGAGTTGTCGCGAAGCGGCTTGTTGGCGACCAGCCACGCATGGAGGAAGACATCGCGTAGCTGTTGCTTCAATAAGTACCAGCTCGCCAGTTCGGTTTTCGTGAATGCTATACCAAGCGCGAACTGTCCCCTTAGGGTAAAAAAGCACGTTCGCGATCTTAATTGCCAAGTCCGATCTTAACTGCCAATGTCGGCGACCCGCCGTCAGCTCTGTCGCCGACATTGCGCCCGAACGCAACTACCTGCCGTTCACCAGCCAGCCAGCGTGAAACCATTTAATTGCCCTTCGTAGCCGTTCCTGCCTGTCGGCATCGCTTTTATGGGCCACTTCCCCTGACATCTGCTCGTAACCGCCGGGTTATCGTGGCTGTTGACCACGTCACGCGATGCGCCGAAACTGCCACTCTACCAGCGGCTACAGCGCGTGATGTTGCCGCATTTCTGCTTTGCCGATTCATACTTTACCATGGTCCACCACAGGAGTTGCTGAGGGATGTTGGAAGCATCGTCTTGTCGGAAGTCGTCGACGCCATCCTCAAAGAGTGTCACTTTATGCACTACACAACTACTATCTACCATCCGCAGGCCAACGGCCTCACAGAACGATTTAACCATACGCTTAGCGGCATGCTCTACGCCTACTGTACCTCCACTCACAGCACCACTGGCTTTTCGATTTTTTTATTGTACAGCCGGCATCCGTCGCACACAATAGATGCAATTATTCCGTACATTCTAGATTCATCTGAGTGGGCGCCTATTTATGACACAGCCAGACATGCCAAAGAGTGTCACGATCTCGTGCGGGTCTTTACTTCAAATGACAAAGAGTGCCAGAAGAGCGTTCGAAGTGACACTATTTCTGCGCCCACGTTCCGACCCCCGGACCGCTTGTGTAGCTCTCGGTTCCTTCCACTGCACCAGCGCTCCCATCGAAACTACAGCCCAAGTATGAAGGCTCCTACCGCGTCGTCAAACGCACATCTCCGGTGAACTACATAATCGAGCCCGTTCAACCGGCTTACGACCTAAGCTGTCGTGGACGAGACAATGTCAACGTCGACCGCCTGAAGACCTACTATGGCCCACTCATAGTGACAAGCTCTTAGGTCGCCGGGTGGCTCCCTTTTCATTCCCGGGGGTAATTGAAGAGAAAAATTGGAAAGATATATTGGGTCGTTGTCTTCAACGCTTTCTAGTGGGTCAACCTCTTCAGCACTTTTGCTCGTGAATGCCGCTCGTACTGAGAGTCTGTGCCCTGCGCTAACGGTTAGTCCCGAACGCCAGTGACTAATAAACGCCTTTTCAAGGTGGATAAATGTTTGTACTTGTCGCGCAGTTTCATAACACTGCTAAAGACGCCTGGCTGCATAGAGATGAGCAAGTGGCACAATGTTGCGTATACTTAGACAACTCCCAGACGAGTTTCTATATGTTTTTTACTGTGATAAAGAACATCTATAAAATTGTTGTTCTTTGAATATTTCTTGTTTATTTTATTGATCTTGGTCTCATTTGCATTGGTAATGTTTCCACACCAATAATAATCTACGTTGGCGGATGTAATGACCAATAAAGACAAGCATGCTTCGTTCCTGTTGCTGCACTACGCAGCCCTTTTTTATGGGGTGATATTGTGCATGGTATTTTATCATGCATGGTATTTTTTGTCAATAGAACTTTTACCAAAGAGAGGGTATATGTAATAAAGATAGTTGAATTTGTCAGGAATTTAAGCAGAATATCGAAAAAATTGGTGTTGACCGCTATTTTTTTATTTTCAGAGGGTCTCATTCCTCAGCCTCAGATGAGTGAGTAAATTTTAGTCACCTTCTTGTTGTTGTAGGCTCATTTCCTTTCTAGGACAAGTCAAAGCAAATTGATATATACGCGTCAGCAATGCTCACTTTTTTGTCGTGTCTTGTTACACTACAGTATTTTTATCCAAAATACTTGGAATCATCTGCAGATAAAGGTGACTGACGCTAAAGTAAGCCATAAAGTAAACTTGTGAAGAATTATTTAGAAGTGTTTTGGTCGTTTAAAAATTGTTATTGTATTGCAGTGTTCCTACAAAATACACGTAGAGACCTTGCTTTGAATCGGATAGCTGAACTGAACCGAATCTCATTTTAATCAGCACCGCCTAATCATGACTTATTAGTTTGACATACATTTCTTGGGGCACCGATTACTCCTCGTCGAAGGCCTAAAGCTAGGCACCTGCAAAAATGTAATGTGTGAACCCTTCAGAGAACCAAAAGTTAGGGTTATCTACACATAAGGACGATTTACAGGTTTTCCGATAATCTTAGAGATAATTAGTGGCTTGTGCAACATCAGGGCATATTCAACTTTGATTTCTGAATTTCATGCGCTAAGTCTATCTGATACTATTACCGCATTTGTGTTTGTGATAAACAAGCCTAAATCCTTTCATGAGCGGAAACTATGATGTTGTAATTCTCCTGCTAATCTTTCCACGTTCACAGGTTACAGGTATGAGCAAATTCATGTTGAGGCAAAGAGCTTGCCGCAAGTTCATGCACGTTTTTCTTGCCACTGGGTACACATGAAGAGTAGGAAAAAAAATTTTTGATACTTTTAGACAATTGCTAAACTAAGAAATTCAGAATATCCTCGTTCTTACGCTTCCGATAGATCAAGATGCGAAAAACCATAGTAACAATCCAAAATCAGAAACTCAGTGCCCTTCCATTTTTTAAAGAACGATGACTAGCAAAGCTGGGAATGTGGGTCTCTTAACGGCGAACAGCACCTCCGCGGCGGGTCGGCCCAGCATCGCACTATCTTCCGGATCGGCCCACGTTTGGGGAGTGTTTGATGGTGGCTTCACCTCCGCCGCGGGTCGGCCCGGCATCGCATATCTTCGGAATCGGCCCACCTATGGGGACTGCTTAACATCTGCTTCAACTCCGCCGTGAGTTAGGCCGGTATTGCAATATCTTCGGTATCGGCGCACGTATGCAGATTGCTAACACCTGCTTCACTTCCTCCGTGTATCGGCTCGGCATTGCACTATCTTCGGTATCGGCCAACGTATGGGGAGCGCTTAACGCCTGAATCACCTCCACCACGGGTGGGGCCGGTATCGCACTATCTTCTGGATTAACCCACATATGTTGAGTTCTTAAGGCCTGCTTCACCTGCGCCGGGGGTCGGCTCGGCATTGAACAAGCTACGGGATCGGCCTACTTATGGGAAGTGCTTAACGCCTGCTTCGCCCCCGCCGCATGTCAGCCCGGCATTGCACTATCTTCGGAATCGGCCCACGTATGAAGAGTGCTTAACGCCTGTTTCACCTAAGCCGCGGGTCGGCCCGGCATTGCTCTAGCTTCAGAATCGGCCAACGTATGGGGAGTTTTTTGCTTACAACGCCACGAAAATTTGCTTGGACAGTAGACGTATACAGCTTCGCTGTCAAACTTGGTAGACTCAAGTGTAGTCGGCGTCTGCGTAATCCGAAGGGTTATGCAAATCATGGCTGCACATTTTCCTTTCAGTATGGAGTGCACAGACTTGTGTTCATCGTATCGGCATTTGGGACAGCCTTGCGGCACAATCAACGCGCTATTTTTCCTGTAGTCCACTCATCTGTCGTCAACACTGCGCTTTAGACACTACTTCACTTTTGCAATGCGACGCAAGTAAGAGCACGTCTTTGAGCCGCGCATTTTTTTGCCACCTTCTCCTTTCCTTCCCCTTCATCTTTTCCTCCCCACACCCCTTTCCCTGTGCAGTGCTGTTGAGGTGTCCTCCTCTGAGAGAGAGGTACGGAACTGCACTTATCTGTTCCATTCTCTTTAACGTCACTTCACAGGAGAGGCCGACACGCGCAGAGCTTGTGGGGCCTCAGCGGCCTGAGAGGCGCGTTGTCGTTTTTGTGGGTTCGGCAAACTTATGCTTGGGCTGTTGTTATACGAACTGTGTGAGAATATTCTTCGAGCGGGGAATTACTTCGCACGAATCCATGTAGTATGTGACGCTGACGCGCGTCGAGCCGGTGGGACCCAAGCGACCTGAGGCGTGCGTTCTCGTTTTCCTCTTGCGTACTGTTTTAAGACATCGGCGCAAACAAAGGAGATCGAAATAGTTGGTGACACGGGAATAAGATTTCTACCATGATGCAAGAGCAAAACATGACGCTCACTTCGCGCTGCTTGCAGCTGGGAACAGCGGCGCATTTTGGTAATCAGATAGTAAAAGGGTGCAGGTTCACTTCCTACGGCACTACGCCCTATGGGATCACCGATAGGATCGTGCGAATGCTCACCTGAAAAGAGGTGCTGCAATGAATTGATTGCCGGCACCAACAGCAACTATACCGGCCTTGCGTTGCATTCTACTAGCACTGAAGATACATGCCTTTAGTAAATTGCAGCTACGCTACGTGCACCAACACTTTCAAAAGAAGGGTGTGTTAGCTGGTAACAAGAGGCTCCGCGTTTCTGAGAAATAGATGTGTTGTACTTGCCTAGAAGAATGAAAAAAGATTCGTCTTGCCATTCTGGCTACTCTTAAAAGAAAACTCTGGTAAGGTAGTTGAACCTATCTTAGAACGTATGAAAGAGCCCGTCAAAATGCCGCCACCTTGAATGCGACTGTAGACGTGTGGTACCGTCTCCGACTCCGAAACAAGAATTCTGTGCCCGATTTCTGATATGTATGTACTGCATTCGTAAATTCTTCTTTGTTTATTCGGGAGGTAGAGAAAATATCATAAAAACCTCATTTCACTCCATTCGCAAGTAAGCTGGAAACCATGTTCAAGCTTTGGCACTGCTTGTCTATTTCGCTGACAACGAGAAAGAATGTCATGACGGTAATATAGGGACAATCATAAATGTACGTAACCAAAATACACCATTTTGAGACTCTCTGTATATACCACGAAGATTTACTTGACACCAGCGTGGAGATGGCCAGGCGACATGCCAACGAGTCTCCGCCCATCAATAGCGTTCATTGTGAACATTCCCTCCATGTAGCTTAGGCTAATGAGGAAAGGTTCGTTTGAAAGATAGGCGACAATACACTCCATTCAAATCAAAAGTAAAGAGTGATTGCGTCACTGTTTGACGCTATATTCGAGGAGGCTGGACATAACTTTGACCACACGTTAGAAAAGTTCAGTGGGAACGTAGTGATATTAGAATACGGATATATTTGTCCACTTGCATCTCTTTCGTCTGAGGTCGCTGACACAAAAAAATACGTGATAAAGAAACCCTTCAAGAATACTCTCAGTGTCCAGGCAGCCATCTTAGTTGCTACAAAAGCCATTCGGCAGACCCTTTATTGCATGACAAATTTAATACGTGCAATTTTTCACCAAAAGATATTCGCTGCAATCATTGTACAACAATGTTATATGTGTATTTACTGGCAGAACTTTGGAACCTCAAAGACAAGGTGATGTTGAATTTGAGGTGCTTGCTGAATACGGACATGTGGTCATCGTTCTCAACCTTCAATCAGACGGTATGCATTTATTACCTAACATACACAAACCACGATTCAAATCACGACATACGATGTAGTAGTCGCACGTGTTATGACCCTCTTTTGCAGGACACCAGAACTGCCATGTCCCGCCATAACATAATTATTACATTCTTTCTAAACACCAGATTCTAGGTAACAGTTAGTGATACCTTGGTTGGCTGTCTAGACAATTTTTAAGTTATGCCTAAAATAACAGCAACCACACAAGTTATAATTGAAAAGAAAGGAAAGGCTTGAAAAGTAGCCTGTGTGTAGCATCATCAATAGAGGTTATTTATATGCTTGACATTAGGTTATAGACACTGAAAGGGAAAGCGCCGAAGATAGAGTTGTTTTTATTTTCCGATGCACACATACGTAGTCAAGTAGGAAATTATGATCAAAAAAGCAGAGAATAAACGAGCTCGCACACAAAATGAATATGTGTATAAACACAACTACAACGAATACTGCGTAACGCACTAATTTGTATAGTTAACATAATAAATAAGTGAATTTAAAGCACATTGCCACGGCAATGCATGCGAAGCACGTCCAATAGTGAACACATAAGCCCTGTAAAAAGTTGCGCATGATCAGGCCGCTCAAAATTTGTTGCTGCCGCCAAAGTTTAGCTGGAGTGTTTAATGCTGTCGCGTTAGGCGCAACATCGTCACAAATTTTAAATACCGCATTATATACAGCGCGATAGAGATCAGTTGCACATTCAAGTTAGATATAGGATTTCCGAACAAAGAAACATAATCTGTACTAATACAGAAAGTGTGCCTTTTCGGCTATAGCCTTCGGCTGAAATCTTCCATGCAGCTCAAGCGTTCTGCACGAAGAGGGGTTGGCGTGGTGATATAATACTTGAATGGACACGTGGCGCATACAGACCTGTATAGGTGGTAATATGTCGCGTCACAGTTATTTATTTAGCCATGTTTGCTGCGTGATCTTTTGACTCCGAGCGAATACGAGCCTAACGTTTTTTCTGCATCAACAACCTCTCAATATATCGGACAGAAGTAGACTCGCTAAAAACACATCCCCAATGTTTTATGCTACCATTAACATGGAGAGCACCTGTTCTACCACAATCACTGCTTTAGGACTATTACGCACACTGGTTCCTGCACATGGCGGCTGTAAGCAGTGGAGCACAAAATAAATATGAGCAGAAACCATCCCAGGCTTACTCACAGCGGTAGTGCGTTTAAAATTGAATGAAAATGGCGATACAACATACTGCCGCCGCCGAAACTAGTTATATATGAGGCGAGTACTGCAACGCATCGCTCGTTCACGCTCCCCTACCCTACTGATAAAGCCAGTACCCAATGTCCAGTGCCACGCTGGTTTATGAGACCAGTGTGGCTTGCTGAACTGGCGCGGCACAGTGGAAGGCACTGGGTATTCCTGCGAAAAAAACGGCTCTTGAGCGAGAAAGACGAGGGGCCCGGTTTCCATGCCAATTCTTTAAATAACGAAAACAAGAGAGAGAGAGAGAGAGAGAGAGAGAGAGAGAGAGAGTATCTTGCAGCAAGAAAAAAATTGCCTGTTCTGCTATGGAAAACCAACTAATCCAACAAATAATTCTTCAGGAAGCATAACATGCATCGCAAATAGCAATAAAGTCGCCGAGCATCTGTGAAGGATGGGTACACCGCCATTTTTTACGTACGTCTCCAGATGGCATCACAAAGTTACAAGCCTGAACATTGCACCCATCTATGCGGCTGATATATAAACCTCAGGAAAAAAGTTCCTCTCGGTGGGGTGGTTAAATACGTTATCCTTCACATATTTTGAATAAACGTTGAAGTAATCTGAAAACAGGGATTGAGCGGGACGAAATATCTTTTGTTTTTCATACTAAGCCCCACACGTGTCATTCGAGAGTAGTAAAACATGGAAGGCGAGTCAACCTCTAGTTGCTGCCAATCAATACAGCGTCTTCCTAATAGCTCAGGGGGAAAACGAGGTGGGAAACGTAACCATACAGTTAAGTTAAAATGGACCAATTAGTCAGCCTATGTTAATTTACACAAGGCTTGATCGAAGGCAGCCCTTTGTATTTTTTTGGCCGTCCCGCCTGATATTAGAGCGGCTTTGAATAATATATTTGTGTGCTCAATACACGGTGTCAGAATGCGGCAATATACAATAATTTTCATCATCACCCTATCCGTGCCTTTGTTTTTACAATAAGTGTGTGTCATGCGTTCTGTAAAATGCTTCTCAGAAGGCCACGCGCTCACCAATGGAAAGCGGGAAAATGGAACATTTTACCGCAATAATTTCTCCAGTGTTGACTGTAATTAAATTAAAAGGAGCAAAAAGTCACCCCCACAAATATTGAATGATAAATTTTGATCTCCTGAAGTGAGTCAAAGTATACTCGTATGACTTCTAGAAAGAAGGCTAAACCAAGTAACTCAGACAAGGTCGACGCTCCTTCTTGTCTTTGTTTTCGTGTTTTTTTGTCCTAGTTTTCATAATTTTTGTTGCATTGCTTTCAATCATACAAAACCATCTAGTGCGATAATTGAGGTCACCAAGTTACACTTCTGAAATGGAAAAGACGCACCTTCGTCAACATAAATGTAGATTTGAAATCACTAGCACGTGTCCCAAGATCTAAACTTTTCCATAAGCTATAAAAAAGTGAGGTACTTGTCCGTTGTGTGTGTCTTAAAAAGTGTAACTGGCATTGATGCTTAAAATAAAGATACAGAACGCCTGCACTCAGTAAGTAAAAATTCAACATGTTCCACGGGGAAGCGTGCCCCATTACTTCCGACTACTGAAATACCATGTCACACGGTAACAACAGCGCGGCAACTGCTGTTAATGTAATTATGCGCGCATAGTTGCTTGCTGTGGTCACCTTAGTGGGCAGGTGAGCACGGAACCATTAAGATGCATCAAGCATCGTCTCCACATAATATATTACCAGATTCATGTGCCCTGTGTTTGCTCGAGAGAAGTGCTAAGCACACATGTTTTTATAGAGATACAGATATGGTTAGACTTTCCAACTAAGAGATCGCTACAATTTCGCGTATATGCAGCGTACACACATTCCAATCCTACTGACTTACTCGAAACTATTGAGCATACGCTATTTGCCGAACGGGCGCGCTCAGTGCCATGTGCTGTAGCCCACCCATGTATTTATTTGTTATTTTTACCGCTTCAGGACTACCATTTTTTTGCACCACTGCACCTGTATTGCAGCTTTTTTTTATCATTATGCCACTTTCGGCCCGACTGCGTTTATTATATGGCAACATGTTTTACTCTGCACGCAAATAGGGACTGCAATTTTTATCATGCTCTACCCTTGTGCGTCTTTCAAACAATGCCAACTGTTTCGGCGCGAGGAATCCGCCTATTTGTCTACCTTTGGTTGCAGTTTCTTTTCTTTTGACTGTCGTAATTACAATTGTGTACTTTGCGGTTCGTGTGTGCACTTTTCCATGTGTATAATGCCAGCAAATATTTTTCTTCATGATATCCTCCTTCTTGCCCAACCTTACATTGCCGTCACACCAGTTATCATCGATTCCTCCGTTTCTTTGTGCTAATTGCAAATTTGAGCCGTATGTTTGTACTCTATCGACACACTTTGCACTTTTGTTACCCCCTCACTGAATGCCCTGTCAAAGGGCCTGTGAGATATTTTAAATAAATAAATAAATAAATAAACGCATAAGGGATCCCTACACCACAGCACCAACGGTGGTGTGGGCGCCGTAGTCAGATAAGGAACCGTAGCCACATCCATTGTTAAATCTCGCGTGATAGCGTGATTCCACACAAAGCATTTGTACATCTTGTGTGCGTGTGTGTGCGTGTGTGTGTGCGTGTGTGTGTGCGTGTGTGTGTGTGTGTGTGTGTGTGCGTGTGTGTGTGTGCGTGCGTGCGTGCGTGCGTGTGCGTGTGTGTGTGTGTGTGTGTGGGTGTGTGTGTGTGCGTGTGTGTGTGTGTGTATTTGTGTGTGTCGCCCTTCGTGGTTGCTCAGTGGCTATGGTGTTGGGCTGCTGAGCACAAGGTCGCGGGATGGCATCCCGGCCACGGCGTCCACATTTCGATGGGGGCGAAATGCGAAAACACCCGTGTTCTTAGATTTAGGTGCAAGTTAAAGAACCCCGGGAGGTCGACATTTCCGGAGTCCACTACGGCGTGCCTCATAATCAGTAAGTGGTTTTGGCACGTAAAACCCCAAATTTATTTAAATAAATAATGTATGTATGTATGTATGCGTATTTTCGAAAGTGAATCCTCGTGTCGCAGGAAATATTTAATTTGTACTCAAAATCTTATTTCAATGATACATCCCTAGTTTTTAATAAAGCTTAGCATCCGATTTCTAGCACAATAGTCCAACAGTGTCAAATTCAACTATGCCTACAGTATCGAAAACGTTCCTTCCAAAATTATAGAACTAATTATAGATGTCAGGATCTTTCTTATTTTTGTAGCGCTGAAGATATTCAGGTAATCAGTGCAAACCAAAAATCCCGGTTATTCTTCTTGCTGCGAAGTAATTATTCATTCATTAGAACACTTTGCGTACTTGGATAAGGCAGACTGCATTTTTAAGGGGAGAATGTGCGTGATCAACACGCTTGAGAGGAGGTGCCAAGGGTATGTTTTCGGCTTTGTAGCAAGTGCAACTGTTTCAGCTTCGTGAACAATTGTAGCGCTACGATGCAGAACATTACGAAGAATATAGACTATTAAATTATGAGCCCTATTGCTCGCGCAGCTTTAAGAATGCCGCTATCATCCATTTTATGGTCGTGCGCAACTAAAATATTGCGACTTTCATCATTCATACAGTTTCTGTGTTCAATGTTGCAGATAATTCTGTGTACAAAGCAAACGAGCCTGACCTACGGGAAAGATTTACCGTTTTCGATGTTACAAGCGAGTGCGTACTGCTCAATTATGGAAACTGGGGCTCGGGTAAGTAGACGGAAAAAAACACCTAGCAGGAGAACTACTGCTTTATCTGAGGCATTACAACTGCGCTGAATGATTTCAACAGATATTAGATTGTAACTGGGTGTGCATATTGCCAAGTTGTAGTTAAGAGAAAGATTGAGGCGGTCGCACAGCTGCAGGTCGCGAGACTAACTTTTTATTGGACGAGCCTCTGCCCACGAAGCAGCTAACGCTCAAACAAAACGATAGAGTTTGGTGCAGGCAACGGTCGTCGAAATAGGATCTGTGGCTGCAACTTATGTTACGCATACAATCTCTACACAAGGTTCGGTGACAACAGACAATAGATAGAACCTTGAATGAATTTCGCGAAACTTCCGATACAGAAAACCGCGTCTCGTGCTAAGCGAAAACTTTAACAGTTGTCGAATGGTGAAATTCATCCACTACAAAATACAAAGAATTCCGCGCGCTAATAGGGGGTGGAAAAATTGCAAATTCAAAATATATCATTCAAACGTGGGGAAGTTTCAGCGTGCGAAGCTTTTCGCTTTTATCCCACTCTACGGGCATTTTATTGTGTAAGAATAGAGCATCAGATTTCTCGCACTCTATTTCGATTATTGTTGTTGCGGAAACCACCCCTTTGGTGAGAGCTATTGTACAGGGTACAATTGCTCTCAATTTCATTTGATGCCACCAAGTTGCAAATATTCACTTAATCTCACGGATACGCACGTGTATTGGGGGAACACTTCATTTGTGTAAAAGCACCCTTGTACCTTGCATTGATGCACAGTAAAGAACCCCAAGCGATGAACTTGAGAACTAAACTTGAGTATGCGTCTTCAATTTGGAATCCTCACCAGGCTTACCTTATTAACTCGCTTGAAGCAGTGCAGAATCACGCGGCACGTTTTATCTCTTCAAAGTATTGCTAGCCTATAAGTGCAATCAAATCATCCCTCAGCATACGTAGTCTAACACTTCGTAAGAATATTTCACAACTTTCCATTTTATACATTATAATATAAATAGAATTATTTTCATATTATTATTACTAGTCTAATTTTCCACACCTCAGAAACACTATTCTACATCCACCCAACCGCACTTCTCACTATCTGTTTAACAACCTCAGTCTACAACCATTGCATAGTACATCTAATGCCTTTTACAAATTTTTCTTACCTACTGTTATGGTACTATGGAACGTGCTAACCAATGATATAATTAATTAAAGTAATGCAGATGAATTTAGGCACTTTTTGTCATGTTTTAAAGCTCTTAACCTTCCACTACAGCGCTGTTATTCTAACTTCTACCTTTTTTACTGCTAAGGTATACGGCTGGTTTTCCTGCCAGTTATACTGGCGGTTTGCACCTTCTAATTGTTTTGTTTTGCTTGTGTGTTTTTTCTCGACCATCGTCTTCTATCATGTATACTAAGTTTTTTTCCCGTTGTATATATGAGGCTACTCAACAATAGACCATATTCACGCTACCAATCAGGCGATAGAGAAATGTGCGGAATATAGCCAACCCTTACATGAATATCTTTCATTGATTACGAGAAAGCGTTTGATTCAGTCGAAACCTCAGCAGTCATGGAGGCATTATGGAATCACGGTATAGACGAGCCGTATCTAAAAATACTGAAATATATCTATAGCGGCTCCACAGCCACCGTAGGCCTCCATAAAGAAAGAAACATAAGTCCAATAAAGAAAGGCGTCAGGCAGGGAGATACGATCTTTCCAATGTTATTCTCAGTTTGTTTGCAGGAGGTATTCAGAGACTTGGATCGGAAAGAATTGGGGATAAGAGTTATTGAAGAATACCTTAGTAACGTGCTATTCGCTGATGATATAGCCTTGCTTAGTAACTCAGGAGACCAATTGCAGTGCATGCTCTATGACTTGGAGAGGCAAAGCAGAAGGTTTGGTCTAAAAATTACTCTGCAGAAAACTAAAGTAATGTTTAACAGTCTCGGAAGAGAACATCAGTTTACGATAGGTAACGAGGCACTGGAAGTGGTAAGGGAATACATCTACTTAGGACAGGTAGTTACCGCGGATCCAGATCATGAGACTAAAATAGTCAGAAGAATATGAATGGACTGGGGTGCGTTTGGCCGGCATTTTCAGATCATGAACAGAAGGTTGCCATTATTGGTCAAGAGAAAAGTGTATAGCAGCTGTGTTTTACCAGTACTCACGTACGGGGCAGAAACCTGGAGGCTTACGAAAAGAGTTCTTCTCAAATTGAGGAAGACTCAACGAGCTATGGAAAGAAGAATGATGGGTGTAACGTTAAGAGATAAGAAAAAAGCAGATTGGTTGAGGAAATCAATGCGAGTTAATGACATCTTAGTTGAAATCAAAAAAACTAAATGGGCCCGAGCAGGACATGTAATGAGGAGGGAAGATAACCGATCGTCATTAAGGGTTACGGACTGGATTCCAAGGGAAGGGAAGCGCAGCAGGAGGAGGCAGAAAGTTAGGTGGGCGGATGAGATTAAGAAGTTTGCAGGGACAACATGGCCACAATTAGTACATGACCGAAGTAGTTGGAGAAGTATGGGAGAGGCCTTTGCCCAGCAGTGGGCATAACCAGGCGTGATGATGATGATGATGAAGATGATATAAGGTCACCATTGTAAAATAATAACCATGGTGTTTATTGATGACATTTCCCCCCCCTTATACCCGGAAATGGGTCTTTGAGGGAAAAAAATTATGATCATGATGAATGATATTATAAGTGCGCGCAGCTTGACCATCTTCAAAAGTCTGCTGCACTCCTCCTAAGAACAAGCAGCAAGCGCACAGAATATTCGCCACTGTCTATTCCTCGAGGACCACAACTTCATTCGCAAATCTAGGAATATGAATTTACATGCAATTAACGCCTCCTGATAGTACACTTTCACCAAGGCAACGCAGAGCAGGATAAGTCAATGGTTCAGTGCTGTGAGATGCGTGCCGTTGACGTAGCTACGTATGTTAAGCTCCTGTGTCCACCGGCGCACCCAAGTATCCGGTGCTATCGATGTGGTTGACCAGGGATTCCAAGCGGGCGAATGTGGTATGGTGTGCATTGTCCTGGAGCTTTCGACAAATCATTGGAGCAGTGGCTAAGCCACTCGGAGGGACAAAATTGCAAGTCGCCGCCCGGAAATTTTGGGAGCATTCGGATCAAGGAAAGCTGCTTTCAGACGGCACGCTCTCATAACTGCCACTTGCAATGCCCCGTCGACAAATGTTTGCAATGCAGTTTCCAGTGATATCTCAGACAACAGCAGAAATGAGGTTGTAGCCTTTGTCGCTGACGTACTTCCTGGCCACCGACGAGAGACATTTCAGGATACAAGCACCAAAATATCGTAGCTGCTCCTATATATACACAGCCATTCCTACATTCGGGCCTCACTGGCGTGCACTCATGAGCATGTAATGAACATGTTAGGTATTGGTGCGGTCAATAGATCGTTGAGCGTTCCAAAAGATCCTGTACTCCTGCTTGTACAAGTAGAATTGGTATCTCATAAAAAAGTCATGCCCTAGCAGCCCCATGGAGATGCTTTTCTGTAATGGAATGTTTCATGTGTTCTTACCGAGCGTCACAAAAAGCAATGACGTCCATGGTACATGCGCACGTAACACAGCCATCCTCTTGGCCGTGAAACTCCGGCCCAGTGGGCGACGGAGCACGGCGTTTTCAACGACTGAAGCAATGAAGCTGGAAACATCATAGAGCTGGTGTGCCAGTGCAGAGGGGTGCTGGACGTTCTCATGAGCGCATTCGCTCCCGGAAGCCAACGATGACGCTTGGGTGCCGTCTCCAGTTTGTGTGTCAGTGGTTACCCTTGAAGCATTTGGACGTGGGTGTATTTTTGGACACTCGGGTAGCATTTGCGACTGCTACTTCCTTCTCCACTTCCTCCATTATTGTTTTTGTGGTCCTGTGCAAATTTTCTTTTCGCAATGCAACATGAGAATTTCGAGCTGCGTTCAGCCCATATTCGTTTATGCCGCCGTGTCGTCGAGTCATCGTCTTCAGAATAACTTTAGTTTGGCCTAGTTGGTGTTTACAGCGTATTATATTACCCGCTAATAAAGAAAATGACTGGGCAAGAGAACAGAAAACGACGTCACGGGAAATAACTAATCAGCACAGCAGGGTAACCACTTAATAAAAAATACATCCGATTGAAACACTCAAATGGAGGTATCATTAACACAGTATTGTCCTCTCTGTATTGCATGATATGCCGCCATCCGGTCGCGCGATGTCTTGTTTTGGCTTCTCCCTAGAATATTTATTTCCATGAAACGTGGTTTACAGGGGCAGGAATTGCAGTGCGCTTGCAAGTGCGCCAATTCGTCTTTATTTACTTTGTGTTCATGTTCCCTGGTCGATCATTCGGGCACCATGCCGTCTGCCCTATGTAACGCTGGTCACACGCCAGGGGGCTTTCATGCACAACTCCTACATAGCATTTGGCATGCAGCTTGACATGCTTCTTGCCACAGCCTAGCCTTGTTTCAGGATCGCCGGTAGCCGCGCCAGTTGGATAGGGGCTGAAAAAAATTATGATTTCAAACCTTCCTGAAACCTTCCTTAGGTTGTGAGTGACCATGCGAACCTACGGCTCCATTCCAGGGCTTACAGCCAGACTAGTCGCCCTCACCCTTGCTTTGCTCGTAGATCATTTTACCTCCTGCAGGAGGGTTTCCACCACTGGCGTTACCATTGAGTGAAAGAAACCTGCCATCTTAAGACGGGAAATGTGACTGTCAAATTCAAGCTGCATCCTGTGCAAGCACGGCTTCCGGAGAGCCGATTCTATGCAGTGCATCGCCACTCCCGCTTTTTTGACTCCTCCAAGTGAAAGATTGTGAAAGATTGTTGCTGCATTCTGCGCATGACATACATTGCTATGTGCTTCTGTGAATAAATGAGCTGAAAGTTACCGCCGTGTCGTCGTTTTGTGTTCGCTACCCCTGTCTTTGCTTCATTAGTGGTTAATATGACATGCAGGCATCATTTATAAATGCGGCTTGCACGTGGAGGGTTAGGAATTTTTTAGTGACAACGAGCTCATTTGCTTGCACAATCAATGTTTCCAAACGGAAGCACCATCATGCTCCCTTTATTCGTCTCGGCCTCAAAAATCTAAATAGCAGTCTACAAGAAAAAAAATCAGAGGCTCTCATGTAGGCTTCCGCCGCGAAACTAGAAACATCGCGCCCTTGAGCCATTTTCTTGATAGACTGCTTCGAAAACTTTCATCGTTTTCTGAATTGAGTATACTAGCGATATTTTTTTGCGAAGACGAATAAAACAAGACTTTACCGTGCCGTTATTGCAATACATGTGGTTAGATTCAAGTTTTCCAAAATACTCAATAATTTCACTTCGAGTACGAATCGTTATTGTGCTGCAGTCGATTCGTATTCAAAACTTCGAAATTTACTAACCTCATTTAAAGCCGGACTTTTGTTACCTACTCACTGGTAATTACAGGGTTTTTCACGCAACTTGAGCGAAACGTTGCAGCTATGTAGATGCTACCTAGCTGGAGAGAACCAAGGTAATGTTTGCCATTGCTTGGAGATACTCTGATAATTTCTTTGCATCCTGCCTTATTAGATAGTAGTCCTAATGAATGAATCAACTTCTCTTTTATAATAACTGAATGAAAAGTGTCAATGCGAAAATTGTAGAAGAACATGAAAAAATCCCGATGCAGTTTTTTGTTGCTCAATACGTGCTACATGAAAGTGTTTTTCTGAGCGTGAAAGAAGCCCGCGAGTGCACGCATAGTGCCTCGAGCGGCTAGTCGCTCGGAATAACACTTTTATTTAGCACGTACTGAGCGACAGAAAACTGTTTCGGGAGTTTCTCATGTTGCTCTACAATTTTCCCATTGACACCTTTAATGTGATTACGATAATTGAGAAGTCTAAAAATTAGGACTAAATGTATGATCAGGCTGAATGCAAAAAATAATCTGTGTATCTTCAGGCAAAGACAGACAACATCACCTTGGTTCTGTCCGCCTACGTGGCATCTGCATATTTTCAAAGTCTGGCTCAAGTGACGTGAAACACCCTGTATAAGGCATACTGACACAATGATGTAGGGCTCCCGCTCCGCAGGACGGCGCGCGCAGAGGCCGGCGCCATGAAAGACAACGAAACGCGTAAGCTGCACGCTCTCCTTCAGGCCCGCCATTAAAGAAAAGCGTCTATTTTGTAAGACTCCGTCGTCAATCTACGTTACAATTTTTTTTTGTGGTGGAGGTGCTGGGTTTATGGTACCACTGCCAGATCGAACGCCGTCTACAAGCCCAGTACGAAGTCCGGTCGAGCTGACTCCTGTTCACGTGCGGACAAGACGTCGCCTTCAAGGAATGCCACCTGTTCACGAGCCTCTACACAATCGAGTCAGAAGGATGAGTACGTCAGTTCAGTCTTCTTCCTCAACCACGCCGACCAAGGTCGTCTTCAACCATCAGCGAATCCCCACGTCCTTCCATGGGGACGCCTTCGAGGATGTAGAGGACTGGCTCGATCACTTTGAGCGTGTCGCAGAATTCAACGGCAGAACTCCAAAGCGCAAGCTACGCAACGCCTACTTTGCCCTCGAGGACTATGCATGGACATGTTTTGAGAACCGTGACGCGGCCTTATCGACATGAGACGTATTCCGACGGTAGCTAAACAGCGCATACGCCAGCCTCGATCGCAAGGAGCGAGCTGAATCTGCAATTAAGGCGAGAGTACAGCGGCCGAACGAAAGCGTTGCAATGTTTGTCGAAGATATGTGCCGACTTTTGCGACACGCGGATCCATCCATGCCGGAAGAAAAGAAGGTCAGGAAATTGATGCGGGGTGTCAAGCAATGGTAATTCGGTGGCCTAATACGCAACCCACCAAAGACCGTTGCAGAGTTTCTCGCGGGAGCCATATCAATGAAAAATGCACTGCAACAGCGAACAAGGCAGTACAACCACGACATGTCGACCCTATGGTGTGACCCTCTTGCTATACCCCTGGAGAATACCTACGCCTTGCGGGAGCTCCCTAGGCTTGTTGTTCGAGAAGAGCTCCAAAAGCTTCAGGTGGCTCCGATATCAGTACCGCGACTCGCTCTGGCTGAGGTCGTCCAGGAGGAAATCAGGCAGGCAGTACAAGCCCCGGAGCGAAGGGAGACACCACAGCACGAGGTACCGCAGCCACAGCTTCGCATGTCGTATGCGGAAGCTGCGCGAAATTCATTGTCTCCGACTTTTCATGATGCGCGCAACGTCCCGGACCTTCTGGTGTGCGCGCCGTTGAACAAGCAACTGGCGACTTCAGGACCTGCCGCATGCCATTCAAGGCTGAAACACGACCATCCCGCAAGAGCGACGTATGGCGCACTGCAGACCGGAGGCCCTTGTGTTTCCATTGCGGTGAAGTCGATTTATTTATCCATTGCCACGCTTCGACGACGCATTGGATCGTCCACAACATGCCAAGTTTTTTTGTTCGTTGGATCTTACATCAGGGTATTGGTAAATTGAAGTTGATGAACAGGATAGTGAAAAAACAGCGTTTGTGACACCTGACGGGCTTTATGAGTTCAAGGTTCTCCCTTTCGGTCTCTGTTCTGCACCTGCCACCTTTCAGCAGATGATGGATACCGTGCTTGCTGAACTCAAATGGCAAACCAGCCTCGTATACTTAGACGACGTCGTCGTGTTCTCGAGCACGTTTGACGAACATCTCGCACGACTCGAGAGTGTCCTTGATGCGATCAGTACCATTGGCCCCACCATCAAGCCCTAAACATGCTACTTCGGGTTCCAAGAGCTGAAATTTCTTGGCCATGTCGGTGGTCCTAAAGGCGTCCGACCAGACCCCGACAAGTTAGCTGGTGTCGCCGAGTTTTCGCCACCCACAGAAAAGAAGGCTGTCCATCGCTTCCTTGATTTGTGCGCATATTACAGGCGCTTCGTCGAGGGATTCTCGAGAATCGCTGAGCCTCTGACACAGCTTACTCGCGACGATGTGCCTTTCATTTGGGCGGACGAGCAGCAGCAGTCGTTCAATGAATTGCGTAAGCCTTTGCAAGCGGCCCCAATACTTGCTCATTTCGTGAAGACGCTGACACTGAAATTCATACTGACGCCAGAAATACGGTTCTCGGTGGAGTTCTTGTGCAGTGGCAAGCTAGAGCGGAACGCCCTATTGCTTATGCAAGCCACCAGTCTCACCAACGCTGAGAAAAACTACTCAACCACTGAAAAAGAATGCTTAGTGGTTGTGCGGGCAATTGGTAAATTCTGAGCCTACTTGTACGGTATACCCTTTAAGGCTGTCAGCGATCAACCACGCCCTGTGCTGGCTTGCTCACCTGAAGGATCCTTCAGGCAGACTAGGCCGTCGGAGCCTGCGCTTACAAAAGTTCGACATAACAGTTGTCTACCGATCTGGGAGGAAGCACAGCGACGCTAACTGTTTGTAACGTGCACCATTCACTACAATTTCATCGGACCCTGACCTTGACTTGCCATTTGTGGGCGCCGTTCCAACAAATAGGAATGGATCTACTTGGGCCGTTCCCAGTGGCCTCTTCGGGCAACAAATGGATAGTCACCGCTATTGACTACTTAACCCGGTGCGCCGAAACCGAAGCTATTCCACAAGCAAAATTGTATGAATTGGCCAAGTTCTTTGTACGCGACATCTTCCTAGGACATGGTGCACCGCTGGTTGTCATCAATGACCGTGGTCCAGCATTTACAGACCAACTTATGCAGGACGATCTCCAGCTTACGCATTGCTCTCACCGCGAGAGCACTGCGTATCACCCTCAAACCAATGGATTAACGGAACGCCTGAACATAACCCTGTCTGATATTCTCTCCATGTATATCGACGTAGAGCACATGGCGTGGGACGAGATTTTACCCTATGTGACCTTCGCGTATAACACTGCTGTACAGGAAACTACACAGTTTACGCCGTTCGAACTTGTATACGGACGTCACGTCCACACTTGACGCCATGCTACCTCTGGCTGATAATAGCCCGACCGGCGAACACGTAGAAGAGTTCGTACAAAGAGCCGAAGAAGCACGCCAGGTTGCTTGGCATCGTATCCTGAGGCAAAAGCATACCGACACCCTTCGATACAATCAGGGTCGACGCGGCGTCCATTAGAATACCGCCGCCTTCGTGTGGGTCTGGACGGCCATCCGTCGCCGTGGACTGTCGGAAAAGTTGCTGCGCCGGTATTTTCGTCCCTACAGGGTTACACCCCTCCTCAGTGACGTGACCTACGAAGTCGTACCGTGCAGTTCTGACCGCGGTTCGCCCCGTCGTCGTTGCGCTGATGTTCATGTAGTGCGCGTGAAACCATACTATGCGCATACGTGAACGCCGAGATGCACCTGAGGAGCTCCATTTCTTGTCGTCACTGAACGAACTTTTTCATGCGACCGAGACGGTCGCTTTTCACATGGGTGGCCGTTGACACAACGATGTGGCGCTCCCGGACCGTGGGACGGCGCGCACAAAGGCCGGCGCTATGAAAGACGGCGAAGCGCGTAAGCTGCACGTTCTTCTTTTGGCCCGCCATTAGAGAGAAGCGTCTATTTTGTAGACTTTGTCTTCAACCTAAGTTACAGTACGAAACTATTAATAGAATATTGTATTAGGTTCGCTAGTTCTTGCAGTTACTTTATTTTGTAATATCAATAAGTAATAAGCAGTGAATGCACATTCTGGTATGTATATATATATATATATGTATAGCAGGGACTAACAAATTCGAAGCATTCAGAACAGTACAACTAGACACATTACATCGTGACAAGCATCATTAAAAATTGGTGTAGCACAGTAAACACGCTTCCACTGCACGGATTTCATACAATTGTTTAACGAGCCCCTAAAATTAATCACATCGATTTGCAATAGTGCGACATCTGTTTGATACTTCATGTGCTTAGAAACAAATAGTGTATCATCAGCACACTGGAATATGGTGCATGAAGTACTGATCTCAAGAACTAATGTAATATTATTAATAATAAAAATAACGTTAGATCAATAGAGTTGGTAATGATATTATAAAAACACATGAAGGAAACAAATATTACCAATAACATCGCTACGATTATTAATAATAAATAAAAATTCTGCTCTTTTTCTAGGCGTAAAATGCATATTGTTGGGAACAAATCCCGGGAATTTCCAAACGACGAGGTGTTATGCTACAATGAAAAGAGAGTGCAGAAGCGATATGCAAGAATTATGGGGAGAGAGTGGATCGTGCATTGACTCCGATGCTCAGGATACAAAAAATCTAAATACGAGGGACACGCAAGCTCAACAAACACAACAGCAAGAACAGGAGAATGAAAAGCAGCAGCAGGAGCAATCAAGTTAGTGCCAATTTTGTGGAAAGAATATTTGCTACTCCTTACTGCTGCCAGCGTATTAAAGACTTGCAGCCACACCTGAATCCTCTTGGTCATATCAATACACATAAATAATAAAGCTAATTTAGTCTCACTTTTGGCCTAATAAGGTATTACTTTTGTCAAAAACAGTGTGCTCGCATTTTGCTTCTATTTTACGCCTGCATTTATTCTATCTCCACGGAAATATCCCGGAAGTGCCATCGCACTGAAACACGGCAGCAATGCGATAGATTGCAGCTAAATATTCCATACGCCATCATAATAACGAGTCTCGAAAATATTCACTGTGACCGGCAAAACAATATTCTGCACAAGCTATAGTATTAGATATTCACATTGTGACGAAAGCTTGGAGAAAAGAAGCATAAACAAAAGGCAATAAGTTGTAGGCTCCTTCCAATAAAACTATGCGAACATGTTACAGGGCCAATGGCACGTTCGAGACGTTTTACAAACGATGTTGGCTCCACCTTCTTCACATTGGAACAATCGCATAGAAGCAATTAAATGTCTTAGTGTTGCCTTTTAACGAAGCACAACTATCGCAAACATTAGATATAAGCCTGTTATTTTGATTCCGATTAGTTACGACAGTAGCTCGTCGGTTGTTACAAGTGGTACTTATAGTCGCTAAAGAGACGGTTATGAGCCTCTTTAATTTCATCGAACCGCGATCGTTTTTTATGGTGTGATTTGTTTAAGTTCTCTAAATGGTGCCAAAATGTGTGCCAGATTAGTAGTTATGTCGTCGTAAGGCTTTCAAGTATTAAAGCTGCAAATCATCTGAGTGTTGGTGGAGCTTCTAGAGGACAAGGAACTCTGCGTATTGTGTATCTTCTGTTTTGAAGGAAGGCAGCTGTTAGTGTCAAGCGTCTACTGCCTCACACTTTTTCAGATTACCACTAATATTTTTGCATTATCCAGGACATTATAAGAGGTGCCACTGAAGTTCTTCCCTGGCTCTCAACGGGCCGCTCACACTAGAGTTATGCAGGAACATCTTACTACGTTCACAGGCACATGCTTTGTACGTGGTGCAGTGGTCTGTGTACGCAGTTTTTCTGCAAGACGTGGTTGAGAATGCCCCCTGTAAAAGTTTCATAATATTAAAGCAAAATTTTTGAAAGTACTTCAGCGGAAAGCATTATTCCCGCTGCCGAATAACTACACCGAATATACATTTTCTTATTACTCCAGAAACTGTATAATGAATTGGTGCACTCATAATGTTCAAGAAGCAAAAAAATTATCCTTAAAAGCAGTTATTCACTTTTCGCAATCTACCTGAAGCAGGGGTTGGAAGTAGGCAGAGTGCCGCACTGCCAAATCTAATGCGTCCGCTTTTCTGCTGCCTTCACGCGGTAATACTGACGCATATTCACTAGAAAACATACTTACACTAAATTCGAATAAATATTTTTTTTGCTCCTGAGAAAATTGCTTGAACGCTTTAATGCGCCGTCTGAAGCCCCGGCAATATCAAATGATGAAGCAAACAGCATCGCTTAGGCGGGCTATGAGCACGGCAAGAGCGCTAGATCAATTCTTGTGGCAACGGAGGGCGTCAGTGCATCTGTTATTAATTTTACATTGTTTCTCTGGCATGTCGACACATCCCCCTCGTGATAATAATGCTTCCTATGGCCGTATTGCACATGTATCGAAATCACCCTGCATGTGAAAAGGTGAGGTTCTTCAGATGGCGGGGGTATCTATGAAAATATGAGTTTTGGCTCATAACTGCCGTTGACACCTAGGGGATTAGGTGGCCTCAAATGTTTATAAGTATTTCACAAAAATTATCACCGACAACTACAATATCTAAACACTACAAAAGATATCACAATGTTTTACTCAGGGCCAGTATTGGTCTCAGAGCCTTCAGAACAACATTTATAATATCGTCAATATTGAGTTGTAGCGATGGTGAAAAAAAATCACGCATAAATATAGTGAGCCCCAAATTTAGCTCTTTATTGGGCGAATTTCTACACACAAACACAGAAGACACTTGAAGTGCAATGAAGCGGCATGCACAACATTTTATTGTCGAAGAACTCGTTCGCAAATTAGATGTGTTGGCTGTATTTATATGGCTAGTTGTCCCTTTCAATCATATTGCTGGTGCCCGCGTATTTTGTAGATTGCGCACTGCTATTCCCGTCGCGCACACAATCTCATTACACAAGCCGCGGCGAAAGCATAACCAAGCGATAGAACCCGTGATACCATTCGAAAAAATTCAGCTACACAAAGATACGTACTGTGCAGAGTGATAACCTTTACTAGTTCAGAGACGGTGATACGCATTAAAAAGAAAAAAGACAGACACTGTCGACTTATTAAAAAGCATCGTCCTGATGGTGTAAACGTAACAGGATGGCGAAAGACGAAAGCACGAATGGTAAAGAAAAAGATAACAAAGCATCATAGAAATGCTCGCCAGAACTGATCCGGCAGAACTGACGTTTTCTACGTGGAAAACGGTTCTGTGAGACGTACTGAAGCGACTTAAGTCAAAAGTGTGCGGAGTTGCTCGGCGTTAAGGCAAACGGAGCACCCAGCGCGATGTTCGTGAGCGTGCTCGAGCCTACAATTAGCCTTGGAGATCATTCTTGTATTTCTGGAAATGTTTTCAATAACGTGACTTTACTTCAGCTTGTCATTGCAGTTTTAAGCTACGATTTACAGTACTGAGTAGTCCCGAAGCAGATGACGGTCTCAACGACGTTGGTAGTGTTCTGCTACGGAATAAGTAGTGCTGTTGGCTTCCACAGACGCTGAAATTGTTATCTTTAAATACACTGCGGGAATGGCTGATTTGTTTTACAAGGTTTTCGTTATCTAAGAAAATATTTGGTGTTAGCAATAACAGCATAACGGACACTGTCAATAACACTTGTAGAGAGGTCGAATGACCGACTGTGGCCCGTGCGAGCATCCGAAGCAGTTGTGCGTGCTGGGTTATAAATATGTTTGTTTTATATATCGCGTTTCTGAAGCCTGCGGCATAGTCATGCGACATCTTATTGGTGCGCTAACACATTTTTTTTCCTCGCGATATAAGATTATGAGTTTTAAAGTTTGAATAACAGCGCAAGGACAGCAGAGGGGAAAGAAGAGAAAACAGAGCTCCTTAAGAGTATGAGATCTGACCTTGTTTTTGGTGTTGTTCGCCCAGTTCTGTATGACGAAATCAGCCATCTTACGGAAATCGTGTCATCAATATTAGCCGCTGAATTCTATTTATGGGATCACCTTCCGATATTACTACATTATAGGCCGAAACTAAAATCTCAAAACACAAATCTTATACATAATGCTGGTTTACCAAGCGCAGCAGTCGCTATGTTGAACAATGTCATTGGCGTCATACAGGTGGCTAACATAGAAATATCATACTGTGGTATAAATGTTATTCAGCAGGTATCAGGTGCCTCGGAAATGCTGGCCGACGTTTCAATAGGAGGGCCTATCTTCCTCGAAGGTGGCCTTGCCATCCGTGGCAGGTTTGTTTTAAGATGACTGAAAGTCTAATAGTGTTGAAATGCACGAGAACGATGCCGGTGGCTTACGAAAATATTGTAGAATGGTTGGTGGTTTGATGTTTTCATATATTATCGGGTTGGCCATACGCGAGCAGGTACTTTTATTTCATTTCATTTATTTCATTTATTTTTCCCTTAAAGGCCCGAAGGCATTACATAAGGGGGGAGCAAAATCAAGGTCAATTTTTAGAACAATAACAAAAAAAAGAGTATGTAACAGTTAAATGTTCTTGTCACGCGTATACAATGCAAAGTAAAATTCACGGGATTGAAACACGAGAAAAAAAAGAAAAATATAGATATATATATGAAACACTCAATTATACACGAGAAAAATACAGTGAAAAAGGCATCACACGGGAAACAAGTAAAAATAAAAAGTAATCAGCTGTTCAGAGTGCCGAATTGAAGAACCTTTTGCCCTCATGAAAAATGGTCATTTAGTTTATCCCGGAATGATTTGCGGTTAGTGCATGATGCGATGGTATTTGGCAGGCCATTCCATAGTGCTATCGCGTCCGGAAAAAATGATGACTTTAAAGCTAAGGTGCGACAGTTGATGCGTGCGATGCTATGGTCATGGCTTAGGCGGCTAGACGTCCTGTGCGGGGGTTGCAGCTTTTCGTGTCTCGTGTGTGGGTGATAGTAGAAATGATGAAGAAGACAGAGGCGAGATATAATGTGGCGTGACTCGAGTGATGGGATGGCCAGGGAGTGTTTCAGCGCGGTAATACTGGTTTTTCTTGAATAGCATGATGATATAAATCGGACGGCGCGATTCTGCACGGCTTCAAGGTCAGCGGCGAGGTACGCTTGTGATGGGTGCCAAATGGATGAGGCATATTCTAGTTTTGGGCGAATGAATGTTATATATGCTAGTTTTTTTATGTCGGGGGATGCGGCCTTCAAGTTACGGCGTAGGTATCCGAGTGTGCGAGAGGCTGTAGCGCAGATGTTTTGAACGTGAGTTACCCATGATAGCGATGGTGTTAGATGGAGGCCAAGATATCTGTAGGATAATGCGGAATCAATGGAAAATGAGCCAATACTGTATTGGTGCAGATTCACGGTGCGTTTTCTGGTGAAAGACATGGATTTGCATTTGTTAATGTTTAAGGAGAGGAGGGATTTATCGCACCAAGAGGAGACAGTGTCAAGATCGGACTGAAGAAAAGATGAATCGCTGGTTGCCCTAATCACTCTGTATATGACGCAATCATCGGCAAAAAGCCGTAATTCCGATTTTATATTGCAAGGGAGGTCATTAATGTAAATTAGGTATAGTAGTGGTGACAGGCCGGCGCCCTGAGGGACTCCCGATGTTACATTGGAAAGAGGAGAGTGGCTATCATTTGTAGAAGTGAACTGCTTGCGCCCTGAAAGAAAATGTTTTAGATCCCACGCTAAGCTGTCAGTTAGAGTACTTTTCAATTTACGACGGCAGTTCACAGATACTGGTTCTCTTCGTCGATTGAAAACCGGTACAGCCAAGATATTTCACAAAATGTACACCGCGGCTGATGATGCAGGTCGGTTCTTTATGCACCCGACAGAAATTTACGCATACTGCAGCGACCGCTGCAGCGAAAGCCTACAGAGTTGTTTCCCGACAACCTTGTATAAACTGACATCACGCACATTCAACGTAGACAGCGGTAACACATCTTCAAGTCGTTCCGCAGCACGCGACAGCAAGACATTCAAACAACGTCGAACAGCACAAAGATGAGGAAAGGCTCGCCACGCGCTTTTTCCACCTCTGCCTACGAAAAGGTCTTTGAAAAGGAAACACACTTGTAAAGCTTGTAGAAAGATGGATGAGGTCCCCGAATCTTTAATAACATTGCTTCCTCACGCATGTGGTCAGGACTAATTTTGACGACAGATGCGAATGCGCTTGCCAGGAGACAAAATGAAATATTCACATGCGTCATAGAGATCTTGAATTGCACCGCTGGGTTTTTTTTTCTGAGTCAACCTAAGTCAAAACAACATGTGCGTCCTTAAAATTTAGATAAATGTCGAAGAAGATCATGACCGCACACATGCATTTATTTCGGGCACACGTTCATCGAAGAAGCATTTTAACACGTCGTCGAGAACTCAATGACCTTCTACTGGCGATTTTCAAAACATCATAATTGGCATCACGCATAATGCGCGTTGCCAATGAAAATGAAAATGAGCCTTAACCTCGAAAGCTTTATAGCAACTACAAAGGTTCTTATGGGATCCAGTACGTGTTCAGGCCCCTGCGAGAAGTTACTAGGTGAGAGCCAGCTATATTATCTGCCGAATTTTCCAAAATGAAAACTCAATGGGTGTGCGAAAATTAAATATTCCCGTCTGCAATAACTCGCAAAAGGAGGTCGGAACATGTAAACCGGGGTAAATGAGGATAGCATATGTGTTGCTTTTTTCATGCTTTTGAACCTGCTACTACAACGACAAAGTGAATACCAAAGGAAGCACCAGGAGCAAGTGAGCACTGCAGCATTAATGAGAATGTGTTAGACGATGTAGTTGCATGATTGACGCAGCTTTACACTTCGGCGCCATTATTATTATTATTATTATTATTATCATTATTATTATTATTATTATTATTATTATTATTATTATTATTCAAAATACCTCGAAATGCTCTCATTATGAGTGTATTACATGGGGGGGGGGGGGGGCGATCACAGGCACTGCTAATAGTTTGTACGTACTAAAAACAAGAGACCTTAACAGAAGTAAAAATACAGTGAAACATAGGTAATATACAAGATTATTAGGTCACAATTATTACAGAGAAAACATAAGTACATATTAGGAGAACACAAGTCAACTGCAATGAAAAACACCAACAAACATTGAAAACACTGTAAAAGTCCTAAAATATAATAATGAGACTAGTCAATAAGTCGTGGGTGAATTAAATGTTGAAACTTAGACAAGTCTGGTTCCGTGGCGATGACTGATGGTAAGGCGTTCTATTCAGTTATCGTGCTTGGTAAGAACGAATATGCATAATGGGATGACTGGCAGTTAATGCGTTTGACTTTGTATGGATGGTCACGGCGTGGAAAAATAACTGGTGGTGAGTGAGAGAAATTGTCGTGAAGTGATGGTTGGTGATAAAGCTTATGGAAAAGTGTTAGGCGAGAAATTTTACTGCGAAGTGCTAAGTTGTCCAACTCGGCTTTATTTTTTAACGAGGTGACGCTGGTGTGACGTGAATAATCTGAAAATATAAATCGCGCAGCATGGTTCTGCAAGGCTTTGATGTTACTGATGATATCAGTTTGTTCGGGATCCCAGATGGCAGACGCGTATTCTAGTTTAGGACGGAATAATGGTGTGTATGCTACTTTTTTAACATGCATTGGGGCTTCTTTTCGGTTATGTTTAATAAGCCCGAGAGCACGGTTTGAAGAGGCAAGGGTAAGATTAATATGATTATTCCATGATATGTTAGGCTGAAGATTGATGCCAAGGAACTTGTAAGTAGTTGCGAGTTCCACAGAGTTGTTATCAAGGGAGTTGGTGGTTGGAATTCGTGGCCTATTGGTGAGAGACATGAGTTTAGTTTTGGAAATATTTAACGGCAATAACCAATTAGAACACAATGCACTTATTGAGTCCAGGTCAGTTTGTAGTAAGTGGCTATCAGCGTTACTTGTTACACATCGATAAACTACACAATCGTTTGCAAATAGTCTAATTTTGCATGACACGCAACTGGGTAAATCATTAATATAAATTAGAAAGAGTAAAGGTCCAAGTACGCTGCCTTGTGGAACGCCAGACGTAACACCAGCATAACATGAGTTGGAATTGTTAACTGATGTAAACTGTATTCAAGATGAGAGATTATTGGTGATCCATGCAATTATAGTAGGGTGAATGTTAAGCTGTGAAAGTTTAAGTAACAACCTATGGTGTGGAACATGGTCAAATGCCTTAGAAAAATCTAAAAATATTGCGTCAACTTGGAACCCGGCGTCTATTAGTGCAGGTGTGTCGTTAATAAATCCGTCAAGTTGGGTGCCGCATGAGTAGCCCTTGCGAAAACCGTGCTGATGCTTAAAAATTATGTTATGGTCTTCAAGGAAGTTGATGACTTGCCTGTGTGTGATATTTTCGAGTAATTTAGAAATAGTGCTGGTTAAGGAGATGACACGATAATTAAGGGGAGAAACACGATCACCTGATTTCAATATGGGTATTATGTTGGCAATGCGCCAGTCATTAAGAATACCACCAGTTGATAGTGACTGGGAAAATAGTGCGGTTAACATAGAACAAATGCTATGCGATGTATTCTTTATAATATTATTATTGAAACCTAGATGGTCGGCTGTAGATGACATTTTAAGATTGGTCAGTAGAGATAAAACACCAGCCTCACTGATGACTACCTCATGCATTGTGACTCCCACTAGTGTCTTTAAAGTTGGGAATGAGTTAACGTTTTCATGAGTGAAAATTGTTACAAACCTATCATTAAGAAGTTGAGTGCAATCTGAATCGGGGATAGGGACACCAATAGAATCAGTAAGAATAATGTCAGTGCGAATTGCATGGTTCACCACACGCCAAAAGCGACGAGTATTATTTTTTAGCATGGATTGTAATTCATGAGGAAAAAAAGTTGTGGCGAGTAGATTTGAGCAATGCCTTATAAGCCTTTTTCACACGCTTTGTGTTTATCATGAGCATTCGCTAGACCAGTGAGCTTTGCCTGCCTGTAAAGTCTCTTTTCGTTATTAAGCCGCCGAAGCTTGTTGTAAACCAAGGAGAACTGCTTTTGCAGGAAATGGATAACATAGGAATGTAAGTGTCAATGAGTGAACTGTGGGTGCCTTTAAAGAGGACCCAGTTCTGTTCAATGGAACGTGATTAAAAATCATGCAGAAATTGACCTGAAAATGTTAATTCATTGTTAATTCCTTCGAAATTGGCTTTACCGTAACACCTTATTTTCTTTTTGGTAATTATTATTTTGCTCACGCAAAAGTTAATGCATCCAGTTATAACATCATGGTCAGCGATGCTTGCTTCATCAGCTATGTCGGAAAAAATATCAGGATTATTATTTAAAACTAAGTCTAGTACATTGGCAGAGGTTTCAGTGGATCGTGTTGGTTGACTAATAAGTTGGCTTAATGAAAATTCAAGACAAGTGCTGACAAAGGTATGTGCGGCCGCATCCATGGCCGATACGGAGAGCATCGACCAATCGATATTGGGAAATTGGAATCGCCAAATATGATAATTGCCGACCTCGGAAAAAGCGCACACACCTCGCTCAGCACTGGATGATACTCATCGGAAAACGCGCCAGACATGTCGGGTGTACGGTAACAAACGCCAATGATAACACCAAATGCAGCACCCTTCATGGAAATCCAAATACATTCAAGAAAAGAATCGATAATGATGGGTGCGGCACTGAATTCTTCCTTTATCGCGATGAGCACACCGCCCCCTCTACGCTGTTGCCTATCACATCGAAAAAACTTGCAAGTGGATTCACTCGTAAAGATGCTGTTATCGTGTATGGCGTTGTTAGACCAGGTCTTGGTAAGGAACACTAAAGAAGCTTGGAATGAATCGATGAGCGATGAGAGTGCAATACCATTAGCGACAACACTTCTAGGGTTGGTGTATAAAAAGAGACGCGACAATGTCTTCGAAGTTTTCAATCGGTTGGGATGCAGTTCATCTTATATTTGGCGACAACTTTCGGTGACAGTGCAGCCAAGGCTACAGAGCCGAGTCACACCTATTTTGCTACGCTCCTGTATGTAGTTCCCTGCCGACATCATGTTTACGCTATTCAGGTTTAACAAAAATGTTACAGTAACCTGGTCTTACTTAATGCAAGAAATAACTTAAAAATCAAGAAATACGTTGCCATGTTGAAGGAATTTTGTTTCACGCTATTCCATGCTGTGTGGTTTTTTGGCGTCCTCATCTCTTTCTCACCACCTTTAAACGAATATGGCGTCCTCAAGCTGCAGCAAGTCAACGTCGCCGGCGGATGCACGTCCAAAGCGTTCCGTGACCCCACCCGCCATGCTTCTGTGGCAAGATTTGTCGAAAGCAAAGCTCTCCCCGCAGGCCAAGAAAGTCGTGTACAACGTTTACGCGCAAGTATGCAAAAGCGACCTTAGCTGGCTATCACAGACGCATGTCGGAAGGTGGGAGAGCTGCCTTGGATTACCGAACGCTAGGTGTACCGGATTAAGCTCGACGCACGCTGTGGCACCTTGAAGTCACCGAAGCCCGAACTGCCGAGGCTCCCAGCTGCACACACCAGCGCCAGAAAAGGAAGAACGAGGATGCAACTTCAGGACAGTTTCTCCCTAGCCGCTCTACGAAGAAAAGTGCATCAGTATTTCATGCGAAATGAAATTCCGACAGCCGCAAAACTTGCTCAAGATGTGACCAGTGACAGCGACATGCATATGCCTAAAATGCATGTACGTATAATGACAGAGCTGCTCAGCGACATTACGGTTTCTTTACGCAGGCGAAAGAGAAACTCTGCTCGCCTGGAGAGAAACGACGTCAACTTGTGGGGCGGCTGTATCTGCGTACGCTCCAAGAACTTAGTACGCAAAAGCGGTATGTACAATAATCGGACCTTTTTTCCAAATTTTACAGTGTATGGATGAATAAGTGATTTTTATCATCCCGTAAAGCTGAACGTTTAGTGTTCTGTTAAAGGATTTTTACCGTGACGAAAAAGACGCTAATTGAGTTTGGCTCTAATTGCCACCATAAAAAGTAGTAGCGTACCAAGCTTTCGCTGCTCACAGAACCGTATGTTCACAAGCGCAAGTGTTCTTGCTTGACAGTTAGGTGCGTTGTTTGTCCTCGCGGAACAGACATTCAGGTTAGCGTTGCAACTGGTGGCGTTTTTTGTGGCCGACTGTCGTGCATCACCAGGTTTATATGCCCGCTGTGCAGCTCACGCCAATTACTTGGCCAGCATTGGTACGCTGCGCGGAATAACATGCTTCGCTTATTGCGTCTCACGAAGATGCGGTGCCTGGATAGTGTTTATTCATATTAGCTGAGCAGTGTAAATTCACTCAGCCCTTCGCCCGTCTTGAGAAATCGCAAGCTACCTGGCGACAAGCTTCAATTCTTTTACTTGTTTGTTTCTTTTTTGCAGGCACATAAACTATCTTGACGAAACTTCGATCAACGCTGGACATAACAAGGAAAACGTCTGGTAGGACATGAACGTCTTTACAGGCGAGGATGCTTTTCGGGAAGGTCCTAGAACAGACCTACGCGCACCCAGTTGCAAAGGCGGCAGGCTGATCTTACTTGACGCGGGTGGCCAAGATGGCTTCGTAAATGGTGCTTCTCTGGTTTTCTGAGCAGCGAAAAGAGCTGGTGGCTGCCACAATTAAATGCATGGCCCACGGTTCGAGAAATGGTTCTCTAAGCAGTTTCTACCAAAGATCGAACAATGCATGCAGCATTGTAGTAATGGAAAATTCACCCTAGCACAGTGTTCACCTTGAAAAGGTACCGACAGCATGAAGACACATTGTTGACATTCAGTCTTGGTTAACCAAGAAAGCCATCGCATTTTCTCACCATCAATAAAAGCCACAGTTGCTGGATCTCGTTAACCAATACAAGATGGTGCGTTCGGCCTATCAACGTGGACGTGGTTGCTAAGTCTGCCGGTAACGACGTCGTAAGGCTTGCTTCATACCACTGCGAGTTGCATCCAACCAAACTGACTTCGAGCCAGGTGAAATGTTGTCTAGCGGCTAACAGTACCGCCTTCACCCTTGCAGCTGTCGAAAAGTTGCAGTAGGAAAGCATCAATTTCGTAACGGCAGAGGAGTGTCTTAGGGGGTGTTCTCTTATTCAGAGGATTGAAGAGGAATTCCGGCAGCGTGAGGGCGTTATTGATGCAAGCCTCGCAGTCTATAGATTTCACTCGTATGAGATACTAGCAGCTCAAGTGACGCGAGTGATAGTGAGATTAGCACAATGGAAGATCCACTGTGAATGCGGGCACGGTCGCAGAAGCTTCCGCAACATTGTGTTGTGTGCTTGGGCTTTAGTGTCAAGGTTTTAGTAATCACGTTACATATGAAATATTTGATTGAGAGGTTTGACGTTCCAAAACCATAGTATGAAACCTAGGAACAGCGTAGAGCTCCACCATGGAACAATGTTTGCAACTTTATGATTTCTTTTACTTTTTAAAGCTTTCCCTTAAGCTTAACGAAGCATGCGTGAAAAATGCGGGAACAAATGCGTTCCTTGACGTCGACCAAAATTTAATGTATGGGCACTTCTACATTTTGCCCTCATGGAAATTTAGCCGCAGTGATTGATCCCGCAAGCTCGCGCCTAGCAGCGCATGGCTGCTAAGCAGTCGTGGTGGGCAAAACACATGTGCATTTCGATGGTAACATAATAGTTATGGGAATAGTTATGAATAGTTCTCGCTTGCAGCAATCATTTGGAAAGAAAGGTTGTGTAAATAAAGACGTTGGCTTTGCCGCTTGGAATGAAACACATCGTATATATAGAATATGCTGCCAAGCGCATAGTCGGAGACATTTTCCCAAAGTTACATAAATAGTCTATTGTGCATAAGAGTTCAACTGTAGTTGTGTTCGTACATAGCTACAAGGGTAATTACCTAAATTTTATGGTTGACCGCGAAACAACAATTTTGAAGTATTCATGTATAAGATATACCTATGAACTTTCGATAAATATGATTCCTATGATTAATCTTTACAGTGCCTTAGCGCAGCTAACACACATCTAGCACATGCAAGCACGAAAGCTGTAATCAAAAACGCCCATTCGCGGCAATGGGTCATTAGCCATTAAGTTGAGCAAAGACTACTTTCAAAGGCCTTCAGATCAGTAGAGCTAGATGACACCTCGAAAGACCGACCGCAATCTTCACGGCAAGATTTAAGGTTCATGACTGCACTTACGTTAAGCCCTTCTGTGATATGCACCAATGCTCACGGGACGTAATTATGGGCCTAGACTTCGTAAGCCAACACGGGGAAGTCATTGCCTTCAAGTCCAAATCTATAACGCTCTCCAGATCAAGCGTTAGGGACTCCACCCGTGCAGGTACATAGATTTAGGTGCAGGTTAAAGAACCGCAGGTTGTCGAAATTATTCCCGAGTCCTTCATTACGGCGTGCCTCATTATATCAGGTCGTGGTACGTGGACGTAAAATCCCACAATGAAGTTATTTTAACTCTAGATCAAGCAGTACTACCGAAGGGGATTGCCAACACACACCTACGGAGACCGTACCTCGCCATACATAACCTACTACAAGACGCGTGGTTTTGCCTTTCAATGTGCCTCTCCTCCATAAGTGCTCCTTATATGTATCTTTTACCAGTTGGCACTTAATACTTCGGCTAATTACCATGCCTATACTTCCCTCTTTCCTAGAGTGAACCATTATGTTACAACTCTCCCATGCGAAATTCTGAAAAACAGGCGCTGCTCCAAATGTCGTGCATTCGTTTCGGTGAAGGCGTGTAAACCTATACTACCGTCGATCCGCTGCGTTTTGAATTTCAAGCCATGTTTCCTGCCTGCGGCCACCCTACATGTTCATGTAGCAAATTTTACCTTCTTTATAGTTATCCTTTGTACATCTTTCTAAAATCTGGTCTACTACTGTTCTTTGCTGGTGTGCCGCTCCATTAAAATCCTAATGCACCTTTGTGTTTTCCTGGAGCCCAATTAAAGTGCTATTGCCCACGCCGCGAATCGTCGTCCATTTGGTGTTGGTGGACTGTCACTAAAATGGGCCCTGTCACGCAGAAATGCGCATTCATAGCTTGTTCGGCGCACTTCTTAGTTGGTGTCAACGACAGTAAAATTCATTGCCTTAGCTAGCATCGAAATGTACTTTTTTAGCGCAAGCACAGCCCTTTCAGTTGCATACCCCAGTCTTTCAGCCTCTTGAACCATGCACAATGCGATTTGCACTTCTTTTGAAACCGTAGATCGGTAATCCCAACGGTTATTAGTTTCGCAATCCTTATCCCCCGTGTCTAAAGAACGTCAATGACTCCGCCCGTTATCACCGCTAGATACTTATCTTCGATAGTTGTCCTCATATCTCATTTGACTTTCACTATTAATTACCTAATCTATTTCACAGACAACGAGCTGAAACATCTCCAAATCGTTCCGTAGCTCGTGACAGCAAGACATTGAGCGCCGCGCCGGTTCGAATAAGCCAGATAGGAGGAAAGTCACGCCAGGCGACTTTTTCCCCTCGCCCTAGGAATAGGTCACGAAAAAATAAACACACGTGCAAAGAAAGTTTGTAGAAATGTTGATGAGGTCACGCAATCTTTAATAACAATTCTTCCGCGCGCATGGTGTCCATAAGTAACTTATTTTTGACGGCAGATGTGAATGCCGCTGCCAAGAGGCAAAATGAAATATTCATATGCGTCATAGACATACTCAATTGCACCTCTACTTTTACTTCTGAGTCAACCCAAGTCACAACGAAATGTCCCTAAAGTTTGGATAAATGTCTTGCGAAGGAAAACATTAAAGTACATATGCCTTCATTCTTGGTGCATGTTAACTGAAGAAGCATTATAACATCTCGTGGAGAACTCAGTGACATTATACTCTTCTACAATATTCAAGACATCCTACTTTGCAATGCCTATAGCGCGCCTCGTGGTACTTATTCGAGGAAACTGAGGCCTAACCCCAAAAGCCCTATAATAACTACACATGTTTTGATGGGTGTCAGTATATACTGAGGCCACTGAAAAAAAGTTACTACATGAGAGCCAACTTTTGTACCTGCCAACTTGCCACAGCGAAAAATTTATGTGCGTGCGAAAATAAGATATGGGTGAGTAACTTCGAGTTCGTTTAGGGTGTGCTGAGTTGTCTACATACGTTTGTTGCAGCACACACACGCCTCATCCTGATACGAATGTTTCCATCATTTTTTTTTTGTCTTTCTTCAGTTAGTTCTGGCCTAAAGCAGTCAGCCGCTGCGCTTTGTGTTTTCGTAGAAATATTCGCGATATGTTTGTGTATGGTGGCACTCGCTAACACACCCACGATCAGTTCTAGTAGTAACACATAGATAACACAGAAAGTGGATGGGAAAACGGCGCCGCGGTAGTTCAATTGGCAGAGCATCGCACACTCATCGACAGCTTGACTTGCTGCTTGCGGTGTCGGCGCTGATAAATGTGATGGAATTTTTGAGACCGTGCCTTCGATTGTTGTGTAGAAAAGTGTGTTCCTACCTTGATGTGTCGTCTCTATTGAATGCAGAACTGCACTGTCGTTGTAAAATTTATCCTCCTTAGCTATTGTGCTACCCAGGGGTATGTGGCACTTTTGAAGTAGATTCTAGTCTCACTATAGACTCCAAGTGATGGCACGTCGCCTGGAGCCCGAGCTCACGTGGCTGGCCCGGTTGGCCCTTAAGATTTGTTAACGTTTCGAAATGTTATCAACAAGTCATTCTGTTCAGAGAAGGGTCAAACCCTGGTCACCTTTCTTAGCAGGCATGCTTTATTGTTTAATTTAGCCCAGAACGCTGACAGAATTCGCGTTCCAACTACGTAGGCTCGCCACAGGATCGACACGGCGTCCGCGCATCCCATAAGTCCTTACAGCGTGTGCGCGTTGGAGCGCAAGATTGTCACTTCATGCAAGAATCCCCTAGCTTTGGGATGCCCTCGTCATCCTCGTGCAAAAGAAAGACGCGTACTCGAGGCATTGGATCGCCCACCAGCGTCTCAATTAGGTACCAATAAAGGATGTATATCCACTTCGCGGTATCGACGTTATCGACAGTCTTCACTCCGCATCCTGCTCTTCATCTGTGGACCTCTAATCGGTCTACTGGCAGATATCCATGCATTCAACCGGCAAAGAGAAAACCGTTTTTGTGACACCAGACGTCTTGTCTGAATTCGACGTGATAGGTTGGTTTGCAAGGTTTGCAAGGTTTGCAAGGTTTGCAAGGTTTGCAAGGCGACGTTCGCAAGGTTTATGGACCCGGACTGCGCAGCCTGAATTTGGAGATTTGTTTTTGTTACTTTGAAGACTTCGTGACTTTTACAGAGCGCAGTCATCCACTCGACGCTGTATCGACATGCCTTGAACGAGCGGCCCCTACCCTATACTCAGAAGAATGGCAGTTTCGCCAACAAGAGGCGCTAGTATTTAGACACGTGGTGGACAAGCATGATGTATTACGAGACCCACAAAAGGTCGCTGCAGTGAACGGCTTTATGCAACCGCAGTCAAAACGCGACCTCAGAAGTTTCTTGGGTGTTGGGTCATTGTTCATAGTCTTGGAATTTTGTGCCCAAGAGGATGAAAGATAAAAGTAGAATGCTGGGAGGTGTGCCCAGCATTGTCGACACAGCCTACCTGCTAACATCATTATTGCGCAAGGACAAGCCTTTCCCCTGGACAGTGGATTGCTATTCCTGGGGGCTATAACGTAAAACTATTGCAGACTTTTCTATTCCAATTCTGCTATCAGCCCTCCATGATTGGTCAAAAACTTTTTTCGACCACCCCCACTTCACCTGTCTGTCACGCGAAGTCACGAAAACCGCGATACCTCCCCATCTGAAATGATGTGTACACACTGATTATGCATGATTTGAAAGAAAAAAGAAAACAGGTATTTATGATTCGACCCCTTTTCGCCATTAGCCCCCGGCTATTGGTCAAAAGCTTTCGGGCAGCACCCACTTCACCTCCCTGTCACTCGACGTCACAAAAACCGCAAAAACTCACCGCATCAAAGTGACGTGTACGCGATAAAGATGCATTAATAGGCTGAACAAAACAGAATTTTCTACGGAATAGCCGCAGACTGCCCCGTTCCAAAAGGAATAAATGATGGCTGCTGACGATCGCTCAGACGCCGGCTACTCGCACCTGCCGGAGAGCATGGTGTATTTGCGTATAACAAAACTCCTTGCGTGGCCGTGTAACGTTTTCGAGCACTTTCGGCATGTTTACAACCTCATTCTGCCAACTCTTCTTTGCTGAGGGTCAGTTTTAGCGTCATTCTTAAGCTTCCGTTGCATGCCGCCGCGATTTTCGACTAGCCACCACAAGCTAAGTACAAGAAAGCCGACCAATCGCAGACGCCGGCACCACCCTCTTCATCCGGTTATCGATTTTCAGTGCACTGGCTCTGCCCCAGTGAATCCCTCTCCACTTGAGCGTTCTCCTCGCCTCTTCTCAGCCAATTAGATACGACAAGCCGCTCAGTGTAGGCAATGTTATTCGTTTTTCAAGCAAACAAAAGTGACCTCCTTTGAACGGGGAGAGCGTTTGATTGGCCTGTTAAGACAACCCCGCGGGTGACCGCCCGGTGCTTGCGTTGGTGGTTACGCAAATTTGACGTCAGGAGATCGGAATAGGAACATATTGGAATAGTTCTACGTTATAGGACCCCTGCTTTCGTCAACTGAAGTTCCTGCTCTCTTCCCGACCCATACTTCGTCATTTTGACCCATCTGCCACAACACAATTGCACAACGACGCGAATGAAATTGGCCTCGGCGCCGTGCTTGGCCAGCGTTTTGGGCTTAGTCTTTTCATGACTCTGCCAGTAGTGCATGGCAGCATCGTGGGTAATTTGGCTCATTAAAGAAACGTGGAACAACCTTAGTAAACTCTCCTCCCTTAGACCACCTCGAGAGTTGGAGACCCTATAGAGATAAGCCGAACCACGCTTTCTGTTTTACCTAAAATCTTGTTATGGTCTGCGCACTAGTGCCATTAGCCTCTATAAGCATGCCAAGAACTCTGATGACCTCTGCCCTAGGGATGATATGACCGGAGGTGGTGCGAAGCTTTATATTGACGTTCGAGAGGGGGGCCCAGCCCTTACGTTTGACAACCCTTCTCTTGGGTCTGTACAGCAAATGTTCCGACTTGCTTGGAAATAGTCGGAGTCTGGTTTCGCTAAGGAAAGCCTCGGTGTAAACCACAGCCTATTGAGTACCACACTACTCTACCCTTGCTGCCGCCCGATACCAGACGGTGATATCTGCGTAAAGGGTATGATGTATGCCCTCGACTTGTGAGATCCTCTTGGAAAGCCCACAGAGACCAATGTTTAATAAAAGTGGTGAAATACCGAGCCTTGTGGCGTACCTTTGGAGTCAAGAACGAGGGGTTCTGCTTTGTCATCTCCTATCCTAGTCTTGGGCCCTCCGCTTTTGAGGAAGGAGCTGATGAATGCGTGGAATCTACGCCTCAATCCAAAACTAGAGATCAATTTGAGAATATGTATGCCCAAGAGATTCTCAATGGCTTTCTCCAGGTCAAGTCCCAGGATTTTCCAGATGTCTGTCGACCTAACGTCGATAATCTGATGTTTGACCAACTTCATGGTGTCCTAGGTCGAGAGCGCCGGCCGGAATTCAATCATTTGGTACGGAAAGAGATATCATAGTATTGCGATTCACTGCCTAATTGCAATTTCTCCTTGCTGGATCATGCTGCTACAAAGGAGAACGCTATTTACGTAAGCTCAATAGGCACAATGAAAAGCCACAAATCTTCACTGCTCGGTTGCTTCCTCAGTGACAACGTACGGGCCTGAAAGCTGTGTTAATTCAAACGTGGCACAATAGAGATCAGGGGCCCTATAACGTAAAACTGTTCCAATATGTTTTTATTCCAAACTTCTGACGTCACATTTGCGTGACCACCGACGCATGCATCGGGCAGTGACCCGAAGGGTTGTCTAAAGAAAGCAAGCAAACGCTCTACTCGCTTATAGGAGGTTACTTTTGTTTGCTTTAAAAACGAACAACATTGCCTACACTGCGCGGCTTGTCTTATCTAATTGGCTGATAAGAGGTGAGGAGCACGCTCAAGTGGAGAGGGAGTCGATGGGGCCGAGCCAGTTCACTGATAACCGGGTGTAGAGGGTTGTTCTGGCGTCTGCGATTGGTTGGCTTTCCCTTACTTAGCTTGCTGTGGCTGGTAGAAAATCACGGCGTCATGCAACGGAATCTTAATAATGCCGCTAAAAAGGATCCTCGGCAAAAAAAAAGTTGGCTCAGGGAGGTTTCAATCGTGCCGAAAGTGCTCGAAAACGTTACACGGCCGCGCAAAAATCTTTAATGTACACAAATAAACTCATGCTCCCCGGCAGGCGCGAGTAGACAGTGCCTGAGCCATGTGCAACAGCCATCTTTTATTCCTTTCGGAACGGGGCAGCCTGTGGCTATTCGCAGAATAATTCAGTTTTGTTCGGCATATTAATACATTTTTAACGCGTACACGTCACTTCGACGCGGTGAGTTTTCGTGGTTTTGTGACGTCTACTGACTGGCGGGTGAAGTCGCTTCAGCGCGAAAACTTTTGACCAATAGCCCAGAGCTAGCGGTGAAAGGTCGATGAATCAGATATAACTATCTTTAGTTTGTGCAGCTCAATCATGCATAATGAGAGTGCACACGTCTTATCAGGTGGGAGCTATCGCGGATTCCGTGAGGTCCCGTGATTGACAGGCGAGGTGGGGGGTGGCCCACAAAAGTTTTTGACCAATCACGAAGGCCTGATTACAGAATTGTAATCGAACAGTTTGGAATAGCTTTACGTTGTAGAGCCCCAGTGCTATCTTGGTGAGTCAGAAGCGTAGTCGATAGTTTTTATCCAATTAGGATTCTTTTCCCACTTCAGGTATTCTCAGGTTATCTATCTATCTATCTATCTATCTATCTATCTATCTATCTATCTATCTATCTATCTATCTATCTATCTATCTATCTATCTATCTATCTATCTATCTATCTATCTATCTATCTATCTATCTATCTATCTATCTATCTATCTGATCCCTTACTTTGACGAAGTGACCACTAGTTTCTGCGAAACTGGGTCACTGTGCATTCGCTCACGGTCGTGGCGCTATCGTGGTCCTTCCATTGTCCTCATCCAAGCTGCGTCGTTTGTCTATCGTCACGCCATCATCATCACCCTTCCCACGCCGACCCACAAAACCGAGTTGTATAATCGATTGGGAGACTAGGCGTGAGCTCGAGATCTTATCTCGAGTCCTGTATTGCCGCCGTCATCACACCGTTGTCATCATACAGTCGTCTTCATTCTTCATCAGACATTCGTGATGCCATTGTGGTCGTTGTACAGCGGTCACTCCCAATTCTTCGTCCGACTCTCTTCACGCCGTATTGACGCCATCCTCCTCATAAACTCGTCATCTCATTGTCCTCAAACAGTTGCAATGACACCGACGCCATTGCGTTATCATCATACCGTCGTTGTCATGCATTCTCGGTCATATCGTCATTGGAATGCAATTGTCTTGTTACTTGGTCGCCATTATGATTTTTCGTTATCTCATCCTCGCCCTGCCGCAATCGTCACGCAGTTGTGATCAACCCATTGATGCTATGCCGTTGTCGTCACGCTGTAGTTTTATAGCGAAGCTTCCTTTGCCTCTTCTTTTGGCTTTCCCACTGCTGCTGCTGCTGCTGTGGGCTGCGGTCGCGCATACCGCGTCGGGGGGTGCTCAGCCCGTGTATATAAATGACAGTGGGAGTAAGAGAGAAAAGCTGACGGCAGAAACTCGTTTTCACCCACCCACGTCGAATGCGCACAATGCCCTGTGGAGCTCCTTGGCCGTCACCACTTAGTCGCTTGACAGCTGTATTTATCCGTGACTCCCCTCAGAGGCATTGCAGAAACTGCAGCGCTAATATTTCTACTAACGCGCGAGCCCACATGGGACGCAGATAGACCTGTAGAGATGAGAAGAAAGAGAGGGAAAGGAGGCAGTCCCAATATAAGAGAGGGGGAGGTTACAAGAGAACCTCACTATCATACGACAGCGGTTGCGGGGAAACAGCTTAAGTTCGAGATACGGTACACTACATTGCTTCTATTCCCGAAAAATAAACGCCATGCGAATACGTCAAGCGCGCAACTTACGCAGTGCGTGCAGAAGTAGAGCCACATTAATTAAAGGACACAACAGGGCCCAGGAGACACTTCGGAAGCGGTCGACCTTCAAATCAACACTTTTGTGACCGCCCCATTAGCTTTGGCATTGGCATTGCTAAAGGTCGTAGATTCGATGCCAATCGCGTCAGCCACATTTCGCTGGGGGCGAAATAAGAAGCGCACGTGCACTTAGATTTTGGGGCAAGTTAAATAACATCACGGTGTAAAAATTAATCCGGAGTCCGCCACTACCGCTTGTCTCCTAATCCGAGTGTGGTTTTGGAACGTAGAGCTCCATAATCCAATTCAAACTTAATACTTCTGCCACAATGCGATGTGCCATGTGTGGAAATGACAACGTTCAAACCTCTCAGAAGATATCAAATATGCCGCACAACAACACGTCAAGAAAACACCTTTCCCTGTGTGCTCTGTGTACTACGCAGACAAACAGCAGTCGGGCACGCAAGGTAACGTTTAACATCATTTCACCATTATCATGTTAGCCTAGAAATTGAAGAAATTAGGTTTTAGCCATCAGCATCACCGCCAATTATCATCAATCAAAGAATCCAGCACGGAAAGGTTCATACACATTCCCACAATGCGTTGAGTCTGCATATTTTTTACCTACGTCATCCCTTCGGAAACACCAACTGAGTGTCGTCATAGTGCCTTCGTCATTCAATTGACGTGGTCACGGCACTATCATCGCCTCCAAAGCCAAGGAAGGTAGCTCACGTACCCGTAGCAGGAGAATAGCGCACTCTAGCTGTGCGCGACCTGATCTGCCGCAGCATCGGCCGCTCCGCAAATCCCGCGGCACAATGACTAGCCGGCCTAAATAAACAGTGGTAGCGGCAGCTACCTCTGCGCACCACCTTCCACAAGTTGTTGACCCGGAAGACCGAGCCCAGCCACGCCAGCATCGACGCAGCGACTCTACCAAGACGAGAGTTACGTGGCCTCACGTGGTCCGGCAGGCATTCCAGTGTTGTAAAGTTTTCGTTAATCCTAGAATGGACATGCCGGACATCTGGTTCATCCAGCTGGACAGCCACTGCCGTGTAAACTAAGTTCCAGGGTGCGTTCCGGGCTCCGTCAGCCACGCCCCGGCCCCGAATTCTACGAGGACTTGCGGCCAGCCGTTCTTGCTCACTACGCCGCCTCGAGAGATAACTCATAACAGCTCTCGCCATTTCAAGCGTCGCGTCATACCGCTTTTTTTCGTCCCAAATCGCCTGCGTCCACCCGCGCCCATCGACAGCACATGCCGGCCCTGACCTCAAACCTCTACTCGGTCCGTGAACCTCCTCCCCATCTCAAAGGCAGCTGCGCGACGACTCTTTCCAGTGAACTAGGCCAAACGCAACCGCTTTCTGCTTTTACACGGCCTGCCGCTCTTCGTCCTTTGACGTTTGCGCAAGCTATCCGCTTTCTGTTAAGGGGCGTCTTACTCATCAGCGATTCCGAGGTTCTCCCAACGGTTCCATTAGGCGCCAATTTCGCTCTCGCAAGCAAGGCGACTACACAAGGCGATGCTTTCTGCGACCACGGCAAGCTTGATGCTATCGGCATTTCATATTAGGTAACGAGCCGCAGCAAGCCAACATTAAGATGTTATGGGCTCGCACTTACAGCGGACCTATTATTTAGTGAAGTTTTGCAGGATCAGCTCTCCCATCTCGTTTCTTTAGCTCGAGAATCACTTCTATGTAAAGAACGTGAATGATCAAAAGCTCCACTATCTCCATACAAGTCGCGAGCTGCCAGACAGCCTTCTCTTGAAGCTCCTAACTCTACAGGCCCGGGCATAAAGAAAAAAAAACCTGCGGCAAGTCGCGATTCCGTACTAGGGCATCACTGTGACTGCGCCTCGCTGACAACCTACGGTGCTGGTGATGCCTGGTACATTTATCTCGGACTCTGTGAAGGCGCCACTACCAATGACAACAGCATTTGCTTTCCCTAGCCCCTCTGAACGAAGCCCAGGCAAATTACGCAACAAACAAGCAGCGGCCAGATTGATCAGGTCTTGCTGGTCCTTACAATACGTCGCCCTGTACAAGCGTATCGGCAACTGATATGGTGACCCAGGATGGTACAGCAAGAGCAAGAACACACACTAACGACACTTGCAGTTCTCGCCCACTGCCACGGTTGCCCACCATTCGAAGACACGGTCTACGGTGTTGTTCGGCACAACGGCCTGAACTCTCGGCAGGCGCCAAGAACTGGCCGATATCGTTCAACTCTACTTGCCGAGTGGCCCTCTACTGGTCACGCAGATGTCGACAACGCAAAACGACTCTCTGAACGCATTAGACAATGCGCCCTGTGTCCGGACACTCTTAGTCACAACCACCAGAAAGTTATTTGTGCTCTTCGCCGCAGTAGTGTCTTTACGTCACTTGTTAACCGGCCCTACGAAGTACGACTCATGTATATATGCTTGCAGTGTCTTCTTTCTATAGTTTGCAGTGTCTTCTATCTATACGCGCACCTTCATCGCCTATTTCAATAGCGCTTCGCACTAGGAGGGAGACTCTTTGGCAGCGCGACTATCGCGTCCAACCCTTTCCTTAATCTTAGATTGAACATAAACACGTAATGACGAATGAGCTCATTTGCCTCATCAATTTACTACTAGAAAACAAAGTATGTCAGATCTACACGTTCTTTAATATATGAAGAAATGAAATGCGTGGTTTGGCAGATTTAACGATAAAGAAAAAGATTACAATTTTCTAGAAGGTGATGCTTTCAAAGAGAGAAGGAGAGAGCGGGGCATTCTGAAGAGGAAGATGCACGATTTTCTGCAAACCATGAGGGAGCACGTCATAGCGCTACACCACATAGAACGGTCACTCAGCGCCTGAGGGAAGGTGAAGAGAACATAAAGAAGCGCAATACCAACATTTAGCATTTCGCTCGAGCTCGTCACACGGTTTTCTCACCGAAGCCGTAGGCAGCCACGTGCGACTCAGGAAGCGAAACGACTGCTTCAGCGCAGCGACAATTGCGCACTGGTAGATTCAAGGTAGTTCACACCTCTGGAAAAACAGGAACGACGAGCAGCCCAGTTGCACGCGTGGCACGTCGATGGGCCCGCCAGACCAGTTTGACAAAAATCCGTGGGGCGCTGGAGCGAGCTGTATAAAGCTGAGGCGCGATGAAATTAACCATAAGTGTCCGTTCTGTTCAGGCCAGCGTGGGCACCACGAGGCCTGCATCAGCCTGCACATTCAACAGGGACGCTTATGTATGTGCGCGCAACAATCGCACCAGCAGTGGAAGGGCATGACGGTGCGTCCAATTGGCGTCGTCATACTAAAACGAGAGCATTAAGTACCCCGTGTCGCAGAAACCTGGTGTTGGCGTCCTGGGTCGACCATCATTTCGGCAAAAGTTGCTCCAAACCATGCAAACTGAACCACGCAGACCCTCCGTGTAGCTCAAAGAAGAGACTGAACTCATTAACTTACTCAAGTAGGTCAGAACAATAGAAAAGTACAACTTACACACAACCCTGACATGATAGCTTTGGTGTGTAATACATAGACCGGCCACGGCGTTGGCGATTTGCGCGTGTAGGCGTGCGCAAGTTTTTGAGGCCGCAGAGCGTCGTGCCGGGTTCCTTGCAACACCTCTAGATCGCGCTCGCCTCCGCCCCATCGTGGCCCAAGCAAGAGGCCGCGTTTCTACCAGAAAGCTCGCCTTGGTGCATAGCAGAAAGCTCGCCTTGGTGTTCCGGGTGAACACTATAGTTACATAAGCTGCATTTGCCGGGAAGCGGGAGAAACAGTCAGGGATCTTTGAATGTTATCGAGCTTTCCTTTTAAAGGCGAAGCTTCAGCGTCCTCCAAATTTTTGTAACAAATCCCACTGCGCATCTGCGGTGACCTTTTAGCCCTCCACGAGGCTGGCCGCGCGCGTGCGTATAATTGATATCACCACATAATTGTTGCTGTTCTCTGGTTTATTCATAAGAAACAAGCACTATCGTTAATTTTCACCAAGTAGCAAGACATTTCACCTACATATGTGTTGGACGTCGCTCCTTTTCATTTTCCTTAACAATATATCCTAAAGCCTATAAGCTTTTCTGGCTCTGTCACCCGTTTTCGTGTTCGCTGGCCGGTGTCGGTTTGGCAAAATCACGGATAAAAGTATTCGTCCTCTAGCGCAACCAGGTAAGGACCTTCACCCGAAAGCCTGCACTAAATGCGTCATATACAATCTAAGAACCATGGGCGCCAACGAAGTTCTCACCAACTCATGAGGCAGATATGACACTAGCAACGAGAGGAGGAATAAACTTTCATTTGCGACAGCACACTTGAGACCTAGGCGTCTCTACCTAGACGAAGGCCTCGAACGCTTGGGCCTTCAGCATCTTCGCTCTGCTGAATGGCCTTAAATTGGCTTTCCGATGCACAGCTGAGCAACGTGGTCTCCTATTGCTCTCTGGTCTTGTGTATTTTATTCTGTGTGGGTTTCCGAGGACAAGCCCAAACCATACATGTTGTAGGTCCGCCTTGTCAGAATCTACATCTATCCGTGTAAAGGTCCGTGTATGTGCGGTGCTGGCCACCGGGATTGGACATGTATCTGTCTGTAAGAGGCACCATGCCGTCACTTGCCGTCTACTTAGCAAAGAGTGTGCCGGGGGGAAACGGGCTCTTCCCACTGTTTGGTGATCTCGTTAAAGGTGGTCATCGCGAAGCTAAAATTTTTTCTCAAATTTCATGAGCATTTTTGGCTCTTGCAGAGAGCTTTGTAGATAAGTCTAACGAGAGACAAAGCGAAGGTCGACTTCAGCGGCGTTTTAGAGACGACGTGTGACATCGTCTAGCAGATTTCTGCCTCTAGACGTATAGTCTGGCCTAGGGCCATCAGTTCTGACGTGAGAGCTTTGGAGCGTTTTAAGTTTAGACACCGTGATGGATCGCTCAGGAAGGACGCCTCTCCCCTTCTGCCGCCACCCTTTCTCCCTGTGGCGCTGCAGGGGAGCGCTCCGGCACAATTACAACGGAAGCGATGAACAGCTCCGTCATCTTCAGAATACGCAATTGGAGAAATGCTAGCTAAATGCCCTCTATGGCACACATACATAACTTCATGGGCGTTATTTTTTTTATAAGGCAAATAGCTTTCTGGAGGCATTCGATTATTTGTTTACGTTGGCGATCATCATTAATAGCTTGTACACAATGTTACTCCTGATAACTAAGTTTTGAGTGTTACTTTTGCATATATGCAGAGCAAAGAAAAATTTTTGAAATTTCTTCGACGAGCACCCTGGTGTGCACGTTAAAAGACTGTCTTTTCTGATTTTGGCTTCTAGCGCGAAGGGAAACACGGACACAGAAAGGAGCAGACAGGACGAGCGCCAACTCTCAACTAAATTTTTATTAAAACGAAGAACACATATATAGGTGATTGCAAAAACCGTAGCATAAGAACATGACAAGGTAAAAAGCATCAGTTAAACATATCAGGGGGTATGGAAGTCAAAGAACAAAAATTACTTCAGATTAGTACACGTATTGCGAAGGTACTGAAATTCGCAGTCTAACAGAGACAACGAAGCATGACTGACGCAGGTGTCTCCTAATCTTTTTATGTGGAATGCCTCGATAATTTCCCGCGTGCTTTGGCATCTGTGTCTAGAAAGAATTCTTGTGTCTTCAAAGAAAGGTTTGTAACCACAATCGAAACAATGTGCCGCTAAATGTGATGCATTAGGGTTGTTTAGTGAATGTTTCAGTTCTTTTAGTCTAATGTTAATGCACCTGCCACTCTGTCCAATGTAAGCTTTCCCACACTCGAGTGGAATCTGATAAACTATACCCGTGTTGCAAGGCACTAAAGGGGACACACGTTTAACTCCGCAGTCATCTTTTCTTTTTGTGCCTTCCTGTTCAAGTCTCCTATTTATCAAAGGGCACATGTCAGACAACTTGCGTGGGGCCGAGAAAACGGTATTGACGTGATACCTTTTGGCCACATTCCTTAAACCATGGGATAATTTATGTATGTAGGGTACTATAGCAAACTTTGTTTCTTTTTTCTGTTTTTCTTGTTTCTTACCGGGGCTTTTTACCCATTTCACAAGTTTTTCGCAGGTTAGTGATAATAAATGCACGGAATAGCTAGCCTTTGCAAGCCTTTCTATCTGTTGTGAAAAACTTTGTTCCATATTGTGCGGACATGACTTAGTAATGGCAGACCTAAGAGTTGAATAAGGGTGCAGCGGTGGCGTAGAGGTAGAACACCCGCCTTGCGTGCAAGAGGTCCGTGGTTCGAATCCCGGTGCCGCGCAATTTTCCACCGGATTTAAAAAAAAAATCCGCGTGTTGATAAAATTGCATAAACAGGCCTGGAGTGTGGCCTGATCCCGGTGACCAGAACCGGTAACGCACTCCCTCACCAGAGCAGGATTGGCCACCCTGGTGCAGTACTTGGCCACAACCGCCTATATGAACACAACAATCAAACCCCGGCCCTCAGTCCCCAGCAGCTGCGAAGCCACTGACCACGGCGGCGGTCAGACCTGCGACGCTGCAGAGGGTGCTAAGAAACCCTGGCTCCGGACAGGCCGCCATTGGAATATGAACCTGGCAACGTTTAACGCTAGAACGTTATCTAGTGAGGCGAGTCTAGCAGTGCTATTGGAAGAACTAGAGGGCAGTAAATGGGATATAATTGGGCTCAGTGAAGTTAGGAGGCCAAAAGAAGCATATACAGTGCTCAGAAGCGGGCACGTCCTGTGCTACCGGTGCTTAGCGGAGAAACGAGAACTAGGAGTCGGATTCCTGATTAATAAGAATATAGCTGGTAACATAGAGGAATTCTATAGCATTAACGAGAGGGTGGCATGTCTTGTTCTGAAACTTAATAAGAGGTACAAAATGAAGGTTGTACAGGTCTACGCTCCTACATCCAGTCATGATGACCAGGAAGTCGAAAGCTTCTATGAAGACGTGGAATCGGCGATGGGTAGAGTGAAAACAGAATACACTATACTGATGGGCGATTTCAATTCCAAGGTAGGCAAGAAGCAGGCTGGAGACAAGGCAGTGGGGGAATACGGCATAGGGACTAGGAATAGCAGGGGAGAGTTATTAGTAGAGCTTGCGGAACAGAATAATATGCGGATAATGAATTCCTTCTTCCGCAAGCGGGATAGCCGAAAGTGGACGTGGAGGAGCCCGAACAGCGAGACTAGAAATGAAATAGACCTCATACTCTGCGCTAACCCTGGCATCATACAAGATGTGGACTTGCTCGGTAAGGTGCGCTGCAGTGACCACAGGATGGTAAGAACTCGAATTAGCCTAGACTTGAGGAGGGAACGGAAGAAACTGGCACATAAGAAGCCGATCAATGAGTTAGCGGTAAGCGGGAAAATAGAGGAATTCCAAATCAAGCTACAGAACAGGTATTCGGCTTTAACTCAGGAAGAGGACCTTAGTGTTGAAGCAATGAACGATAATCTTGTGGGCATCATTAAGGAGTATGCAATAGAAGTCGGCGGTAACTCTGTTAGAAAGGATACCAGTAAGCTATCGCAGGAGACGAAAGATCTGATCAAGAAACGCCAATGTATGAAAGCCTCTAACCCTACAGCTAGAATAGAACTGGCAGAACTTTCGAAGTTAATCAACAAGCGTAAGACAGCTGACATAAGGAAGTATAATATGGGTAGAATTGAGCATGCTCTCAGGAACGGAGGAAGCCTAAAAGCAGAGAAGAAGAAACTAGGAATTGGCAAGAATCAGATGTATGCGTTAAGAGACAAAGCCGGCAATATCATTACTAATATGGATGAGATAGTTCAAGTGGCTGAGGAGTTCTATAGAGATTTATACAGTACGAGTGGAACCCACGATGATAATGGAAGAGAGAATAGTCTAGAGGAATTCGAAATCCCACAAGTAACGCCGGAAGAAGTAAGGAAAGCCTTGGGAGCTATGCAAAGGGGGAAGGCAGCTGGGGAGGATCAGGTAACAGCAGATTTGTTGAAGGACGGTGGGCAGATTGTTCTAGAAAAACTGGCCACCCTGTATACGCAATGCCTCATGACCTCGAGCGTACCGGAATCTTGGAAGAACGCTAACATAATCCTAATCCATAAGAAAGGGGACGCCAAAGACTTGAAAAATTATAGACCGATCAGCTTACTGTCCGTTGCCTACAAAGTATTTACTAAAGTAATTGCAAATAGAATCAGGAACACCTTAGACTTCCGGCAACCAAAGGACCAGGCAGGATTCCGTAAAGGCTACTCAACAATAGATCATATTCACACTATCAATCAGGTGATAGAGAAATGTGCGGAATATATGCAACCATTATATATAGCTTTCATTGATTATGAGAAAGCATTTGATTCAGTCGAAACCTCAGCAGTCATGGATGCATTGCGGAATCAGCGTGTAGACGAGCCGTACGTAAAAATACTGAAAGATATCTATAGCGGCTCCACAGCCACTGTAGTGCTCCATAAAGAAAGCAACAAAATCCCTATAAAGAAAGGCGTCAGGCAGGGAGATACGATCTCTCCAATGCTATTCACAGCATGTTTACAGGAGGCATTCAGAGACCTGGATTGGGAAGAATTGGGGATAAGAGTAAATGGAGAATACCTTAGTAACTAGCGCTTCGCTGATGATATTGCCTTGCTTAGTAACTCAGGGGAACAACTGCAATGCATGCTCACTGACCTGGAGAGGCAGAGCAGAAGGGTGGGACTAAAAGTTAATCTGCATAAAACTAAAGTTGTGTTTAACAGTCTCGGAAGGGAACAGCAGTTTACAATAGGTAGCGAGGCACTGGAAGTGGTAAGGGAATACATCTACTTAGGACAGGTAGTGACTGCTGATCCGGATCATGAGAGTGAAATAATCAGAAGAATAAGAATGGGCTGGGGTGCGTTTGGCAGGCATTCTGAGATCATGAACAGCAGGTTGTCATTATCCCTCAAGAGAAAAGTTTATAACAGCTGTGTCTTACCAGTACTCACGTGCGGGGCAGAAACCTGGAGGCTTACGAAAAGGGTTCAACTTAAATTGAGGACGACGCAACGAGCTACGGAAAGAAGAATGATAGGTGTAACATTAAGGGATAAGAAAAGAGCAGATTGGGTGAGGGAACAAACGCGCGTTAATGACATCTTAGTTGAAATCAAGAAAAAGAAATGGGCATGGGCAGGACATGTAATGAGGAGGGAAGATAACCGATGGTCATTAAGGATTACGGACTGGATTTCGAGGGAAGGGAAGCGTAGCAGGGGGCGACAGAAAGTTAGGTGGGCAGGTGAGATTAGGAAGTTTGGAGGGTCAACATGGCCACAATTAGTACATGACCGGGGCAGTTGGAGAAGTATGGGAGAGGCCTTTGCCCTGCAGTGGGCGTAACCAGGCTGATGATGATGATGATGATGATGATGAAGAGTTGAACAAGCTATCCTCTGTTTACCAAGTTTAGAATGGCAAGAAGAAAATTCTAGCAGTGGCTTCTTGGCCCTAGGCGAATAATGCCAACAGACATGCTCATCCTGGAACGTTAAGCACAGATCTAGAAACTGTTTTTGCTGCCCTGGATAATCTCTAGCGTGAAACCTAAGCCCCACCACATTCCCTAAAAACCTTTAAAATATCCGTAGCTTTCTTGGTGTAGTTATCGCGAGAACAAAACGCCAGATAGTCGTCTACGTATCTAAACGCATGCACCGCCAATTCCTTAAGATTGTTTTGTAGTTTTCTATTAACGCGACTTAGATAAATGTCACTCAAAACTGGCGCAACTTTAGAACCAATACAAACTCCCGATTTTTGTACATACATAAAACTACCCCATTTTACAACGGTATTCCCTATGTACTACAAAAAAAGTTCTAAAAAAGATTCCACGGACATCCCACAGTCCTGAGTAAACCGGAACTCATCATTGTTGAGCGTCAGTGCTTCTTTAACACTACACAGTAGTTACGATTGCGGAAGCGAATAAAAAAGGTATTTAACATCAACACTGATCGTTGAGCATTTACCTGGATTGTTTTCTGTTAGGAAGGCTACAATTTCTTCCGAATGTCTTATCAGGAAGGCGTCATTAAGACGAAACTTGTGAAATGGGTAAAAAGCCCCGGTAAGAAACAAGAAAAACAGAAAAAAGAAACAAAGTTTGCTATAGTACCCTACATACATAAATTATCCCATGGTTTAAGGATTGTGGCCAACAGGTATGACGTCAGTACGGTTTTCTTGGCCCCACACAAGTTGTCTGACATGTGCCCTTTGACAAATAGGAGACTTGAACAGGAAGGCACAAAAAGAAAAGATGACTGCGGAGTTAAACTTGTGTCCCCTTTAGTGCCTTGCAACACGGGTATAGTTTATCAGATTCCACTCGAGTGTGGGAAAGCTTACATTGGACAGAGTGGCAGGTGCATTAACATTAGACTAAAAGAACAGAAACATTCACTAAACAACCCTAATGCATCACATTTAGCGGCACATTGTTTCGATTGTGGTTGCAAACCTTCCATTGAAGACACAAAAATTATTTCTAGACACAGATGCCAAACAACGCAGGAAATTATCGAGGCATTCCACATAAAAAGATCAGGAGACACTTGCGTCAGTCATGCTTCGTTGTCTCTGTTACATTGCGAATTTCAGTACCTTCGCAATACGTGTACTAATCTCAAGTAATTTTTGTTCTTTGATTTCCATACCCCCTGATATGTTTAACTGATGCTTTTTACCTTGTCATGTTCTTATGCTACGGTTTTTGCAATCACCTATATATATGTTCTTCGTTTTAATAAGAATTTAGTTGAGAGTTAGCGCTCGTCCTGTCTGCTCCTTTCTGTGTCCGTGTTTCACTTCGCGCTAGAAGCCAAAATCATGTTACCGTACCAACTCGCCCTACTGTCTATCCGTTTGCATTACTGTCTTTTCTCCTTAGCCTACAGTGGTCAACGAAGGACACATTTGTGATGAAGCTGCTGCTAATGGTAGTCGTTCTTACATGCAAGGTTTCATCTATCACTGCATGTAAGTAATCCGCGCTTGTTTGTTTCTTCACAGGAAAGCTGTAACACCAATCTTTAGAGCCTAACAAGTATCAAGTGGTTTAGTTTTGGCAATAGCTACTGAATAAATGGAGACCCCATACTCGCGGCATATAGGTATTTATAACTGAATAATAAAGGGCCTGGCGGGAAGATAATGATTTCCTTAACTAAATTGTTTTAGTAGAAAGAACACTTCAATTTGCAGCCTACAATATGAACCGGCAGCTGGTTTTTATTACAGACAGAACTGTCTTTCTGGGGGATATTATTATAGGCGCTGTTTCCTAAAACACGACCCGGCTACCCAAGTACCCAGTTGTATGCGTTGATCTGGGCTAAAGCCAGTTGAAATGTTTGGAACGCCTAATTGGGTTAGACAAGAAAATGTAAGTGCTAAGATTATTGAATGCAGCGTAAAATATACACAAGATGTAGCGCAGCATCGGTAAGGACCCTTTGAAAAATATTACTTGCATATTATCATCGTTTGGTATTAAGGACATGAATTTGCGCTCGTGAATGGCCTTGCATTTCTTTCGCTCGTGTCGATGCTTTAGAAAAGAAAACTTTTAACGGATATCAGAAGCGTTTCGAGCGCCAATGCGTAAGGAACGCACTAAATATGATCAGATGAACTGTATCTCATTGACAAGTTTACCAGAAAACAATAGGCAATCAGTAAAACGAAGAACACAACAACGGACGAATAAGGACTCGAGCGAAAGGTAGCAGAATCAGACATGCATTGTGAAAGAAACTGTGAAAACGAGGTAAGAATGGTATTGTTCTGAGGTCATGTAATGGATTTAATAAGTATACCACTGCATTCGAGGTTATTGTGGTAGAAATTATATTACCTACTACTTTGTAATGTGTTAAATGCGAATGCTACTTATTTCTGTTTTTCTCACTGGGGTTATCGAACAATGACTGTAGATTACAAGGTTTAACTTGTTGTCGTCATCAAGATCTAAACTTTTTCATTAGTGTTGCGGTTCTCACTTTAGAAATCAGTTCATCATTTTCGAGTGTCTTACTGAAGGTTAAGTCATCGGTACAATTGCATGGAAAAAATGTAGCGAAAATGACACGATAGAGGGAAACTACCAGTAGCGATATATCATAACCAATATACTACAGTTAAGACGTGTAGTATATATATATATATATATATATATATATATATATATATATATAGATATATATATATATATATATATATATATATATATATATATATATATAACGAAATGAACGACAATCTAATGGCCCATGGCCATCATTAAGGAGTGTGGAGTTGAAGTCGGGGCTAATTCCGTTAGACAGGATGCGAGTAAGCTAACGCAGGACACTATAGATCTACACAAGAAACGACAATAAAAGCGGTGAAGAAGAAGCCAGGAATAAGCAAGAATTTGGTGTACGTGTTAAAAGACAAAGCCGGCAATATCATTACTAATATGGATGAGATAGTTCAAGTGGCTGAGGAGTTCTACAGAGATTTATAGAGTAGCAGTGGCACCCACGAAGAGAATGGAAGAGAGAATAGACTAAAGGAATTTGAAATCCCACATGTAGCGCCGGAAGAAGTGAACAGAGCATTGGGAGCTATGCAAAGGGGGGAAGGCAGCTGGGGAGGATCAAGTAACAGCAGATTTGTTGAAGGAGGGTGGGCACATGGTTCTACAAAAACTGACCACCCTGTATACGCAATGACTCATGACCACGGGCATACCGGAATCTTGGAAGAACGCTAACATAATCCTAATTCATAAGGAAGGGGACGCCAAAGACTTGAAAAATTATAGACCGATCACCTTACTGTCCGTTGCCTACAAAGTATTTACCAAGGTAATCGCAAATAGAATCAGGAACAACTTAGACAACTGTCAACCAAAGGATCAGGCAGGATTTCGCAAAGGCTACTCAACAATTGAAAATATTGACACCATCAATCAGGCGATAGAGAAATGTGCGAAATATAACCAGCCCTTATATATAGCTTACATTGATTACGAGCAAGCTTTTGATTCAGTCGAAACCTCAGCAGTCATGGAGGCATTACAGAATCAGGGTGTAGATGAGCTATATGTATTAATACTGAACGATATCTATAGCGGCTACACAGCAACCATAGTCCTCCATAAAGAAAGCAACCAAATCCCAATGAAAAAAGGCGCCAGGCAGGGAGATACTATCTGTCCGATACTATTCACAGCGTGTTTACAGGAGGTTTTAAGAGACCTGGATTGGGAAAAATTGGGGATAAGATTTGATGCAGAATATCTTAGTACCTTGCGTTTCGCTGCTGATATTGCCTGGCTTAGAAACTCAGGGGACCAATTTCAATCCATGCTTACTCACCTGGAGAGCCAAAGCAGAAGGGTGGGTCTAAAAATTAATCTGCAGAAAACTAATGTTTAGCAGTCTCAGAAGAAAACAGAAGTTTTCGATAGGTAGCGAGGCACTGGAACTGGTAAGGGAATACATCTACTCAGGGCAAGTAGTAACCGCGGCTCCAGATCATGAGACTGAAAAAATAAAAAAATGAAGATGGGCTAGCGTGCGTTTCGCAGGCATTCTCAGATCATGAACAGCAGGTTTCCATTATCCCTCAAGAGAAAAGTGCATAACATCTGTGTCTTAGCAGTACTCACGTACGGGGCAGAAACCTAGAGGCTTACGAAAACGGTTCTACTTAAATTGAGGACGACGAAACGAGCCATGGAAAGAAGAATTATGGGTGTAACGTTAAGGGATAAGAAAAAGAGCAGATTGGGTGAGGGAATAAACGCGAGTTAACGACATCTTAGTTGAAATCAAGAAAGAGAAATGGGCTTGGGCGGGACATGTACTGCGGAGGGAAGATAACCGATGGTCATTAAGGGTTACGGACTGGATTGCAAGTGAAGGGAAGCGTAGTAGAGGTGGCAGAAAGTGACGTGGTCGGAGGAGATTAAAAAGGCGGCAGGGACAACGTGGCCACAATTAGTACATGACCAGGTATTTACAGAACTATGGGACAGGCCTAATGCACTGAGACTATGCCATGAAGCATGACATTTGTGTTCACCCCTGCAGTGCTATCAGAAATGCGTGAGTGATTTCTGTTTAATTTCAGTATTTATCACATCATTCCCCGTGATGCTCTCCCAGTTTACCTACCACGGCGTCCAGGACATTCATTGAAGACCTACTCGGTCCTAGCCAGTCAGCTACGTTGGCAGCAAAGTCGCTGATTAGAGAGTAGTACCGATCGAGCGGCACATACCCAGTACTCCAAGAAAACATCACAAAGCGTTTTCGAATACCAGTATTTGCGCCCACATTGGCCCATGTCTGCGTGAAAGCGATTTGTTGAAGAGCGGCACGTATGTGTATGTATATATATATATATATATATATATATATATATATATATATATATATATATATATATATATATATATATTGCCAGACACTCACACATGGGGGTCGAATGCTTACTTTCCAAGCCTGTTAACTTAGCTCCGCTGGCCGATGCGCTACCAATTGGACTGCTAACCAGTCATTCACTTAGGTAGGCGGAAAGACGGGCGCATAACAACATAGACAGATAGATAGATAGATAGATAGATAGATAGATAGATAGATAGATAGATAGATAGATAGATAGATAGATAGATAGATAGATAGATAGATAGATAGATAGATAGATAGATAGATAGATAGATAGATAGATAGATAGATAGATAGATAGATAGATAGATAGATAGATAGATAGATAGATAGATAGATAGATAGATAGATAGATAGATAGATAGCCCCTAGAAAGTGCAGCATGAAGTACTCTAGTAATGGCAACGCATTTAAATTGAGTAGACTGCTAGAAAAGATCAGGACGTGCTAGAAGCAAGCGATATACAGTACAATTTACTTCAAACGCACTGAAAATATACTAGCGTTTCTAATGACACACGATTTCTTGTAGTTGTAATGTTGTAATGACGTACGCTTTATAGGTAAAAACTTGCTTTCGATGAAGCGCACTTATAGATTACCTTTCTATAATGCGCTTTATATTTTGGCGCTCCAATGCCGCCAAATGCAACAAAAAATTGTAATGCGTACTTATATCTGAATTGTTCTCGTGCCTTGGCGTAGTAGCAGATTATGTGCAATCTGTTTAAGCATCTGCTTGTTTTCTATTTATTCAGCATGTCCGGATAATCTGGTACCAAGTTTCTGCCAGAGTAATGATTTTATTCCGCAACTGTATTGTCCCCACGTGCATCTACAAAGTCAGTGGGCTTGTAAGAAGCGAAGTCAAGCAAAGTGTGTTTGTCCGGCTCCTCTGCACAGAAAAAAAGATGGAAACTGTGTGCCCAGCCACGAATGTGGTAAGTAAATTTTCACCACGATCTACAGTCAACGTCCGGGCATTTACTGAGGTAAAATAAAGCTACCTAATTTTCTACATGTATTGACAGGTTAAGTTCAGTCGTCACCACATCTCTTTGTTGTACTGCAGCGGATACAGTTGACAGGCCACATGACAGGCGTGTCATCCTTCGTTGTATACGCCGTAACGATAGCTACAGAAAGTAGTCATCTGTGATTATGGATTTATCCACTATAAAGAAATTGTCCTGTCCAAATGACAAAGCAAAGGGGACAATGTTAAAGGGAGGGGTGCTTCACTTAAGCTAATGCCAATGGTTAAGTCCCGACATAATCTTTTATACGACTTTGTTTTCACAGAAGACGCGACAAAAGAAGATGAAAATATACCTCATGAACCACCGCCAAAGCAGAACGCTGATTACCCTTACGAAATCCCTGATCATCTCCAAGGATCTGAAGAAGATTTCGTCAAACTTCTCAAAGTAAAAAAACCTCCTTTTTACCACAATACTATATATGTGTATCAGCAATTTGTGAAGGTCATGAATCAATATTTTGAAGCTGTAAACTCTTTTCAATCATTCAAAGAAGTGAAACTACTACAGGACAGAACAACAGAACAGAACTACTCATCCATTCAACCGAGCAATACAACATAATTACCGATTGAAGGACACAACATTATAGGGCGAAAATGTGGCACAAATGACCAAAGCTTTTTGTTGGCGTCTTTACAGCTCAGTTACTAGTTTTGTCAAAACACAATGCAATCCTTCAATACAACAACGAAAAGTTGCAGAAGGTTGGACGAATGCAAGATTACACGGTTCAAGGCACTTCTATCTTAAAAATATTTCTAAAGCGAAACATATACCAACGGTTACCGATGCATAGCCACTTTCAAGTGAGCGTTGAGGCAGGCATCGAGCAGAGTTTTTCTTCCTAATGACACGCTTTGAACCTGCCGGCGCCTGAATTAACTCTACCTTGACCTCGCCAGAATCAACATCATAAGTTGTGGGTTCAACTACCACCAAATGTGCGAGTATTCGCAGCCTTAACAGCAAACATCGTGGTTTTGACTCTGTTCTGTAGCCTTTGGGCCATGTTTTGGTCACATAACCAACGCCTGATTTTCCGCCCCATGGGGCATTTACAGTTTTCGCATTAAAACAGCGCAATAAACGTATTGTAGAAGCAGTGCAATAGACGTAATTATACATATAGCCCCACAGTAATTACATCTAGCCGACGTGTTGCTTGCTGTGACAATACCAAAAAAAAATGGAGTGAAAAGCAAGCAAGAGAGCAAAAAGTAAACGGAGTGACGAAAATTGACAGCACGTTACCTCGAAACCATTAGGGAAGCTTGCCAATTTGCTTTCCGGTTGTCGTATTAATCACGGCCTCAGAAATACTCGGGCCTTGAATTTGGACACTTCAGGCCGAGAATGTCGGCGTCGCCGCGATGTTCCGTAAAAGTCCAAGGGTGATAACGTTGTGGCCACGCGCCGTATTTTGAGTGTGAGAGCGAAAGCGTGCGAGGGTAAACTGATAATGGTGGCTCGAGCTCGCGTGGGAGGGCGGAAGCTGCGCGGAAAGCGCGCCGTCTTAAGTCGCACGCAAGGCAACAGGGTGGCGTTCTGCTCCGGCTGTGTTTGATGTGACTGAGTCCGGCCTCGCAGGCACTCTCTTGACCGCGATATGTAATGAGCACAGAGTCAAGGTGCACGTGAGGGCTGATAGCTTCATGTGCGCAGTGTTCTCACCCGATTAATTGGCGCTGAAGAGAAGGGCATCAGGAAGGCCACTTTGCTCGCTGGACCTTTCCCTCTTCCTCACGCCAGCAGTTCTACAGCGAATGCCCGCGGTCATCGATTTAAATGTATTCATCACTGCCTGCGCTCTAGTCAAACCACGCTTACTAAAGTAGTTATTATGGGAATGTTTACAAGTTCGTGAGGCCCATAAACTACTATCCTTACTTCGTATAGCTGCCTATAGTTTTGCTATAGAACTTGATGCTTCGCATCTCGGGCGAAACTGTGACATCTCTTGCATTACGTGGCGCTTTGAAGGTCAAAATTTGCGTGCTTTGCGTACATTCTAATCCAACCACTTGTCCTATAACATATTAAACGCCTACATACATTTCTAACCACTACTGTCATGACATAGCGAGCCCTCCGCCACGCTAGCACAAAATGCCGTCGAAATATGGTATGGAACCTACTCCTCTCTCTTTTGCGTGCAGGTTCGCAGCTCACACATGTGATATGACTGGAAGGTGTACCATAGGTAGCTCTTTACTTTTTTTACAACTGTATTCTTGAGTTAGCATGAAACTTCGCAGTATGCGATTGTGGAAGAGCGTTATGTTTATGAACCCGCTATTCGGCCATATCTTTAATAAACAAACTGGATTATCCGCCTGTTAGTCTCACACAGCCATAGGAACTTCGAATTTAACAAAAGTTCTGATTAGATCGCTTGCAATTTGCCTATATTCCCACTAAGCAGAACCAAAGACAACAACACACATTTATGAACTCAATTATTGCAATCAACAACTCCTTCATTGCGTTATGGCCACCGCAATAACATCCTACCATTTGGCCTGCATTTTTGTTATCACCACCTATTATTCAAGATGAAGCTAATCGGGGCTCGTTTCGTAACGATATCACTTCGAGGTTAAAACCGTGGTATAGTCTTCGGCGTATTTGGTGTTTATAGCGAGTACATTTGTCTCAAACCTTTCATCACATGTTTCTGCGCCCACGTTGTGCTCAGCTATTGTTTATATTTCTGTTGCAGTTCATTAAGAGCGATCAAACTATATATCTCCTAACGGTTAATAGCGAGAAGTGGCCGTACGGCCTAAAGGGTTACTGCATTTGCCTGAAATCAGAATTTATTCGCAATACTGTCTCCGGAGCACTGCGAACAGTGGACTGCTACAAGGATGTCCGGCTAATGTAAGCTTTAAGGCCTTTCGATTTGTTTAATACCAGGGGAACTTCAACGTTGACAGTGTACCGGGAGATTTTCGACATTAAAGCCTACAATATTTATGAACGTTCATCAAACTCGGGGCATGCGTATAAAGTATCTTTTTCTTCAAGCATTATTTAAAACCAACAAAATTTGTTTGCATTGCCTCACTGGAAATTATTCACCTGCTTATGGTCGTACAAGTCGCTAGAAAAGCTGCAGGTGTCTATTTTCTAAGTCAACTAACTAGACAATTCAATTTCGTCATTGCGAATCCTAAAACCACGAATCCTAAATGATTTAGATTGCGATGATGAAGAAAACTGCCACAAACCTCTAGTTTCATGTTCCTACGTTTGCAGGTGGCAGTGTAGGATAAAATTTTGTCACTAAACATTTCTTTAGAATAGCACATTCACGTACGCAGGGCTGCGAAGCATGGTCAGCAGTTCATATGCGACATTGAAGGCTAGTACTAAAATAGTACCTTTAGCATCTCGCACGAGAACATGGCCCACCACGCCCCTGCAACCTAAGGGCCAAGTTCAATCACCAATCACAAGCTGGGCAATGTGACAGTGTGCACGATGTCATGGAAAGTGGGAACAGTGAAGGCAGCTTCATGATTCTTCACCCTTCTACGTCTTAGTGGGATTACACCTTCAACAGTCGTCCACATCGCTGCCGGCCAAGAAGGTCGAATTCAAAAAATATAAAAAAATAACGGCAGTTAGTTAGCGGTCACTTTAGGTGTAGGAAACGGAGAACTGGACGTCTATTACAACTTCCCTTAATTGCATGCGCCATAATGCTGTTTATGAGGAAGCTAATTGTCGTATTGTTTTCGAACTGATTCATTTCGGTGTTCGTTACGATGCATCACTAGTGCTTGAGGGTGACACAAGATAAATCATTCAGCTAAAGAGATGCTTGCCATTTCGTCAAGTTTTTCACGCATCTTCTTCCATTTACCCGCCGAGGTCGCTCAATAACAATTAGCGTTGCCCTGCTTAGCAGGTGTTCCGTGGTTCAATTCTCACCAGCGTGGTCCTCATTGCATTGAGGTCCAATGCAAAAGCGCTCGTGGACCCTGCTTTGGGTGCAGGTTAAAGAAGCATATGTGGTGGGAATTGTTTCGCAGGCTCCCAATGCGGCGTCCCAGATTACGCAAATTGCATAATCGGGATGATAACGCCCTATTATGAATATAATGTTTGGTCTAGAGGTTGTGTGTCAGAAGAGTGCAGCCCTGCGACTAGTTTGATCTTCTTTTTGTATTGCAGTTTACAGCAACAGCTTCTCATAAGACTCACGCATGTGGATCATATCCTTCGTAGCACCAAAACCCTTGAGAAACGCGCAGTTAATAATGTGCATGCATGACAAATACTACACGGGACCGTAAGGGGAACTCGGTCTCACCCTTAAGTGGCCCTCACCCCTTTCTTGTACTCGAGTGCCCTCCAGCATTCATTGTCATTTTTAAGCGAATGAAGCGGTAATTATATATTTAAAAGATGATGCACATTCCTCGCTGGCACTTTTTTGGGGAGAAACATGTTGCCGTACTACACATTTTTGTCTTTGTTAAAAATAATGTGCAATTATACCTAACAGGTTGATTAGGTGACTTTCTTCTTTTCAGGGAGGCTCATTACTCAGTCATCATGAAGTAAGTGCATTTCAGTGCAACCTTTATTTAAACCATCTGACTTTCATTCTTTTAGTCAAACTGTTCTTGGAGAACCCACCTCACAGCGACTGTAGGTGCTAACTCAGTAAGCATTCAAGCAACGTAGTGACACAACTTATTGCTGATACGTGTAATTAGAATTTGCAGTGGTCATATCCAATCTTTCGCCGCATCGGCTATACGCGAAATGCATTCTTTCTGCTATAAGCCCACTTTGCTATGACACTCGCATACAGCAGTCAGTGATTACAAGGAAGGCACGACAACAACGCAGTGACGAAGAAGTTATGACTTCAATAGAACGAGGTATTATTACAATGCATGAGAACATTGTTATTAGAGTTCTAAAATGTTGGCAAAGTTATGATGATCATGGAGTCACGATTATGGCATGAGGACAATGGGGTGGCGACAAAGGTATAATGAGAGTGAGATGATGAAGTTGAAGAAAGATGACAATGAAACCACCAAGACGACGTTACAACCACCAATGTTTGACAAAAGCATGACAACATGACGACTCCTGTTTCATGATGACGCCGTGATGATGATACAATAACGACGAAGGAATTAAGTCGATGGAACGAGAAAACGGGTATGACGACGATGGCATGGTTACAATCAGATGACGAATAATAATAATGACCATTGTCTAACGACGACTGCTTGACGTCTTTGGCCTGGCGACATGATCAAAATAGGCGGAAAAGGACTGCATGGCAACAATGTCGTCCTGAGGACTGCATCACCATGATTTCTTATTCGGGCAACTCGATGACGAAGCTATAAGCTTTCTATAGAATTATCATGACTACATGACGATGTCAGTAGAACAACGAACACACGAGGACGAATGCAACTGTAATGTCACGAAAGTTGTGGAACAACTTCTTGTTCCCATAAGAGAAAACCGTAACCTTATATATAAGGCGACAATAAACGGCACAAATCTTGCTTTGTTTCATTTGCTACAAGTTACAGCAAACGTTCAGAGACACGTACGGGCAACAAATTTTGGAGAAGAAAATCTTTTTTTTTTTCACCATGGTGGACCTCTTAAAGTTTGGGTGCTGTTGTGGTAGCGGGTACACTTGTACTATGCACACATGAAGGTAATATGTGTCTAGTTGACGTAGATACCGTTTTCAAATGTCGAACTCTTAAAGCAATAATTCTAAACAAACTAAAATATGAATGTAGTGTGCATACTACTTTTGTGCCGAATGGTTCGCCGGCGGAAGGGATTACCTAGAAAGGACGCCATTTTCGCACTGCACAACTTGATCGATTCCAGAAAAAACAGCATTGAGCCTTTGTTCCATCCATACATGTCCGAATACTCACCTCAACTGCGGAAAAGTTTGGGTTGAAAACCACGCTGTTGCCGCTTATCCACTGGTTACCCTGATAGACACAGGTCGGCCCCGGTCGAAATCTTGGCTTTCTTCAGCAGTAAATTATCCTGGACAAAGAGGCCTTTCCACAAAATCTCTATCAAGCGCTCAGACCGCAACAGAATCCTGAATGTGGAGAAGGGTACGCATTTGGGCTGCTTGGTTTCATGATTACGAGCAATAAAAACAGCGCTAAACGACAGGACGAGTGAAGGGACACATACAACAGCGCTGTTGTCTGTGTCCCTTCACTCGTCCTGTCGTTTAGCGCTGTTTTTATTGCTCGTAACCTGAATGTGGCTCATCGGCGGCTCCCATGCCTGACCGCCATTCCCCGTGTGACATCGACTAGTGTCTGTTCACCCTGGCGGGATTTGAATGGCGCTGGCTCAAAGAAAGTTCATTTATACTGAAAGCGAAATGTGGGACCACCTGCGTGCTACTGGATTGGGAAACGAAAGCTTGAAATATATTCTTGTCACTTTTAAAGCGGAATCGAACATCGAGTACAGTATCCTGAACATTAACGGGGCACACATATAGGGCTAACACATTATTAACAAATCCCGGTAACGACAGTCCTGCATATGAAAGAAAAAAAATAAACACAACTCTCCACAATGCACCTGGCTTGTTTTTATTTCGCCCAAATCTTCTTGCATATGTATTGTAGGTGTCCTATGGCCTGACAGAAAACACATTTGCTCCAAAGGTTTGTTATAGATAGATATCTTATTTTAACGAGAATTCTCAGGTTTCAGATCGCCAATGCATTGAACTTGAAGGATAATTCGAGCTGCCAGTAATTAGCTGATCATAAATTTTCAGTTCATACTGAACTCGTTTCGAGTGTATGTGTTATTTATTTACGGGGAACACAGTACCAGCAGATAAAATCTCATATTTTTCAAAAATAATGATGACCAATTCGCTTTCAAAAGACGCGGAGGCCTTCATACTCACGAAACGTTATATTTCAAAGACAGGGTGAAGCAGACTTTGAGGCTCTTTCTGATTACGGACGGCTGAAGGTTGTTATGAACATTCTTGACAATGGTAAGAATTCATTTTTCTGTAGTCACAGCAATGCACACGAAAATTTATCCTTTCAGAGTTATTGTGCGCCCCATTGACAGCTGCATCTGCTACAGCGTTTCCAGCAATATTGCAGTGACCTGGGGCGATATAACGAAAAGCTATTCCAAACGTTCCTATTCCAATTCTCCGATCAGCCATCCGCGATTGCTCGGAACCTTTTTTTTTTGAACCGCCCTCACCTCGCCCGTCTGTCACGCGACGTAAGGAAAACAGCGATGGCTCCCTGTCTGATATTATGCGTACGCACTGATTGTGCTTGACTGGGCCCAAAAAAAAAGAATAAGAGTTATTTCTGATTCGACGCCTTTGCGCCGTTAGCCCTCGGCTATTGGTCAAAAGTTTTCGGTCTACACCCACTTCACCTGCCTGTCACGCGACGTCACAAAACAGCAAGAACTCACTGCGTCAAAGTGACGTGTACGCCTTAAAGATACATTACTATTCCGAACAAAACTGATTTTTTTTTCCTGAATAGCCGCAGGCTGCCCCGTTCGAAAAGGAATAAATTAATGCTGCCATCGATCGCTCAGGCACTGGCTACTCGCGCGTCCCAGAGAGCATGGGTCTATTTGCGCCCAATAAATATTTTTGCGTGGCCGTGTAACGTTTTCGAGCACCTTGCTCTGCCAACACTTTTATGTTGGGAATCCACTTTAGCGGCATTCTTAACCTTCCGTTGCATGCCGCCGCGATTTCAAGCCAGCCACCTCAACTTAAGTAAAGCAATGTGGAGCAATTGCAGACGTCGGCACCGCCCTCTTCATCTGGTTATCAATTTTCAGTCCACATCGAATCCCTCTCCACTAGAGCGTGCTCCTCGCCTCTTGTTAGCCAATTAGTTAAGACAAGTCGCTCTGTGTAGGCAATGTTTTTTTTTTGTTTTTAAACCTAACAAAAGTGGCCTCCTAAAAACGAAGAGAGCGCTTTATTGGTCTTTTCAGACAACAATGCGGGTCACTGCACGATACTTGCATCGAAGAGTACGCAAATTTGACGTTAGGAGATCGGAATAAAAACGTAATGGAATAGTTTTACCTTATAGGGCCTCTGGTGTCTACTCATATGCTAAACGTGATCTTTTTCACTTGCTTTTGTCAGTTCTTTTATCGTTTCGTATTATAAATTTGTATTGTAATTTTCCTGTAAATGCTTGTTAGTGACGCGAGTGCGGCTAAGGAACAACTAAAAATACCTAAATATTGGGAATCTATTACTGATGCTATGAAGCGCAGTGCCAGTAGTTTAGGGAAAAGTTTAGCGAAGGCGGAAGATGTCACTGGTAGAATGACATCTTGAGGAATGCAAAATCTGGTTGCACTAATTCTGATTCCGAGGAATTGTTATGGCACTATCCGTATGTATGCACGTGTATATAAGGATGATTTAAGGCGTACATCTGGTAAAGTGTCAATTGTTGCGTTGCTGTCATAAAAAGGACTTTAATAGCTATTATTCCCTTAACCGATAGTTCTATTTTGGGTGTCCTCCGCATCTAAGGATGATAAACAATCTGTAATAATTTTCTAGGTTTCTCAACAACCTTGCGGATTTGCGCTTTTGTTACTTTTCTTTCAACAGGGATTATTTTCGTAGATGCTTTTGATGCTGCGTGATTGACTGCGTAACACTGCCTGGTCTCCATGGGCTTTTCGCTCCATGGGAGGTTGGCGTAGGCATACCTCGTGGTCTCAGTTATTACCTGCACGCATTTATACAGCATGGCTCACGGTTTGCTTGTGAGCGGTTTGCTTGACGTGATAGATGTGATCATGTTCAAGTTATCTGCAAGCGCTTGGTGCACTCTGCTTTAAAGACACGAGACCACCACCGCCAAGCAAACTATAAACAAAAACTTGGCGTTTTTGTTCACCATGCTTCAAAGCGCGCTGCTCCCTCAGGCATCACATGAAGTGATGCCTGAAAATGTTTCAACACTCTCGGGTGTATAGCGCGCGCCTTACGCTGAGAGCGCTTGTGACTCCAGCACACGTGTCTTTAAGCGCAAGCGACGTTTTGGAACTCCCATGGTCAGGCGACAGAAGCCTCAGCTTTCCTCTGTGTTTCACTGCAGAACACTTGAACTGAAGTTGAATGCGTTTACCAGCAGAAAACTCTATTTCTTTCTCCCTGTGCTGCACAATGCATGCATGTCTATGACAGCCGGCGCCACTGGGTGTTACCTCAAGTTAAACAATCCCCTTAGGTTGAAGCAATTGTGGGAGGATTGACAGTTGCCAAACTCAGCGTGTACGTAGTGGGGACGGGGTCAGACGAGGTTAGTTTCCCGAGACTACCTGAGTGACTTCATGCTCCCTACTTGTCTTATTGCCTTCCGCCATATATTCTACGCACTCGACCCTTTTATGCAGAGCCCCAGCCGTTCGAGAACTCCGCAATCACCCTGCCCCGCCACATGTAGAAATTGAGGGTCAGGCGTAGATAAATTGCCGGTGCCGGCAACAATGAGAGTTCGACAGCGACAAATGTGTCGACACGATCTTTAAAACTACCATGTGCCTGAGGCATTGGTGCCTTGTGTACACTTTAGATGCAAGGGACGAAAATTTCCTGTATTAAAAGAACGCTCAGCGTGTTTTTCAAGTACATTACAGATGAAATTCTGTATAATCTTTTTTTATATTCTATGAATATTTTGCGTTTCTTCTGCCAATGAAGTGTTTCTTTAATGAATGTTCTAGGACGATCTCCCACAGGAACTAATGAGCATGAGTTACGAGAAGCATTCATGGTTCTAGATGTTACCGCAGATTGCCTACTTCTGCAGTACGGCTCATGGACAGAAGGTGAGCATAGATTCATTAGAAGCGTGTAAGAATGTCTAAGAAAGCCTTCTTAGCAATTTCATATCAACTTCAGACATTTTCTTCTATCTCACAATGCCAATGTGTGTCTTGCCCATAAATGTTATGACAAAATTTTTTGCTTTTTTGTAACAGAAATTTCCGCCCTATGCATCAATAATCTGCCATCGTACTCTTGGGCGCTTTGTATTTTCATAGCGCCCCTTAATTCGCTCAAAGGTATAACATATAATTAGACAATCTTCCTGATATGAAATAAGTCTATTACTGAGTATAATTGATTTTTTATAAAGTGTGTGCCATTAAAGTCACAAATTGATTAAGAGTAGTTTCGTTTGTAACAAGATACACAGGTAAGAAATGTATCTGACTTAGACTGTTCAAGCCAACAGGCGCTTGGAAAGTGAAAAATCAATGTAGCATAAATGGCTATTGGATTGCTATCATCGAATGAATTGCTTCTCTGTAACCTGAATGTAAGCTGTATGTTACTCATTTTTTAGGCTCAATATAAGGGGGTTATGCAGCACGAACTGAATTTTTGCTTATATGCTGAGGACTTCAGAGGCAGCATGCGGAATGTACGTAACAAACAAGTGAGTGCAAATGCCAACGAATGTTATGAACGGTACGGCTACAAACCATAAAACGAACATAAGTACCACAAAAAGCTCAGAGCTAGCGTGGCTGGGCTTCTATTTGAACTCGTCTATTGAAACCAAAAATATCACCTACGCTGTACAGCGAACTAGCCGTAGCAAAGCACGTGAACCTTCTGCTGCATGCTTATCAGGATGCATGAGCAGTAGATTATGAAAACGATGTAACTAAATACAAAATCATTTATTCGTGCATTTTAAATCTTAGAGGCTCAACTTATGGTACAGCTAGTGAAGGTTTAGGGATTAATGTTGCAATCGCGCTAGCCGTATTTCTTTTTTTTTTTTTGTGCCCACCAGCATCCAAAGTAGTGGGCGCGAATTGGTGTCCCTCTTTCTTGCTGGCCGAGTTTCCCACCGCAATTTCTGGACGTGTGGGATGTGGTGCGCCATAGTTGTGCAACCACCAAATTTCAGCAAAAAGTCCGCACACTTATAAGCCTTATAAATACTGATAAGCAGAGGTGTGAGTTCGATGTTACATACCAGCTGCGGCTGAGAGCGCTCTCTCAATTACGACCACTTTCTATGGGATCAAGATACGCACGGCCAATGTATTCTACTGCGAACGCCAAGCGAGATGATAAACTAGCTCTAAGTATGCATGCGTGGTGCGTCAACGGGGTTACCTATTCACGTGATACATGAATGATGAAATAATGATACCATATCTTTCATCAACACAACGAAAGCACGGTAGGACACGTCGGTTGTACGGTGAAGAGGCTGTCAGGGAGATTATAATTACATGTTATCGTAACGTTAGACCGTAACGCTACAGGAAGTTTTAACGAGCGACTCGCCTATTCTGACCTAAACGAGAAAAGATTCACGTAAAAAAAAAAACAAGATATCTCTTTCAGTAAGCAAAGGGACAACTTTATTAGCGGAACATTATTTCAATGCGGGGGCCTTTGGACTTGGCAGCGATAGCTAGCAGCTTCTCCAGTTTGGGGGCTCTGACGAGCTCTTCCCAGGTTAGTATTGAGGGAGTTGGCAAGAACAATTTGGTGGTGGCGGGGGGGGGGGGGGGGGCGAGCTTCGAATTCCCACAGGATGTGAACTTGGGTGGCCAATTCAGTTCAACTACAATTTTCTCAATTTGGATCGAATTCTCTTTTGGTAAAAATAGCCATCGTGTGTGGTCTGTATATATACCACTAAGAATCGTGGCCTGCACTCGTGTGATTTTCATCTCGCACCGGATAGACAGGCCTGAAATCTTTCGCTAGAATTAAAATTTTCAGTGGAATAAAAAGCACTCCGGATGCAAAAAAACTTTTGCTACCAGCAGAGTGTGATAAACTCACAAATCAGTTGATTTATATTCTTTGTGTCGTACTATATATTGTATTGCATCATTGTTAGATTTATGTTGGGAGTACAGTCACAAGGTTAAACTATGTATAATTGTGTATGCACACATACATCATTCTTTGGTGTAGATGAAATGTAAATGGTGCAAACGCTCAAACATTTTTCAGTCAAAAGAACTGGTTTCTTCTTAAAGACGGTGATTGTTTACTTTGTCTTATGAGGAATATTTTCCACGACTTTTTTGTTATGTATTAAATTCACCTGGTGCTCCAATTGGCCTAATTTCTTTAATTTCATGCCTGCATTAGTAAACTTTCGACGTTCCCCTCAGGTGACTGTCGGGTGACATTCCTGTTCTTTACGCAAGCCACAATGTCATTTACAAAGAAGAATCATAGCGATTTCGGTGTGTTCTCCAACCACAAAAGTGTCGGCAAAGACCTCTCGGCGTAGTTGATTAGAATCTGCATACAAGCCTTTTCATTTAAAGCGGTGACACCAACGTTGTACGTATAAATGGATAGCTGCATCTTCGAAAGCCATTGCAGATGGTTCGGTTTCCTAAATGATAATTCCACAATTTCGCGTCGAGAATGTTGGCCTTCTCGAAATGCACGCCTTTTCTTAACGGGTTTCATGAGACGACCAAATCTATATGTGCCTGGTTCATAGCGTGATTTTGGAGGGAGTTCAAAGTATGACATATGACAACACCTTAGAACAAGAGGGACAGCTAGTAAGCTGGGGCTCAGCTTGTTTCTCTATTCTGCGGGCATACAGCTTGTCACCCACGCTACTCTCGTTTTCGCCCTTTCGAATCCCATTCAGTGAAGCAGACGAGGCTGCTTGAACCAAGGGCCTCAAAATAGGAAACCTAGATATCTGCAGCACATAGTTGTCATGTAATCTATGGTATACCTTCTTGTGAAATGCAGCCATTTTTCTATTAGGTTTACATAACAGTTAATTCAAATTCTTTGCCTCTCTTTAAAAAGGAGGCCATTGTTGCTTCACTCCTGGATTTGTTTTCAGATTCCTGCCGTGTCCTGTAGCCTGCACTTCATGATGATATAGAGAGTCGCAATAAATAACACTTTCATAAAAAAGTTATCAGCACTGCCGTATTGCACCGTTGTCGTGTTGCACGCCACATACGCTCAGTGGCAGTTTCTGGTGGTTGTTTTCGCGCTCGCGCGGTCTATATAGTGTGACGTGGTGTCTTATAAGAACAGGTTTTGGAAGTCGTACTTAGGCGATTTAAGTGGGTATTACTGGAATATCTGCGGTGTTGAGGTGGCTGGATCACAGGGAGTATGGCGCATGGGCCAGTTTGAGCCTGGAATCAGCCTTGAAGATCACGTCTGTATTTGTGAACTTCACTTCGCTTATGTGGCTTTACTGCAGCATTCTCACTGCAGTACTCAGTTGTTGTTTAGCAGGAATGACTTAACGTAAAGCGGGGAACGCATGGCACGGGGGAAGCGTGTTGTCTAGGGGCGGCGGCAAAGTCAAAGTAGCGCATGCACAGTGAGCTTGAAGTCCTTGCCAACACTTTGTTTACATATGTACTATCGCTGGATGCGCTTGTCGCATGCCTTAGTAATGGCGTCATTGGGGGCCCCGTGTCGGCGCATGCTACTATGGTCCAATGTCGTAGTGGGCCGTCGCCGCAGAGCACGCTTCATGTGGCACGCCGCTTTCCTCCTCAACCTTTCACCATACTCTGCCCCTCCGCTTTCCTTCTCGCTTCCTCTTAGCTAGCAACGTCTTTCATCCTCCGCAGTGCTCCCCTCGTTCGTTCTGTCACTTACGCCGAGGCCGACGCTCAAGGTCAGTCTTGCGGTTGCCGAACAACTGATTGGCGACGTCAATCAAGTAAAACATGACATTATTGAGCTTATGCATGTGGTGCTATTTGTTGTGATTCCTTACCCGGTCATATGATTCAAGTCAATCCTACACGTCCTGGTCGTCGGCTCTGCTGAAAAATGGAAGGTCGCGTCGCCCAATGAGGCCGGAACAGACCACAGTCGGAGGCTGAGAAGGAACCGACTGCTCATCGTCCGTGGCCATTAAAGAAACAGGAGGCAAGGTATGGCTGCGGAGATCCAGCCTTGTAGGGAACCAGCAAACTCCGCCAAATAGAATGGGGGCGTTTGGAATCTACTCCTTTTATGAAGCAGACACTGTCGTAGTCAGCGAAGTGACAAAGGCAGGAAAGAGCGCCAGAACCTCGAGCTTCTCAACCGTCTTTTTCTTGGATGAGCGGAGCAACGTGTTCTTCACGTATCGGTAATATTCTTCACTACGAAGCGAACACCTTTCTAGAGGTGTTAACCTATTCGATTAACCAAATTATCGGCCATGGTTGGTCCACAATCTTTATTTCGTCCCATGTAACGTGGGGCATGCTGCATGCCATGAAGCCAGTGCGAGACCACGATTTGTGGGAAACTAACTGCAATTGATTGCAAAGCTGCTTGCATTTACCGTCAAAGTAAAATATGTCTAATATCATCGTTTGCTTACTCCCTGGTTAGAGTGCAAGGACATAAGGTATTTATCGCAGGAAATGCAGAAGCAGCTGCATTATAAGTCGTTGTAGACTTTTAGCCCAACGCGGCAGCATGCAATGACGCTACTTCAATTTTTCCTTTAATTAACACTGCCATGATGTGTACCGATATCTATTTAAATTCGGGTAGGGAGCCGTACAACAACGTAAAATAGCTAAGTTCACACTGCAGGGATAACTCATCTAGAATATTCTTGCCTTCCGTTGATGGAGAAAGCCGTCGTTTTTTTACCAAATTTATTTAATTCCCGAAAAGTGTACACTTACAAACCACTTATTTAATGTTTAAAGCGAAGCTTCTAATGGAAACCTTCTTTTGCGACCTCCTTGGACGTTTCCAATGCTGCTGCTGCGATCGTGGTCTTGCATGCCGTGTCTGGAGGCGGTTCACATCGTGCATATACATGACAGAAATCTGCCAGAGAAGAAAGGCGACGTGAGAAACACGTTTGGACCTTTCCACCGGGCCGCCAGAATGGTCTCTGGTGCCACCTGGGCGTCGCCATAATACCCGCTTGACAGCTCTAAATATCCGTGACCCCTGCCCTCCTAAAGCATTGAAGTAATTGCAGCGCTTACCTTTCTGCTTTGAACTGATGTATAGGGGAAGCACAAAGTAATGACGCACTCAAAAAAAAAGCGAACAAATAACAGCCTTGCGACTATTTGCTGGCGCGAGAGGGAAAGGCACATATGTTTCTTCACGGGCATTGAACGCGCAAGCTGTATGACCCTTCCGAGCCATACTTCTCACTTGGTCATGTGCTCGAATTGTGCAAAGTCAGTTTCGAGGGTGTGCCACCCAAAGATTCGGGGGTGGGCAAAGTAAATTTGATGAGTGGGCAAGGTTGGTTTGAAACCTGGGTCAACTCAATTTTCGAATTCGGCAAAGTCAATTTTTGGGTGTGGGCCACAGCACCAGTTCGACGCCGTGGCTGTTCACGGTGGGATTACGCCGTTCGAGCCACAGCAGGCCCAGCGCGGGGAAAGTGACGTCATCACTTGGACACGCGGGCTTTGATACCATCGGTTGTTAACGCTAGACGCCGGATTTTCCGGTTGATGGGGAATATAATCCTTTCGCACGAAAAGGCATCGTAAGAAGGCAAGGAAACGGTACTACTATACACGACAGCGGTTGCTGGCAAAGTGGTTAAATTTACCTTAAAGGTACGGTACGGTTCCTTCCGGCTATGTGTAAGTGCCATGTAAATTTTTAAAGCGCACAACTCACGTCAGGCGTGCATACCTAATGCCGCATTGAAGCACTTTAGCGTCTTGGCAACACTACGAAAGCAACCGCACGCAAAATCAACCCTCCTGTGCCCGCCACTGAAGCTATGCGGCTACGGCGTTTTTCGACATCGCGGATTCGGTCCCGATTGCAGCAGCCACACTTTGACAGGGGCGTAATGAAAAAAAATCGTGTACCTTGATATGAGAGCACATTAAAGAGCCCGACAGGCCCAAAATTAATTCGGAGTCCGCCACTACGGCATGCTTCATGACCCAATTGTGGTTTCTCACGTACAGCCGCATATTTCAATTAACACTTCTGTCTCCATCTGATGTGCCGTGTGAGGCAATGACAATGCTAACCTTCTCGGTTGTTATGAACATCGGCGCACGCAAAGGACTAAAGCGAACGCGTCTCGCTGTGTGTTCGCCGTACTGCATAGACAAACAGCTATGTAGCGGGCAAAGTAGTGTTTAAGAGCAACTCATAACACTCGTATGATACTAAACGTTGAAGAAATTAAACAATCATCAATCAAATAAAAGAGCACAGAAAGTTTCGCTTACATCGGTTGCCGCAGTGCGTAGGACCTGCAAGACTTTATTTTTTCTTTTTTTCCAGAGCTACAGTGTATGATTTGGGTGTTCCATATCGATAAAATCAAGCAGACAAGATGTTACAGCACCATGCTGAAAAACTGTAGAATTGACATTGAAGATGTGTGTGGTGTCCGTGACTCGAGAAGGGTTTCTGATGCGGAGGAAGGTAATGAAGACCTTGTTGGGACGCAATGTGCAAGCGTGCTGGGCCGCAGTCTGTAAGGTTGTGTGGGTATTGCACTTGGCTAGCAGGACCAGACCAATGTGAATTTCTTTGTTAACTGACACGATGTTACCAAATTTGCTTTTGTCATAGCTACCAGCAAGAAAATTGTGCTTCAACGCACGTACCTGCTACTAGAATGTTTTATTTTTTCTATTCTGGAGTAGTCTATCACGTCGATCTCTTTATGTCACTCGTGTTTTCTATTCGGTCTAGCCCGGATTATGTCAATAACTTCTTTGGTAGGCCGAGTGCTGCCGCATCATCTGTGTCGAAAAGATCACCTGATAAGTGTGCAATGGTTCTCAGAACAATAATGAAAAAAAATGTCTTAATAAAAAATGTATAATAATAATAATAATAATAATAATAATAATAAATCAATATTTACAACTAACAGCGAAATAATAAAGAAAAACTATAAAATTTTGAAACGCGTAAACTACAGTGCCTCTTTGGAAGATAACAACACGCAGCATTGTTTTTTCGCGGTGAGAACGCTCAGAAAGGCGAGCATCTGCTGTGCTTGTCACTTTAGGGCATGAAATAAGATGTAGACACAACACGTTCTTTGAAACGGGAAGTATGTTTATTGCATCAGCAATAAAATGTCTTCTGCAGCGTCGGGCTTGAGGTATACCTAGATTCAATACAAAAAAAAAATAATTAAAATTTTACTAAATGTTAGTAAACCCTCTTATTTTCGACAGCTTATTCGTTTACCATAATGATTCTCAAACACTCGTAGTTTTATTTTAGTTACTTCTGTTTTATTACTTTCCCCTAGCGATATATGTGCTATTGTTATAAAGCCACTTGCGCTTATTTTCTTTTTTTCATTATTTACTATTTCGTTTATTTTTAACATGGTTTACTATTATAGTACGTATAACTTGCACTGCTTATGTCGTTTTCTTTTTTACTTTTTGCATAACTTATACTCTGATTTCCTTGCATTGTACTGCTGAATTATTGTACTGTCCAACTTCCACGCTCTTGAAGCAGAGCAGAAGTACTGAAAATAAATAAATAAATTATAGTAAGCCTAGAGAAGCTGAGTAAATAACTTCAATAACGGAAAACCATGATAATTGCAGTGCAGCTATCAATGTTCACGTAAATAATCCTGAAACTGATTTTATAAATGTATGTTCATTGTATGGCTAAATATATAAGTGAGTTATTTCGAGTTTAATGGCGCAAAAGCGACTAAGGTCATGCTGTGCCAGTCACAGGGCAGTACAAGATCCAATGTTAAGGCAGCAATAGCTGCGTTACATGAAAGTCGATGTAAATACCCAGTTTCATCTAAAAACTCTTACAAGTTTGTGAATCGCACTAGCGGCAGAATACCTTTACATAAAATATTATAATTAAATATATATTATATATTAATATAATATAAATAATATAATACATTATAAATAAGTATTATAAATAGTAATAAAGGCAGAATACCTTAGGTAAATGTACAAGATAACCAGAAACCCTTCAATAGGTCCTAATTTTTTTCTTATTTGAACATATTTCAAATGGGAACACGTCCGACTACCTAACTCATGCTACCAAAGGCAAACGTCTCATCAAGGAAGTAGTGAATCCGACAATGACCACACATGTTTTAGCGGTAAGTACTACGTCAAGTAGTAGCCAACGACGTTTCGCAAAGAGAGTAGTGATGACGCAACAGAGCCAATCAATCAAACAGACACAATTCAAGCTCCGAAAGGACAATGCATGGCGGTTTAAAATTCGGCTTTCTTATAGACGCGTTCACATAGAGAGACAGTCACGATTTTTTCTCTATGCCTACATAGTTCTTAGATAAAAACAGCTCACTTGAGCGATTAATTCTGCAGTGAACTCATTATATGACAACAAGCCATACAAGTTTCAAGGTTATAGCTCCTGTCGAAGTGACGCGCGACGCCTTGCGTCTGCAACGGAAGGCCGACTGGCACAGCGTCCTGAGACTTATTGCATTAGTTGATCTCTACAAGCTGGCAAGCCCAGTATTTGCTGGCAATTGTGTGCATGGTACGGATTTCGTATTAGCACAAGATACGGAATATAAGTTCATATAAAGCAGGTCTCCTTATAACTGTTCCGGGGCCGTGCTGAGGGAATTTTAGTCGACTAAATCAGGTACTTGTATATAGAAAAAAAAAAGCCAAAATTACACATATAAGATGAGAGGAATGGATGCAGGCCTAAAAAACGAGGCCGTACAAGTTGCGCAAACTCCACTTACAAAACACTCTAATGATCGGATCATTCCCAGCTGAAAAAACGAGTACAAAACTATTTTCGAAAGCTGTATCAGTTTGCATACATTATACTCTAAATCTACGCAACTATTCTTCATGTACTCATTTTGTAGTTTCCATGGCGAGGTGCAAATCTTATAATACAGGGCTGCAACACATGTGTGTTTGATTGAATCGGACACGAAAGGGTTATTTCTGAAAGGAATATCATATTGCACCGCGCAAACAAGTGCTGAAAAAATTCCACAATATAAATATTAAAAATTGCAAGCTGATTAAAAAAAATTACCTTAAACATACGAGTCTTCCTTTTAAAATGAGAATATATTTTTTCCCCATTTACGCAAAACTACAGGAGAAAAGGTAAAATCTGGCACCGGGAATGTATGTTCTAGTGTTCGAGACAGTTATGCCCTTTTTGATTACCTACTACATTGTAAAAAGCACCTGAACGCCAGCGATATGAAACATCGTACAAGTCCCACATCCTATAATTATTCGCACGACTAACCAGCTATAATGGCACACATCCTTTATTACTACCTACCTACAATATTCATCTGACGAATATTTACGCAAGAGCATGAATTGCAAAATTCATTACGATCCTTAAAAACTCATGGAATGCTGGCAATGCGAAGTCAAAAGAGGCCCCTCAGTACACTTCTCCTGCTATTCTTTGTTCCGAAGTGTCTTAAGTGTATGAAACCTTACTTAAATCTCCGCCTAAAGAAACCGTACAAAACGAGGAAAGAAGGTAAAGCTGAGCACCCATTACATTTTCGTGAGCTAAACTTGGTTCTATGCTAGACCGATACGGTTCAATTTTATATAGAGGTCACGCTGCAGAAACAGCTCGCCCATTTTGTTTTTCAGTCGTCTTTGAGGACTCTGGGTGTTCAGTGTTTTACCTGTATCCTCACGCAGTTCCTTCAAAGCGCACAGGCTATTCACCTACAGATGATGGGCCTGGATGACTGGATGAATACGAACTGCGAGTGTGTGCAGTCTGAATTGCTTCGTAAACATGATCATGGAGCTGCCCGCACAATGGAGTGCTACACGCAAACAAATATTCTGTACGTACGATTAATTATTTTTTTCTGCTATAAGTGCAAAAAGTAGCCGCAAAGGTTCAGTAGGTAACGAGACAAAGATTGCTCAGTAGTAAGAAAATTAGCCCAACCAGCCGAAGGATAGAAGATACTTCAATGTTTTAGTATTTTATCTTGAGAGACATATATATTGAGATCTTCATTAAATAAAAAATTTGGGAGAATTAAGCCCGATGTCCTAATTGACTCGGCATTAAACCTGTGTAAAGACAAAGATGGAAACAAAAGTAGAGTTATTCTAGGTGATGATTTGCCGAAAAAGCGACAAGCCATGTGCGTATCGCCCACTGTGAGAGTATTCCTATCATGGACTCTGTCTGGAAAGATAATTTAGTCACACCAATGCTTCCGCTCACAGGATGCACCTTCAAAGGGGCACAAATCCTCCGATTGTTATCTGTGCGGTCCTGTTTACCAAAAAAAAAGAAAAAAGGAAGAACACACAGTGCAGCAGGCATTGCAAAAGAATCGGATGTATTTCAACCAAGTGAGAAAAAACAGGGTGAATAAATCTCCACCAATTAGGCACCAGAACGATGGCACCAGACGCATAGCAAAGGCAAGAGTTTGCAGCACTGAAGTGAAAACAGCCGGCTCGCCGAAGCTGCAAAATTATTTACAGTGTAGCTTTTACCATTGGGAAGCTCATTCTTTTGTAGCTTGTACGTTTGATGCGGCTTGCTTTGGACTCTTTGCCTGCTATGACCTAACATGCTGTAAGCATTACGATTTGCCTTGTGAAATTTAGTGTCTCTTATTTTGTATATTTGCGCCGCTTTAATTTTACACCAACACTGTTATTGCGTCTACAAGCACTCGAAAGCGCTATATAGTATTTGTTTCACGGTTTACTGAAAAAAAACTTGATCGCTTACATAGTTTATATTTTTGGGGGAAATATCAGGCATGTTAGGGAAAATACACAGGCAAATTTGGAGTGTCTGGGATATTTAGGAGTGAACTAGGAATGACGAAAGCTCCGTTGTTGACCCTGGTAGGGGTGTTATAAGAAACGCTTCAAAACTTTCTTCGTTTCCATAAGAAGACCACAAACGACAAAGATTTGATATTTATTATAAATAGAGGCCCGTGTAGGTGGAAACTATTAAAAGTTTTAGTGCGTAGGGTAGGTAAGGGCTTTGAAGATAGGTGCTGAACAAACGCCTTGTTCTAATTCTTGTGCGTTATACAATACATGTGGTTGCTTCCCTCTGATCTGTTCAATGAATAATACGAGTCACTGTGTTTATATTTCGCTGAAGTTGGAGGCACGTTGGGGTTGACTAACGAATAGCGCTTATTGTGTCTATGATAATAGCCGTTCTAGAGAGTTACACGCTGAATCGTTACATAGTGTCATACTGCCGTTAGTGACAATGTTTCCTGATAACCGTAGCACAAATGTACGATCGACCAAGTTCAAATTTATTGAAAATAGGGGGAGGGGTCGATGCTAAGTGTAATTCGGGAGAGCACTTTCATAGTCCTGTCCTAATTAAAAGAGTTGGGAAAAATAAGCGAAGGGGTGTTCGGTAGCGCGATTAAAAGACGAGACAAAAGAAGACACACAGGGGCACACACAGCAAGCAGCGTTACCCCCCTTCAAGATGCATTGCCAACAAGCCCACATTGCAACCCTCGTGAAGTAAGCGAACCCTCGTTTTGACGTGAGAACTGTTTCACTTCGGTTAGCATAGAAGGTCGATTGCTAAAAATCCACAAAAGGAAAACATATTACACCATTACTGCTCATTTCATTGCAGCCATAGAAATTACGCACCTTATTTTACTATCGTTGCCTAGAGTCAAGAAGCCATTATTCGAGATTCACTTGCCGCGCCAACAGATGGCACCGTTGTTGCCACATAATTTAGCCACAGCTCTAGACCGAGAGTGGTGTCATTCAACACTGCGCTCATTGATCCCAGCTGGCACAGTCGCGGGAGTGGTCGAGAATATAAAGAACGTGTTAAACTATGCCTTGATGTCGGCAATGAGCAAGCTAAAATAATTTGCTACAACAAGTACATTAGCGTTAAATATCTTTTTTGTACTGTTTTAAATCGAAATGCTGGGACAACGTGATGCAGTGAGTGGATGCTCATAGTAGCCGAAATGTTCCACGAAAGCTGAGTATTTCCTGGCGACCTTGTTTTTTAAACAAACTAGTTTTGACATCGTCCGTGTTAAGCCTTCAGCTGACCCATTATCTCCAATTTGCCACTTTTGAGCCGAGACGCACAACATTAACGCAGTATTTCTACATGAAAACAAAGCACACAATAAATTGTGTGATTTTTCGCTCACATGCGCTCTCACGCGCGCACGCTGTGCGCACTTTGATGCGGCTAATGGCTGTTTATCAAATTAGTAGGCCTAAGTATCTCGCGAAATCTTTGGATAGAAGATGCTCAAGCCAAATAGAACTATCTTGCCTGAACAAGGTGTAGCCCGACGCCGCCCAAACTCACTTCCTCCTTCGCGACGGAAGACGGCGCGTTTTCTCTCGGCTTTCCTCCCCTCGCACATAGAGCATCAGGCCCGCGGCGACGGTGTTATCGCCATTGGACTTTATAGGGAACATTACGACGAGGCCGACGGCGACAGCGATGCTGACGACAAAATGCGTCTGGAGTGTTCGTATAATTGCTATCGTAATAAACTGAGTACATTGATGTGAAGTGTAAACACCTGTCTCGATTAAGCGAAGAAGGCACTGCTCTGATACGTTTTCGTCGTGCTCTTGGGAAAAAATGCATGACGAAAATGCACACACATACATACATATATATACATATATATATATATATATATATATATATATATATATATATATATATATATATATATATATATATATATATATTCATACATTTTTTTTCGCTTTTCAGAGTTGTTTCCGAAAGCCAGAATACGTACGTATTTGACCTTATTATGTTGAAGTGCGCAACAATTTTTATGAAAAAAAAAATGGACACTTTGTATATATGAAAGTACAAAAAAAGGAATTGTTATTGTGCAGGTTTCGAAGAACATTATTAAATTCTCGGAAAGCTTTTCCTATCTATCGCTCCGCGATTCTCTGGCAGCAGCGCAGAATGCCCCGCTGGTTCGTTCAGGTGTGATACGTGTAAAATAGAGAACATAATTGTTTCGCTTCGTAGAACACCTCATTTCAAAGGAAACTTAACATTCACCAGTTGGCTGATGATTTTTTGTCATTATTTTTGTGCACTTTAGAGTTTTTGAACATAACAGGCAACCGCACTAATTCCTTAAGTGCAATATGACGCCCACACCTTATCATGTGCGGCCGTCAGATGGTGTCCCTGTTGACAACTCTGCTGATGACAAACTTCAGCAAGACAGCAGAGTGCAAAAAAAATGGCTGTGGAACAATGAGTATGTGCGATGTCTACGCAACAACCGCGCGAACCCGTCAGGAAGTCACAACCATGAGCGTGGTGAAATGTGCGAGCGAGCTGATTTATGCTGCGTCGGCTCTCACCAAATGGGCTCTCACCAATGTCATGGTCGCACGGCGGCACCGTCGCTCCGGCATCGCATGTGTAGTTTGCTGTTCTCCAGCTGAGATTCGATACCGACCGCTACAGGCCACTTCAACAAGAAAATCATTGTGGAGATTTTCTTAAAAGTCTATCTACAACAGGGCAATAACGCTGTGCCAAAAGCAACATTCTCGCGAGAACTTGCGGGCTATAATGAAATTTCGCAAGGTAAGAGAAAGAGAACCAGATCACTCCCGAATTCGCCAGGGCTTTTATGCATAGGATTGAACGAGCAAAAGCTCAGCATCTTTAACTCTGGTTCCATAGGAAACAAAAGTTGTTCGCGACTTTTGTGCTAATTTTAGAGCCGCTTCATCACGCAGTTTCCCCAAGCATTTTCATTCTGTGATTGCTGTAGTGTAGTAACTTTCTGGGGGCTCAACGCGAAAGTGAGCATTAAAAAATTGATTTATTTATGTTGGTTAAATTCATAGGCAGAATCACGTCAATGACAGGCGCTGCAGTAGAGTGCCGTGACGTAATATTTTACAATCCTGGGCGCATGAACGTATACAACTGTTTCTGAACTGCAGTGTATGCTGCGTACTGATGTACAATTACAACTCTCATGCGCAAAGGCGTCACTTGCGAAACACGTATAGATGGAGCCACTTTTACATGGTAAGCTCTCTTGACAATATTAACCAAGTTTTCTGCAATGCCTTTTTCGCGACTATCAGACCGTTTCCTTGGGACGATACGGAAGAGGGTGCAGGTGGGTTGATCATGAACGTATTGCAGCGTATGCGCCGCTGTGTCTGCGCTACCTTAAATACGGATTGATCCCGAAAATTGTGCAGTAAGAAAATGGGGAACATTGCCCTAGTGATCTGCCACTGGATAGTCTTTTTATTTCGAGGAGGGCTGCCTTGTTGCATAAAAATACCCTACAGAAATTCCTACCAATATGACTGAGATCCTGCGAATCATGCAGAAAGTCCAGCAGGGTTCTGCGACTTTCTGAAGCCAGCATGTTAGTCATTGTATGGGCCGCCCTTCAGTGAACCTCTGTAACCACTGGTTATTGCGGTAACCACTGACTATTTGCTCCACTGGGCATGTGCCGCTCTTTAATGAACGTGTTTGACGCCAACTCGTATCATAAAGTAATCCGGCCCAGCGTTATGGGCACGCGGGCCAGTGTTTAGGAGTTACTGGGTATTTACTGACCTTACGTAAACCTATTTGATGCTAATTTGTGGCTCATTGGGTACCACCAAAAAATCAACAACGATGTTCTGCACTCTGGATCAGATCTCAACACGTTGCAAAAACAATAATCGCCCAAGGCAGAACAGTTTTGAGATCCATCACAGTTATGAACCAATACAAGCATGCTTCCGTGACCTAAATGCCAATTGAAGTGGAGTGCGGTTAAATTTATTGTCTTGCACTCTGTAAAGCGAATTTTGTAGTAGCAGCTAATAATGTCTCATCATGTGTATCATTACAGGCGGTACAAAACAATTGCATTTGAATAATTGCATTGTGTTTTTCCATCATTAATAAAAACCACATCCTAATTTCAAATAAGAATAACAACTTATATTGCACAGAACTTAGATGTTGGAGTTCTTAAAGCACCTACAAGATAGCAGTACCCATGGCTGTTTCTTTTTTTGTAAAAGCTATGCCCAATTATAATTTTATATGTTTTCTGTTTTATGGTACACGTGTACTTTAACATTTTCTTCGGCAACAATTAACTGGTGCTAGCCTGCACGAGCTTTTAACGATTGTGAAGTTTTAGAGTATGCTTCAAGACGACAATATCAGAGCGTCCTCTATGTATTCTTAACAAAATATAGAATTCCATTAACAGCCTCCTCGGACATTCAGGTTTTACCAACTCGAAGGTAAATCTGCGCAAGCCGACCGCTTGTAAATAAGAAAAACAAAACCACGCAGTTCATTTATTGTAAACAAACACCTCTCGTTATCATGAAACTACATATAAATATAATTCGAATACGCATATGACAAAATACATCAGTTGTACCAATAAGATGATAGGGAGACATGAATTCTGGTAAACCTCAGATATTTCTGCTCCCAATTCGCGTACAAGCTCTACATTCACCGCATTCGCGTATAGATATTGGGTGATGTTGCCAAAGAAATTTGTAACTATGAATAAGGTTCGAATAGTCCAAGGGAGAAAGGAATATCTAAAGTGAAGCATTACTTTTACGATATAAGAAGAGTCCTTATATGAAAATAAATAATGGCAACAAAAAGGCCTCTATCCGCCAAAGGTCTCTTACATAACCGCATAACAGCTTTGCCGATTGCCGTAGCGCTAACCTCCGGATGAAGAAGATTGTGACCTTCATTTGCAAGCGCCTCAATGTCCAACGAGGCAACACTTTTACTTAAAGAGTTTTGTGATTAATAGCACTGCTGCATCAAGTGGATTTTATTTACATTTTCTAATCTATGAACTTGCTGCCAAGAAAAGTCCACCCGAGTGTAGTTGTTGTTCTCCTGTGGCTTTTTCAGCGGGTAGTGTATCCCAGAGCAAAGACAAGGTATCGATGAACCAAAACAGTAGCTTTAGCTATGCCTGTATTGTTTTGGAAGTAGTTTCGATTTGCCGCTCTTTAGGTATATAGACAAAATCCAGCTCGTAGGAGGCTGCCTAGATGGCATTTTATGATATTCATATTCCCTGTTCCCTATCTGTAGCGTGATTTTGCTGCTGCAATCGTGTTTAAGTGGTCAAATTAATGGAATGGCTTTGTAAACGTGTTCGCGCTACCACTGGCACATAATGCTTTTAAGGTCTAGACTTTTTCTGAATATACACTGCAACAACCCATGTTGGGGCACCTAATAGTAAAAGAAATATAATAATCCTTTCTACCGCACCTTTATATAAATTTTGGAAGGAGTTTTTGTACAAGTTTAATGGTGATAACAATAATCTATCTGTTTTTCTTTCAGAATTCCGAAGGAGCAAATGATAAAGATGTAGGTGACCATTACGTTTTAAACGGGCTAGCAATCTGTATAATGCGCATGACAAATATTTATTAATGGATGCGCGATATATTTAATAATATAGTGATGATCCTAGGAATAACAAAGATTTTTAGCGCACAGCTTCGTATGGTAGAAGGTTTTTAGACCGTGAATTAGCCGTTAAGTTAGATAGTTGTTCCGTCTTAATCAATAACAAAATTTGGTTTTGATAACAGCTTCTGATGTGGATCACATCGTAAACGATAATGTGTCCCAGTGCTTTAGAACAAACTTCGGTTTTGTTTTTTTTTACCATTGTTTGACTTTCTGTTATTGCGTTTCTGAATGGCTCCATCCATCTCGCATATATAATTTGCGGTTAAGAAATAATCAAGAAGTACATCAAGAAAAAAAGATGAAGACATGCCTGCACACGATCCTGCATATTGTTATGCGTTCGGTGGAGAGTTGCTAAAGTTACCTGTTCAATCTCGCGGATAATTGCTGTCTGGAGCTCTTCTAGTGCGTGACAATGGTTTTTCCGCTCCAGATATTCGAGTTCACCCTGCAGACTTTATCAGAGCACGTGCAGCTCTTGCGCTTTCATATCGAGAATAAAACTTCGAAGGGAACAACTATTATCGCGTTTTTGTTTATTTTCTGAAATCACGGGAATTGTAGGACACCCTGTATTATGCTCTTGGCTCCCTTAACCGTGCTCCTCGGTATAAACTCTTCCTTATAAAAAAAGCAATATACTTGCTAAAAACATGTTTCCTATAAACATTGCCATTGAGTGGTTCTCTCGAGTCTCTTAAACCTGCAATTAGGAATCCAGAGTAGAACAGTATATTGCGTTGTGGTATACTTAAAGATGATCAGTAGTAACAACAATGCCGTGGGCATAAGTTGTGCAACGTGAGTAGCTGATGTTCAATGTGAAATTTGGGAAGATGACGCTATTAGTATTGTACACAGTCAGTGTTCCATTGGAATAGGACAGTTGGTGCCAAGAGAAAAAAAATGCAGTTGCACAAGAGAACAAAATATGTGGAATGATGAAGCAGAAAGGGGCATAAAACGGAATCACTGGAGCTAGGTGAGAGGCAACATGGATATCGTTATTTAGTATTTCGGACTGGAATGCGTGTAAATTTGGCTTGTGCTATGCTCTTACAGTGACCTTGTTGAGGACAAAATTAAGATACTCGTTCCAGTGGAGCGATCTGGGCGACCGCCGTCTGGTATCGTAGACGTCGTCTGATTTCAGTATATCACCTTATTGCTTTGTGAAGTCATTTCAATTAGCGAAATAGCTACATCGCCCTCACGTAATTGTCCCCGGACAGTAAAAAGACGCAGGCCTTTGGCTGGCTGAACATTACATCAACCAAGAGGGCGTTGGCGTCCGGAAGATTTTAGTTGGTAGTGGCTGTTTCCCTTATAATGTTGCCAGTGCTTTAATTTTTATATTTCCAGAGAAGAAAAAGTGTACTTCCTCACAACACACAAGGACGGAATGACGAAGGTTGCACTCAGGACCGTGTTAGGAGGTATGAAATTGCGATTTCTTTGAATTTTTTTTTCATTGATTCTACACAAGTGTCGATTCAAAGTGATGGCTTTGCTGGGGTGTGCGATTGGTTGTTAAACTAACAAAAGCATGCTCCCCAATATTTCGCGAATATTTCATATTTCTGCTGCTAAGTAGAAATGAATAGGACTTTACCGAAATGAATGAGCGAGATTGAATGCAAGTGCTGACACATGAAGTGATTCACCTAGGGTGAATTTAGTGTTTTAATAGGCTGTACAACGTAGCGCCGCATAGTCAACCTATTATGTTTTGAAAGCACTGCCATAATCGTCACAACGGATACTCATATATAGGTCCTAATGACTGCTTCTAAAGTGCATTAATTACGTAATCAAGTATGCCTCACTGGCCCCATTGTCATCAAACCTCTCAAATAACCAAGATGTCATAAATAGGTATTATGGAAAACTTAGACAAAGCTGAAAATCAGGGGTTCTATTATTAAAGAAGCCCAAGCGCCAAATTCTGGAGTGATGATTTGCTTACTCTTGCGTAGAACACAGCACCTAGGGGACCATAATGGCTACCAGCACGTGCACGATTGTGTCCCCTGCAAATTAATACAAAAGGATTTCCAGCGCGCACTCCTGGTTGCCAAAACTACCTCCAGTAGTGGGGGGGGGGGGGGGGGGGTAGTTAACCTTTGAGTGACGTTAATCGTGAGTACCCATCGTCACGGACTTTTGTTGGCTTGAACCACCAAAGCGCGGACGACTACAAACTCGGCATCTGCTCAGCTTCACACGTGTGCGCACTTTCTTCGACAACGGAGCAAGGCTGTAAAAGCACACTTGCGTCTCCAGGCCGTGTTTTGGCAAAAGCACGTGTAGTCGCTCTGAAAATACATCGCCACGATCGTGTTTAACATCACGCTACATGTATATTGCTCTTAACAATGACGTTTTCATTATGGCTATCGCCACGAGACCGGAGGACGGAGCGACGTTTCATGTATAGACTTTAAAATTCTGATGTAATAACTTTTAGCCATCTGCTGTCAGTCATAATTCATGAAAGCGTTCCTCGTAAGCATGCAAAACTTAAGGTAAAGTCGATTGAGCTTCTGAATTTGGTGTACACACCCCTTAAATCTCGCCTACAGGAATTTTTTTAATGGAAATCGCATTGTGAAGCGCAGAAGAACAATGACATATGGTTTTACATGTGTGCAATAGTTTATAACGACAAATACTTTTCATCCATGTTTGATTTCGTGTACATCGCCGAAAACTTGTGACGTTTCTCGCGGTCGACCAATGGTTTTATTCTTTTATGTGCTCTGTCTGCTTAATTATGTTCGCCAGATGTGATATTTTTGTCGAAAGCGGTTTTCGTTGATAGCGCCACCCTTGGAGAACACGTAGTGAACGAAGAAATTCCTCTTTATTATTGGGAACTAGGCGTATCTCGGTAATCTACACATGTACGAAAATCAGCATTCATGGTGAAGCTCCTAGTTTTGTTCGTGTTTCGTTTCTTTTATTTTTGCTATAACTGCATCGTGGCAACACCATTGGTTTCGATAGAATATAAGTACTAACTGACGAGGATGTCGAAACCATTACTAATCACAGGTTAATTTCAACTACCTTTACGACAACAAAGCTCGTTGAGATTTCTTGCAATGATCAACAATTCAAAGTATGTTTGGTTTTAGATAACTAAAAATGGGGCCGGGCAACGCCGAGTGGCTAATATAACATCTACATTGTCGCTTGTGTAGACCAATGTATACTGATACATTCGTATAACCGTATTTAAACAACAAATATACATATTCTCTCTATACTTTTGCTTTTTCACAAAAGGTGCAATTCTTAGGGCTATGTTATTTAAGAAATGCCTACAGCGAAAATTGTTACACTGCGTTTGCTAAAAGATATCCCCAATTGAAATTGTCTGGACAGAGATACTTTCTTTCGAAATCTGTTTGTGTGACCTTAGAGCGACAGAAATCTGAGCTAGTTGGTAAGCATTCATTATGCAAAAAAGGTGAGGTGTGCAGACAGGACACAAGAGAAGAGAGCTTAACGTTCGTGTTGTCCACTTCTCTTGTGTCCGGTCTGCACGCCTCACCTTTTTTGCATATTGTGTGACCTGTATTCTTCTAATGTGTAGAACGACCTATCCGAATGAATAGTAGATGCAGTTGAGCACACCTGAGACACCACTGTGGATTTATAAATTGTCGGTAAGATTTGTCATTTTTCTATCTCCTAATGAAGGCTAGGATATAGAATCTGCATAGTCAATGCGTGTAAAAAATGTGCTGCCTTTGACTGATCCCAAAAAAAAGCTGCAGCCACCTGGCACCAGAACGCACGAATCGGATCTACCAGATAAACAGCCTCAGGAACGATGAGAAATATTTTCGGGCGCCCGCCTTCTAAGAAGCAGAAGAAAATGAACGAGGTCCATTAGAAAAGTATCCGACCGAATATTTTTGTGTGGACGCCTCATAGATATGAAAGAATCGCGTTTTCATCAGCCGACCTTGAACCTTCGTGCGCATGCCCGATTTCTTTCCCGCCTGCCGATAGCGTCAGTCGCTGGGACGCAGCGTTTGAGTGAGGTAGTGCGCAGTGCTCTCGTCGGTTTTTTACTTGAAGGAAAATGGCGGAGTGACTGGAGCAGCACTACTGCATCACATTTTGCCAGAAACTGGGTGACAGCCAAGTGGAAACCATTCCAAAGATTCAGACGGCTTTCGGTAATGATGCTCTGAGCAGCACACAGATTAAGGGGTGGTACAACCGGTTTAAAGACGGCCGCACATCGGTGGAAAGTGAGCCACGCTGCCGTAGGACATTAACATGCCGAAATAACCAGGTCATTGCCGAAGTGAACGCTGCGGTGATGCGGGACCGTCGTGTGACTATCTGAGAAATTGCGGAAGAGGTGGGCATCAGCACTTTTTCTGCACACTCCACTATGATCCAAGATTTGGCCATGAAGAGAGTTGCGGCGAAATTCGTGCCGAAGCTGCTCACGGTGGAGCAAAAGCAACTTCCTGTAGAAGTCTCACAAGACATGCTGGATTCCTCAAACAGTGACTTCGACACCATAATTCATGAACACCATAATCACTGGTGATGAGACTAGGGCGTACGGGTACGACCCGGAAACCAAATACCAGTGGTCACAGTGGAAGCATTCCCCGTTACCAAGACCAAAGAATTCCCGCCAACTGCGCAGCAACGTCAAAGTGATGCTTTCTTTGACTGCCGCGGTGTGGTACACCAGGAGTACGCACCACATGGTCAAACAATCATCAAAGAGTACCACAAGGATGTCCTCCGTCGCATACGTGATGCTGTGCAGCGCAAGAGACCGGAGTTGTGGTCAACAGGAAATTGGCGCATCATCACGACAATGCTCCTGCGCATTCGTCGGACTTGATTCAGACGTCTTTGGCGAAAAACCAAACTCCTGTAGTTCAACAGGCTCCTTACTCTGCTGACATGGCCCCCAGCGAATTTTGGCTGTTTCCCAAAATCAAGAGGCCATTGAAAGGAGTGCGATTTCAAACAAGAGAGGACATTAAGGCAGCAACGACGGCTGAGCTAAACTCCATTCCGAGAGAGGCCTTCTCGGAATGCCTCCAACAATGGCAACACCGCTGGGAGATGTGTGTTGAGTCCCAAGGCGATTACTTTGACGGTCGTTAGGTTTCCAACGCTCCAGGTATGCCAGTTTTTTTCTTCGGCCAAAGGTCGTATACCTTTCTAAGAGACCTCGTATGTCTTCATACGGAAATACAAAGGGAATGTCCAGTGACGCGGACGTATTGTTTTTGAGACAGTGATCATAAAAAAAATGACATTACACGTGATATAGTGGCGATGCTTCTCAAGAAACAGTAGGACATATAAAGAAAAAGATTCGTGCAAGGCACACTCAAGCTTATCAAATAAGAAAGTTCACCATCCAGAAAGAGGAGTTTGCTCGTGCGAGTAGTAAGCGCTCCAAATAGAAAACCTTAAGGTTTTTTTATTCGTTGCAATTAACTTCGCATATTGTACACGAATGTACGGTTTTCTTGTTATGAAAACTTTCATTACAATAATAGGAGCGCGCGCTCCGGTGCTTTATACCCTAGCGATGACTTCGCCTACCCTCCTAGCCACCTCCGCGAGCAGTGAAAGCATTCCGCTCCCGGCTCAGTGCCACGCGCACAGGCGTCCCTGCCCTAAAGGCATTGTTGGGGTGTCCACCGAGAAGCGAGACGGATATTTCGCTTTTCGTTTCCTGCAAAAACGAATTTTTATGCGACACAAGCTCATCCGATTATGCAAGTAGAATGAAAGTTCTATCAAAATCGTCATTAATTACGCATATTGGTCGCATTAATTACACGTTGGTCGCGTCCACGAGTGCATCGAACCATCGGTCGAACTATAGACGCTGTTGATCTCGCCAACGAGATGTAATGTGTGGGCCCGTTCACGCTACTTAGGCCTTTATGAGACTGTACTTTTAATATGTGTGCAATACACGAATCACATGGAGAAAAATAAAAACCGGCTACTCGCTTACTGAGGATGACACGGTCACTTGCGGCGAACTGCGCCAACAGGAGGTCGAGCCTTTCGCGCAAACAGTGCACACTGAACACTTTCTCAAAAACAAAGTTCCTATTTTTGCTATGCATTCCCACCGTGCAGGATTCGGGAATGGCTTCTGCGCGTTCACTTCACGCAGCAAAGCCAAATCGTAGGCAATTGAAAAGTACAGTCTTCCGCTGGTCGTCTTTGACGCCGCCATTTTGCGAAACTCCTTTGTCTCACGCTCTCCCGAACAAACGAGAACCCCGAGAGCAGAACGCAAGACTCCCTACGCACGCACGTAAAAATCCGATGCGTGCGTACGCAGCGGCCGCGTACGAAACACGTACCGTTCGTGTTGCGTTGTGCACATGCGCACTTTGCACAACGTAGTGATCTTACGTACGCAACGCCGTTGCGTACCCAATGTACGCGGTACTAAAACTGCCTATTAACTATATGGCGTCGAAATATTTCAGAGGCATCCTAGAAAAAACACAGGAGGGTAGCTTGGTACGTAGCGTTCTAACACCAAAGCTTTAAAGCGCCCGTGTCGCAAAAATTTGGCGTCGGCGTCTGCTTCGGCGTCCGGCGTCAGATGTTGTTACGGCTAAACAATTCTCGAACCATGTATACTCAGGCCTTCCATGTGATGCAAGGAAGTCACTGAACTAATTGAATTTCTCAAGCTAAAATACGTAGAAAAATCGTAAACTACGACTTGCACACAGCATACATGGTATGTATGTAATGAATTTGAATGTAATTTGAATGTAATGGAATGTAATTTGACTATACGAGAGAACTTAATTCTGTTACGCGAGAACCCTAAGAAACCCCTTCACACACACAAACCAACCACGGCGTCCACAGAACGGTCGCGGCACCCGCCATTTTACGAGTGCCTGCGCGATGGGTTTCCTGGGGGCCATGGAGCGGCGCGCCCGGTTCCTTTCATTAACTCCAGCTGGCGCTCGCCTCTGCGGCATCGCAGCCCACATAAGACTCCGTGGTTCCACCACAAAGTTCGCCTTCGTATATAACGTTCGCGGCAAACGTTTCCCGGTAAACATTGAGGTTACATACGCTCCAGTTGCCGGGAAGCGCTAGAAGCAGTCAGGGATCCTTGAAGGCTATCGTGTTCCGCTATTAAAGGCGAAGCTTAAGCGTCCTCCAAATTTTCGAATAGCAAATGGCACCGCAATAAAAATGCTTGAGTACATAGTTCATTTACACAGCCGATATGTCTATTAAGTAATACATCAATAATTTGAGCTCCTACACAAACCTTCCATGCTGTAACTATAGCGTTAGTTCCGCTAGCGTGGTTAGATTTAGGCAGTGTGTCTCCTGTCTTAGTGTGAGATGAAGTAGTTTCTTTGTAACCGGATATTTCAAATAATTCTTATTGTCCACTTTATTTATAAGTTTAGTTCAGGATTAGTGAAGCGTTTTGTACTACCATGCACATCGCTTTGTTTATTTCCTAATCGAAATGATATTGTTACTTGCCCAGTGCAGTGTCTGAGCAGATTTTCTTTTTTTGTTTACAGATGAACTGAGTAATAACCCACCGGAGCAGTTTCCTCACGAATACCTTGTTCTTGCGGCAAGAAGTAATTGTCTACTTGTGTCATATGGCGAATCAAGTGATGGTAAGTTTACACTATTCAGAAGAATGAACAGTGCTTCGGAGTATGTTAGTGAGTGAAAACTTTATTGTAAATTTCCGGCAATTTGGACAGGGTGGGGCCATCAGCACTTCAGCCTAGGTGACGGCCTCGAGTCCTTGGACTCGGGCAGCTTCCTCGGCGTGCCGGATGACCCACATTTGATCAGCAAGGTCGTGGCTGAGCAGGGCCGCCTCCCAACGCACCCCTCGGTTCTAAACTGTCATGTCTCGCCCGTTCGTCGGGGACTCCTGCTGCTCGCTACCGGTGCATGCCCACAGCATGTGCTGAAGCGTCGCTCTGGCTCCACATGCTTTACAATCGTCGGACGAATAAATGTCGGGGAGCCGAAGTGAAGGATCACCGGGTTCGGATATATGTGTGTCTGCAATTGGCTCCAGGCAACCGCCTGTTTCTTGTTTAGTTTGACGTGCGGTGGTGGGTATTTACATCTGCGCAATCTGTAGTTTTGCGTGATGTCTCTGAAAGCGGTCATACGATCCCCCCACGTCCACTCCCGCGTCGCTCTCGCGGTGGGCGAGACGTCGGGACTGCCGGCGGGCGCTGCGGCTCGGCATGCAAGTCCTCGAGCCGTGGCGTGGGCCATCTCGCTCCCCGGGAGCCGAGGGTCCGTGTAAGCGTGGCCTATACGTAGAATCTGTGTCATTTTGCGGCAAATATTGTCATGTTGAATTTGGAGAATGCGACCCACTTTCCTGGAGATCCGGCCGCTAGCGTAGTTGCGTATCGCTGCCTACGAGTCGCTTATTATCACCTCGGCTTCAATGGTGGCTACCGGGAGGGCTATGGTTGCTTTCTCGGCCGCCTCCGTCTCTTCCGTCCGTATCGTTGCGCTCGCGACACAAGTTCCGCTGTTGTCCGTGATTGCGACCAAGGAACCGCGTTGCCGCTCGTAAAGGCCGATCCACACGACGGACCAAGTCTGGGGGCCGATTGGTCACGTGATGCGACGTCACGGCCCGCTGCGGTCCGGTCCAGCGCAAAGCACATCCATACGGTGCACCGCCATAGCAGACGGCAGAGCAGACCAACCAGCTACACTAACGCTTTTCCGCCTTATCTTGTAATCATTCCGGCTCGTGTCCCACAAAGCAGGGAACTGCTGAACGTGGGATACAAAACAAAGAACCTCCTCTTCACTCCAAGAGGACATGGTATTTAAAATATATATTTGCTGCACGCACGTGCAGGAGGAACGGCGGACATGAAACGACTGCCTTTTGCTGAGCCGAAAACTAGATTGGATTTGGCTGAAGATACTCTGTTGCCGGACAACATTCGTTGGCGACGCCAAAATCGCTGCTGTTTGCATGCGGTCCGCCGCCAAAAGTGAAGCGAGAAAAGCCTCGGCGATTTGTTGGACCGCGAGGGACGCGGCCTTGCGCGGGCGAACAGCGAGCCGGACGAACTGGTGACGTTCTATCACGTGATGCGCCGACGTGGTCCAAAAGAGCGATTTGGTCCGTCGCGTGGATCGGCCTTATCGGGCCGCATCTACGTAAATGGTTTCTTTGCTACTGCCGTATTTTTTTGCAAGTCTCGCGCACGCCTGTTGCGCTGGCCGACGTCATGCGTCGGGTACATGTTCTTGGGCAACGGCGAAACGACGATGGGCTCGCGAATCGGTGTCGGTATCGCGACCTTTTCGCACTGCTGCGTGTGGTAGCTGATGCCCAGCGTCTGGAGGATGTGTCGTCTGGTTCTGTTTTTTGTCAACCGCTCGTACTGCGCGACGTTATGCGCTTCTATTATCTCGTCTAGGGTATTGTGTAAACGCACTTCGAGAAATTTATCGGTTCTGGTATTTATCGGCAATCCTATGGCACATTTGTACGCCTTGCGGATGAGGCGGTCTAGTTTCGTTCGTTCGGCCAGCTGCCACTTGAGGTACGAGGCGACGTACTTTATGTGACTAGTATTGACGGATCATTTCGCTTTCTTTCATTCCACTATGTCTGTTTGTGATACGTTTCAGTAACCTGATCATTTCATCGACCACATGCTCTAGTCTGCGTACGGTTTCGCCATTGTGACCGTTGGCCTACAGGTGCAAGCCCAGTACCCTAATGTTGTCAACATGCAGGATGACGGTGCCGTCCGATGTGAGTACTCTAATTTTTCGGTCTGCACGCTGGGCTGTGGAATCGGCGTTCATGGGTTTGCGGCCCCTTCGCGTGGGTCTGTACAACAGGACCTCCGATTTGGCCGCGGATCATTCGAGGCCCGTGTCGCGCAGATACTCCCGCACCACGTCGACAGCCGCCTGTAACGTTTGCTCGACGTGGCCTTCATTTCCCTGAGCAACCCAGAGCATGATGTCATCGGCTTACAAGCTGTGTTGGAGGCCTTCTATCTCTGCTAGTTTGTTGGGTAAACCGAGAAGCACGACGTTAAAGAGCATGGGGGAGAAGACGGAGCCCTGAGGCGTGCCCGTGCAACCTATGTCTATGTCTTCAGATTCCAGTCCGCCTATCGCTATGCGGGCACGACGACCAGTACGGAAATCCCGTATGCAGTCGTACGTTCTCTCGCCCAGTCCCAATGCTGGTATGCTTTCAAGTATCGCGACGTGTTTTACGTTGTCGAACGCCTTTTTGAGGTCAAGACCGAGTATTGCTTTTGTGCATCACATGGGATTGTCTACGATGTGGTGTTTGAGTTTAATCATGATGTCCTGCGCAGAAAGGCCACGATGGAATCCCAGCGTCGTGGGTGGCGGCATGTTTCGGTCCTCGAGGTAGTTGTCAAGGCGAGTGAGAACCGCGTGTTCCATCACTTTGCCGACGCAGGACGTCAGGGATATTGGTCGAAGATTGTCGATCTGTACCCGTTTGCCCGGTATGGGGATCAGAATTATGCGCGCGGTTTTCCACGAACTCGGTTTGGCACCTGCATTCCAATACAAGTTTATGTAATCCGTCAGCCGTTCCATTGATTTCTCGTCCAAGTTGCGGAGCGTGTTTTTGGCTGTACCATCCGGGCCCAACGCCGATTTTCTGTTGAGCTTGTGCCGCACCACCCTCACCTCTGCTACGCTGAAGTACTCATCTAGCTTCGCGTTACTCTCGCCCGCGTAGCAGGATGCGCGACGGGGCTAGTTGCCTTGACGTACCGGGTTCGCATGGTTTCTAGAAAGTCCACGGACGTGCCTTCCTAGTCGTGCCTGCTGATCTTATGTACGTGCGCTGATTTTGTCTCCCCAGGGTCTAAGAGATGCCGGAGGAGGTGCCATGTCTTGGCCATTACTAGCTGGTTCTCCATACCGGTGCACGTCTCCTCCCATTGCGTTTTGCATACCTGCAACGCGTGGTCTTCTATGTCCCTGTTTAGCCGTGCTATGCGTCTGCGTAGCGTTCGATTGTGTCGTTCACGCTTCCACCAGTCTTGCAGGCTGCGCTTGGCTTTCCACATGTGTAGCAGTTTACCATCTATCACCTCTAGGTGTGCTCCTGCGGTACCTCCCGCGACGCCGCTTCAACGACGCTCCTGAGCGTCACGGTCCCGCTCTCGATGTCGTCGATTGCCTCGCTGCTACGATTATGCTTTTTCCTGGATTAGATAAACGCGTTCCATTCCACCAGCCGATAGTGGTTGCCCTTGGTGCCGTCCCGATGACCGTGGTGATGGTAATGCGGCCCCGCGTCGACCTGCATTTCGATCACCGAGTGAGCGCTACTCAAGTCCTCTTGCGTGTTATGCCACCGCGTGCCAGCGACGTCGTTCGTAAACGGGAGGTCGGGCGAAGTGTCCGCACATACGCTGTTGCACTTGCGTGTGGGCGCGGAAGGGTCCGTAACGAGCTCCAGCCCTCATTCTACGCGTCTTCCCACAGGTGCTTACCCTTCGGCATGTCTAATTTGTACCCCCCCGCCGCGTGAGGGGCGTTGAAATCACCCGCGATGATTAAGGGCCCGTCGCCGGCTGCTTCGCTCGCCTTTCGCAGTAACGTGCTAAAGCGGTGTTTGCCTTTAGGTGTACTATACACGTTCAATACAAACAGGTTGCGTCCTTTCGTCGGAATAAGCTCGATTAGTGCGTGTGGTAATCTGACGTTCTTGAGTTCGCGTTGCGAAATGGCTGGTTTGTGTCTCACTAGCGTTGCAGCGGCCGGCGGTGCTCCCGCGGTCACGGCCTCGTCGATCGCTTTGTAACCGGCCAGCTTGACGGGGTCGTTGGTTTCTTGTAATAGTATTACGTCCGGCCGTTCCCGGTTGCATAGCAATTGTTGAAGATGCCCCCGTTTCCTCCTGTACCCCTTGCAGTTCCACTGCCACGTCATTTACGTGTGCTTTGTGTTACGCTGTCGTGGGCGTTGTGTTTGTGTGGTGTCATGTCGAGACATGGTGACTGTCCTCATTATTTGCCGTCCGGCTGATCCTGAAGCTCTTCTTCTGGTACCAGCCTAAGGTACGGTTTGCCGGTCGTCCGTACCGGGCGACCCGCTCCGCGCATTTCAATATTTTCTAGGCGCGATTGCAGCATCGCGACCATTTGAGTGAGTTGCGCTATTGCACTCCTCAGCTGTTGGGTTAGCGCGGTTTGCTAACCTATTGCTCGGTTCAGTTGCGTTGTTTGCTGCGCTTGTCGCGTCATCATCGCGTCTACCTTTTCTTCGAGTCTGTCGACTTGCTCACGGAGTTTTTGCTCGCGTGTTTGCAATTTGGTATCGGCCTGTTCCAGGTCTAGCGCCTTGTGTTTAGTAGGAGCGGGTTGTGCGTCTTGCGCCTCCACGACTTCCACCGTGCTCTGGACCGTTCGAGCAGCCGTGTCTGCGGTGACGGGTTTGGTCGGAGGATGAGGAGAGGGGGTCGTTTGGGGCCCCTTTAACGTGATTTCGTTATTTAGCCTTGTATTCTCCTGCTGTAGTGTTTGAATGACGGATTCTAGCTGTTCCAGTCGCTTCTGTAACAGTCTTTCTGTTCCCAGTTCCTACTCTGGGCGCTACTGCTGCTTCTAGTTGCTCCGGGGTTTTTATTAATTGCAGTGTTGGTTCGCGATAGCGGCGCACGAATGCGTCTCCGGAGGCGACAGCCGCCCAGCTCACCTGTGGGGGTTTGGGATTTCGTCGTCCTTCCGCTGCAGCTTCATAGCTGGCACGGGCCGTTGACCTGCTGCGAGGCCTCGCCGAGCGGGGGCGGGAGCCGGTGCGAGAGCGGGCTCGAGAACGAATGCGGGAGCGAGTGCGGCTACGCACACGGCTCTCCCTCGAGGTCGAGCGGCTGTCGCCGCTAACTATAGCTCGGTGGCGGGCGTCGTCGGCAGCTCTCCTCTCCGTAGTCGTAGGAGCTACTGCTGCCGTAAGTGGCCGCAGCCTCATCGCCCATTCTGGGTTTCTGTTGTCGTCGTTTGACTAGGTACGGTGTCTTCTACTTGGCTTTGAACTTGCTGTACCCGGTGAGGTGAACCTTCCCACACAGTTGGCACACCGGCTCGCACCGATGATCGTCGGGCGGGTTGCAGTATCCGCACGTGCGGCACTTCTTGTCGTTCGCGTTGAGGCACACGTCCCTCCTGTGTCTCAGACGACCGCACTCGTAGCACATGTCAATTTATTTCTTGTAGAGAGAGCACATCATCACCATACCGCCGTAGTTCACGAAACGGGTCACGTAGTAGCCGTCAAAGAGGATGATTACGTTGCTCGTGTTCCCCATGCAGTTGGCACGCAGGACGTTCTGGTTACGATGGCTCACGAGACTCCTCACCAGGTCCGCCGGCTTTTCGTCTAGCGATATGCCTCTGGTGATAACTTGGAACGTGTTCTCCGTAGCCACTCTGTAGGCGTTTGCTTCGAACTCGTTGTCGCCAATGCGCAGCTTACAAATGCTGCCGTATTGTCTAGCGCGATGTTCTGACGGAGTACTCACCACTATGACGTTTTGACCCTCGTTGATACAAACGCTGTCCTCCTCAGCTGCCTCACGACCCACGCCTCCTGCGTTGCGTATGCAGCAATGGACGCGGTCCTTCTGGTAGTTCGACACGTTGATGCCGTCCCGGGGTCGCGCGATGATCTTGTAGCCGTCCGTGAGTAGGTTGGGCGTTCGGCTCGCCATGGTGATCTTACGCACGTAGTGTGTCGCTTTCTTTATAGACGCCGCCTTCTTGGAGGACGCTGTCGTGGCTGCTGGTTCGTCACCGGGTCGTCGTCTCCCGCCGCCTTCTTGATCTTACGATTAATCTCGCACCATCCCTGCTGTTTACCGAGCTCCGTCGGCAATATTTCCTCCCCTTTGACTTGCACGACTTCCATCCCGGGAGCCGTGCAGCGGATCGGGGCTCCGCTGTCGCTTAGGCCTACTGTGCCTTGTCTACCAGCCTGGCTGTCGTGCTGACATGGTGACGGGGTAAATCTTCGAAAAGTGGCCGGAAAACGGGCTCACCTGCCGAAATCTGGTATCTAAAGAGTCCGTAGAACGTTCGCAAGCACCTGGGAATACTGTCAAGGGGATATCTGTAGAGAACTTGCCGAAACCCATAGAAACTGTGCGGAGCTGGTGTGACGCGCGTCAGCACTCCGTGGCCCCCTCCAGTGCTTCGGAGCGCGTACAAGTTTCTCGCTGAGCGCGCTAACTTTCCTCATTTTAACGCATTGCTAGTGCCTGACATGTCCGCATGGCATGTGCAAACGCACTACTTACATATTTTGAACATAATAATCACCCATCTCAATGCAACGTTTCTGTCAATGAAGATATCACAAAACAGAAACGGCCGAAACTTGACGTTCACTCCTTCATTCGTGTAAGCTACTCACCTTAACATCGTGGGTAATAGGACGCTGCAAGAAACGGTAATAGGACGATAGAGCGTTCTCAAGACATGCATAGTTGATGGTAGAGCATCTCTCTTGTCAAGCCTAGTCGCCTTGGAAGCGTTGATTTATTATTCTGGTTAGTACAGTGTAGAAATCCGTGAACGTCTAAACATGGCGTTCACGAACAGCCTCCTCTACTGCCTTGGTCAAACTGAAAGCCCCTGTTAAGACAACCTTGGCTCTGCGAAAACAACCGAGTACATTATATTAGACTCTAGAGCGTACGTTGATGAATGATATGTATACCTTATACAATGGGCAGCCATATGTCTGGGCCCTATGACACTAAGACGCATATTATTTCCTTGGTCAACATAATCACTGTAGCCTCAAGCCTTCACATTCTTAAATAGTTACCCGAAATCTCTTGGGTTTCCCTGAAAGTGCTAGCTATTAGTTGGATCGACAGATCATCTAAAAAGCCATCAGTGAAGAGAAGACGACTCATATTCGAACAACGAACAGCGAAAGTGTATTTTCTTTACTTGACGTTCTTTTTCGTCTGCTTGCATTCTCCTAGAGCATTCCTCTCCCTTCTGTCTGCCCTTGCATAGTTTTCAGTAGGAGAATGCGTTATGCCGGCAAAGCTCCCCGCATTTATATAAAGAGCACTCTCTCTCTCTCTCTCTCTCTCTCACTCATCTTGCCCATTTTTCAATCAGGGTTTGTATGAGATGTATCAAGAAAACACCGTATGGTGCAGAATCATTCCAGAATGCTTTTGAGGATGAGTTTACTGAATTTAGATTCAATTGAATGTGCGAATTTTTTATTGTAATTGGAAAACGATAACACGGCTTCAAAAAAACAAAATGGGTGGGTTGGCGAACTTTCACTAAATGGTGGCAGCGCTACTGAGACGAATACAGCTTTTGTCCCATTTCTCCACTAGCGAATTGCAGCAAAGTGAACAGGTGGGCCAGTTGGAATTATTGCATTCTTAAAATGAGCGCGAAAAATGACGGTAATCCAGAAAAGAATGCTACACCACAAACACTAACAACTGGAGTTTATTAAGGAAAATGCAAAAGAAAGAGAAAATCAGTGCTGGTATGGAAGAAACATTGCAGCACATATTGAAAGCATCTTGTATCAACAAAAAAACCCCCACAGACGTGATTTATATATTTATTCTGGTCTATATTATACCGCGGTGAAAACTAAACCACGCCAGTAGAATAGCAAAAAGGATAGCGAGGAGGCAGACTGGCAAATGACGTCGGAAGTTGCACACAGCCTGCCTGCTCTCCAAAATTAATCTTTAGGTGATATGTATTTGGTCAGGTAGCCCGTTACAATAAATGGTGGGGCAGAGAAAATTAAAGATATGGCCGCTAATAAAACTGCCGCCTTTGGATCTTCCATTACCAACTTGCAAACTAACACAGCTAGCTTTTGATAGGAGAAGCCAGTTTTGCGTTTAGTGTGCCAATCTACCACATTGTGCAGTTGTGTTTACTCTTTGTGAACACTGTTTACATAATACATACAACATATATCATTCAACCATGTTTTCAGGAATGCGAAACTGCCTGCTGTGGGGGTTATCAAGAGAAGAAGTGAACACGAATACTGAATGCTATAAGAAGCTCGAGTTGCTATGCGCACAGGACACCTACGACATAACCGAAAGTGATAACCCGTGCGAGCAGTACGATGTGAACGAGCCAAGACGTTAAAAATATGACAGAACGAATAAACCTGTAATCAAGCACATGAGCAAAACGGTCTTAGTGAACGGTATCAGTGTATTTTAATTCTAGCAGGATAAAAAAAAACGGAGCAGTTTTTTATGGTCATTCTGCCCTTATGGTACTTTCTATTGTGTTGCCGGATCACGAATGCAGCGCACGCAGGATTTTTGGCGACGGTAGACTCTGGCAAGCCGGGCAAGACTTTGATGACACAAGCAACAGGTGTTACTATTCCTTCAAAGCTGTGACGTCAACAAGGACATTAGGGCCGCTTTATGAAACTAAGAGCACTCTCAGATTGCTACTGTTCTATTTCATAAGGTCTTGGGCCAAGCCTTGAAATGGCCCTTAGCTGGGACCTCAGATAATTTTTCTCGTAGTGTGTTTCGCGCTAAACTAGAATAAGGTAAGTACAATTACTTCGTTTTGCATGGAAAATAACACCAGTAATATATCAAAAAACATGGTTGTACAGGTGAAGAGACATTATTATAACAACAAAATTTAGCGAAGATGAAGAAGAGAATAAAGAAAATCGTTAGATCTATGTAGAATAAAAGGTTAAATTAGAAATCTGTCCCTTTTATGAGCGTGACTAATGCTACAAACGGAGCAGCACCTAAACCATAACATTAGGCATCGTTTATTGTTAACGCGAAGCTTTCTTAGCCTTGGGGGGGGGGGGGGGGGGGGGGGTTCCGCTCACTTTTATGCCCGTTTTAGCCACTCTTTCACATAGAGTGCAGCACATTTCACAGCACAGTGCAGCACCTGGTAAGAGAGCCATGCTGATTTGCCAGATTCGAAGCTTTTGTTTCCTCAGAACACGTGAGTCCCGCTAGGTATACTGGCTCCTGTCACGCATTGTTTTGGGCTTCTAGTGCATCACTAAGCGAAGCCTCCCATGCTGGGGTCAATCGCCGATCTTCCATCAGAGCGCTCCCGTGATCAAAGAATTGGGTCGACTCTTTTTTTTTTTTTTTATGCAAGACACCACTTTATTTAACAAAGCTCGTTCAGTGCTATTACGCAATAACAACGCCTAATTAACTTTCGCGCATATTAAGAAAAGGCTGATATGTAGGTACCTATTCCGATAAATAATTTATAAATTTAAAACAATGGGCGATGTTCGTTTTTTGCTGCGTTGCTGGCTATATGCCTAGTTGCTCAAGTAAAGTGCAGCGTAAAATCTGCGTAGTTACTTGATGTCTTAATATTTATGAGCCCACTATAAAAAAGGAAAGATTCCTTTCTTCAAGAACCCCTTCATGACGTTGCTAACCGTGGCGGCTGCTCCTCTATATGGCCCCTTTCTTGCCAAATAGATCAAACACTGAATAACAGTTATAACAAATTTTGTTATTTATGGCCGACAATCCTAACGCTGCGGTTGTATCGGCCACCTTCTCTGTTTTCCACTGGAATACGCAATGACGCAAGAAACAGTGCATAAACTGTCAGAGCCAGCGGTGTGGGCCGTTAAATCTGTCGGTCCTGGAGTTTCATATGCGATCTTTCATATCGGATATTAGAAAAAGTAACTGTCATTTTTTAAGCACATATACCCCTCGAAGTGCGTAATCCCTAGATTAAATTCAGCCATTCCATGTCTTTTATCGCATCCACTCGTTGGGTGATGCTGGTGATGCTGAACGCCCCTGCAACCGCTATGAGAATACGCCGAGCCTCCAAACACGTTTTATGCTAACCTAACCTAACGTTAACCTAACCTAACAAGGCCGAGAGGAAAAGACAGTAATTCTCAGGACGGAGCTGTTGTGAGAATACGCCGCGCCACCAGGACGGCTTTTACGCTAACCTACGCTAACGTAATGTTAGCCTATCAAACATAACCGAAACTACGCTAACGTTAGTCTAACCTAACATAACAACTTAACGTGGCCTAGACTTAAACACAATAATCCGCAGTACGTAGCCGTAGTCAGAATACGCCGTGCCACCTTAACGCCTTTTGCGCTAACCTAACGTAACCCAAGCTAACGTAAACCTAACCTAAGCCTAAGCTAACTTACCCTAACGCGGACGAGACGCAAAGCCAATAATCCTCACGGCATGACATGAGGCAATCGCGTTCAACCGCAATGGCTAAGGAGATGTGCCTTTACTTTACTGAAAGAGGACAACACAAAAAATGCCCGTAAAACTGCAGGAGAGCAGGCCCGGCCTCTACTAAGGCCCCTATTATTGCTTCCCCGGAAAATTCCATGTTTTTTTTTTTTTCTTTTTTGAAGGTAGAGTGACCTAATGGGCGACAATGCTGTAATCCGGCATTACTGACTCAGCACCAGCACCACACGCGCGAGAAAGTCTGTCCGACGTACCTTGTAGACACAGCGATGACCAAATGGGGCGTCAGTGCGCGCTCGTTCATCTGTTTTATCGCGCCGGCAGCCAGCATCCAAGTGTAAACAAACTCGATCCCACTCCACGATGCCGGCACGCCTATGGTCAAACGCAAACAATACGCGCAAAGAAACGTCTCCAGCGTAGTACTCAGGTACAGTCAGATATTCATGGATCAAATGCCCCCAGATTTTCTCTCTCGCCCCCTATCTACGCAGAAACCCCACACCCCGGTGTAGCTACTAGCAATTGCATAAATGCGCCCGTTCCGCCCTTAGTTGAGCGAGCCCCTCCATCCCCTCCCCGCAGAGCCTTGCGCACGACGGAAGACACCATGCTTCCTCCCGGGTTTCCTCCCTTGCGTCCGTTAGATTGAGCCGCAATGGCCAGCTCACCCTTGCCCGCTTTCACTCGCACACACAGCATACGGCGCGGGCGACAACTTCGCCGCAATCTTAATTTTGTATTTGGCCACGCCAACGGCAGGAATGCTCCTGGACTGTCCATATAATAGCTGTCGCTATAGATATATGTGCTTTGAGAGCACCTATAGCATTAGCGCTCCTTACACTATTCAATACAATATGCACCACCACCCCTCCTGCATAGTAAAGAAGCTCTTGAAGACAGGGGGAACGCCAGGTGGCGCAGAGCAGTCACTACTGGATCACATTGTGCTCCACTTCTTGAAGCGATTTCATGCGGAAATTTCACGGAAACCCACCTAAGAAGTATATATTCTTTTCGTGAAGTTGAGATGATTCGAATGACAACAAAATATGAGACCTGGACCCGCTACACGAGGTCCTCTCACCATAAGAAGAAACGAGTTGCACAGACGGAGTGAACCCTAACAACGGCTTCGGTCGGCGGCGCAGCGCAGAGAAGCTCGCATGTGCGGGGTGCGGCGACAAGTGCGTGTGCGTGGACTTTCTAACAATCATAAAACGGACTTTTTCGGACATTCTCTCGCCAAGTAATGAGCCAAAGGTGAGGGATATTTACCTCAAATTTGGACTTTTGAGTCTAACCGTAGACCTTGCGCGCCGCAAAGGGGCGGTCAACAGCATGCCTAAAGAGGCCTAATGACTTTTCGACCATATGGAAGTCGAAGAGCTTCCTGGCCACTCCCGGGCGTCGGAGAACCATGCAAAGAAATTCAGTAGCGTCTCGCAACGAGTGGAATTAGAGGAGGAAACGTGGGCGTTGGGCGACGCGTCTGTCTCTCGGCAACGAGAGGAACGCTGCCGTGGGTCTCGACAAGAAAAACGCCGACGCGGGTCTCTTGTGGGCGTAGACAAACGACTGCTGGCACACTGTTCTTTCGCGCCGACAGAAAAAGAAAAATCAAAAAAGCGAAAAAGTACTCATGACGGGAACCCAGAGGAAAAGAAATTGGCAGGGGCTTAGCCCGGCTGTATTAAGATATACGTAGCGAAAGCTAAGGCATAGCATGGTTAGCCTTGAATAATCTTCATTGCAAGTCCAGGTTAGTCTGGTTGTCTAGCTATGTTGCGGCATTTAGCCAGTCATTCGACGCGCTGTTCGTCTGTTTCCTGGGCGGTTCGTTTCTTCTCCATCTCGTTCCGATATCGATTCCAGGCCTCCTGCTGCTTATCAGAATTGTCGCCGTCCATACTGCCGCCTCAACCGTTGCTATGCGCACGCGAGCTCTCCTTTTCAGTCCTCCGACATGTTATCAGGTATGCGGCGCAGCTGGCGAAGAAGCGGAGGAGAGCGCAACGACGAGGAACGCGGCGTGACGTCATACCAATCGGCGGCAAGGGAAAGGCGCGGCATTCCACAGTGGAGAAACACCTGTGGATCGGTGCTACTAGTGGCTCATGCGCATTAGTGACTATGGGGCGACAGAGATAGAAATATCCGTGGCGAGACGCGCGTTATGACGTCATGTGCCTCCTTGGAGCACCGCCACGGCGCAATCGCAAGTTCGCGGCCAGTAAAGATTTCGCTTTAAAACCCATGCGGGTTTCTCGAAAGAGGAACCCATATGGGTTCCATCTGCTAGCCGCCTCGTTAGCTCAGATGGTAGAGTGGCTGCCCTGGAAAGGCGGTGGTCCCGTGGTCGAGTCCCGCACCAGGACGAATTTTTCTTCAACTGTGAGGCTTTTCTTTCGAGAAACCCGTATGGATTTCCTTTGTAGCGATTGCTACGAACGGGTGGATGTCTGATTTTTAACTTTATTAATTACTTCGCTTCACCTTGCGGATTTCCGCAGAACTACTTACGTCAACCAGTGGCAGTACGCGTGCCGTTTCTTTTTGAACGACAGCCTCCCGATAAAAGTAAAAGGTTTCCTAGGCGGGATATTCACAAACGGATGCAAGATGATCCGGCGTTCGGGACACACAGGTCTGGAGGGAAACGAGAGTGCGGACGGTTTTGCTCGAGGGCTCACAAGCCAAGCAGAGCCTCGACAGCTCTATCAATCCCCCGCACATTCCTGGAGGAATCAAGTAAGGAGGACAGCGACCTATCCCGAATGGCCCGTCGCGAATTTGTTGCTCACTAGCGTGGCACGCGACAAAAATACAGCACCACCCGACAAACCATTAGAAGGGGAAGACGCCATAGACCTCCACAGAATTAAAACGGGGGTATTTTCAAACCTGCAACGATTTTTAAAAAATTTCCAACGCTCTATGGGCACACGTCACCGTGGTGTGGCGGCTCGCTATCGCTATATGACATTTCGTGAGGCTGCCAAAATAGACCACCAAATTTAAATACCTTTTTAGGTAAATTTCATTTATCGAACACTTTGGAGCAATGCGAGGCCCAACTCGCCAGCTCTGACCCGGAGGTGCCTCTTGCGCTTTTTGGTCCCGTCAGGCAGGCGGCAGCAGCCAGTGGAGCCCCGGACTTGGGGCCCCACCCATCGAGCTCATAACCTTTCATCCCAACCCCTTTCAATAAAGTTATTCTTTCCTTTCTTCTTGAAGACACCTCGCAGTAGACAAGAAGACCTTATAAGTTAACCCGATCCGATCAATGGACGCCCACCAGCGCCAAGCCTTCGCATATCTAACCTAGCATTCAGAAATACGGCACTCTCCCTGTACATTGTTCTTCTATCCCTTGCACATAAAAGGCGGTGGTCGTGGAACACTGGGAAAAAAAACTCACTGCAACCGAGTGATGGACCCCCCCCCCCCCAAAGCTTAATTGATCCACGATATAACGGAAACTTCATGCTATTTTAGACGGCGCGCCTCTTGCTCGGTCGATCATCGACAGCGGTCAAGTGGGTGGTTTAACCGAAAATGTTATCCCGTCTTCAGGGAACACTGTGGTACTGCGTGAAATGAAGGGGCCGCCAATGTGCACCCACACCGTGTGCCACATCACTCTTTGTGAAAAACAGGTAATAGTACTTCATAAAATGCATACCAGGCGGTGCTAGAACTTCCGGTAACGAGCGGGCTCACCAGCTGACTAACAAGGTACGGCGCAATGCCCACTCCCAACTGATCTTCCTGTCCCGAATGCTATAAAGCTAGTCCAGGTACGGTAATCGTGCTGCCTCCAGAAACATCGCAAAAAACATCTCTTGACTGCGATCCCTGGTCCAGGCGACCTTCTTCCCAGATGACTATCTCGAGGAGCAGAAATCCTCATAAACACTGCAAGAGCTGAGCACTCCTTTGCAGACATCATCACCAGGGGCAGTGGCGACGGAAAAGCAATCACCACGATCGTCTGCAATAACCTTCGAAAGCTAAATGTTATGCATTTTCAAGACAGGCAACAACGAATGTCCATCACCTGGTGTGATAATGTGACCAACTGAAGGTATTCGGGGAGTTAACCAGCCTAAGCAGCTGACATCGTTCGAGGAATGGGTGCGACAGTGAACTAGTTTACCCTCCTTGGTGGCTTAGTGTTTATGGTGTTGCGCGACTGTGGACTAGGTCAATGGAATAAATTCAGGCCACTGCGACCACAGTGTGATGGGGGTGAAATGCAACTAAATCACACGTGTACCATACATTGGCTGCGCGTTAAAAAAACCCAAGTACTCAAAATTTTCGAAGTCCACCTCTAGAGCATTCGTCGTGATAAGTTTGTGGTTCTCATGCATCAAAGATTTTTTTTATTAGGCTAACATCAGAAAGAGAATATTCTCGCTATAACGCTGCGCGTACGATCCTTCCGAAATGAGAAAGCTTCTTTTCTCCTTACCCTCTACTGCACACAAACACAGAGCCATACTTCCAATTACTTATTCTCTCGCTGGCAGAATTTCAACTTAGACAATATATTTTTAGTTTATAGTGTGTACTCAGAAACGAGACTTCTTGACAGGTGGTTCGTGTTGATGCTCTTCTGCTGCCTAATTGGCCTTGTAGATGATTTAGAAAACGTATTGTGTGTGACGATGTCCCCTACTTCACGTCATTCTTACGCTGCTAAATTCGCCTTCTTAGATTGGTTGTTTCGCCAACATACGGAAAGTTAAATTCACAAGAAACCTTGCAAATTATTCCTGGAAACTTGCAGGGCAGCGTCATATCGGTCTTATTCACAAGTTTTTGGAAGCTTCCATGCACATTTAAAAAGCATTAGTTGTATATTCGGCTCATGTTACACCGAGATTTCGATGTTGAATATATCGGTTGTAATTCTATGTTCCGAAAAATAAGGTATACTCAAAACGTGCCTGCCTATGGAATCTTTAACAGATATTTATGGCATAGTCACAATATTTACAACAACCAAATAAAAAAAAACTTGAGAAAAGGTAGACAGGAAATTAACTAGCTTTGCCGCCGTCCGCTCAGGTTGGACTGACCGTCGGCAGGCAGTGTACGTTGCTGCTTTAAATCCCACGTTAACTGTCATCGGTCATCCCACTGGTATACGGTGTTTGTTAATATTGACTGTATAGGAGCGAGATTAGATTTTGACAATAGTTTTCACTATCGCATTTATTCTATATTTCTGGAAGCATTCTAAAATATTTTCGTCACAAATTGCTGGGAAGTAAAAGCCGGGAACAGTTTTTGCCTGCCAAGTACTTCTATAGCGGTGCATGGTTTGCTAAAGTGTAGAAAAAATAGTCCACGAAATGAATAGTAAGACGGTCTCAGCGAAAAAAGAAAAATAATAGTGAATGAGTGCGCCGCTCGGGGCTCTGAACATTTTCGGTGACCTTCGCACAGTGTGCACTGGAACTGCTGTGCGAACTCCATTTTTAGTCGGTCCTACAAGAAAGGGCATGTTGACCAGTCTTGTTTCAGTATCACGTGCCACGCTTCCGATCACTTCACATTAAGATTTAAGGGCAACAGGCAATAAATCTACTACAAAACGTGTACCACGCGAAGCTAGAAGTCCCTTTAATGAGCCGGCTCACGAGCTCGCGAACGAGGTCCGTCTCAATTTCCAATCTCAAATGATCTCACCTTTTCCGGATACTATACAGCTAGTCGAGGAAGTACAATGGCGCTGCCTCTAGAAACATCGCACAGAACTCCACTTGACTGCGATCTCTGGCCCAGACAACGGTGTTCCCAGATGACTATCTCAAGGAGCAGAAGTCCTTATAAACATGGCAAGAGGAGGGTGCTCCTTTGCTGACATCATCACCCTGTGGCAGCGGCGACGTAAAAGCAATCACCAGGACCGCCCGGCCTCACCTTCGCAAGTGAACTGTTATGAATTTCCAAAGCAGGTAACTATGAGCGACCAGCAGCCGAAGAGAATGTGAAAGAATAAATATGTTCCGCAATATTAACGGCTTAAAAAGGTGACATCATTCGACCTATGGGTCCAACAGTTAGCCACTGTACCCGCCGTGGTTGCTTAGTGGTTATGGCATTGTGCTACTGAGCTGAAGGTCACGGGTTAAATCCTGGCCACTGCGAGCGAAAGGTGAGGGCGGTGAAATGCAAAAAAAAAAAAAAAGCGTGCCGTGTATAGGCTGCACGGTAAAGAACGTCAAGTACTCAAAATTATCCGAATTCCACCTCTACAGCGTTGCTCATGATCAGATTGTGGTTTTCATTAGTAAGTTCAGGAATTTTTTTATTGCAGTTAGCGTCAAGAAGACAATTATCTCGCTATAGCGCTTTGCGCATGAAGCTTCTATAATGAGAACAGTTCTATTCCCCTTACCCACCTATCCACACAGAGAACCACCATTTCAATAAATTATTCCATCTTTGTCAGAATTTCAACATAGTCACTTCGTCTTTTTTCTAGCTTAAGTATCTGTGTGCACTCAGCAACGAGAATTTTTTACAGGCGTTTCCTGAGGACGTTCTTGGGCTGCTTAATTGACCTTACAGATAATTCTAGAATGCTTGTTATGTATGACGAGGCTCCCATTTTACGCCGTACTGACGCTGCTTAGTTCGCCTTCATGGAAGCTTGCATGAAGATTTTAAAACCATTAACTGAAAAAACTTAACATGAACTGAACCTGCTTCCCTATTGCAAAAACCAGCGTGTTCCAGTTTGAAACCAGCTCGTGTTTTATTCGCCCTGGGTAGCACTGGGTTTACGCTGGAGCTCACTGGTACTCACTGGGACACCAATGAGAACGCTGGATAAGAGTTGGGTCACACTGGAAGAGACGCTGGTTCCACTGCCATGACACTGGGACGCACTGGTTTGTGCTGTACAGGCGCTGGTTCTCGCTGCAGTTCGCTGGTTCGCAGTGGAAACTGCGCTGGTTGTCTTTGTGCTGCGCTGGTTCCAGTACGCAAGGACGAGCGCTTCTGAGTATTAAACGATGTATACAATGTCATCGCTTGATACTAGTCTGTCCTAAATAACGCTATATCTTGGGGTCGTAAAACACTATTTCGTGTCGCAGCTTGGAATAAAGGTGCGTGAGCTGCCCTGTTTATTCATGGACATTTGACATTGAAGATCACTTCGTTATTTTTTTTTCATTTTCCCTTTTGACTGGGCGGATAGATAAATTCTTGAACGAAACCACGCAAGCGCAGAGGATGCCACGTTTTTTCGTAGTTCGCACGTAACATATGACTTGGAGTTGTCGCCGTTGTCGCAGTGTTGCGAAGTGGACATGAAATGCAAAGTCGTTCAGGCGCGCGCGAACGCACCCTGAGTTCGAAGCCTATCGCTGACTGATATTATCGCACCGATAACAAAGTTGAGGTGATTCATGCGCTTCCACTTTCCCTATTGTACTAAAATAAGTTCCGAGGCTCAAATACACACATTTTAACTTTCGCCAGCTACCCGCGCCGAGATCGGTCCCCACCGAAGCTTAGGCCTAGCGTGTACGCGCCGTGTCCGTCTTAACGCAACGGCACGTCTAGGGTCAGGAATCAAGAAGTCTAACAAGGATAAATCACTATTTCAGCGTTCGCGTCGGTGTTCTTAAGTAAACAATTTTTTTCATGTCTACAGTGCCAGCACAAGAAGCGATGACCGCCGATGTGACGCGTCATAAACACAGGTATATGTACTATCGCCGAAGGCTCCCTCCACTAGCCTGCGCTTCTCTGACGAAGATATATGACTTGACAGACGTGTTGACTGAAAGGCATCAGTGAACAAAAAAAAAAACGTTCCATATCCATCGCGCGAAGAACAAGAAACGTCTTTCGAAATTGCTAGTAGCAGGTCATACAGCGTCCCTGGTCGGCGGTTTATTTAGGACTTTTTTCAATATTAAGATACCCATCGTAAGTGAAAATCGATGTTGTAGCACTTTCGAGCATGCAACTGAATACGGACAGCAAATTTTTCTTTGTAATACAGGCGTGAGTTTTAGTTGCTGGGTGATAGCGCATCTACCATGTCTGTGCGAGACGTAGCCCTGCGAAACTAAAACTGCTTCTCGATTTTGACATGGCAACTTATCCGTTCATGATAACCTGCTGGCGTGGCATAGCGGTAAAGTGCCGGGCTTGCGATCTGGAAGTCGGACGATCGCATGCTGGTCGGAGCTGTTTTAATTTTACGTTTTTCTTATTTTTTATTGCGCTAAAACGCTCTTTGTTGCTTTCTGTATTCAAAAAAATATATACGGTGTCCAGGCACCGCATATTTAACGCGCTAGAGCTGTTTTTCGCACGAGTAGCCAGTGCCTCCCAGTACGCCGCACCTGCTCAGCGCCCCAGCATCCAGCGCGCGGCACTGGGCCCATATTTCGGTCAACTGGGTCCCAGTGGCACTGGGTTTTGCAATAGGGTTGGGTTGGTTGGTGAAGCATTGTTACTCCAGGAAAAGTCCTATTCGATACAATTCGCATGGGACGAAAGCAAACGACAGGACAGAGTGCTTGTAACAAGCATTCATTTTTACTGCTTGCAAAGAAATATAAAGTAAGGAAGGAAGGGATGAAGAGAGATACTGGGTAGTACCTGATCGTTACGCAACCGAAGGCCGAATGGCAGTCCCCTAAGAAAGAGTACCGACGGAATCTAAGCGCCTTCTCAGTATACGCGAAATACCTATTTTACTCTTTGCTTCAAGCTAAAGTTGGTGAGAAAGTAGAAGAGTGCATTGAGTACGTCGATGCCTCTCACTTCATATAAAAACATATTACGGTACCTACGTCGACAGATCCCTTCGGCTTCTAACCTTCAACCTGCAGTCGACGTAGTTCAAGTGTTTCGATACTCGGTTTGTTCAAAAACCCAGTCTAGACTGGGTTCAAAAACCCAGTCTAGTGCTTAGTCCTACTTTATTGGTCTGATATGGCAGGCGCTTGACTGCTAGCGTTAGAGTGACTTCAGCTGTAAACATGTTCCGGAACAGTGATGATTTAGTTTTCTTCGCAATGACCAGTGTAACGAGCGGCGAAGCGTTGCAAAAATGTTTAATGCCTCCTCATCAAAGATGGGGGAGCTTGATGGACGACCAAGTCTCCGCAGAATAACAAACAAAGGTTGTTAGATTTAGAGATGGTTCTTATATCCGACAACTTAAGCTTGCCCTAACGCAACCGGCTCAAGAAGAAGACTGTCCTCCAACAATTCGGCGCACTCTATGCTTGTGAATCGAGGGACGAACCAAATTAGCAAGAGCCTGCCGTCACGTCCATGAAATGGACCATTGAATCGAAATAATTGTGAGAAAAGCCGACGTGAGGCCCCCTCTCCCTGCAAGCAAAAAAGTTGGTTCCTGCATGATTACTTGTGAAAAAAGGTACTAAAGAAAGTAAATTGAATGCGTAGCCCAATCTGTTTATCGCATTCCACTATAAATCGGTGGATGCTACCTGGGCCAAAGAAGCCGAGGTATGCATCACTGGCCTCATGCACCCCTGGGTGTAAAGATCAAGTGCCTTCAAAATCACCTGGCGATTCACTCCTCTAAGTGCAAATGTGAAACTACGGTTGGAAGGCGCTTGATTGTGGAAAGATATAAAGGCCCGGGGGCGAACGAGTAATTTAGGTGTTACATATATACAACTGAAGGAAAATCTGTCTGTTAGCGCCCCGTCCAAGGGATTATTACATAAGGAGATTAGTTACCTATCATAGTAAAACAGGCGTTAGGCTTGCCATGGGATGTTCCCTTCTTTTTCATAGTTGTGCACTCACAATGCGCGCAGATTTGTTTTCCACCTTTCACTTCTCACTAGATATTGCTGTGAGAGTAATACAACTGAATGGTTGTTAGTAGCGCTTTGTCCTGTCTTTTTTCTTTCCGTGGGAATGGTGCACTATGAGCAATGGAACTTTTTTTCGTTTCCTGTTCCTTTCTTTTTTTTTGGTCGACTGATTTTATATGCTAAGCATGCCAATCTTATCAGGGATGAAAAGAATCAGAATCAGATTTAGAAGCATTTAAGTTGTTCAAACTGGACGATATACTGTAGGGATTAGGTGTAGCTGATAGCAGCGATATCTATTTCCACCGAACTACCTTCAATCCTATTTTACAATGGTTCTAAACTGAGCTAGTTAACCCATACCACAAATTGATCATCCTCCGCTTTATTTGGTAGTCATAATTGACTGCTGGTGTACAACAGTCAATTATAATAGCCCGAGTTACTCATTGGATTTCATAAGGCACGGCAATGAGGACGTCAATCCCGAAGTTATTCGTAAGCTGCTTTCAGCAGGCGGGGAAAATGTCATACGAAGTTCACGAAACTGACTTTTGCGAAAGGTTGACGATTGCTCGCTGTAAGGAGTCTCGGCGCTATATTGGCGGAAAATAGTGTCTCAATTGTTTTCAGTATTACGCTGCACAATGTTGGACCACTAACATACACGACGTCGTGGCTAACTTTATTCAAAATTTAAAAATATGCATTACTTCCCAAGCAGGACAAAGCGAAGTGGTTGTTTCTGGCTATATTATCAAGCTGCACGCATAATTTTATCACAATAGCCATTATGTGCACACTCCAGGCGCATTTCTGCCACCGGCGTCGACGTCACAGTGATGTTCCTTATTAACTCCGAAGGCGATAACGCCTTCGCTGCGCGCCGTATGATGTATATGCGAGTGAAAGCGTACGAGGGGGGCATACGGTCCCTGCGGAAGGCGATCGTAACGAACCGAGGAAGGCGGAGACAAAGCGCGCCATCTTCCATCACGCGCACTGTTCCGGGGTGAGGGAAGCAATGGGGGCATTGTACTGCGGCTTTATCTTGAAAATGATCAGCTTTCCAGGCTGAGTCTAGTTGGCCCCACGGCTCGCAGCTTTGCATGTGCTGTGCTCACGTGGTTTTGCTTGCGTTGAAGGGAAAGACAGCCCGGAGGTCACTTCAATCGCTGCTGGTGCCTCGCGCCCTCAGGGCAGCCTTTTTAACAGCCAGTGTGCGCAGTCATCGGGTGGGGTGTGTGCCTGTTTGCCTGTGCGCGTTGACACCATGCCTGTTAATTTAATTAGTAAGCGAGTGTACACTAGTTTATGCGCAATACATGTTTACTCTTTGCCTTAAGCTGCAGTTTACGAGTAAGTAGAAGAGTGCATCGAGTGCATCGGGGTTTGTGTCTTAAAAAACGATACTTGCGTTACGGACGTCGACAGTTTCCTTCGGCTTCTAACCTTCTGCCTACAGTCCACGTGCATCAAGTGTTCCAATACTTGGTTTATTCAAAAGCAAGGTAAGTGTATTGGTTGACGTTTAACTTTTGTTCTTAGTCTTATTTTATTGGTCCGATATGGCATATGATTCATTACTAGCCTTAACGTGATTTTGATGTAAATGAGTTCCGCAAAGGTTATGACTTCACAGTTTTTATTGTAAAAACCAGTGTGACGAGCGGTGAAGCGTTGCAGATATGTTTATGGTCTTCTCATCAGACATGGGGGAACTTGAATGCACCAACAAGTCACCGGAGAATAACAAGCAACGCTTGTTAAATTTAGAGATGCTTCGTATGCCCAGCATTATATGCTGGCCCCATACAATTTCCTTTCTTTCTTTCTTTCTTTCTTTCTTGATTCATTTAAGACAATATTCAGATTGTCTTAGGAGACACGGCTAAAGGTAAACGTTTGCCTGACTAGGCCGTGCCACCGGTACAGTAGCAGCAATATCGCAATTGCAGGCATTCAGGAGAGCACACATCAAAGTAAACTATAGTACACATTTTTAAACACTTGAGCATACAATTCGCGTAAAAGAAAGAAAGCTTAATCTTGCACAGTTTGCTAAGAACATTGAACAAAAACAAAAACATATACGATATATTCTGTACTTGTAGTTTAATATTTATATTGGTCTTCTTATAGTAAAAATTCCTTTAGCATATAAAACATTGCTTCGAAATTTCAGAAATTACCAGGTCCAATATTGAGGGGTGGTTGGTTAGTAGGTTAGGAAGTTGAACTGCTAGTTGATCATCTCCGTATTTTGTGCTGCAACGGGGTTTTCCTATCAGAATTTTTGCCGGGCTTGTGAAAAAAAAAAGGCGAAAAAAAATTTTGAGTACTTAAGTGGCGCGTATCTCGGAAATAGGTTGCTGTTGGAAGATAGCGCCTGTGTGTGTCTCTTGCTCGTCTACGTCCTTGTGCTATTTGCGCTACAAGAAAAAAACTGCAAAATGTTACACCAACATCTTCACTGATGGACTGAAAAGAAATGCCAGAAAGGACGGTTCAGCCCGAGTTTACATTAATGGAACACTTGTTGGGGGAGGGGGGGAGTATTGAGGGTCTGTAAATTTTATGCGAAATATAGCGAAAATGCGCGAAGTGCGAAGCCGATGCGCGGTTCAAGATCCTCATTCAGATGTCCAACTACGTCATCAGCAGATCTACTGTCGACAAAACTGAACAGTTTCCTTTCAAAGAACAGAGACGTCACTTAATGAGTACTTCTGGTCCCAATGCTGTAATATCGCTGTATGCCTGTACCATGAACTTGCTCCTAACGAGACCTTAAGATAGATTCGCTGACTCATATTTTGTAATTTATTTATACATGTTTAATGATGACCTTAGGACAAGTGAATCGTTGCCAAATTTTCCAATTATTGTGAATATATACCATCTGCTTTCTGCCGTTGCTCATACTTTTGTGACGATGTATATATGTGTACATATAATAGCGAACCGCATGTGAAAGCCGACCTCTTTCACGTACTTGAGAGCACGAAACTACAAAAAAATCGTGTGTGTCTGACAACTCCGCTTCCTCGCGATATTTATTTTGCTATCAACACCTCTGCTGCCACGAGCAACGTTCTTGGTAGGGATTCATTTATTAAGCACAAGTAATTTCCCCTATGTTGTCCTTGCTCTCAGTGTTTGTTGGCTTCTTATAATATAACTAATAAAAATCGGGCCCCTCGGTGAACTTCCTTTCTTCTCGTTTATTACATAACGAGGGTGTCGAATCCGGCAACATTGATGCTTTCAGGTAGCATGTGTAGTTGTATTGAACGGTGGCCTTCACCCAAAAAAAGATCGCGTTCTCGTGACGCCTGCGGCTGAAAGGATGTGCCACATCCGCCGCCAAGGTCTGCGAGTGGGGGCGCTCGCTAACACTCCCAGGGTTCTACTAGGAAATATACTCATGGAACTGGATGGGGAAACGGCGCCGCGGTAGCTCGATTTGCAGAGCATCACACGCGTAATGCGAAGGTTGTGGGATGGTTCACCACCTTTGGCAAGTTGCTTTTTCACCAGCCTTCATTTCCGTTAATTTATCCTTCCTTTATTTCATTCATTAGGCCCCATGTAATTTGCCCTACGTTGTCCTTGGCGTTCGTGTTTGTTGGATTCTTGTGATAGTCCTTGGTAAGGGTCACTTTCTTTAGGTTTCAGCAGTTTATATGCTGTTGAAATTTTACGATTGTAATATTTACGAAAATCAGTGACGGCAAGTGCACTTAAGTCGTAACTGAGCTGCAGCAATTAAGCAGACTACGCCTAACGAATGTCTCGTGCATATTTTTAGTTAATAACTCAGTCTACTTTAGTACTACTTGAACCTGCCCTGATTTACTATGTGTAGAGGTATATCAGTGTTTACAAAAATCATACTCAAGACAAATTCTAAATCTACAGGGCGTGGAAACCACATGAGAAATTCGCTTACAGTCGAAAATATCAAAGGAGTTAGAGTGAGTAACTTACCTGAGTTAGCTGGCTGGCGTATCGGATAATTTCATAAAACAGTAATATTTGTTGTGATTTGACCAATGAAAACAGTGTTCTTTGAGATGTGGATAAGGTGGAGGTTTTCTCAAGAAGGCGAAAAATCTATGCTTTGACCGCCGCTGTTGACACTGGAGAGTATGTGAAATATTTTCGAAAAAAAAAGATTAGTCTGACAGGGAAGATTGGCGCGAACAAAAAAACATTATTCTCAGTTGTTCTTCATGGAAAGCGAGGTAACCGCTCCCCGCAAAGGCTGTAGCGAATGGCACGCCGAAAGTATCTCCTAAGTGTTTTTACAATTACGTTAGATGGATTCGACAGTTTTTTTACGAAAGTTCATCCGACGAACCACGCTGGTTTTGGAACGCTTCACGTTAGGACACGGTGGGCATTTACGAGCACGCGATTCAGCGACATATGCATTTTTTTCGTCAACGTTCCTTCTTTGTTTAGTGCAGCGAAGGGCGCCTTGGTGAATGCAAATTGCCACGTCCATCACTGCAGCAAGCACTGCCACATATGTTTCCATGGCGTAGCTGGATGCTTTCGCAGAAGTTTAGCACACGGCTCGAAGGTGACATAGAATTTTGAACAAAAGCACGAACTCATTTATTTTCTTGATCGGTGGTCATCATGACGAAACGCGTGCACACACATTTATTGTTATTCGCGTGGACGGCGCGATCGCCGCCCGCAGGAGCCGGAGCAAAGTAGACAGGAGTGATATGTCGATGGCAGCACCACCATGGGAGAGCGGACGTAAAAGAAACTAGACACGCAAGCGGCTGGAACGCCGACAATGAAATTCGCTGTGCGAACCAAGACATGGCCTAAGTGAGTCGGCGTTTTGAGATAAGATCTGAGTCTGCAAAACTGACATTAGTTCTTCCTAATGTGTTTTTTTTTTTTTAGACAAGCTATGGTGTAAAACTTGTGCACGTTGTCCGCATGAAGCCGTATGGGAGCGAATAACTATGCGAGAGACCCTTACTTCCGCGAGTGACATTTCTGCTTTAGCATCGGGGCGATGCTCTTTTAGGGAGGGGCAAATGACGCGTGTATTCTACGCAGAAGACAACGACGATGGGGGCATTAACGGACTCCGTCTAGTGGGTGGCTGAGATTGGGTGAGGACGAAGAAGACGTGCCTCTGTTCCGTTTGTTTTTGAACAGGTTGTCCTGTTGTTCTTGAACAACCTCTCCCTGCCATCTGTCCGCGTTGTACCGCGAGAATATGTAGCTCTTCGTTCAGGAAACTTTGCTTTCTCAGACATAAGCTAAAATGTGCACCTCCAAGAACCAGGTTAACGGCTTATCTAATTCGACCTAAACTCGAATACTCCAGCATTGTCTGGGATCCCTATACAAAAAACTAACATCGAAGCTCTTGAAATGATACAGCGTAAAGCTGCCATGTTCATTTATTCTAAATATCGTGCGAGTGACTCTCCCTCTAGTCTAATGACGCAGCATAACATTCAGACTCTACTGTTACGAAGAAAAATACAGACTAAAATTTCTGTTGATGCCGAAGAATAATCTCTTGTCGATAAACATGATCCTTATTTAAAACAACAACAGCACGTCGAAGACGGCATCGCCATGTTGACTCTCTAACACCTTAAAATAGCCGAGCTAACTTTTTCAAATATTATTTCTTTCCACGCACCATAACAGATTGGAACAAGCTACCTTTATCACAGTCATATAATGCTGATTTTTTAGAACATATATGTCTTTAACATCACTGGCATTAATGTAGTTCGAATTTATGCCTACACTTATCTGTTTACTTGTGTTCGGTTATACTGTGTCTCCTTTGCTGCAGTAACAACCTCACAAAATGTTTTTTTTTTCTTTTTTGGTGTGTGTATCTGCGTGTGTGACCTGCTTTTGACAATTTGACAATTTTGACTCTTCGTTGCTAGGTATGTGATCGTGTTATATGCTATTATTTGTACGCGTTTCTTGGATTCATATTTATGTATTTTTCCCCCTCCTGCTTGGGCCCTCTTTCGGGCCTGTAGTATTCTGTAAATAGTGCAATCACAGAAATAGTGTTTTAGAGTTAAACAAGCATGTTACGAGGCACGTTCCGAAATAAAGCTTCGCCATTCTCTTAAAGGGTAGATGGTACACCAAGTGAAACAAACAATTGCCATAAGAATCCACGCCCGTGGTTGGTTCAAGATGAGTAGAGCGCCAAACAGAGACCAGCAGCAGACCGGCGTGCCCGAGGTTACTCCAGAACGAATCACGATGTCACACAGACATGTGCTTATAATGCGATCGCCAATGGAAGTGCGTACTGTTATTCGGAACGAATGGGCACGTGACACGCGTATGTCCATCATCCATGAACTTGTGGCGACGCATAACGGCGCTTTGGTGGTAGTACCACGAGCGTATGCGCGTGAAACAATCCGATGTATCTTCGAGAGGATCACAAATAATAAAATTTCTCACTCGCCTTGCTCTGCCGACAAGGGCGTTCCAACTTTGGAGATCCGGAACCATGCCGCAGCATCGGGCTGGTGCACCAACGTCACTATGACTTCGACGTGCACGACCGACCCCCCCCCCCCCCCTCGCGACAGTCTCCTCAGTCGAAGGTAGTTGCCGCCCTTTTGGAATGCGAACCCTGCACTCTGGTTCATACAAGTCGAATCGCACTTCGCAGGAGGACGCATCACAGTAGACCTAAACAATATACACTACATAGTAAGCAGTCTCCGATCAGCCACAGCCAACGAAATGAGGGATATTTTGCTTGCACCGCCTGCCGAAAACGCATATTCAAAGCTGAAAGGAACCCTCGTTCACCTAGTTACGCTCTCCGGACCACAGCGACTGCAGCAATTGCTTCGCGGCATGGACTTCGGCGACCATACTCCTAGTCAGCTCTTGTGGCACGTGCAACAGTTGCTAGGCGAAACAACAAACACTCTAGACGGAGCAGTGCTCCGCGAACTTTTTATGCAAAAGCTACCTTCAAGTGTGCGCATGAGTGCCATTTCGTGAGAGCGGAAAAATCTACCCGTGGTCGCCGAGCTTGCCGACCGGATGGATGCGATCACCCCGCCCACATTACTGGCTGCCCTGCAAGGAGAGAAATCTCGAGACGAACTTCAAGAGATGTGCGACGAGAATTCAAGAGTCACCGAGGCGCTATGAACTTTGCGCACAAGCAGAAGGGCGAAACCATTAGGTGAGCCAAATACCCCGCTATCACAATCTCCGCGTCTGAATGTATGCTGATATCATCGGCGGTAACTGCAATAACAACTCCACTATGAGTATTCGAATTTCTTCGCATGTCTTTCGCCTTACGCAGCGCAGGACAAACTTTTCAGCGGTTCATAGTTGGCGTTGTTCGAGGCATCGACTTTTGCAAGCTACACCTGGATGACTTGGTGATTGCTAGCCGCACTCTCTAAAAGCACAATAGGCATCTACGCTACCTCCTGCGGCGACTGACAGACCATGGGATTGTTATCAGTACGGCATAGTTCGTGAGTGGGGTATCGTCGCTATCATTTTTGGGCAACACTATTTCAAGCGCGGGAGTACAACCACAGCAGGACAAGGTCGAACCAGTGTGACGGTTTCCACAGCCGTAACATATCTGCCCGCTTCGAGAGTTCCTGGATCTCGTAAGCATCTACCGCAGGTTTCGCCCGAAATGCGCCAACGTCATTCACCCTCTTCTGTACACTCGCCGCAGCGGGAACTAATGCAAGTGCCATTAAGTGTAACAACCGAGCCACACAAGCATTCTAGCAGATTAAGGAGGCTCTCGTAAATGCCGCTGTGCTCACATGCCCACCGCCAAATCTTCCTCTGTGCGTAATGGTGGACTTTTCTCCCTGGATTGGTAATGCCAACTAGCTGGAACTAAAGTGTGCTTCAAAAGCAATATGGTGTAACCTCGTGTTATGCAATGTGTGACAAAATAAGCATAATAGTCAAGATGTATGTTTGCCGGTGAATTCAAATTACAGTTCGCAAAAAAAGAATACATTCAGGTATTTCATGGTAGCTCCACAGCGACATGAATACAGTAACCAGCTGCATTTCGATGAACAATAATTACCACTCTCCTCTTGTTTTTCATTCACACGTACGTATTATCTTTTTACTGTTGTTTGCATTCATAAGAAAGTTCAGCTGTGTTTTAGGTAATTTTCAAGTCGGCGCATTTTGTTCTATATCAATTGTTTCATTCATTCCTTTTGAATAGCCATTTATAAGGTTGTCGCTGCAAGGTTATTTCACTGATATGAAAGAATTGCGTTGTTTATTAACACCTCACAGATTCATGCACTAAGGGCCTTTACTATATTTTTCTCCTCAGAATATAGCGGTAAAACAAAGTGCCAGCTATTATGGTACTACTGCTGATGATTGTGCTATTTTCATCCGAAGTTTCGCAGATCACAGCATGTAAGTAAAATCTTTTCATACTTAATGGTAAAGAGGATTCTCTTGTCTTCGCCCGTCTCTTGTGATTATCTTGTGATTCGCTCTTCTTGCTCGTCAAGACGCGCTAGACGCGCGATGATGGCTACGATTAAGTGCCAGAGTAGCTCGCGCCGTCTGTGCGTAAACAAAGCGCCCAGCTCACATCGTTATCTTCCTAATATATATTTTGTGCCAATTTAATCATAATATAAAATTTCGAAACGCGAAATGAGAACACGCATAGGGCTGCGCTCAAATTTTGCATTAGGGAGTATCGTAATTGTCGGTGAAATTTTTCACTTCGTTGTTATTGTCGTTAACAAGGCGTGGGTATATAATGCTCCAAGCGTCTGCCTGGCACGAACTCATTGCGTAGTCCACCTCAATATAATATTTTTCTCCAGCCACTTCAACAGCTATTACTTAATGGCCTGAGCTGCCAATCTAAGAATTTGTGTCAGCCCGTAACTGGTCTGTACCAGCTGGGCTTTTCTTACTATCGCTGCCTTCTGAAATAGGCGTCAACCGGCTGTCATTTAACCTCAAGCGTTCAACTGTAAAAAGTGCACTTGTTTGAAGCCCGTCATGTGAAAGAAGTAGACAGCAAGCGGCAAAGCTTTGAAAGAGCCCTTATATGTGAATATATATATATATATATATATATATGCGTAGTGCAACTCACGTTAGTCTGCTCTGGACAACCATCTATTTCCTCATCAAAGAAACAGGACGTGTCCAGTGAGGTCCTGAAGGGCGCTTCGCTATGACGTGAACGCGGTTTAAACAAAAAATCCGAGAGCTTAATAAGGTGCGTCGGAATGTTAACGATTTTCTCCCGCATTTACTGCTAACTCGCCACTTCCTTACATTTATTGATTTGCTCAATCACACTAGTCCACACGGCCTTGCGCTTTCAAGCCAGCTTCTTGATCATAGAGTGAGAATTTCTTTGCGTCCTGCTACCCTGTTATTAGGCATTGGCATTGTCCTTTTTTTTTTTGGAGTTAACATTCCTGCGTTAAACTTCGTGGTCCGCGGGTCTCCTGTTGCTAGATTTATTCGATCCTCATCTTCGCCTGCTTTCTTTGCCAACTTTATTACTAATGAGCAGCCACATTGTGGCAGTGTGATGCCTGCTTCGAAGATATCACCGCCTCATTCTGTTTTAAAGGTTTGTGAACTTTCTCCTGGTGCTCCTAGTGGCCTCAAGATGTTGAAGATTTTTTGGTGCCCTTTTATCTTTTTTACGAATGTAATGCAGCTAACTTTACTTGAAACCTTTTGTGTTCCCGCACTCAGGGGCGTATGCGTCAGCACACGTTTGGTGTCAGCCGACACTACGTAGCCGAGCACACGCGGGTTAGACCCTTCCGCGTGTAGCCGTGCGCGGCTTAGCCGTGTCTGAGAAAAGGGGGATCCGGGGGGTAGAGCTGATGCCGGGTGTTCGGACCTTTAAGGCCCCCCCGGCTGAGGCAACACACCTTTTAGGTCTATGCTTCATATACACGGTGCCTTCAAACTGATGCACATGGAGGAAATTGGCAGCCGCCTTTTCTTGGCCTGCTCTTCAATCTTCGTCTTTCTCTCTCGCCTTTTCATCTGCCCTGTCTTCTATTGCCTTGTCACTTCAGAAATTCCGGCCGACAAGGGTTGACCTTGTTTCGGTAGACAACATGGATGTATTCTATGTGGTTACAGCAGTAGCGGATAGCTGGCGCTTGCAGGACCTGAATTTTCCAGGACCTGTGGTGTCCCCTCGTTATGCTCCATAGTGCGTGGGTGACATTGTTGCTAAAAATTCGCATCTACTTATGGCAAGTTCATTCCCTCAACTCCCTGATTGCCCTCAGAAACAAGGAAACACCAAAAAAGATTTGAAGTTTTTTTTTTTTGAGGACAAAATGACAATTCCTCATGATTTGATGTAATACACTCTGAGCATTCAGAAAAGGCAGCAAGAATGGTCTCGCTTTTCGTGGTTGCAAAAACATTGACTAAAGCTTTTGACCCCGGGAACAAAGGCTCCAAGCTGGCAAGCTGTTATCTTCTGGAGCTCCGAGAAAAGGAACATGGAAAACTGTCTAACCTAGTGGCATTTGGAGATCTCCCAGTGGCAGTGACTCCGCACCGCACTGTGAACATCCCCCATCTAGTCGTTTCCCTTAATGATCGGATAGAGTTGACCGAAGCTAAACTACCAGAGGGCTGGAGGGATTAGAATGTAATCAATGTTAATATAATTAGGATAAGGCGTGATGGCAGAGATCGAAACAAAGCGCTTAATTTAAACTTTCGGATCGCATATGGTGCCTGGGACAATTGAGGCAAGGTACAAAAGATCCTGGTCAGACCGCACGTCCACAGTGCGCTCTCATGGTGCCAAAGATTTGGCCATGGTTCACAGAACGGCCCAGGCCGCAAGACGTGCACTAAATGCACTGCCCAAGAACACCCATCTTACAATTGCGAGAACGCTCCACACTGAGTTAATTGTGAAGGGTAGCACGCCACATACTTCCCATCATGCCGATCCTGGAAAAAGGAAAAAAAATATATAGTAATAATCAAAGTGAAGGAAAACATATCTTTGAAGGAAGCACGCAGGCAGGTAGCATTACGTTGTACGGGTTACGTAACGTAACGTAGCGTTGTGGCACATCAGGTGGCAGCGCTACAACTGCCTCTGGTGGCTGCCCAACCCACACGCAGTGAGCTGGCAGTGACGCCTCCCCCCTCCCTCGAAGGCTGTAGCTAACGGTGTACTCCCGTCTCAGAAGAAGGGGTTATTGGCCTCCCGACTGGCTGCCTCAATGGTCTCGTCCCCTGAGACGAGGGCAAACCTCACATCACGGCGCCCGGAAAGGGCTTTGTAATCTAACTCGCCTTTCTTAAACACACTGTATAAAAACCACTTTTAGCATGAATGCACAACTATTACAGTGGGACGTCAGAGGACTCTTCCACAACCTTGATGAGGTTAGATATATCCTTACACAGGTTTAATCCAAAGATGCTATGTGTTCGAGAGACATGCCTTGAATATACGCCATCTTCCGCAAAGACAATGACATTGCTTAAATGCTAATCGCACTTCGTCGACATTCATCGTGAGGTGGCTTCTGCTGAGATTTTTTTCTAAAGATATGCGTTGATCAGACTCAGTATACCAAATATTTACTTTAAAGGCCTAGGAGATGCGTTTGATTTTGCGTCGTGTCTATTATGCTATCGCTAGGCGCTTCTGTTAATCCGCAAAAAAAGTATACCTAGGAAATGTGTCCTGCGCAGAAATCTTCAAAATAAACTCCAAAAGTAATGCTATACATAATGAACTTTTGTTCCGAATGCTTTTTTTTTATCCAGAGTCTTACATTCTGCTTTTATATGCACCGAAATAAAAATAAATTTCTCTCTCAATTATTTTTTTTGTTTAGCGTGTCCCGATAAAGAAAAACCAAGTTTCTGCCACAGTAATGATTTTATTCCGCAAGCATATTGCAATGGCGTCGATCAACAAGAGAAGTGGAATTGCAAGAAAAGAAGTGACACAAGGTGTGGGTGTATAGGGTCGCTCTACAGGACAAAGGATGGAAAATGCGTACCCAAGGACCAATGTGGTAAGCGAGTCGGTGGTCTTCTTTCAAGCTAGAGACAGCTTGTGGGTTATGAAAGACCTTTAAAAGGATATACAATAGATTTGCAAGTTTAAATGTTAACAGAGCATCTAAAACTTTCAGAAAAGGGCTTATGAAGCCTGTGATATTTCGCCATCGCTGGTCTGCCTTGCATTCAAAGGAAAATATTACTATTCAAAAGTACAACTTCGTCGTTACCGCTGGGAATTTGGGCGTTTCCGCTGTTTTTGCTGAGAGCAAAATATTATGAAATGGCAAGAATATGCACCAGGCTCCCAGTTCCTAATTTTCGACTGTGACATAACGCTGAAAGAATTATTGTGATGTTTCGTTAGCGTTAACATAACCAATAGTGATGCCCACGCTATACAGGAAAGCCATTCTTTCGCAAATGTGTAAGCGGCTAACTTCCTACTGCACAGGGAGCATCTATTTTTACTTACTGCAGCAGGTCCCTGATTTATTTTTACTGCATCCTTCAGGTACGCGAAGCAATAGTTGTCAGGCCAGGTAAGCGTGCAGAACCCTCCTAATACCTGCACATTGCATTGGGTGAGATTTTATGCGCAAACAAGGTGGTTTCGTGTGCGTTGAACTGGCGCTGGAGCCTCCATGTGCATTGTTCAACACTTGTGCATTGCTGTACGGTAATGTATGGTGTTTCAGAATAGTGCGCACAAATAACAAGGACACTGAGAAAGTCGTTGTGCAAAATGTAGGAGATTACACGGCTAGTGTAGCTTCAGTTGAATGTCGTTCCCAAATTGAGTGCGTGCTGTTTTGTGTATGAAAAGCCCATATGCCCAGAAGGATGAGCTACGAATAGTTTTTACATAAGGTGTGAAAATTCCTGTGCTGCAAAGCAACCGTGGTGAAAAAAAAATATAGTTGCACTTGATATCATTAGAACACCATTACCAAAAGAACACACATACCCGTGCTTCTACTGTTGTTTGACACAGCGCTAGAAAGAGCGCTGTGTCAAACAACCACTTCAAATTGGTTTCTTGAAAATTGTTTCACGTAGCTGGGTGACAGAGAAGGCGCGGCCACTACCTCCTCAATCTTGGATGCGTGTTCGACAAAAATCAGGATGCAGCGAATGCCAGCCGTATTCAGTCGTAGGGTGCAAACATAGGCGATGCCATCTGCGTGAAATATAGCAGCAGAAGGCAGAATGCGCGTGAGTAGCACAGGTTTTGATACTGCAACACATGTTTCACAGGTATATTTTGCAGCTACCAACCTAAGAGCGAACACTCTTACCAATTTTAGCCCAGCAGAAGCGCTCCTGTATATTTTTCAGAGTCGCTCGCTGACCTTTATGTCAGTCTTCCGGTGTGTCGTGGATGACGCGATGAATACCAGGCTCCGACGAAGCAGGGATGACTAGAAGGTGCTCTTCATCTTGCCGCTTATTCTTCCCTTGACGACGATATAGAGTTCTGTCACGCATGGCAAAGTAGCTGCTGTTTTGCGCGTCCGTAAGTGAAGCTGCGATAGCCGCCACGTCAATGTCTTGGCGTTGGGCCTCGGTTACGTCTTGGTGAGAAATTATATCCGGGCCTTCTTTATTCCAGACTTGTCGGAAAAGGTGTAGCCCACGCCTATATTCATGTCGGCAGGCAAGCTGCCGAATACGGCGACGCCGAGTAGATTATTTTACGAGTGGTTGTTTGTGGCCGCAGGTTAATGGTGCCTCTTGGTGGTACATTTCCCCGTAGGCCTGGCAAGGGTGGCTGAGTCAGTGGGCTGGAGAGGGGGAGGGGTTTGTTTCCCAAGTAGCGACGCACGCTCAGCGCCCATAACTACAAGCGCTGTCAACTCTCCGATACCGCCGACGTGAATTGGCCGCAACTGTAGCATGCTGCTGTGGTATCGCCTTTGCGGTCTTGCAGCGTGCAACCAATCACTAGAACAGCGGTTGGCTTCCCAAACGGACGAGCGTCCATGTTGCAGTAGGGAAGCTTGCGAGGTAGCACGTGGCCGTGTGATGACAGCTCGACGCCGGCTAGCTCTATCCTGCAACACTGAACCCTTACGGACAAAAGCGTAGCCAGTTGTCTCTGATGCATACACAGACAGAACGACAGCAAGTGTGGAGTTGTAGATGCCATCTATTACATACTGTTTGGCCGTTGGGAACAGCGGGTATGGTTGCGTGCGCCAAGGAACAACAGCTTGTCGTAAATCTATTCGACTGTGCCTTCACCTCGAGCTTGTTAGGGTGAATGCATCTGCATAAAGCGAGTGTCATAGACACTTGTCAGGTTCTCGAAAGTGGAGAGCAGCGGAGCTGTCCAGCCGGAACAAGTTGCATAGGCACGCCCTTCGAACTTATTCAAAACCTGAGCTGTATCTCGGAGACGCCCTTCTGTCATGGACCTCTTTTCGGCCTCTGTGCATGCTTACTCGATGCTACGCGAATCGCTCTCGGCCTCTATGCACGTACTCAATGGTACTCACCAAGAATAAGGGGTCATCTTGTAAACCACGGAAATTAGGAACAGCCGTTGCCGTTTCGATGATAGCGCTGTTTGTCCGATGAATTCAGCAAACGCGGCAGTCTTTAGGTGATCTCGTTCTGTCGTGAAGAAAATGGCATTGGCAAACCCACATGCAGCGCCATCCGCGAGAACCACTGAGGAGGAACGGACGCCATCTGACGATGATGTGGCCAGCACTTGCGGTGGCGCATGTGGTCCCCGTATTGTCCGTAAGCTTATATTTGCGATGATCGCGGTCAGGTCTTGGAAAATCTCAGCGTAAGTCGACTGCGCCATTGTAAAGGAAAGGCACGGAATGCCAGAGAATCTGCCAGAGCAACGTGCTTCACATAGTTTACCGATGTGGCCGGGAAAACTAACTTCCCTCCTAGTGTGCCGTTCAAAATGAGGAAAAAGCATTATTATATATTTATTTTTAAGGAAGATATCTCAGCTACACAGTACAATTTTTCTATAGGCGTCACCCATACAATGACCGCAATGTCCTTCACATACGAAATTTATGCCATATCTGGCTGTTGTGGGGAACGGGGAAACTTGTTAATCTTTGCATATAGCGCTTCGCAGCAGAGGAAAACCAGTTCTGCCATTGTAAAGGAAAGGCACGGAATGCCAGAGCATGCGAACAACTTCATGTTCTCCTTCTTTATCATCTTTCTCCTTGTCCCGTGTCACCGAGCTTGTGCTTACATTTCAATACAGAGCTGCTTCTTTCTCATCCTTTTCCTTGTCCCGTGTCACCGAGTTTGGGCTTCCACTTTAATACAGTAGTTGTAAACACGTTTACCATATTTAGAGGCTATCACTGTAGAGCAAACTAACTGCCTTTTTTTCTCTTTTCGATATCGAAATGAAATTCTTCACACGTAAGGAATGTGATTCGAATCGGGCTCGAATACGATCGTGAAAATGCGTGTCTACATTAGATGATGGAATTATAAGCAACGTAACGTCAAGGGTCTTCCACGTACTCGTAGTACCTGTACCAGGATGTTCTTGTTAAAATATTGTTGAGCACGAAAGACGACGGACACGTAAGCTGCATAGCTGATACTCCAGCCCACGCCCCACTACCTTCTTTGTTTACTTCGTTGTCCTAGCTTTGAGCGCCCGCTGGCATCGTAGCAGGCGTTGGCGCTACAGGTCCTCCAGGCTAGACCACAAGCGTGCAATGGTCGCGATGCGGACGTTTCTAAAGCTGCAAGGGAAACTAAGGATCTTGGGAATCGGGGCTCTAGAGATACAGGCGGTTGATCCGTATCTCCACCAAGGGCGTCTTCAGGACATCTGTAATGTCTCCTAACGTTCCTGCTAAGCAATGACAAACGTTTTCATGGAACGGCGGAGAATGAGAAAGGGCCCATCGTAGGCCGGCATGTTAAACGCCTGGATACCGTCCCGCCTAAGAAAAACGTGCGGCCACCGCGAGGTCCGGGTGTTAAAAAAGTTCGGCAGCATGTTACTCTCCTGTAACACGTGAAAGTGAAAGTCTGCTGCACATGTGGTAATGCGTTAACTTACACGATCGGAGGCGTCAGGCTCCTTGCAAGGCATCAAGAGCTGCAGTTTGAGGCAAACGTGTGGCGCTGTAGGTCAACCTCCAGAACGAAACATGCGAACACCTAATGCATAACCTATAACTTCTTTCGTTCTCTCTTTCTTTCAATCTTTCTTTCTTTCGTTCTTTGTTCTTTTCTTCGTTCTTTCTTTAATTCTTTTCTTTGGTCTTTCTGTCTTTCGTTTCTTCATTGCATCTTTGCTTGCTTACTGGAGTATAAATGATTCCTGATGCGAATAATTTTACAGTGTAAGCTTGTATGGTTTCATTCCAGTAGCCGTTTAGTTTGGCGATAGTGTACGCCTCCATCGCCGGTGACCGGTGTTCGTAGCAGTTGTGGCCAGGAATGAGAAACATAAATATCAAAGCCCCTTTCTTAATGAAAGATGCTTGAACGGAAAGATTTCCCTAATGCAAACCTCACACTGCAACTACAATCGGAACACACTTGCTGGGTGTATAACACAAGATCAGGAAAACCAATTCTTCACTGGAAATCTGACCATTCAAAACTGGTGAAAAGTGGAATTGCAGTGTCTTGGCTTAGGGCCGCCTTGTTCAAATTGTGCCTTTGCGCAATTAACCGGAGATGCTCCCGTCAAATTACTAGACTAAAAGCGGCATAATTCCCAGGCCACATTATATCTAGAGCGGCTGAAAAGAAAATGATTAAAATGGTAAAAATTCTTGAATGAGAAAAGTCTAGAAGCCGAGAAAACACACGACAGAAACGTATTGCTGTCGTGCCCTATGTTCATCGCTTTCCCACGGACGTAGTAGTACGTAGCCAGCCGGTACGGCAGTGACGTGGTTTCCAGCTCTTCTGAAAGGCTGCAACAAATCGGCCAGGTAGTGACCTAAGAGTTTGAGAAAAGAAAAAAAAAAAATGTGTGTCTGATCTCAAAGAAGACACCAAGTTCGTAAGATGCAAACTTGGTGTAGTGTTCAGGTTCCCATTAATTTGTGGCCTCATTTAAATGGGCCAGACTGCCCGGTGTGTTAGAATACGTCTAAAGGAGCATCGACAATCACTTGACAAAGATGAGCACTCACACTTAGCCTAATACTGCAATAGCTGTCCTTGTAAACCGGTCTGTTCCAATACGGTGATATTATTTTCTCATGAAAACAAACTAACGCGCGAGATAGTCGAGCCCTTCCATGTCAAAGGGCCTGCCGGTACGTGCGTAAGTGAGCCATACATAGTACTGGCAAGGAATTTGTCTTCTTAGAACGTCACGTGATTTTTCAGACAGTGTACCATCTCTGTGTTCGTTATACGTACTTACATATCCTTTCTTATTTTTATTGATTCTAAATGCTCTTGCACATACGCACTTTAACTAGCCTGGGTATATATATATATATATATATATATGAAACTTGCCTTCCGAAAATAAACTGAGTTGCGAGTAAGCCCTCATGTGGTTCGCTTTGCTTTGTGTCTCGTTTGTTATGCTGCTCACTGCAGTTTGATAAGGAATTATTTATCTGAAATTTCACTTACCTAACTAAATACTGATGACTTTCGTGCGTCGAAGAGCCTAAACTCTGAGATCAGGACCGTCCAAAACCTCCCGCACAGCCAGCACCTGCCGAGGTGCAGACACATCCAAACCCTCCCGCGGAACCAGCACATACCGAGGTCCAGACACATCCAAACGCTCCCGCGGAACCAGCAGCTGCCGACGACCAGACACATCAAAACGCTCCCGCGCAACCAGGACCTGCAAGCACTGCTTTGAACCTACAGATATCCTTAGACGTTTTATTGGTAGGTATTCGCGAATCTTATTCAATTCTTGTAATTTCTGATTAGGATTTCACCACTGACGAGCACAAAAAATACACTCAACTCTGCTCATTTATTTAATGAACATCACAAAATATATTTATCTTCAGGTGCAAGCGCGTATACTTCATTATTCTGTTGCTGCGACGGCACTACCAGACTACAAATATGTTTATTATCCGCACCTCTCATTATACTTCATTTTTGATTTCCTATACTGCTTTAATAAGAAGAACAGTTGCTTCTGAGTTCAAGGTCTTAACATGGCATGAGTTTTTAACGCGTCCGTAAACTGGAGGAATGCCATGTTTGCACAAATGTAGCTGAACCTTTTTTTCCCAAATTTCGCAGCCCAAGAACGTACCTCGCGTTATATTCGGGTTTTTAGGAGAAAGGCAATACATTTTTCTTAACTTTTTCTGGAGGCTCAAGCTGTAGCGACATAAATCATTAGAAACAACCTTGATCGCTATCGCGTACAGAGCCGTGTTTGAACAGATATGCTGCAAATACACCAAACACAAGCTCATTCTGCCGTGCACACTTCATTCGACGACATTCACAACACTCTCGCCTGCAGAGGCAAAGACTTCAGCAGTAACAACGATACGTAGCATTCAATCGTTCTTTCACTGGAAATTGTGACGACAGCTCGCTGCAACGATTACTACACAGCTCTGTGGACTTCCGCTTTATTGGACATTGGAGATTTCTTCTTGTCGGCGGTGGCATAATTACGCATATATATATATATATATATATATATATATATATATATATATATATATATATATATATATATATATATATAGCGGTAAGTTGCAGTAGTGCATACAAATATGTATTAAAAATACTTACAAGCGAGGCAGCGATGCATAAACAACATGGCTGTCTGAGTTGTGCCACTGCTTTCGGCACCGCAACATCAACCCCACCTCTACAGGTGCCGTTTGGCGCTCACTATAAGGGAAGTGACTGGCGGTAAAATAAGGCTTCATACGGGACATACGAACAAAATCCGTGGCGAGACGCGAGTCCTATGGAGCGATCTCGTAGTTCAAATCGCCATGCTTATGCAATATCATGCAGCGCCCTGTTTGCGTGGCAGCAGCTTTTCAGACAACCCTACGCGGCGACTTAGTGTCCGTAGGAAGACAACAGAGCCAGGAGGATCGAACGTCCCGATGTCGGCTGTTGTACAGGATCTGGCGGCTGGATACTCAGTGAGCCGAGAACCAGCCATATCGCGTGCTTTGTGAGCCCGGGCGAAGACATCTTGAGCGTAATCAGTGGGAGTGCTCGTCGAGGAAGAAGGCAGTGTGTCAAAGGACAAAGAAGGGTAGCGGCCCAAGAGAAGGTAAAAAGGTGAAAAATCAGCGGTCTCGAGACGCGACGAATTATACACGAA